>NC_090922.1:1328986913-1329597481 GCF_040938575.1 Ambystoma mexicanum
CCAGGGATTTTTTGTTTGATGGTGTTGTTGGAAAAGGAAGAATTTCCCCTTTCCAACAACACCTTGTGTAAAGCATTGCTGGCCTCGGATCAGGCCCAGGGCGCTCGCTCCGTGGCTAGCAATGGCCACTAGACCACCAGGATCCCATTTAGAAGCAGGGGAAGGGGGCTGCTTACTAGGTAAGCGGCTCTCCCCCCCCCCCGAGGCACCAAAGCATGGGGCCTCATGTTTGGAGACCCCTGGGGGTAGATGGGTGACCATCTGCCCCCAGGGGTGGGGGCATATGAGAAACAAAAAAAATAATAATAATAAAAACCAATGGAAGGGGGGAGGGGACTGGGGACCACTAGTCAGCATGGATTTTTTTAGGAAATGAAAGGGTGGTGGCCCTCTCCCTCCCACCCCAAGTGGAAAGGGTGGGACCCCTTGTCACCCTCCCTGGGGGGCAGATTTCTCACCCCAGGGAGGAGTACATGAGGTAGCCCCCATCCGATGGGGGTGAGAAGGCCACCAGGAAAGTGTGGGCAGGCCCCTTAAACGAAGGGGCTTGCAGGGTAGGGCCCCCCTGGGGCCGATGGGAGCCCATCTGCACCTAGGGATTGGGGCAAAGAAAACAAAAAATGTCATGGCTGGTGTTGGGGGAAAGGGTTGCCCCCCCCCAGCAAAAATGGAATTGCGGTCATGTCATGCAGCCCTCCCTGGAGGCAGTTATCTGCTTTTAGGAAGGGGCATGTAACCCCAGGGAGGGCTGCATGAGATGCCCCCCTTGAATTTGGTGTGGGGGGAGAGGTGCATCCCCCTTCACATTACAAAATTCCCCGGTAGTGTAGGGTGCCCCTCGGCCCACCGTAAAGTGCAGCCTGCCATTTTCAATTTTTTTCTTTGTTTACCAAACTTGCCTTGGCGCAGAGGGGCACATTGGTGTGCCCATCTGGCCCCAGGGTGTCCAAACCCTACTTCCCCATCCATTGGGTACCTGTCTGACATTTTGGGGTGGGCTTCTCCCCCCACCCCAAATGGAGTGTGGGGGGGCACCTCATGCAGCCCTCCCTGGGGGCAGATATCTGCCCGTAGGAAGGGGCAAATGGGTTTTCACTGGGGGGGGTGAGGTTCAGTAGACCACCAGGGATGGCTTGCAAGGGGGAAAGTATTGATTTTTTTTTGCTGGTGTGACCATAGATAACCCCTGTTTTTTGTTTTGTTTACAGCTTTTTCTACGCGAGCAGCTGCAACGTTAGGTGAGTACTGTTTTTTATTATTCTATGGTTAGGGCCCACTGTCAGAGGGGTGGGTGAGACTGGGGCTGGATTGTTAGTAGTGTGGGTGGGAATAGGCCATCTGGGCAGATATTTTGGTGGGCTGGGACATAATTGCAGGGGCAGGCCACAAATTGCCCCCCCTGCCAGCAGATCATTGGTGTTTCCCTGGGAGTGGATGCCTCCCATGTGGGTTGTCCATCTGCAAGCCCAGGCTGCTGCTCTGGCTGTGCTACATTACAGGTGTCACTTCCGGGGAGGAATGGGGATCCTGCCGGGGATCCCTGGAGCTGCCGCTATGCTTAGGGGACGGTACACCCACATGGTGCATTGATGTCCAAGGCCAGGGACATCACCTCAAACCGTCCTGGAGTTGCAGCTGGGCTGCATTACAGCTTTTCCCTTCGGGGAGGTATTGGCACACTGCCGGGACTCCCTGGTGGGGAGAAGCTATAACGCAGACCAGCCAGAGCTCCAGCAAAGTCGGTGGTAATATCCCGGGCCTTGGGCACCCTTCTCCCATGTGGGTCTTCGGCGGGGCTTGTGGGTTATACATTCTGGGGAGATTTACGCAAGTCAGACATCATTGGATTCCCATGGGTGTCTTCTTTTCAGCAATGCATGCGGTTCCCTGTTTTCCTTGCTGGCTTCGACACCGTAGGCCCAAATCTGTAAATTGCCCACACGAACAAAATGTGCTGTGCCAAAAGGCTTGGGGTTACCAGTGGGTTACCCTTTACCTTTTGCGCCCCGGTAGGTGCACCCACACATGTGAGGTACCGTTTTTGTCGGGAGACCTGTGGGAACGCAGGAAGGTATGACATCTGTTGTTGGCGACGTGTTTCGGTGAGTGGACAAAGGGAAACGTCTCTGAAATTGGCTGGAAATAAAGACAATTCACAGACATTTCGCTCTGGCCACCCACCGAAACATGTCGCCAACAACAGATGTCATACCGTGGCAAAAAACCACAATTTGCGCACATTTCACTCAGTTCACCCACCGAAAAACGTAGCCAACAACACATGGCCTACCGTCCTACCCATAGGTGTCCCGATGAAAACGGTACATCACATGTGTGCGTGCACCTACCTGGGTGCCAAGGGGAAAGCCTAAAACACCCCTAACCCTAACTCTTTTCCGACAGCTGAATTTCACGATTTTTGCAGATGGGCACACCATACAGATATGGGCCTCGGGTGTCCAAGCCACCAAGGAAAATGGGCAACCCCATGCATTTCCGAAAAGAGGACATCCGTGGGCGTCCGCATAGGTCTGACTTGCACAAATCAGCCCAGAATGTATTACCCAGAAACCCTGGCAAAGTCCGAAATGTGGTTAAAAAAACCCAATTTTCCGCACATTTCACTCGGCTCACCCACCGAAACATGCCACCAACAACACATGGCCTACCGTCCCAGGTTCCCACAGGCGTCCCGATGAAAACGGTACCTCACATGTGTGGGTGCACCTACCTGGGCACCAAGGGGAAAGCCTAAAATACCCCTAACCCCAAGTCTTTTCCGACAGCTGAATTTCACGATTTTTGCAGATGGGCACACCATACAGATATGGGCCTAGGGTGTCCAAGCCACCAAGGAAAACAGGGAACCCCATGCGTTTTGCCCTTTTTGGTTATTTTCTCTCACCTCCCTACAGCAACCTAGGATTTCTGGGTGGCGTTACGACCGCCTACATGTGGGGAAAAAAGGTGCCAGATTTGGCTGAGATATCTCATGTAACAAAAAAGTTAGAAGGCATTGAATGGCGACATACCGAAATCACCAAAAAAGTCCTTGGCACTGTGTGGAAAAACCTATGGAACTTAAAGGGTTAAAGGGGTAAAAAGACAAGGTTATAAGAATAGACAGCCCAAATACATTCATAGGCAGGGCAAAGGGTTTCAGTTAAATACAACCAGTAATTCTTCTCATAGGCCTTGGCCAAAGTCAATGGTTCAGAGTCTTTGTATAGGATAGCACAGTTCTGGTAGATAACGGTTAAGTCTTTGCCACAGAGTTTAGAAGAATTTGGCAAGGTAAAAAAGTTGGACGAATGTTTAGGGAAGGACAATCCTTCGAAGTTGAGGAAAGTTTCACGCACTTTCTCAATGGCCGAAAATAGTTCCGGACCATGTTTGCACGGTACCTTGTTAATGAAGAAAGCTGTAGCTGAGGCAGTTGTTTCTGGCAGTTCGAGCAGATCTCGCTGTTCCTGAGCTTCAGTCGTGAGAACAAGAAGGAGGACGTCGAGAGGTTCCTGCATTGCCCAGGGATGAGGCCAAAAGCTGTAGCAAGACGTCGGTTTAAGATGTGAGTGCCTTAGAGTCCACAAGCTGGTTTCCTTTGCTCTGGCTATCCGGTTTTCAACTGCACTTTGATGAAAATTCGACCAGATGGGGATGGTGTCCAGGTGGCTTACGAGTTGGTTGTTCCCACCAAACTCAAGGGAAGAAGTTAACCTGGAAGGGCTTCTACTAGAAAGCAAAAATATACATATATATGAAATCTTCCAGATTTCATACACGTGGAAACATACATGCACTCTCTGCAACCATGTTACATAGGAGCAGATCCCTAGTGAACAATGTGTGTGTGTATCTATACCTAATTGTGGATCCATTCCATTTCATCAGCTGGTACAAAATGCAAATCATGGCATATTATGCACTATTTGCAATTGAGACAATCGTTCGACCTTACACATAAACTCACATAGCCAATATGTAATATTAATGCTTTTAAGTTACAACAAAGATGGTACCAAAAAAAGCCTTACTAGCTTCACACATGGGCAAGTATCTCTTGGCAAGAAAACCTTCACAACAGTAGGCATAATCTACCA
This sequence comes from Ambystoma mexicanum, assembly GCF_040938575.1. NCBI lineage: Eukaryota > Metazoa > Chordata > Amphibia > Caudata > Ambystomatidae > Ambystoma > Ambystoma mexicanum. The sequence goes on from NC_090922.1 coordinate 1,328,991,014, forward strand.
CAAAAGTGCAACCAGCACTGCAGGTCACTATACTGCATACATTAAAAAAAGATGTGGTTGGTTTGAATGCAATGACACTTCTATTACTCTAAAACATGCATTACCAGCAAAGCTAATAAATGCCTACTTAATATTCCTTAAACCTAAATTTAGTCACTGACCTGTAAAACTATCGTAAGTTAGTGCACTTAAGACACCAACAGGTATCTAACTGCTTCAAAAAATACCCTTCTCAACTGTAACACTATAAACAGTTAGAATACGCCAATTGGTATCTAACTGCATATGCATAGTGGCACAATGCTATTTGTAAAATGGAAAACAGTTTCAATATGCCAGCAGATGTACATTTAGTACAATTTTGATAATGCTATATAGATGTTTTCCCCAATAACCCAATGATTATACAAACAGAAACAACAACTGTTCGAAACACACACTAATTTGTTTCACCCATAGTACTGGGCTACCGCAGGCCCTGTAATATATATTCAGTGTTGCACAGCATATGATCATAATGATGACATCACAGATATGATGTAATTATTGATCTCATCAGTGCAGTGATGTATGATGTCATTAGTGACACCATCAGTGATGTCATGTATGATGTAATTAGTGATGTCGTATGTGATGTCAATAGTGCTGTCAACGGGTTGGTGGCGCTGTGGAGCAGCCCAAGATGGCTGCTTAGCTTTTGAGCTCCGTGCGGCTCCGGCCCTCATCTGCCCACATCTGCGAACATCGGAGCTTGCTACACTCCTATTGCGGCCAACCATCTGCCCCTGTCTGCTGGGCAGCTCCTGGCGGAGTCCCGGCCTTCTCTGACTACTGGGAGACTTGCTACTGCCACATCTCTCTGGAGGCCTACCCGGGCTGCGGCGGTCACTCGAGGCCTCGCCACTCCTTCGCGGCCCGCCCGCCCCTGTCTCCCACCTTGGGGGACCCCGCGGGGCGGATCGCTGCCGGACGGGGGGCTGGGACCGAACCGACGGCTGCGGCGGCCTGTGGGGTGCCCCGCCACATCGACACTCGCCTGGCGGAGGACTGCACTGTCGAGGTGAGGAGCGGAGGGGTGACGCATCCGGACGGGGCACGGTGGGCCCGGCCATCACCTCGCGCTGCCCCTGGACCTGCCCTGTGGGCGCCCCTGCCCCCTCCCCCCTGGTGCGCCCCGCTCTGTATTGCCAGCGTGATCCACGTCCACATCGGTGGAGATCCCCCCGGGCTTGACTCGACTCGTGGACCCAGTGCCCACCACCTCCACGTGGCTGACGCTTGATAACCACGGCGGACGTCGCTACTCTTCGTCATGCCAAGTAAATCGAAAGGAAACTGCAGGGGAGGATCGATGGATAGATTCGCTAGAGCGGTTCCGAGATCTGACGCTTGCTCATCCCCACCCCCGCCGGAGGAGTCTGGGGTGGAGTCGCAGGCCGGGCCGCCGGGACCAGACCTCACGGTTATCATGGAGTCGATGGCCAAAAATTTCGCTTCCTTCCACGAGAAGTTGGACGATATACATGCCAATGTTGCCTCGCTCAAGACACGTGTAGACCAAGCCGGGACCCGAATAGCGGAGGCTGAAGGCAGGATCTCTACTAACGAGGACGAACTACACGTGCTGCAGTCCACGGTCGCGGCCCTGTCCCGGGACATGAAGGCGGTTAAATCCAAATGCGATGACTTGGAGTCCCGCTCTCGCAGGAATAATCTACGCATCATTGGTGTCCCCGAGAACGCACTCAAGGGGCGCATGGAGGATGCGATCGAGAGCTTGCTTAGGGAACTGCTCGACAACCCGACCCTGTCTCCGCACTTTACGGTCGAGCGCGCACATCGGGCCCTGTCCCCTCGCCCTAGACCGGGTGATCTTCCGAGACCCATCATTGCCAGGATCCTGAACTATCGGGACAGGGACCTCATCCTACGCTTGGCACGGGAGAAGGGAGAGCTGCGCCTGGAGGCCAACACCGTTAGGATCTTCCCCGACTTCTCCGTAGCGGTCCAGCAGGAAAGGCGCCAATTTCTCGGGGTCAAAAAGCTGCTCAGGGAACGCAATGTCCCATACGCCATCCTCTTCCCGGCGCGATTGAAATTGACCCACAATGGCAAACTCTACTTCTTCACGGTCCCCGAGGAGGCAGTGAAGTTCATCGAGCTGGAGATACCATTACCTAATCCGATAAATGCTCCCGTGGCCGCTGAGTGAGCACTCCCTGTAGTGCCCCACTCTCCTCGCCAGCTCTCTCCGCTCATTTTGGATGTGTTGTTAGCAATGCTGTTCTTTACCCCAGCGACTCGAAACCCGTGGATGGCCATCCGGCCTGGGGTTTCGCCCTGGGCCCTTGGACACTACTCAATACTCCTCGTACACTGTATGCTCATGCGTTAGATCGCCTATTGTTTTCCTGTTATCATCCGACCTCAACTCCTGGGTTCGAACTTGGATCCTTCACCGCAGAACTTGACTTGATGGCCCACGTCGGCCTACATGATGTTTAAGATGCCGTCCGCACGGCTACAGCGCCCCCACTGCGTTTGCAATGTTTGTGTTTGTGCTTGGTTTGCTGTTAGGGCTGGGTGGCCACTGTTGGGCCAAATCGTGGGCGCATCCCCGTTGGGTGGTGCCCTCTGTTCCTCCCCGGTTGGGGAGACCCTGTCACTCCCCTGGCTTAGCTGGGGACCTTGGGTTTGGGTGGGGGACGATACCTACTGCAAGTTGCGGGTGGGCAGTGTGGGTGGTGGGTGGTGATGTTGGGGGTGTGTGGGATTGTATTACAAAAGACGGAGGTAGTGTGGCAGAATGCATGACATCGGGGCACCATTGTGGGGCCCATTTTAAACTACTGGCTGGCTCTAGGCAGAGAGTGTGGGATGTACCCTAGTTCGATGCAATGACAACTGTTGTGCTGTCTTGGAATGTACGGGGCCTTAGTAACTACACCAAGGCTCGTAAAATAATGGCTTACGCCAACAGACATTGTTGTAAAATTTTGTTCCTGCAGGAGACCCACTCTGGGGGCCACCTGGCCAGATGCATGGCCCCTTCCTGGGGCCCCAATAGATATTTTACCTCCTACTCCTCCCGGGCTAGGGGGGTCCTGACGATGGTTCATAGATCGCTCAAGTTTTCTCTACATAAGAATTATGTTGACCCTGAAGGGAGGTATGTTATCCTGCATTGTTCTTTGGCGAATAGGGAATACCTGCTGGTCAATACCTATGGCCCTAATGTGGACTCTCCTGATTTCGTTGACCGGGTGGCGGCGATACTGCTGGGTTATGTGGGGGTACAGATTATCTGGGGGGGGGACATGAATTTCATAATGGATACCACGTTGGACAGAACGGGCACTGCCCCCAGATTGCTCTCGGGCGCAGCGCGTAGGCTATTAGCACACGGGGTGTCACTAGATGTTCGAGACGCATGGCGGGCGATGCACCCGTTGGCGCGCGAATATACCCATTATTCCTCGGTACACGACAGCTCCTCGAGGATTGACATGTTTTTCGTGTCCAGTACGCTTCTGGGCAGGGTGGCTGAAACTCAGATCTTGGCGCGTACCCTATCGGACCATTCTCCTGTACGGATGTCCGTGGATCTGGGAGTCCCGGTTCCCACTATTAATACTTGGCGCTTCAAGTCTGCCGCCCTGCAAGACATAGTATTCAAGGCGGATATTCTTGCTGATATACAGTCCTACTTTGAGTTTAACTTGTCCCGGTCCACCTCCCTGGGGGTCCGGTGGGAGGCCTTCAAAGTCTTCATCAGGGGAATGTCCATATCGAGGGAGGCGGGAGTACTCAAGGCTATACGTGCTGCTCTTGCCCGTTCCGAAACCAAATTACGCGACCTGGAAAGAGCGCATCCCACTTCGGTTGACCCGGCCACCCTCTCCCAGATCAGTGAGGAGCTCCAAGCTTTTAATGACCAGGCCATCAGGGAAGTTCGATATTTCAGTCGCCCCCAGGCGGCTCGCAAGTATGGTGAGGGGGACAGGCCGGGCAGGACGCTGGCTGCTGTGGCCAGGGGCGAGTGGGGTCATTCACAGATCTCCTGTATCAGGGACAGGTTAGGGCTGAGTCAAACGTCTGACCAACGAATCTTGGAAGTCTTCGCGGACTTCTACGCTGACCTATACTCCCAGCCCCCTGAACATAGCGAGTCCCAAATGCGCGATCTCCTCAGCCAGATCGCCACGACACTCATTTCCCCCACAACCAAAGACTCACTGGACTCCCCCATCCTGCTGGACGAAATTGTCGGGGCAATCTCCAATCTACCCAAAGGAAAAGCTCCCGGTCCGGATGGGCTAACGGCAGAATTTTATCAGGAGCATGTGGCCATCTTGGCCCCCAGGCTGCTGGAGGTCTGGAATGAGTCGCTCCGGCTGGGCACCCTCCCTCCATCATTGCGGGAGGCCGCCATAACGGTCCTTCTTAAACCTGCTGATGAGTGTGGATCATATAGGCCCCTCTCACTAATGAATCTAGATACCAAAATATTCGCTAAGGTGATTGCCAACCGCTTCCTCCCGGTCATGTCCTATATGGTGCATGATGACCAATCAGGGTTCGTCCCTGGGAGGTCGACGTCCCACAATATTAGACAGCTATTCAATGTCATGGCCCGCATGGATCAGGGAGTTAGCGCCGTGGCGGTTACGCTGGATGCTCAGAAGGCTTTTGACATGGTCTCCTGGAAATATACCTGGTTGGTGCTGGAGACTATGGGTGTAGGGCCTAACATGATAGCGTACATTAAGTTGCTATACACTTCCCCGGTGGCTAGGGTGCGGGTTAATTCCCAGACGTCAGCTCTGTTCCCACTCTCTAGGGGCACCCGTCAAGGTTGCCCGTTTTCTCCGATCTTATTCGCCCTGGCGATAGAGCCGATGGCCGACTATATCAGGGCCCGGCACGCCCACCAGGGGATCCGCCTGAAGGACGCTCCCGAAATCGTCTCGCTCTATGCAGATGATGTTTTACTTTTCGTAAGAGACCCGGATGTGCACCTGGACCCGATTATACGCGGTATCACCCGGATTGGCACTCACTCCGGGTTCACCATTAACTATACCAAATCCGAAATTTTCCCTCTTACTAGCTCCACCGCCCAACCGCTCACGGAGTACCCGCTACGCTGGTCCCCAATGGGGATTAAATATTTGGGGGTCTGGGTGTCTCGGTCTAGGGAAACACTGCTAGCGGATAACTACCGAGCGGTGGCGGAACAAGCTGAGGCTAAAATCACGCGCTGGCGCGCCCTCCCGCTGTCGCTGGCTGGTAGACTCTCGCTGGTGAAAATGATCCTGCTTCCTAAGTTCTTGTATATCTTCTCTAACGTCCCTGTCTGGCCGGGTGGGAGATACTTTACAGACCTTCATAAAGCACTTGCACAATTTCTCTGGCACTCTGGTGCGGTGCGTAAGAAATGGTCGGACATGTGCCTCCCATATGACAAAGGGGGCTTCACGGCCCCGGACCTGCTTAGATACTGGACGGCTGCACAGGCGCAATTCGCCTCGTACTGGTACCCCGGACCCCCACCTCGCCCCCACGTCAAATTGGAGACTCTGGCGGGGGCACCCTGTAACATAATGTCCTTGATTCTAAATAGGAAGTATGTCCCGGACTCGCCTATCGATCCAGTCCGCGCCACTGTACAGGCCTGGGGCCGGCTGTTTAACACGTGTGCCGAACAACATCCATACTACAGGTGGCTTCCCGCCTGGAACCTTCCCGGGCTTGAACCCACGTGTGACATTACACTGGCGCGGCACTGGGAGGCGCTGGGTTACCGTGCCCTCACTGACTTTTACCCAGATGGGCGGTTTATAACACTGCAGACGTTGAAGCCGGGGCACTCCGGTTCAGTCATGGAGCTGCTGCAATTCTACAGGCTGCGCGCAGCCTTCCGCAGCGCGTGGCCTGACTTCCCAGCTGAGCCTCCGGACTCCCCCGGGATCGCATACATCGCCAATTCGGGAGGGGCACGGGGTGTGGTCTCCTCATTATATGGATTGTTACTAACCGGCCCCTCTCCCCGCCCGTCCAGGGCACGGGAGGACTGGGCCGCCGAACTGGGGACGGACCTTACAGACCAATTGTGGGGGAAAATGTGCTCTCATACCAGTGGGGTGTCCTTGAACTTTCGCTACCGCACCATACAGTATAAATTGCTCAATAGGCTGTACTTTACACCGGGTAGAATTTCGAGATTTGCACGCTCTACTCCCCGGCCCTGCCCTCGCTGCGGAACCGATGGGGCTGACCATCTACACATGTTCTGGGCCTGCCCGGAGCTGGCCACATTCTGGTCCAAGATCATGCAGACGTTGTCGACAATTATTGATGTTGATGTTGACCTCGACCCGCTGGGGGCACTGTTTGGGGTGTGGGGCCTCGGGGAGCCTAGAGATGTGGCCAAGTTCCTAAATGTAAGTTGTGTGGTGGCCAAGAAATGCATCTTGCTGGATTGGAAAAGCTCGACCCCCCCTACATATCAGAAATGGTTGAACCTGCTCACATGGTCTAGGAATTGCGAGGAGGGGTTTTTGGATTTGCTCCCGGCCCGGTCCCGCCCCCGTAATATCTGGTCTGCCTTTAATAGTTATTTGAACGGTTTGGATGACATCTCCACAGTGGGCGGATCTCCCCGGCCTTCTACTAGTGTTGTCTAAAGTGTTGGTGTCTCATGTTATGTTGCTGATGGTCCCTGACAGCTTATGTTCCGCAGAAAAGCCCTTGCATTAATGTACCTACGTACTGTATTTGCTCTTGCTGTCCTGATGTAAGTGTGTATGCTACCTGCCTCTGTCAACAAAAATAAAAGTTTAAAAAAAAAAATAGTGCTGTCAACGTTGTGATCATACGCTGTGCAACAGGGGGTTCATAGTTAAAGGCACTTGCTTGAAATGAGAGTGCTGAATTTCAGGGGTTTTGTAATGTTAAATCTGATCACCTTAACTCTCTCTTAAGTAATGTATTTTCACTGAATTTCAAGGGTTTTGTTACACTATAGTTTCTTTTAGGTATACTAGAGGACCGGAGTTCACACTACACAATCACCGTTCAGAGCACCCAGGGTCCAACAAAACCTCCTCTGGTAAACAGACGGAGGACTCAGCCAAGTGCAAGTTAGAACTGTCCTTTATTTTCCATAACAGAGAGGGAATCATACAAGAAATAAGAACATCTCCAGCAATCACAGTTCCTGAGCCGTGTCAGGGGCTTTTTTTGGGGTGTGTTGTCACAAGTTAGGGCTCTTTCCCAAAAATCTACAAACTTACACCATTGGGTGCCTTCGGTGGTAGTGCCTATAGCTGGCACCTATAGAAGTTAGCTGACTGGTCCTCTCATGTCAGGTGGCTTTGCCTGAGTCTTCCCCAAAAACTATCTATTACATTGTTGCAGGGTCGCCCTTGCCCTTTGCCATCCTTCTCTGGATTTGTGTTCCCTGATTGGCTGAGTGGGTCTCCTCATGCCTGGGACCCATCTCTGTTCTCAGCACTCTGTGTACCTTTTCAAGGTGATGTGAAAGACTATGGCCCTCATTATGAAGTTGGCGGTAAGCCGCCGGTGCGACTGGCGGGTTGCTGTCAACCCCCTAACACCGAATCCCATGGGACTCTATGGGAGAGGGGGGATGGAAGTGCCGGCACCGTTGCTTACGGAGCCGGCGCTTCCATGAACAATCTGCTTACCGGGGCCGCTGTGCCCGGCAGGGACAGAGCTGTTGGGCGCAGCCCCCGGCAGGAAGATCTGTAGTGTGGAGGTCTGGAAACAAGGGTGCCAGTAAGCTTACTGGCACCCATGCTTCCGGACCACCACACTTGTAATGAGGCCCTATGTGTCCCCATTGTTGCTACTCGTATAACCATTCTGCCTTAGACAGTGCCCGCAGGTCACAATGTTGTAAAACAACACATGTATCAATTCTTGTCTGCTTCTCTGGGAACTGCTCCTCTTCCCAACATGGGTAAATGGCTATTGTTCAGCTTGTCCGGACCACATGGATGAAGACTGCAAAATTTTGCTCTGTCTGCAATGAGTGAGGATGTGTTCTGTTATTTTGCATGTGGCTCCTTCTGTCTGTGGCCAGAAATGTTCTGCTCATCTCTGACCTTGGTTGCGAACACCAGCCCTGGACAGTGTGCTGCAAAATCTGTTTTCCTTCGTCCCATATTCAGAGGCATGTGGCTTCATGTAATGCTACTATAGTTATGCTATGATTTCTATATGTCTATATTGTATTATTTTCCTTATGGGTTAGTGGTACTTGGTCCTTCCTGGTTCCTTATACGACCCTGTAGTTCCATATGCTTAGCTGCAATAAGTGGCTGCAAGCTAGCTCTGCATCTATTGCTTTCTTGTGTTTCTGCCTGTTGCTTATGAAAAGAAAAGGCTTCCGACAGTATGTATATGTATCTGTCCTCTATCTAAAGAAATGTGTAAGCATGTTCTGTGTGTGTGCGTGTCCGTGTAACTTCCTGCAGGAGTGCGAGTTTGCTTTGTGGCTAACGTTACTATGTCGTGGTGTATCTAATGACATCAGCACAGCTAAATATTTATCATTAGCTGATCAGGTCCAGTGAGACGCCTGCATCCATGATCAGTGTTGAGGCACTTGTATCCAGGAAGACGTCAGTTGGATAAGGTTTGAATGGTTGTCTGAGAGAATATCTGTTTGCATAAGTAGATGTCACTAGCCCTCCTGGGGGCTAGCCAAACAGTGACTGGCATCATGCATTTCTGGCTCTTCGGGGCTGTCATGCTTATGGGGATCAAGAGGAGCATTCCAATTACCATCTCTTCAGTCCCCCGTCTAGTCAACTTGTCGACCACTCCACCAAACCTAGCCACCGTTGCTTTTGGTAACCATATCTTTGTTATTCCTCCAAGATGTCCATAGCAATTTGCATGGTCATCAAAACTCTGTGCACTAGGATCTCCAACTGGCCCATAGAGCTGGGGGTTACCCAATAGCACTTTAAGATGAGGCTGCAGCACCCGTGAGATGGATGGGGATGCAGATTAATATTCTCGCATCAAATAAATAATGACAACTCAATGGTTTGGCAAAGGGAGTCTGTTTAATGACAAGTAAAAAAAACGGGGAGTTTGTGAACATCAGCAATCGCTCGATCTTCCTTCTCGCTTCAACAACTCCAATCAATTTCATAAAAAACACACTGATGTGTAACGCTTAAAATCTGGCATGCAATTCTATTGGTTCTAGGATGGTAACTTTAATATAGGTGTTATATCTGTATATGGTAACGAAGTGAGGGGATTGGGTAAACAGTGTCAGGTGGGGCATCTAAGCCCTTCCTTCAAAATGGCTACTATAGACGTCACTAAAAGTACGACGTCTTATTGGTTCTACCAACTATAGGACCCTTGATTACTTGGTCCACTATGATTGGGTTGGCATCAACCCCACTCATACTTTTCAGTAGCTTAGCAGCGTGCAGAATAGCCGGCCAGGTGCAGGGAGTTCATCTGCACCCCAGCCTCCCTCCAATTATTGCAACAATCAGTCATCACTTCAGTTGACATGTGTCAATTATTTCTTTGTCTTTTGGCCTCGAGACTGCTTCTCGGTCTGAGAAAGTTAAGGCTTCTGGGCCTGGCACAAGTCCATGCGTAGGTGTGAAAGTTTCATCCCTTCTGCTTGCTCAGTCACGTGATTTCGACACTGTGAAATTGTCTTATTCTCCATGCAATTCGTGTATTTGATTTAATTTTGTCAGCCATCTGCCTTCTGTGGCTTATCTTGACCTTTCTGAGTAGGATACTCTGTTCTTCTCTTCATTAATTGTATCCACTGTGGATCATATTCTGGCTGATACGACCTTGGCTTCTTGGCACGATTTGCCTTCGTCTGAGTTTCTCTCTGTCCTTAATCCTCGATTTTCTGCTGCAAAGCACTCTTCTTGAGACCTTTAATAACCTTTGGTTGATTCTGCTCTTGTGCATAGTAGAAGTATACTTATATAAATTGCTCCTTTTGAGGTAGATATGTATAGGTGGTGCTTGACGCAATCTATCTTACTACTAAGCTTAAGCAAGCCTCATGAAATCTTGCTTCTTGCTGTTCCTTGCATATGTACACGTTTTAACTGGCTGCATATCCTCATCACGTTCATGGCATAAGTTTCGGACACATGACATCAATTATTTCACATTAAACTCAGGATGTCATTTATCCATGGTGTTTCGTCTCTTTTCATCATTCACAGTTCGTCATATCTTTTATACGTGAGTCTGTCGGGGTTCTTATGACGTCATCATTCGCCTTCTTTTAGTATCTTCTTGGCTTCTTCAGGTATTGCATTTTGACAATCAACATTCTGTCTCATTTGTCGATATGGTTTTCTCAATAGGTACCTCACTGTCCAGGTTTTCTTAGGTGTAGGTACTTCAATAGGTGCGGTCAGTCTGATAGGTACTGGACAGAGCCCCAATGCGGCTCTCTGCTGGTTTATTTGCTCATCATACATCACATATTACGGCGTGAACATTCCTGTTACTTCAAAATGGGCGTTTCGAGTGCGGCTCGTGCTTGGGACCTCCTCTACACCCCCCCTCTGGCCGATTCATCAACCACTTTCACTTCTTTCTTGGTATCTGCTTTTTCTTTATCTTCTGGATCCATTTTGTCTTTACCTCCTGGGTGTCATGATGCCTACCCCTTGGGACCCAGACCAAGTCCAGCAACCCCGGAAGCAGGCATCAAATTATACTAAGCAAGCCCAACAACCCCTGCTAGGGGCTATTTGGGTGCAGTCCTGGCGCCTATGGCGCCAGACTCATATGGAGAGTCAGTCCTGGCGCCATAGGCGCCAGGCTCATAGATTAAAAGTTACCTGATGCAGACCATGCTGCAAACTCACCTGATACAGACCATGGTGCAAGAGCTCCAAGCCAAAGGAGGCTTGGAAGGAACTACTTTACCTAGGGACTATTTTTTACTCGGGTGGGGCTGGGGAGGAATACTTACCTTGGACTACTTTGGAGGCTATTTAAACCACGCCCGAAGAGCAGCACACGCTTCGCGTTATTCTGCATCCAGCAGCGTAACGCTCACCGTGCCTGCAAGTCTGCATCCAGTCTTCTGCCACGCCCGCCTCGAGTCCGGAGCTCCTAGAAAAAGGGAGAAAGAAGGAGGAAAGGTTAGAACAAGAGCAATACCTTTGATCCTTACCTGAATTCCTGATCCATCGCGCCTTCGAGCTGGAAGAAAGAAGTTATTTTATGCGCGTCCCCTCGCCTGTAGCAGCGCCGCGCTGAACTCACCGGCCTTCACAGCATTTTCGCATTCCACTGCATCCTTCTACATGCTCCCGCCGCACTCCGTACCTAAGGGGAACACAAGAACAGCAAGGTGAGCCAAGGGAATACACAGAGGCAATATTAGTTACCCCCCCATAGACTTACCTGATTTTACCACCGGGGGTACTATTCGTCTTCACGGGTCGGCGCAGCTTCCACGGCATCATCGCCGAACCCGGCACCTAAGGGGAAACAAAAGGACAATAAGGTGAAACAAAGGTACAAACAAGGGGAAACCTCCTCACCACAAAAGACTTACCTGATTTTACCGCCGGAGGCATTAGTCCCTGAGACTTCATACTTTCTCTCAGCGCCTGAATAAGGGAGAAAGCAACAGGTTACATATTGACATTATTTTATCGAACTGTGTTGGATAATACAAATCCTTACCTGAATATTACCGGTTGCCACGAGGAACTCTTTGCTAGGGTCAAGCTGCAACCTGCAAGGAATCGGACAAGAGTGAAAGTCAGACATTTGAACTCTTACGAACTACATACTTACGGCGTCTTGCTGGGAATCTGGGGGGGGGTTAACGCTCAACTCCACGGGTGGTTAATTCCCTTTCTCCATTTGCAGAAGAATATTCCTACGGGCCAAGCAAATGAAGCTAGGTGGGCCAGTCCAGTCCGTCATCTCGGCACTACGCGTCACATTGGTGGAGACCGCAGCTGTCCAGTTCAGATCGACGCCCCTGTGGGAGCCAGGTGAGCGTAACAGAAACGCAAAGCCTACCCACAAATTCCCTCCTGGGCATTATGGATACCTCAGAAACTGACCAATTGGCCCAATTACTAGGGGAACTGAGGGCTGAAGTGCATTCCGCCCGTCAAAAAACCAATGCCCTTAGGAGAGAACTGATTTTGTCCAAGGAGCGGACTGATGACCTTGCTAGGCAACTACTGAAAGCCAGGCTGGACAAGCACCCCTACCAGGTCCTGGGGGGAAATCCAGCTCCTGTGTCATCGAGTAACCCTGTGCAAATAAACCTACCAGGAAATATTCCATTAGCTCCGCACGAACGCTTTGCCGGAGATCCCAAAAGGTTCGTCGTGTTTATGAATCAATGCCCTTGCACTTTTTATGCAGACTTGGAGCCTTCCCAAACGATCAAGCCATGGTAGCCTTTGTATTGTGATATCTCAGCAGCAGTGCAGCCGATTGGTCAATTCCACTAGTTACTCAGGATGACCCAATTCTTCGGGATTTTCAGGGCTTTCAAATGAGCATGGAAAGACTATTTGCCCAGCACTCCCAAGGACAGGCCCTGGATAACAAACTTTTGTCCCTACGACAAGGTAACCAGGATCTTCTATCCTACATCGCAACCTTTAATAGGTTGATAGTGGAAACTGGATGGCCTGAGGTAAAACGAATCAAGTTGTGAACCCACCTCAAGACTGCGCTGAATATATAGACTTAGTGGTCCAGTTAGATCACAGACTTCAGAACAGAAAGGCTGATCGAGCCAAGTTTGAGAATCGGGTGTTGGTCAAGACCCACGCTATCCCCAAAGGAGCAGATGCTTCAGAACCCATGCAAATCGGAGGGGTTAAAGGACCCTTAACCCAGAAGTAAAGAGAAAGGAGACGGCAAATGCAATTTTTTCTATATTGTGGAACCTCTGGGCATTTTCTACGGGATTGCCCTGTAAAACCACCCAAGAAGGTGGTAGGAGCTGCTGATAAAAGCCATATGGAGTCAGACTCGGGAAACGACCACGCCCGACAAGCGTAGAGGTCCGCTTGCCGAGCTTGAAGAAGGATACTCAGACCTCGCATTTCATCATACCAATGGTCCTCGTAGATCCAAGGCAGCCATCGCGTATGCACGCAGTAAGGCCATACATTGATAGCGGGGCCATAGGAAACTATGTGGACTACGAATTGGCTTCCAGGATGAATCTACCTCTCTGCCGAAAAACCACCTCAGATGTCATCACCACAGTCGATGGAACTGAAATTGCCTCTGGGCCTGTAACTCATTCCACCACAGAGATGACACTATTGGGTCAGGATGGGCATCGAGAGACTATTGTGCTTGATCTAATCAAAGCCCCACAGTTCCAAATAATACTGGGGATACCTTGGTTGGAAACACACAATCCTTGTATTGATTGGCGAGAGAAGAGAATAACGCAGGCCTGGCCACAGTAACCACAGCAGTCGTGCAACTACCTCCAGAATACCAAGAATTCCAGGATGTCTTCCAAAAAGAACAGGCAAACACCTTACCACCTCACAGATCGTACGATTGTCAAATCGATCTCATACCCGGTGCACAACTCCCTTGTAGCTGGATCTACGCCCTTACGGAACCTGAAAACCTTCACCTACGACAATACTTAGACCAGTACCTTGCTAATGGCTTCATTCGCCCATCCAAGTCCCCTGCATCTTCAGCTTTGTTCTTCGTGCCCAAAAAGGAAGGTGACCTCAGAACGTGCATAGACTACCGCACATTGAACCAGATAACTGTTAAGAACCGATACCCATTACCTCTGATCCCTGAACTACTAGACCAAGTGAAGGACGCTTGCATATACACTAAGTTAGATCTTCGTGGGGGCATACCATCTGGTACGTGTAAAAGAGGGCGATGAATGGAAGACTGCTTTTCGCACTAAGTATGGGTTATTCGAATACCAGGTGATGCCTTTCGGGTTGTGCAATGCACCAGCAGCCTTCCAATACTTCATGAACAATGTCCTTCGTGAACTCATTGATGTTTGTGTTGTCGTATATATCGATGATATTCTAGTATACTCCTCTTCAGAATCTGACCATGTGAAGCATGTCCGAGCAGTCCTTGAGAATATGCGCCAGCATAAACTATATGCAAAACTGGAAAAATGCATTTTTCATGCCACAGAAGTTGAATTCCTGGGGTTTATCCTGACCTCAAGAGGAGTCCGAATGGACTCACGAAAGGTGGACGCAATCCTTAAGTGGCCATCACCAAGTTCAGTTAAAGGAGTACAAAGCATGCTCGGCTTTGCCAATTTCTACCGCAGATTCATCCCAGATTTTTCACATGTTGTACATCCCATCACAGCACTCTTGCGAAAAAATAAACGCTTTATGTGGACTGAAGAAGCTGGAAATGCCTTCCAAGAGCTGAAAGCAAAATTCACGTCTGCACCTGTATTAAAACACCTGCGCCCTGAACTTCCATACATAGTGAAAACTGATGCATCCAGGCTAGCCATGGGAGCTGTCCTGTCTCAAAAGGACCCTGAAACTGGCCATCTTCACCCAGTAGCATTTTGGTCCAGAAAGTTCTCGGCACCGAGTTAAACTATGCGGTTACCGACAAGGAGTTATTAGCCATTAAATCCACCTTCAAGGCTTGGCGGCACTATATTCTCGGTTCCAGGCATACCATTACTGTGATCACCGATCACGGGAACTTACAGTATTTAAAGACAACCAAGGCCCAATCGTCACGCCAACTCCGATGGGCATTGTTCTTCGCCGAGTTCGATTTCGTGATAACCTATCGACCAGGTTGTAAGAATGGTAAAGCAGACGCCTTATCCCGAATAGGGTAAGAGAGGCAGAAGTGAACCCAGAACCGGTACCTATAATTTCCGAACAAAGGATTCTTGGCATGACTACTCTACAGACACTAGAGGACATTCAGGTAAAGATCCAACAATTCTTTGATCCTACAGCCATGCAGGACTGGGTAAAGAAAGGCCCAGAATACTCTGTCACCAATGACCTGCCTTATTACCAAGGGCGGCTATTTTTGCCACATAAGGAACTACAAGAGCTAGTCATTTCCCGTTATCATGATACCCTAATGGAGGGGCACCCAGGTATTGCAAAAACTGAAGCTAAGATTAAGAGACAATTCTGGTGGCCCACCTGGCGAAAGGATATTAAATCATTTGTGATGTCTTGTGGCATTTGCCCCCAAAACAAAAGTCAAAAGAAAAAACCAGCTGGACTCTTACAACTTTTAGACATTCCGCCTACACCATGGCACACCTTATCGTTAGACTTTATTACTGATCCACCCCCATGCAATTGATTTAACACCATTCTAGTTATTGTGGATCTTTTTTCCAAGATGGGCCACTTTATTCCTTTAAAGGGATTACCTTCAGCTTCAATCCTGGCCAAGGAGTTCCTCGAAAACATTGTACGCATACACGGATTTCCGTCCGTATTGGTCTCTGACTGGGGCAGTCAATTCATTTCACATTTTTGGAAAAATTTGTGTCAATTGGCGCAAACCGATGTGAGGTTATCGACCAGTCACCACCCCCAAACCGATGGTCAAACGGAGAGGACCAACCAGACTCTCGAAAAATACCTGCGTTGTATGTTACATCAGACTGAGAGTAATTGGAAAGACAGTCTTTGGATCGCCGAATATGCATACAATAATTCAGTATATTCTGGAACTGGACAAAGCCTGTTTTATACCTTATATAGGCACCATCCTCGAACCTCAGACCTTGACTCACCCCAACACTTAGAAATGCCCGCAGTGGACCATCTGCATGCTACGATTACACAAGCCTTTAAGGAAGCAACTGAACATTTAAAAAAGGCGAAAGAAAAATACAAGAAAGATGCTGATCGGCATAGAAGTGATACTCCACAATATCAAATAGGGGACCAAGTATGGTTAGCCACAAAACATATACCTCTAAAGGGAACACGGACCTTTAACCCCAGATATTTGGGACCTTACTCTATTAAGGCCATTATCAACCCAGTGGCTGTCAAGTTGGACTTACCTGCTAATATGCAAATTCACCCCGTCTTTCATGTGTCACTTTTGAAGCCAGTGCAACCAGGGACAAGACTAACCAAGCCACCAGACCCCATCCTTGTAGACGGGGAACCCGAATTTGAAGTTAAGAACATCCTGGACTCCAAGCTGATAAAGTCAAAACTTTTTTATTTAATGGACAGGAAAGGTTACGGACCACAGGAAAGATCATAGGAACCTAGTGACCACGTTTATGCACCCCGATTGGTGAACAAATTCCACCGAAATTTCCCAGACAAACCGAAACCACAGGGAAGAACGACTTTAGGAGGGGCCTTGGGGGGGGAGTGCTGTCATTATGCCTACCCCCGGGGACCCAGACCAAGTCCAGCAACCCCGGAAGCAGGTATCAAGTTATACTAAGCAAGCCCAACAACCCCTGCTAGGGGCTATTTGGGTGCAGTCCTGGCGCCTATGGCGCCAGGCTCATATGGAGAGTCAGTCCTGGCGCCATAGATTAAAACTCACCTGATGCAGACCATGCTGCAAGAGCTCCAAGCCAAAGCAGGATTGGAAGGAACTACTTTACCTAGGGACTATTTTTTGCTCGGGTGGGGCTGGGGAGGAATACTTACCTGGGACTACTTTGGAGGCTATTTAAACCACACCCAAAGAGCAGCACACACTTCGCGTTATTCTGCATCCAGTCTTCTGCCACGCCCGCCTCGAGTCCGGAGCTCCTAGAAAAAGGGAGAAAGAAGGAGGAAAGGTTAGAACAAGAGCAATACCTTTGATCCTTACCAGAATTCCCGATCCATCGCGCCTTCGAGCTGGAAGAAAGAAGTTATTTTATGCGCGTTGCCTCGCCTGCAGCAGCGCCACGCTGAACTCACCGGCCTTCGCAGCATTTTCACATTCCACCGCATCCTTCTGCATGCTCCCGCCGCACTCGGCACCTAAGGGGAAGACAAGAACAGCAAGGTGAGCCAAGGGAATACACAGAGGCAATATTAGTTACCCCCCATACCTGATTTTACCACCGGGGGTACTATTCCTCTTCACGGGTCGGGGCAGCTTCCACTGCATCCTCGCCGAACCCCGGCCCCTAAGGGGAAACAAAAGGACAGTAAGGTGAAACAAAGGGACAAACAAGGGGAAACCTCCTCACAACAAAAGACTTACCTGATTTTACCGCCAGAGGCATTATTCCCCGAGACTTCATACTTTCTCTCAGCGCCTGAATAAGGGAGAAAGCAACAGGTTACATATTGACATTATTTTATCGAACTGTGTTGGATAATATAAATCCTTACCTGAATATTACCGGTTGCCACAAGGAACTCTTCGCTAGGGTCAAGCTGCAACCTGCAAGGAATCGGACAAGAGTGAAAGTCAGACATTTGAACTCTTACGAACTAAATACTTACAGCGTCTTGCCGGGAATCTCAGAGTCAATATTGTTCTGGAACTCACCAATTC
Source organism: Ambystoma mexicanum (assembly GCF_040938575.1). Classification (NCBI taxonomy): domain Eukaryota; kingdom Metazoa; phylum Chordata; class Amphibia; order Caudata; family Ambystomatidae; genus Ambystoma; species Ambystoma mexicanum. The sequence continues at coordinate 1,329,008,558 of NC_090922.1, forward strand.
CTTCGAGCCAGTGAAGCAACTGGTTATCTACGCGCCCCTGCGCTCAATGCAGGATGGAGAGCTCATCTTTCCAAACCATCAGGTGAGACTAAGAGGGGACACCAAAGGTGATCAGTGGGGAGAACAGTGGGAGTGGGAGGGTGGGGTTAACGCTGAACTCCACGGGTGGTTAATTCCCTTTCTCCATTTGCAGAAGAATATTCCTACGGGCCAAGCAAATGAAGCTAGGTGGGCCAGTCCAGTCCGTCATCTCGGCACTACGCGTCACATTGGTGGAGACCACAGCTGTCCAGTTCAGATTGACGCCCCTGTGGGAGCCATGTGAGCGTAACACTGGGTCCATTTTTTGTCATGATGATGTTTCTCTCTGGGAGCAGAGAGAGCTTATGTATATGTTACATAACAAGAGCAGGATGTCTCTATGATGTCACCGGAATGTTCGCCCTTTCATGTCATGTTTACGTTCTAATTTGGTCAGTTGATAGAGGATTTGATGGGGAAGGATCTCTTATGCTCGGGGGTCTTTTTGTCTTCATTTATCTTGAATAAATACTTAAATACTTACCTGCGTCTGTATGCTACGTCACAACAATGGCGATGAGGATGGGATCGAAGTAAGAAGCATCAGTTGGCCGGCAGGTGAAGTGAAGGCCTAGACTCAGACCCCGTGAAGATTGAAGTACCGTTCGCTCCGCACCTGCGCCGAGCGGCGACCGCATCAACTGCAGCTGAGGACTCCTCCGATCACGGTGCCCCGGATCGAGCGACTCGCCAGGCCACGTTGCTGCAGCTCACAGCCTCCAGGACCTGTTCGGTTTGTCCGGGCGGCTCTGCAGCCGCGTTGAGCAGCCCACGAGGAGCCAGTCTCTGTGCCACCCTGTGCGTTGTCGTGGGGGAAAAGCCGTTCTTTCTCCTGGATCCCGCCCTGCTAAGTAGGGACTGCTCCGCCCAGCCGCAGCGTCGAGCGGGGAAAGAGAGGCTGCGAATCTGCGCAGGAGAGATCGAAGCTGATCTCAGGGATCTGCTCCGCCTCCCATTGGCGTCGAGCGGCTCCTCTGAGTTTGCATGACGAGGTTCATCGCCTTTTTCCGGCGAAGTTAAGTAAGTGTTGTTTTCCTACGTTGTTGCTGCATGTGATCTCACGGAAGAGCCCAGACGAAGTGATCCAAACGCAACTACCGTATTATGTATAATAGGTAGTGAGGCAAGATCAACCGAAACTCTGTGTCCAAGGTACCGTATACCTCATAGTAAAAGGGCAGCGAATGGTATGATTTAAAATGCGTGCGACGTTGGTTTCAAAGTAGTGCCACACAGCATCCAAGAGGGACAGAATGTTGTCATTTTAACCAGGAAGGAGTTGTAACCCCTATATATATGTATTCATCCACAAAAATTTTTTTGGAAGAAGAGAACTGCTGAGAGTTATTGCAAGTAACCTGAGTTATTTGGGGTGGTAGCCACGCAGAAACCACCCAACTGCACATACTTCCAGCCAGATAGACATGGCAGGGCTTCCAGGCATATCAGGTCCTCCCATTTTTATGCCGACCCCAGGAATGGCAAAGATTGCTTGGCAGCAATGGCGCAAGGGTTTCATGCACTATATGAAGGCGGCTGGTGGTACGTCTTATTCTGGTGAGAGGAAGCTGGCCGTATTGTTGCATTTTTTGGGTTTTGAAGGCCAGAGAATTTTTGACACGCTACCACAATTAGAAGGAGACGGTAGTGGGGATAATTTGAATGAATTTGAAATTGCATTATTGAAACTCGACAAGCATTTCAATCCAAAAAGGAGCACAATTTTGGAACGTTACAACTTTCGCATGCGTGTTCAAGCACATGGGGAGTCTGTTGAAGATTATATGACTGCTTTGCGGCATCTGGCTCTAACCTGTAAATTTCAAGGAAGTTTTGATGAACATATTCGAGATCAATTCATGACACATTGTCGATCTAACAAAATACGGGAAGAATTATGGCTAAAAGATGAACCAAATTTAGATGAAGTATTGGATTTGGCTAAACGAGTAGAGCACTCTTTAGCATGTGTGGCCAAGTTGTCCAAAACTGAAGGAGAAGATACCAAGGAACCAAAACCAGAGGTACTGAACATAGCGGAAGGAAAGAACAAAAGAAGAGGAAGAAATAGACAGTCAAGCAGGAACATTCCGGAGGAAAGAAGGAGTCAAAGTACATGTCAGAAAGATGAGAAAAGAGAGGAGAGGAAAGATGATAGGCTTTGTTATCGTTGCGCCAGTGCAACTCATTTTGCATCTTCTGTAGTTTGCCCAGGACGAAGGACTGTTTGTACCAAATGCAGAAGGAGAGGACATTTTATGTCATGTTGCAAGAATTTCCAATTTGGACAAGATAACCAAAGAAAAGTCTTTTATGTGAATGAAGAGGAGGATAGGAAATCGTCAGATGACGAAGTTGTTGTTGTCCCTCCTCAGAATGTTATTGTCAATACGGTTAATGTTGTTGGTAAGGGTGATGATGTGGTTGACTGTGAGCGTCCGTATGCCACTGTGAGTGTAAATGGTTTCAAGATATCATTAATGGCTGACTCCGGGTCAAAAATAACGCTTATTTCCAGGAGTATATTTGAAGCAGAGATGAGAGGGAATGTATCAGCACTGTCAAAACCGGACATAAGTCCAGGAAGTTACAATCAAGATCGAATCGAGTTGTTAGGGTACGTGTGGAGTAAGTTCGAGTTTAAGGGTCGATGTTGTGATGGGAAGGTGTATATCACTAAGAAGGGACAATCTTTATTAGGATGGAGAGAACAAAATAATTTGGGAATCAGGCTTGATCCCAACCATCCAGACCAAGTGTTACAAATTTCCGAAGAACCCGTGACTCATGGGAAATATATGTCAGAGTATAGGAAAGTGTTTGATGAGTCTCTGGGAAAAATAAAAGGGTTTCAACATCAGATAATTTTGAAGAAGGGCAGTGTGCCTGTAGTGGCCAAGCTTAGACCTGTGCCGTTTGCTTTACGAGGCAGTGTGAAGAGGGAATTACAAAAATTGTTGGCGTCAGGTGTAATTGAGAGAGCTGGGGGAGTAGAGTGGGTTTCCCCAGTGGTGATAGTGAAGAAGAGTTCAGGGGATTTGAGGTTGTGTGTTGATATGCGTGAGTTAAACAAATGTGTGTTGGTGGACAGGCATTCCCTGCCCAACATGGAAGAGTTATTGACCAGGGTGGGCGGGGGAAAATATTTTTCCAAACTAGATATGGCATCAGCTCATCATCAAGTGGAGTTGGAGGAGGGCTGTAGGAAAATCACTGTATTTGTGACACATGAGGGTGAGTTCCAATTTAGGAAGATGCCATTTGGGTTGGCATCCGCCTCTTCAGTTTTCCAGAAGATCATGGATCGTTTGTTGAGAGGAATGAAGGGTGTTTTTTGTTTTCAGGATGATGTATTGGTGAGTGGAGTGACTTTAGAGGAACATGACAAAAATTAGTGCAAGGTGTTGAAGATGTTTGAAGACAGAGGTATCACGGTGAAAGGAGAGAAATGTAAGTTTGCTGTGACGAGAGTGGAATATCTGGGTCATGAAGTGTCGGGAGATGGGATAAGACCCAAAGAAGATATGGTGAATTCTATAAGAAATATTGAGACGCCTAGGAATAAAAGTGAACTTCGTTCATTTCTGGGAATGACAGAATTTTACCAGAAATTTGTTATGAACTATGCCGATAAAGTTCAGGAATTAAGGAAAATCTTGAGAAAGGGTGCTGACTTTGTGTGGAATAATCGGTGTGAGAAAGAATTCAATAGTATCAAAGAAGATATAAATATGGCTCGTCCGTTAGGATGTTTTGACACCAGGAAGTCTACCATCATTACTGTTGACGCCAGTGAGGGTGGTCTGGGAGCTGTGTTGTCCCAGAAACAAGTTGATGGTTCTGAAAACATTATAGCTCATGCATCAAGGGGTCTCAGAGGGGCAGAGATGAGATATTCGGTCATCGAGAAAGAGGCTTTAGCCTGTTTCTGGGCTGTTGAACGCTTCAAGTATTTTGTGTGGGGTGTTGAATTTACAATATGCACTGATCATAAGCCTCTAAAAGCGATATTTGAGAGTAAGGGCCTTGACAAAGTTTCACGCCGGGTGGCAGGTTGGGTCACCAGGATGCAGACGCACTGTTTTAAAATAGAAGTCATACCTGGGAAGGAAAATATTTTAGCGGACAGTCTGTCCAGGATTAGAGTTGCAAATCCTGAGAATGTGGAGAATGAAGAATTAGAATTGGTATTTGTTAATACCGATGGCATAGTTTCCAAACAAGAGTGGCTAGAGGGTATGAAAGGAGACGATGTTATCAACAGAGTAATTCCATATGTTGTGTCTGGATCATGGCCAAATAAGCAGGCATTGGAGGAAGATACTAAGCCATATTGGGAAGTGAAGGACGAGTTGTCTGTAAATGAGGATATTTTGTTCAGGTGGGGTAGGGCCATTGTCCCCATTGGTTTGAGGAAGAAGGTTATAGAATTGGCACACAGCGGTCACATTGGAGTTACAAAGACAAAAGGTGTCTTGAGAGAAGACTATTGGTGGCCAGGATTTGACAAGGAAATAGAGGCTGTCCTGGCAAATTGTCATTTTTGTATCAGGAGTGGTAAGGGCATTGTAGCCAGGAAACAGCCATTGGTGGATGTAGGTCTCCCATCCAGGATATGGAGTGAAATTGCTATGGACATTCTTGGCCCCGTGGAATTAGGTTATGGTCGCGGAAAATATGTAGTTTTGGTTGTGGATTTATTTTCCAGGTGGACAGACTTTAAAATTGTCAGAGAGATCACGGGGGAGAGCATGATAAGAGTTTTGCAAGAGATTTTTGCTAATGAAGGTTTACCAGAAACTGTCTTGACGGACAATGGTCCCCAGTTTATAGGAGAAAATGTCACCAGTTATTTGAGAAAATGTGGAGTGGGACATAAGAGGACTTCGTTATATCATCCTGAATCAAATGGTGTTGTTGAGAGGATGAATAGATGTGTGATGGAGAGCGTAAGGATGGGAGAGGAGTGTGGTTAGGACAAGTTAGCCATGATACAAAACAGAATGTGGGCTCTTAGAATGGCGCCACATTCTGTAACCGGATTATGCCCATTTGAGCTTATGAGGGGCAGGAAGCCATTTTCCATAACGTGCCCACCTTGGCTTGGTAGGAGTAGGGAGTCCGACCTGGTGGTGGATCAAGTAAGGAAGTCACTGGTAAAAAAAAAATCAGAATTGGTCATGCGTGAGAATATGAGAAGAGGAAAAAAGGAATTACGTGTGGAATGTGGAGATTGGGTCAGGATAAGGAAAGGGTTTCTCAAAAAGAAAGGGGACTCCCTTTATTCGGATCCAGTCAGAGTTGTGGCAGTCATGAAAGGTGCGGTACGTGTGACCGGTGGACAGGTGTGGAACAAGAATAGGATAGCTACTGTGAAGAGGGGTTATGTATGAAATGAGGACTCAATTGTAAAGCTGACGGTTGGGTTAAAATTTTATTGTGGTTGTTTAAATGTGTTAATGAATTCTCAAAAAAAAAAAAAAGAATGTCTGGAAGTTAAAAAAAAAATGGAGGGAGATGTGTTATGATGATGTTTCTCTCTGGGAGCAGAGAGAGCTTATGTATATGTTACATAACAAGAGCAGGATCTCTCTATGATGTCACCGGAATGTTCGCCCTTTCATGTCATGTTTATGTTCTAATTTGGTCAGTTGATAGAGGATTTGATGGGGAAGGATCTCTTATGCTCGGTTACCAGACATTTGGTCGAAAAAAATTGGTCGACCAGACAAATGGTCGAACCAATTTGGTCGAAAACCAAATGGTCGAATTTTTTTTTTTTTTTATTTTAACCCTTTTTTTATTTTCTCTAAAAACCCTTTTTTTTACAAAACGAAAACCCGAAAAATAAATATATAAATAAGAAAAAGAATTCGACCATTTGGTTTTCGACCAAATTGCGTCGACCAAATTGCAGTCGACCAGTTTTTTTCGACGAATTGACTGGACACCGGTCTCTTTTTGCCTTCATTTATCTTGAATAAATACTTAAATACTTACCTGCGTCTGTATGCTACGTCACAACATTTTTATTTCATCCTCTGGGTCCATACATTGAGATCTGAAGAAGGTTCTCTTTGGAGTCCATATTTTTATGACTCCCTTCAAGATTGCTGCTGTTCTCACATGCTCATCTTTATTCCATGTCATAAGTTGACATTGTCCACTTGGGCTGCAATAGACCCACTTTCCCACATAGTTTCTGTGTTTCCTTAAATACCGAAACTTTGTTCCTTCTGGTGCATGAATCCAAGCTTTCACAAAGTCTCTTATTTATTCATCATTAAGGTCCTTGGATTTCCATCCGGGTTCGACATCAATCATGATCTTCATCCCTATGGCCATTTTTGCAGTTTTCTTGCACTGAGAGATTATTATCTTGATAACACAGAATCCGAGCAATATCATCACTAGCAGGGCTCCTAGGAATCTGAATGCATCTGCCATCCATTGTGGAACCCACAAAAATAGTGATCCAAACCACCTGTCGTCATCCACTTCGTCATCTTCATCAATCATTTGATTCTGTAATTTCGTCAGCATACCTATGGCCTCTGTTAAAGTTCAATTTTCTTCATCGTGAGATGGTATAAATGTGCAACATGATTCTCCGATTTTTGCACAAACACCTCCATCCATAGCTGCGATCATGTCAAGGACATATCTGTTCTGGAGAGTCATTAGTCAAATCGCCCTTAACTCTTCCTTGATTGCATTGAATCCTTTTATAGTCGTGTTGATGGTCTGCAGTAACTCCCAGCTGGTTATCTGCAACCATTTAGTATTTGCTCCAACCTGAACTCTTGGCATCAGAATTGTCGTGAACACTGATGAGGTTAGTCTGAACAACCTTTGTTCATACGGGATCGCATGAAAGGCTTCTTCTGATTTAGCAGAAAAGTAATTCTCTCTCTTCATTTGGCTCATCAGTTCCACAGATCTCTTCTTTGTCAGGTGAGCATCTGCTTTCGGAAAATTGTCAATATTCAAATCACTTTTTGGAATCACCAACGCTGGAACATGGACATTCACCAATGTGCATATACCTCCCAAATTCTTCGGCAATCTGATATATTCTTTGGATCCACATGCCCAATAATGATCCATGATCACTGCAGTACCATGTACCATTCCTGGAGCTTCAAAGACTCATTCACAGTTCTGATTCTCTCCCATTTTTCTTGTACCATTATTCCGGAAGCACAGTTTCGGATTCTCCAATGGCACTATCTGTAAGGGTCCTCCTCTGTCGTCAACCCATGTCAGTAGTTTAGCCAGTCTTGGCCATAATGGTTTGAATATCATCTGTGCATTTTCAATTGTTATAGTATCCAATGATCATCCATGCTCTGCAGATCACTACTCCTTTCTCCCATCCTTCTGGTGAAAGCACTGTTCCCCAGATTTGCATTTGGCCTCTGTTCTTCCACTTTCAAGCTTCTTCAGGAGTTTTTCCTTGAACGTTCAGTTTGTGATTTACTTCTCTTCTGATCTCTACTCCTTTAACTCCAGGTTTCTCATATCTGATTACAATGTGTTTTGTTTTCCATTGTTTCTTGTCTTTATGTCTTGGACATAATCGTCTTCATTCGGATCCGTTGCTTCAGTTGCCCATTTGAGTGAAGCATCACTTCCCATGAACTGGCCTCTGGTCTTGCACATTGCTACGTGTGATAGACAGTGTGCTGTCTGAACATCAATTTCCACAGCTACGAAGAGCTTTGACTTCCTCATGCTGTAAGGGGCACAAACAAAGCATTCCTCCTCTGAATTGCATCATCTAACTTCTTTCATGTGTTGGTACCAGATGTCATCTTTTTGTATGCTTCTCTTTATTCTCAAGGTTTTCATGTAGTTTGCTATCATCACATCTTTAATAGCATCCATGTAGCTTCTTCTCACTGGAGGATTCTCAGGTATCTCAATCCATGGTTCAGGCATCTTCATCTGTGCCAGTTGAGTAGAAGAAAGTCTGGCGATTCTCTCCTTGTTCTCTTGTCTTTTCCTGGCCATATTGACTCTGTTATCATCTGTGCTCGTGAGATTTTCGCTGGGCTTGCACTTGCCCTTTTCTTTTTAAAAAAATTAAATTGTATTGATTTTCAAAGGCAACAGAGAGCATAATATGATCCACATCTTTGGGCACATGCCCACATGAACACCAAACGGAAGCCCCAATTCCCTGATGTTTTCTCCCATCTGCCCCCCTCGCCACAAACCCCCTGTAGGTAAACCCCCTCTCCCGCCTCCTTATGCCAGCTGAGCACTTCTGACCAATAAGCTTGAACTTTTTTGCATGCCCACCACATGTGCCAAAAATTGGCTTTTTCCCCACAACCATGCCAACACACAGGGATGATGTTCGGGAACATCCTGGAAAGCATGGTCGAGTCATACTGGCACCTGTGGAGGAGTTTGATGGCGTGCGTCTTATATTGGCAAGAGATCGATGTCTTAAATGCCCTGCTACAGAGTCTCCCCCAAAGGCCATCCCCGATTTCACAACCCAGGTCCCTCTCCCATTTTCTTCTAAGGCTATTCATTGTTCCCTCCCGGGGGGTCATAAGCGCTCCATAGAGGAGGGAGATGAGCCCTCTTATTTCTACGTGGGTGTCTAGGATTTCTTCAACAGAGGTGAGCTTTCTTTGTATGCATAGCTTTAATTTCGGTTTCATTAGGACTCCCTTAAGCTGTAGATATTGGAGGGGGGTGAGCGTGCCAATTCCCAGTGCCTCCTCGACCTCCTGGATACTTATGAAGGTGTCCTCCCTCACCAGTTGGCTGACCCTACAGAGTACAGCATCGAACCAGGACTGTTAATGCTCGTGGCCTGGAATTTCTTCTAACATTGGCGTGGACCAAATGTGGCTCAGTGGGGAGGGCCATGTGGTCAACTTTTCTTTATTACCCTTTCCTGCTAACGCTTTCCACATTGTGCCTAGTATTGGGTGGTCCCTAATTCTTTTTGGAAGCTTTTTCAATGGAACCCATAACCATCCCCCTGCACTTGCCCTTTTCATTGCTGGATCAGGTTTGCTTATCAATACTGTCTCTGTTGGCTTATTCTCCAACTCCTTTTGTCTCCTTAAAAGTTCAGTTTTTTCCATTTGACTTTTCACTTCACTTGTAGTAGAACTTCTCATAGTAGGTAGTCCAATTTTCTCCCCTTCTTTGGCTTGTGGTTCTGCAGTTATTGACACTAGACCTGGTGTACGTGCACTTATCGTTTGCGTGTTTCATTAACCTTTTCTCATGCTTGCTCTGCCGACCCTGTCTCCGGATTTTCAATTTGTCTGTTACCAAATGTGTATGTGTGTCATTGCTAATTACATCCATTTCAAGTTCACTCACTCCTTTGTCAGACTTTCTAGGGACTGGAATGACTATAAAAGGTCTGGGTGCCTTTGTGGGTGTCATGCGTACATCATTAGGTGGGTGCATTGGAATCAGAACACTTTGTGCACCAATAAAAAATGCAGTTTGAATCGTCAGTGACAGTAAAACAGCGATGAATATAATGCATAGGTACATGATTCCTCTATAGGCCAGTCTACAGCACTTAGTTCTGGACCAGTACGATCGCCTCTCCTCTTGAGGGATGACAACGTTACTGCTTAGGTTGCCCATCTCTATCATTGAAGGAAAGAAAACTAACAGTTTAATACACTCTAGATAAGATCATTATCTCTGGATTCTGCTGTTTCTGCTCGTAGATTGCAGGTACTGGAACGATTGTCCTTCTTTGCCTGACGACTAGGTTGCTTCTCGTCACTGTACACAGTTCTCTTTTCTGGATATGAAAATGTCAACATAAGGTAATAAGTTCAGCAAGTCTCTTATTGTGCGTGTTCAAAATGAACAAGCTCCCAATCAGTGCCCCTTATCTGTTTTACTCCAGAAGACATGTTGCTTCTCTGTCAGCAAAAGTGTATTCTTTGTCAACACTTCCTCGATCTGTCCCTCGGTGGAAGGTTTACCGTCTCCTCCGGAAATTTTGATGATGTTTAGAAAGTTCAACCTGCATCGCAATACCATGCAGGAGCATGCTCATCTGTGTAGAGTTTGCTGGGTCTCTGATGAAAGTGAGAACATCAATACTGACAGGCCTCCCCACAAGTTCTGGAAAGTCCTCAGTTAGGTGAAAGAAGTCATTGCTCGCCAATCTGCTATCTTCTGGTGACAGGGACATTTGTCTAGTCCTTGCTGAATTCTGGAACTGCTCGGTACTCACTGTGAGCAGCTTCTGTGATTTCGATGAGCTTGAAGAGCAACCTGAAATAAGATTCCGTTCAGGATTATGCTCAAACGTTCTGTGTTTGCTGGATCTCGAAGAAATGTCAAGACGTCAGTGTGTCTCCCAACAAGATCTGGACAGTCTCAATTAAGTCAAAGAATAGCACGCTGACAAGCCTATTTGCTGCTTCTTCTGCTTGGGACATTTGTCTTGTCCTCCCTGTACTCTGGAAGCAGGAGGAACTGCTCAGCGGTCACAATGAGCAGCCTCCTTATTGTCTTTCCATGTTCAGGGTCTTCAAGAAATTCAGTGATGTTAGTGAGTGATGTTAGTGAGCCTTCCCACTAATGACGGGTATGATCTCAATAATAGCTCGAAGTAACTTAGAACATCTTTAGTGATGTTGCTGCTGTAGGACACCATAAGTGAGTCCAAATAATGCTCCTGTTTGGAAAGAGTCTGGATACTTTATTTTTGTCCAGTTTGTGTCCTCGATCAAAATTTGGCATATCCTTTTCTCATCGAGGCTTCAGTATGCCTCAGTCCAAAGTTCAAAGTCAACAGAACATGTTGTGGCTTATACGTGCAATTATTTTTCTTCATCCTGCAACTAGGATGCACAGAGTGTCCATTTTTATGTCCTTATCCCCTTTGTTGCTCAGAGGAAACGTCCAAAATTAAGCCACAACCTGCACAAAAGTTCTTTATCTTTGTTTTGCTGGCCATGCATCCTTCTTCCTCATCATGGATCTCATCTGCACGTGCTGTGGTTCTTCCCCATTGTCTGTAGTCTCTACGCGTTGGGGTCTGGGCAGGGGGCCTTCTCTGATGTATGGCTTGATATCACCGAGAAATAGCCAAGCTCTTCTTCCTTGTAGCTTGACTGCAGAGGGAGTAACGTTCTCCACTCTGAATGGACCGTTGAACCTTGGCTCGTCCCACTTCTTTCTCGTGTGGCTCACCAGGACCGTGTCCCCAGGGAAAACTGGTGGTAGATGTAAACCCTGAATCTGGTCTGTTATAGTATCTCCTTCTGTGTTCTGTGCTGCCCTGCACCCTTTTTGTCATCGCTGCAGCTGTCCTGAAATTACAGTAAGACAAGATGTCATGCAATTCAATTAATCTCGAGGTATCAGTGGCATGCGCATCATTCTGCCTGTTATGATCTTGTGCGGCATAAGGTGATGGTCAGAACCAGGCTGGTTTCTGAGTGCATACAGTGCCAGTGGAAGGCAGTGTAGCCATCCCTTCATTAGAGTAAGCTTAAACTTGGCTATCCTTTCCTTTAACAAGCCGTTGAGCTTCTCACATACTCCATTACTTTGCGGATGATACGCAGATGAGAACTTGTGCTTTATACCAAGCAGCAAGCTAATCTGTTCAAAGACTGCATTAACAAAGTGAGGCCTATTATCTGATCTCATGACCTCACACACTCCCCATCTGGGAAATACCTCCCTTACCAGAAATGTGGCCACACAGGTAGAGTCTGGGTGTGTGCATGGACCTGCTTCTATCCATCTAGAGAATGGACACACCACAACAAATAGATACCTGTACCCGTTACATACTTGAATCATATCAACATAATCGACATGCAAGTGCTGCAAAGGTCCATTAGGCCTTGGGATGACTCCTCTAATTACTCTTAGTGTATTCCCAGCCGTGAACTGTTGGCAGATTATACAGTTCACCATAAAAAATGCAACGTGCTCTGCTAAGTTTGGTATAAACCAGTCTTCAGCGATTGTTGCTGCTAGATTCTCTTTTGACATGTGCGCTAGATAATGCAACTGTTCCAATGCTATTTTTAATAGGGAAATAGGCATCACCGGTTTACCAGTGCTGTCTTGTCGCCACAAGCTCTCAGAGGTGTTTAAAGAACACACTTGCTGCTTCCAAAGATTTGTTTCCTCCTGTGGTGCCTCCCCTTGGAGTTCCATTAGTTGGGTTTTCTCCATGTTGCTATAACTGTCAGGTTCACTTCATGCAACAATCATTCTCTCATGCACATCAGTTATTTCCACATACATTCTGACTTCATCTTTGGTCGACACACGCTTGGCTTCTTTGTCTGCTGCTTGATTTCCTCGTGAGATAAAATCTGTCCCCTTCACGTGGGTGGCACATTTCACGACCGCTATGCCCAGTCTGTCCAATAGGGCTGCGTGCTGCACTGGTGTGCCATCCGCTCGGATGCGTGTACTGTTGATGTCAAATAGGTGGAGTCACTGTACACCGTCACCTCCTGGTCTGTGTGAATCTCGAGAGCGAGTACCAATGTCAATAATTCTGCAGATTGTGCTGAGTAATGAGATGGTAATCGTGCACTAATAAGTACTTCAAATTCTCCATTTGCTGTGTGCTTTATCACAGCGGTGCCTGTATATCTTTGCCCATCATTTTGATCAATTCTCGAAGAACCGTCAAAGACAATTTCTCCTTCTGCCAATGTATTTTCTTTTACTCTGAGAATCTCATCATAGAATTCATGTCATGGATCGGCTCTCCTTCAGTGACTGGTTCTGCTATAAGCATAGCTGGTTTCACTATTTTACATCGAATTATCTTAATTGATGGATTCAATATGATCACTTCATATGCAGAAGCTCTCTGAGATGTCAATGTGCCTTTTGGTTTCTCTAAAACAGCAAATAGTGCGTGCTCAATGAACGTCATTGAGCATCCCATCACGATGGTTGTAGCTTTCTCTATGGCGAACGCTCCGGCAGCTAAACCTTGTTCACAAGGGAAGTGACCTCACATCACTGGGTCTAAATTACGACTGGAGTATGCCAGGGGCTTGTATCCCAATGTGGTTCTCCGTGTGAGTACTGCTGTCATAACACTGCCATTTGTGCGTGAAAACAGATATAATTCCTCTGCATAATTGGAATTCCTAAAACTGGTGCCGTGCAAATGGCTCTTTTTAGTTCAACAAATCCTTCTTCCATGGTGTCAGTCTGTTCAATTTTTTCTTTCATCCCCTGTGCCTTCTTTAGGGCTTGTAGCAAGGGCTTGGTATATGAGCTGTAGTCCAAGACCCATGCTCTGACATAATTGCATAATCCTAGGAAAATCTGCATCTGTTTTATCGTGTGTGGCTTGGCTGTGTTCAATATGGCTTCAGCCCTTTCGGGGTTAACCCTTCATGTGAGATTAGCTGGCCTATGTACAGCACTTCTTGCTGACAATATTGTAACTTCTCTTTGTCAACTTTATATACTTTTTCAGACAATACAGTGAATAGCTGGATAGAATCGTGTCTGCACGTTCCTTCTGATGTGCTGCAAACAGTCTCTAATGCAATATTGCTTAAGTCCATCTGCAGGACTCTGTTGAAAATCGAAGGAGACTCACAGTACCCCTGAGGCTTTTCTGCCTGAACGTGAATGACGTCAAATCTTGTGAGTCTTTGTGCAATGGGATTGAGAAAATGCATTTTGCAAGTCAATCACTGTGAAATATTTTGCCTCAACGGGTATATTACATAGGATTGTGGACGGGTTAGGGACTAGAGGGAACTCGGCCTCTACAATCTCATTTATTGGCCTTTGGTCCTCGATTAAACGTCAAGACCCTCCCTTTGATTTATTGATAGGGTACACTGTGGTATTGCATGACGACTCTGACGTCACTAAGATGCCCTGCTCCATCATGGCAGAAATTGTCTTGAAAGTCCCTTCATCTGATTCCCTAGACATGGGATATTGTTGTGCTCTTGTTAAAATTGCTCCTGGTTTCAATTTAATCTTCACTTCTTCTACTCCTTTTAACAAGCCTATGTCATAGGGCCCTATGGTCCACACTGATACAGGCACTGGGCCATGTCATCATCAAAATATTCAGGTCGTTACTGTGCCAGGATTATTCTCTAGGGCACTTCTCTTGTGATGATTCTCACCCAGAAAAAACGAGATTTACCTCAACTGTTGTTTCATCTACACCTGTTTGTTCGTCAAACAGATCATCATCAGTGAGGTCAGTCAATCTGTACCCTTCCTCAATGGCGATTACTGTGCACCATTGTCTGCCTTCATCATCACAACCATCGATCAAAGCCATTTTCCCTTGTGGTATGGCTGTGTGTATTGCCAAGGGAAATACTTGTCCCTTTTCCTCGTGCATAGGTATTCTTGGCCTAAATAAAAACTCGTCTGGGGTCATGGTTTTGTCTGCAAGGCCTGGTAGATCTGCTGTCAATCTGGAAAAATGAATACCCTTCATTTGAATGATAGAGGTAACTTGATGGCCGTGGGCCAACCGTCTTATGCACCGAATTATAGAAATATAAACTGCTATGCTTGACCGACGAGCGGCCATTTTAAATGTAGCAAGAATCGCCATTTTGCTAGTTAACCATTGCTCATTGCTTTCTGTCTAAAAACTGCTTTGCAGCTTGCAATTCTTGCAGATTCTGCTTACTCTGCTCAACTGTTAACATTGTTGTCTGAATATGAAAGGACAAGGTCGCGGGACTGAAGAGTTTGCTGAAACTCCTCATGAGTAGCCCAGAGAGAAATGGCCACGCTCCCTCTCTGTAGCCTTGGGAGGAAGCTGCAGGGCATTTAATCACTTCACAGCTGCCAGCCAGTCTCGTACAATGATAGAATATGTTAGAATAATACAGTTAAAGGCTTGAATTATGCTTTTCTTACGGCCCCCCTTCGCAAAACCCTTTAGAACGTGTCGGCTCCCAGGACACGAATAGTACCTCATAGATAGCAAAGCTTGGAATGTGGCTCTTCCCCCGTGTGCAGCTTGCTTCCAAGAACAGAACCACCATGTTTTAAAAGATGCCTCCTCACCTTCTAATTGCACATTGTTACTAGAATAGACATCGAAAGCATTATAATCATCATACTCATCGGATATGTCCATCGTCATCCCGAGTTCAAAGGAACTTAATAAAGAGGGGTGTTGAACATGACTTTGCTAATTGTAACTGATGTACGTAATTCGCTCTCTTGCGTCCCTCGAGGTCTAGGAAACTCACGTTGCGAGGCGTGAGATCAGAATTGGCCAATTGATACTATCTTTTGCTTGCAATAAACCCTAGCATTGGGAATTTGAACCTCGTGTCTGGCGCATCTTTTCGTGTATGGTTATTGCCTTGTTTCCATAGCACGAGGGACCCCTAGGGGCCCCTTTCACTGCCATTAATATACACACTCCATATATGAATATTTCTGGTTCCAATGGGACAGCTCTCATAGCTGATTGTCCTGCGTATGCTCTAATCATTTTGCATACGTTCAAATAATGCATTCCTGGAGTCGAACATACTATGCCCTTCTCCGTGAACGATATTGTCATGTTTAACTCGTCATTAAATCTCATCCCAATATATTTACCGGGGTATGCCTTGAATATAGCAGTGGCACATTCATGTGACATTCTCCTATAGAGACTGGAAGTTGTTTTGTAAAAGGAACATGACTTGTTGCTCCTGCGAACCCCTGTCACATTTCACCCTGTGCGCATGCGGCGGTTCGGCTTACCCGTGCTCCTGGATAAACACTCTTGCGGGCGCCGTGGGACTGAGCACAGAACTGTGGCCATCCCACATGGTGTGCGCCATTTTGTTGCACCGTTTTTTTGCTAGATGGTGTCTTCGGCGTCACTAGACAACAGGTGCCTGTATTGGGTCTACATCTCCCAAGCTGCCATGCTTGTGTCAGGTGACCTATGTTTTCCAGTCATGGAGAAGCTCCGCCTACTTAAGCAGCTGTGAAATGTTCTTCGCTGCTTCTATTTGAAGTTCCTCCCCGAAGTCACGTCTTCCTTGCATCCGTGCCAAATTGATTCCTGCTTTCGTTTATGGACTTCCCTGCTTTGCGATTCTGTTCCTGATGTTTCAACTCGTGTACCAGACATCTTGCTACTCTCACGCACTGAGTTAGATTACGATTCTGTCCTTTTGGCTTCCCGAACTGTGTACCAGACCCTACTACTCCCACGGACTGCTTCTGATTACGATTTTTGTTATTGGCTTGTCAGCTTGTGTACCAGACCCTTGGCTACCCTCACGGATTGCACCACATAACGATTGCCGTGACATCCCATCTTCAGCAACTCGCTATACATCCTCTGGATCTGGGTCCTCCGGTAATGTGAGTGTTCCTTTTCCTGTCTTTGAGGTTAATTTTCCACTTGCTAATTAGTGACTTTTTGCTGTTATTGGTCTGCCTATCCTAAACTTCCCTTTTCCAACCTGTACTGGCATTTCTCCTGTTGATGATTACTTACGTGCACTTGGGACGCTACGCTGATTGTGCACCAACCCGGAACTAGAGCGCCCCTCGTGCCGCCCGGGTCTAGTTTCCCTACTAATCACTAATTCCCTTTTTTTATTTTATACCTGTCATTGTTTCCCTGGAAGTCGAGCCAGTACTTTCATTGGTAAGATCTGACATCATCCTTTTTGTGTACTTCATCAAGAGTTTAAATTCCAGCTTATCACATTGGTATTTCTTTTGTTTTGTACCATTAGGTGGGAAGGCGTCTATGTGTTTCTAGCCACTAATCAGGGGGGAGGACTTATCAGGTATACACCAGAGCAAGGCTATAGTTTATGTCATCTTACCTGTCACCCGTTACTCACTGTCTCTTTTTTCCTTGCAGCTGGTACCGTGGCGGTGTGCTCTTTTGAGTGATCGGGTCTTTTGTATTGTGCACCAGTAGAGGGCCATATCATTAAAAAGATCTTTATCCCTCACAGAGAGGAGGCTCAGGTGGAGGTTCCAACCCGTGCTCCTCAAGCAAATCACTAACCATACAAACGTAGTCGCCAATCCAGGCCACCCCTGTACGGTGAGTGACAACCCCTGAGTATTTATGGCTTCGCCGTGTGGAATCAGAAAATACAATATTAAGGCTTTTACACCATGCAAAGAGAAATACAAAAACACGGGCTTGTAAAGATTCCCAGAATCTTTATTGCAACACTGAACAGTTTACAAAACAAAGTACACAAATAGCTATTTGGCCGTCAGTACACCACAGAGAACACCAGCAGGTTCAATATGAGCAGTGAACAGGAATTGCTAGCTGGACATCAGCATATTTATACAGTTTCTTCGTAACGATGTCCAGCCTTTTACGAGTTAATCATGTACTGGGCTAGGGTTCGTGCCAGGTTCATTCCTAATTTACATATCTCGTGCATGTGGTTTACTTCTTAATACATTTACTAACAAATACTATTATTCTCTGGGTTTAACTTTACACTCTTTACACATTTGCTTCAATGCAGGTCAAACAGATGTTTCGCGTATGATGTTTTAAATAGCATTATCGTTCTTGTATACTTGTAGGTTAACATCGTCAATCCAAATAATCCCCTGATCCCGAGGTCAACAAAGGACAAGATCTACATGACCCTAACATGTAGCCTGCAGGCAGGTTGGACATTAACTCGCCTACAGAGGTTGAAGAGGTTAAAGTAAGAACAAGAGAACACAGGTCGGCCATTTGAGGCCACAGTGTGACTTTGCACGACAAGCCAAAATGGCGGCTTTAACCTAAAATGGGGGCTTGATTAACTTAAAGTCACGACCTTGCGATGCGGATTTCCTCGCACAGCGACTGGGCATAGGCCAACATATACAATGAGGACGAAACAATATTATATCAGTTTTGACAAACCCTCCTTTTGGCCTATGCCAAGTGCTAAACTACTTCCAATCACTTTACGACTAACTCCTCATTTCAACGTCTATACACCCCGAATCATTGTCAGACATATCTATTGCCATTAAGTCAGACACTAGAGTTTCTTTCGACACATACTCCTTGGAAACCTTATCTGGGGCGTATATTTTATGCTCTAATACACTTGTTGCTTGCGCGCAACATCCCCCTAATACCGAACATATACCAGGGAGACACTGTATACAACAACAAAGGAACAGTAAACTACCCAAGATAATCAGCAAGGCAGAAAGCAACTTCCATCCCCACGACCGTAGGAGATCCCAAAACCATGCACTAAGTTCCCAGTTTCCCTCAGGAACATGCACTTCCGAACTAAGAACATGTAGATTTTGGATCGCCCTAAAGATCGTTGGAGAGGAGTCTGGTACGTAAACACAGCAAGCGGACCCCACTAATTTACATACTCCTCCACGCTCAGCCAGAATGACATCTAATGCCATCCGGTTCTGAAGAGCTACTAATCTTATCGCTTTCTGTTCTAACGTCATATTATAGAATATGTCAGTGGTCCGGTTGATGGTTCTCTCCAGTACTCTCGCTAGTCCCCTGATATGTTCTGAATTCATAATTTGGCCAAAAAATGGCACAAAGGATTTCATTATGTCTCCTAGAGTTTGCGCTGAAGTATCCCCCTTCACATCTCGTCGTGGACGAGTCTTCGAAATTTCTGCAGCACTGGCAATAAATACCCCAGGTAATAGAATCCCTAAATAGCAAGTTCCTTGCCAATCCCTGGGCAACCATGGAAATGCCACATTACCGCAAACAAAATAGACAGGTTCACCTACATACAGAGGTCTGTTCTCACTAGTCAAATTTGCAACATTGGCGCAACTTCTAAAATCACCCATTGACCGTGTTCCATTCCTCTGTACGCAGAAGGAAACTGAATCGGGGCTATGGTTAACAGAATAAGATGGAGGCGTGGCATCTTTATTGCCTATAGGAGCCATTTTGAAAGAGATCAAAGACTGAAAAGGACGAGACAATCTATCAGAGGGCCTAACAAAAGCAACGTTTGGCTTACTCCTATTTGCAAAAAGCGAGCATCCCAGGGGCATCAAAACACGTTTCTCAAAACTATTCAAATTTGTACCATCAAAGTTCCCTGAGATGCTGTCATTCCAATGGCCAAAGAATAGTGCTCTAAGAGAAGCATAACAAGCTGTTGTCAAAGGTAAAGGATGAATGTACCAACATAGCCACTTATCCCCATGTTGCGGTAAATGCGAGCAGATCCAGCAGTTGGTCCTATTAAAAATTGCATGAGTGGCATTCATTATTAACAAAAGAGTATTATTCTGATAGTTCCGTCTATGCGAGGAATCTCTAGGCGACAAGGTATGCCATTGCACGGAAGGAGTGGGTATAACAGATACATTTTCAACAGGTAAAAAGTCCTCTAGCGGATATGCTTCCTCCAGGTACCACAACCCAAAAGCAGTAGTTACTAAAAACCCAGTTATTATTACAAAAAGGCTACAAAACGTTTTCGGGGTCCACTTACACGCTTGCTCATTGTCTCTGCTAGTCACATATTTATCTAAAAGTTTGGTACGAGCGCTAGCGGGTGCAGGCATCGTAGTCTTCAATCGAAAAAACACCAATTATTTGTTTGCTGGCGACTCCAGTCGCGCGTCTTCTTAATGTCTTTCCCACAACCCTTAGCCAACAGAATCCTTTCGTAGTCGGGCCAAAAGGCAAGCCCTCAAATGATTTCTCCAATCGCACAGTCAAACCGTGCCGTACGTCTATCTTCTAGGATGTAAATTATATTTCACAATTTCCGGTGCTGAAGGATCAGAAAGTAGTGTGTCGTCACTTTCCACTGGAGGTGGCTAGTGAACAGAAATGGGATCAGAAAATGGATGATCCGGAAGTATCACTGTTGGAGAGTGTGGAGACAAGATGGCCGTTTTGTCTGGCCTTACGAATTCTGGAACGGTCTCCGATACTCTCTTGTCAGTTGTTGCTGTTTCGGGCACGTTGGTTACAGCATTGGAAAGGGATTCTGTGTCTTCTGTATCGTATGGCACGGGCTGCTGGATCCATTTGGTGTGCGTTGCGTGTATCCAGTTCTTCCGCCCTGCTACCCGCACCGCGGTCTGGATGACTAGCAGGACCTGGTAGGGACCCCTCCACCGAGGTGCAAGGCAAGACAACCTTTCGAAAACTTTCGTGAGTGTTAGGGAGAATTCTCTGTAAGGCTAATTTCCCAAACCTAGTGAGTCCCCCAGCAGCTTTGCTGGATTTTTGGGGTTTATTTTTTTCTCTCCTGCTAAGAGTGAGATTCTTTTGCTCCCACTCTTAGACATGATTTGAGGTGTTCCTTTAACTTTCCATGTGTTTTATGGGCTATGGGGTCTTTTACTCTATAGGGTCTCATGTGTTTTTTTTTATATGGGTTACACAGCACCCTCCGTGCCGTAACCCAGGGGTGTCGTAGCGACCCCCAACATAGACTCCATACCCTGGGTCTGACTACTATCTCCCAGGGCATGTAAAGTCACCATTGACTTTGCTAGTCCTAAATTATGAACAGAAACTAGTACAAACCATCATATTGTGTATGTACTGGTCGGGGCAATTCGATTGCCCTGGGGTCTGTTGTTCGAGGGGGCACGTCTCCGTCCCCCCTGATCGAGTTTTGGCTGGTGGCAGTGGATACTACTTTTTATATTCGACCGCAAATATATCTCTATGGGATCTTCCCATTGTTCGAGGCTACCAACTTTAATTATTTAATTCTTATAGCCTCGAACATACCGCCGGTTTATTTATTTAATATTAATTCACCGGTTGGTATTTTTTGTCAGAACGATTCTAAAATGGCGTTTGTGTTCTCTTCTGTGACTCCAACCCAAGTTGAGCCCTTTGTTCCACTTTTTGGTGGGCTTCTCCACAGAAGCCTCCAAAAGTGGTGCCACTCTGTCTGGGTACCACAGGGTGTGTGGGAGGGGGTTTAGGCACCCTGGACTGAGTTACCTTGGTAACTCAAGTCGCACTCTTGTGTGATTGGCCCAAGTGGTGAGCCGGCCGGCTCACCACTTAGCATGTTTGATTGACAGCTAGGCTGAGTGAATGGGGGTGTGCTGCATAAAAGCAGGGCTTTGGGGACTGGAACTTCAGAAGTCGCCACAGGACCTAAGAATCCGAGGAGGGAGAAGCTGAGCCGACCTGCAACGACAACACCACTGTTGGAGCCCTGCTGAACCGTCTCACCACTTTTCCGACGACAGAGGAGATCTCCAGTCCGGAGAGTCTTCTTCCTTTGACTGGTGGGGATAACCAGTTTTGCCTTCTTTTCACCTCCCTGGAGCATCTCGTGGCCGCCTTGCCCGTGCCAAGCACCCCGGCAACCGGAATACCACGGTTTACCACTACCACAAAGAGAAGGGTAGTATCTTTTTACCGGAGAACTCTGTGGCTGGTTTCTTCCCTGGCAGTGCAACGACCTTCATCTTTCCTCCACGGCGAGACCTCTTCTTCCTCTGGACGAAACACCTGCTGCCAGGAACAACTGCCCCCGCTGGCGCTGGCGCTTCCTTCACGCTTAAGGTATTGTGTCCCGCCTGGCTTCCCTTGCGACAGATCATTCGGGGTGACAGTAAAGCCTCGACTTTCTAACCTGGGCTGGCCTGGGATAACCTAGCTAACTTTGCCCAATTTTAATTTCATCCTTTTTGTACAAACTATCTACAAGACTCTTTGGGCATAACCCCACTGTGTGAACCTGGACCCCTTCTGTGTGCTCTCTTCAAGAGTGGGCCCTGCAATTGACTTCCTTGCTCTCCAGTAGAACTCTGCCTATCCTGCCTTACTGTGGTTCTGTGTAAAAGTATTGAAACTTGTGGGCTTCCTTAACTCTGCCTTTTTCCTCCCTTTCTTTACAACTTATTAGAGTGTCATCTTATGTTAAGCGCTCACCTCTGTCTGAAAATAAGTGGTGTTTCTCACTAAGACTTGTCTAATAAGTGAATAGGGTTGTATATATATGAAAGTGACTGTGTGCTGAATTTACTTACCTCGTTTTTGCTAGTGTAAATTACAAGTGTGTGTTTTAAATAAATAATTATATACTTTTACACCAAAGCTCTGGTCAGTGTTTGTTTGTGCTACTGTGTCTCTGTACCTATTGTGTATACTCTGCATACTGCCTAACTCTTCTTGAGGGAAGTCTGACTGCTCAGCCACTGCTACCAAGTGAATCTGTGTGGTACAGACTGCTACCAAGTGGGTTTACTGCGAAACACCTGTAGTCTTAAATCTTTTGCAGTGGTCCCTAAGGGAACTGCACAGGTTTCTGCCTAGCAGTGAGGATCCAGTCCCCCGGTCGTAGACTGTGACCGGGACCCTCGTACCGTACAGGTAATGCCTCTCGCACCTGGTGATAAATTGAAAATAGATTTTTAGTCAACTGGTTACAGAAATCTGAAAGAAGCACATTCTCTACATCCCGCAATGAGCGACTCTTTGGCATACCCCAAATATTAGCAGGCCTCCCCATCACCACCTCGAAGGGAGAGAGACCAGTCCTAGTTTGAGGTGTTGTTCTCATCGACAGCAACACGATCGGGAAGGCGTCCGGCCATTTTAACTTGGTGCCAGCACACGTCTTAGCGAGCTTGTTCTTTATAATGCCGTTATGCCTTTCCACTAATCCGGCACTTTGGGCATGTCTGGCCGAATGGAACCGTTTATCAATCTGCAATCCTTCACATATTTGTAGGATTACAGCAGCGATAAAGTGTGGCCCATTATCCGACCAGATGACTCTCGGCAGCCCGAACCTAGGAAAGAACTCTTTCAACAGAGTCTTTGCCGTGGTAATGGCCGTTGCATCTCAAACAGGGAAGGGCTCAACCCACTTGCTAAATGCACAAATGACAACCAACACGTATTTCAGATTGTTGCAACGTTCCATCTCAATAAAATCAAAGTGGATAACCTCAAACGGAACAGAAGGTGGAGCGAAACTTCCTCTAGGAGTCGAGGTACCTTTTCCTACATTGTGCTGCAAACAGCCCATGCACCCTTGGACAAAGCGCTCCGCAATTTTGAAGATTTTATCATTGGCCCATAAACTGTGTAACATTTTTGTCAATTTACGCGCACAGACATCGGTCGGACCATGAGCCATAATGACCATCATTGTAATATAGGCGGCAGGGAGTAACCATTTTCCTTCAACATTGTCCACCCAACACCCATCATCATCCAATCTCCCTGCACCCTCGACCCATTTCTTGGTCTCCTCTACAGTAGCATCTCCTTGAATGTCTTTTACAGAATCAATACTTTCCAAAGGTGCAGACATTTACAGTTTCCCTTACAGCATACATATACATTTCTGAACTAAAATCAGTGGCAGTTTGTTTAGCTATCTGATCAGCGAAAGCATTCCCTTTTCCTATATCATCTGTAACCTTCTGATGTGCTGTACATTTTACAATGGCTAACTGAACAGGGAGTGTGAGCGGTGAAAGTAATCGCACTATTAAAGTGCTGTGCTGTATTTTTGTGCCATGTGAGGTCAAGAAACCTCGTTCTTTCCAAAGTCTACCGAAGTTGTGAACTACCCCAAAGGCATACTGACTGTCGGTATATATATTTACTGTAAGCCCTTCAGAAAGTTCACAAGCTCGAGTTAATGCTATAATTTCTGCAGCCTGCGTGGAATTATGCATGAATCTTTTGGTTTCCACAATCGTGCTTAAGGTAGTGACGGCATAAGCAGCCGTGGATGTACCATTCGGAAGTTTGAAACAGGAGCCATCACAAAATAGCTCTCCTTGTGGGCTATTTAAAGGCGTATCTTTCAAATCGATTCTACCTTTAGTCTCTTGTTCTGTAGTGTAAAGGCAATTGTGTGACGTTTCGTCACCATCAACAGCATCTTGCGGGACAGGTAAAAGTTCAGCCGGATTTAATACACAATACCTCTGAATTTGAATGTGGGGAGCAAACAAGATCAATTTGTATCTTGTCAATCATGCGGAAGTAAGGTGTTGCGTTTGAGTTCTATTTAATAGAACATCTACAGAGTGAGGTACCATTAGGGTTAACGCATGACGCAGGACCATTCCCTCGCTCTGTTTTACAGACGCAGCAGCAGCAGCGACAGCTCTCAAACATCTCGGCAAAGCGCATGCAACAGGATGAAGGACGGATGAGAAATAGCCGCACGGCCTATTCTTCCCTCCATGTTCCTGCGTTAACACAGCCAAAGCACATCCATCACGTTCATGCACATACAACACAAAGGCCTTTTCATAATTTGGAGTTCCTAAAACCGGTGCCGAACACAGCGCGGTTTTGAGTAAATCAAATGCTGTCTGGTGTTCCAAAGTCCATGGCAATGGCAAAGAAATGCCCTTCTTTGTCAAAGCCAGCATTGGTTTAATCGTTAACGAAAAGTTAGGGATCCACAATCTACAGTAAGAAGCCATACCTATCAGGGCTCTAACTTCCTTCTGCGTATTTGGGACAGACATGCCAGAAATAGTTTTTATTCGTTCAGGTGTCAACCTTCTCCCCTCCTTTGACAGGAGATAGCCTAAATAGGCGACCTCCTGACAACAATATTGGAATTTTTGAGTGAAGCTTTATGGCCATGTTTTGCTAGGTGATAAAGCAACAACATGGTGCCTTCTTTACAGGCACTTTCAGAATCAGCAGCCAAGAGGAGATCATCTACATACTGCAGTAACGTGCAAGTAGCAGGCAACTCGAGAGTATCGAGTTGCTCTTTCAATGCTCTACTATAAATACTTGGACTCTCAGTGTACCCTTGTGGTGCACGAGTGAATGTGAACGAGCGTCCACCTAGGGTAAACGCAAACAAATACCTACTATCCTTGTGTATAGGAATACTGAAAAACGCATTTTTGAGGTCAACAACGCTAAAGTGAGTGGCAGAAGCCGGAATCATAGTTAGTATCGTAGTTACATCAGGTACAATGGGAAATTGAGGAGCCACAATTTTGTTAATAGCACGCAAATCAATTATAAACCGAAAAGGAATCGCATTATCACCTTTTTTGTATACTGGCAAAATCGGGCTGTTACACAAACTACCTGTAATTTCCTCAATTACTCCACGATGTATAAAGTCAGAAACTATACATTGCAAAGCTTGTTCGCCTTCAACTGAGATTTTATATTGTGGAATGCGAGGCAGTTTTACTCCATGTTTCAGAATAATTTTAACAGGTTCAATTTGAAGAATGCCCACATCATTATCATCAATTGCCCATAAGCATTCCAGAATGTTACTGAATTTCTGGCGGTAAAGGTCGAGTCAAGAACTGAGAGGCGAGTGATTGCTGAGGTGAAATTGTTAACCGAACTCTGTCCGGGGAGCAATGTATTACTGCATTCAATTCCTTCAACAAATTTAACCCCAGCAAATTCTCTCCACAGTTTGTAGTAAGTAGAAATGGACACTGCTCCGTGAAGGGACCCACTGTTATCGGTACCGGCAAAGAGACTGGACAAACTACAGGTGTACCTGAAAACCCTATGGAAACGTTGGATTGCCCTGACAGGGGAATGTTTGGAACCCGTGAATGGTCAATGGAACACTTTTGT
Source organism: Ambystoma mexicanum (assembly GCF_040938575.1). NCBI lineage: Eukaryota > Metazoa > Chordata > Amphibia > Caudata > Ambystomatidae > Ambystoma > Ambystoma mexicanum. The sequence continues at coordinate 1,329,034,179 of NC_090922.1, forward strand.
GCTCCCGTATCTACTAAAAATAGATTCTTCCTATTTCCCACCGCCATCTCAACGTAGGGACCTTTCTGATGAAGGGGAATAGGCGTTGGTTCCAAATCCTGCTTCAGGCAATCCTAACGAAACGGAATGTCATCAAAAGGAAGTTCTTCAGAGAGGTACGCGGCAAAAGGATGATCAAAAATGTTTCTATTATCCACACTCGATACTTGTTTATCCTGTGAAGAAGGTTGCTGTGATTCTGGTGCAAACTGGCCTCTACCAGGGCCCCCTACACCAGGGCGACCTCTGGATCTTCTACCCATGTTCCCAAATAACCTTTGCTGCAAGTTCGGACATTGTGCGCGCCAGTGACCTTCCTGTCGACAATAGGCACACTGGTTAATGGTTACCGGAGCCAGGGGCGTACTTCCCTGTGGAACGTATTGATCTCTAAATTGCGTATTACCCCCTTTAGGGCTTCTAACAATCTGTTGTAATAGTACTTTTGTTTTCAGGTCACCCTTTCTTTTCTCAAGTTTTTCCTTTTCATTATTCACACGATTTTCATAGTACTGAGCCATGTGCAGTACTTTTTATTGAGACTTTGTCTGCCAAGCGCTTTCGGAGGACATAATCTGTAACTGGATGCCAGGCAGCCATCCACGTACAAATTTGTCGACAAACAGCCTTTTCCCTGTGCCTAAGTCTTGTCCACTGAAATCTGAAAATACTTGTTCGAACTGATTGAAGAACTCGGTAGCACCCCCAGACTTTCCTTGGACACAGGCCGTAAGCTTGTCCCAAATAATTCTTTTTTCAGGAACTATGGTTTTCAATTTTACAATAATCCTATCAGGCAAAGTTAATATCACTTGAGGCGGTCTCTCGCCAGCTGATCTTACTCTGTCGAGCCTAACCATATTATCCCATGTATCTCCAAACCCAGGTACATCATCTACAGTCCTAATCTGTTTCCACAAATCAACTGGCAGGAGTACGGGAAATAATAAATCAATATCGCTTAAGGTGAATACCAATGATTGTAAGACTGACTCTATTTCTTCATAGAACCCCGTCGGATTCTTTCTTATATCAGGAATAGATTGCTTTATGGTGTTCACTTCCTGTCTCGAGAACGGGACGTGAACAAACTGCGATACATAATGTGCAGGAATGTCCACAGCGACTATACCTCATCGGCCACAATCTCAACTTTTGGGACAAATGTCGGAGGGACCTCTCTCATAGGCAACTGAGAAGTAGGTAGCTCCGAACGCTTACTAAGCAACAGAGCCAAATCAAGCGCTAAGGCAGTCGAAGAGGTATCAATCGAAAAGGCTCTCTTATAAACACCTAACAATTCTGCGGGACAACAAATCTTTCTTTTTACACACTCATCCTGCAGGTATTCTACCATAACCTGTATCACTTTCTTTTGCATTTCTAACGTATACTGACTATACGTGTCATATACTTCCTCTGGAGTTATCGACATATCCAAAATCCATCTTATCGCATCCTTTGTACAAATTTGCGCTTCCTCACCTATCAATTCACGGCGAGGAGAAAACCGTTTCTGTGAGAATATAGCGCCTAAACTATCACCATCTGCTTCTTCATTCTGTAACTCTTCCAATTCCTTCCTATACACAAAAAATCCTCTTGACATGCTCATATACTTTCTCCGCAGTATCCCTAGACAACGCTAAGGTATTCAAATCCCGTAACCCTTGTGGGAGATCTACATTGTTTAATCTATTCCACATTAGGCTTAAATGAATTCCTAACCCTTCAATAAAAACATTTTTCTCAGGAATACTTTTTAGATTTTCGAGTGTGGAAAAAACATCAGCTTGTTCACCCTTCTCCATACAATGTTTAGCCCAAGCAATCAATTCATTCTTTTTATATGGGGACACAGTATTACGAGTCACAACCCTTGATCCCGCTCCCTGGTCTACTACAAGCGATGCGGAATCACTTGGAAGAGGAAGAGTAGGCACATTCTGAATGTCAATAGGTGGAGGCAAGGGGGCAGGTGAAGGAGCGACGACTGGAGGAACAACAGGAAGAACAATAGGAAGGACCGGGGGGACTATAGGAGGAGGAATAACGACAGGAAGAGGCAAAGCACCAGGAGGAGGGACGTACGGGGGTGGCGCAGAGGCATCGGGCCTTCGTTCATGCAAACGTTTGTTAATCAATTCATTGGACGTATGAAAATCTTTCGAAGGGTACATTTCTGAATGCTTAATTGAAACGCTCTGTCCGTGTTCCTAACTGATTCCAATTGTTTATTTTGATCATATAACAGTGTTTTTCGGCATTCGTCATATGTCAACGCATATGTTTTTCTCTACGCTTTTGTTGCTGCAAAGCTTCTGTTTTCCAACTGTGCAATGCGTCAAAAGCTGCAGGTCTAGCCTGTTTCTTTATCAATACAGACTCTAAATATTCTAACCGAGGGATTTCAAAGCTACCATTGGTTGGCCACTGAAGAGTAGGGTTATGTCTGGTCTGTCTGTGCCAAATATCATTAAATGCTATACTACCAAAGCCTTTCTTACAGTACATAGTACATGCCGGCGACCCCTCCTGTGGTGCGGGACGGCTAACTTCCAAAGATTGTCTGTCGCTGCAGGCAGACAATTTCCCAGGCATATCAGAATTCTGGTGTTACCTGGTCAAATAATTGTGCTCCCGAGTACAATGCGCCAAATTCAAATTGTCAGGGTTAAATTAAGAAACGATTCACCTGACCAAAGGACTGGGAGGCCTGATCGGGTTACTAAGGACAATCTAAGGACCCACGTGTCTGGTGATTTCGGCAAATTTACCCACCTCGATATATGGACCCTCGTCAAGACGTCGTCTCGGGCTACAGCTCACCGTTCAGGGATCGGATCGTGCTGTTCTGTCGAGGAATTCGCTTCTCGTCCAGAGGGGCCTTTTTGTTGACACCGTCCGATCCCGGTCCGATAGCCGAGCCAACCTTCAATGAGACAAAGTCAATCTTGAGGGTCCCTATTCGGGCGCCATCTGTGGAATCAGAAAATACAATATGAGGGCTTTTACATCATGCAAAGAGAAATACACCAACACGGGCTTGTAAAGATTCCCAGAATCTTTATTGCAACACTGAACAGTTTACAAAACAAAGTACACAAATAGATATTTGGCCGTCAGTACACCACAGAGAACACCAGCAGGTTCAATGTGAGCAGTGAACAGGAATTGCTAGCTGGACATCAGCATATTTATACAGTTTCTTTGTAACGATGTCCAGCCTTTTACGAGTTAATCATGTACTGCGCTAGGGTACGCGCCAGGTTCATTGCTAATTTACATATCTTGTGCATGTGGTTTACTTCTTAATACATTTGCTAACAAATACTATTATTCTCTGTGTTTAAATTTACACTCTTTACACATTTGCTTCAATGCAGGTCAAACAGATGTTTCGCGTATGATGTTTTAAATAGCATTATCGTTCTTGTATACTTGTAGGTTAACATCGTCGATCCAAATAATCCCCTGATCCCGAGGTCAACAAAAGACAAAGTCTACATGACCTTAACATGTAGCGTGCAGGCAGGTTGGACATTAACTCGCCTACAGAGGTTGAAGAGGTTAAAGTAAGAACAAGAGAACACAGGTCGGCCATTTTAGGCCACAGGGTGACTTTGCACGACAAGCCAAAATGGCGGCTTTAACCTAAAATGGAAGCTTGATTAACTTAAGGTCACGACCTTGCGATGCGGATTTCCTCGCAAAGCGACTGGGCATAGGCCAACATATACAATGAGGACGAAACAATATTATATCAGTTTTGACAGCCGGACAAGGAAAACTTGCCTTCACATATACACGAGCATGTTGCACCCATGTCAACTAAGAAGGAATATTCTTTATCGCCTATACAGATATCTACCCTTGGTTCCTCATGAGGGTCTGGTGTCACTGATAGGATAGAACAGATCAGGTTTACCAGTGAGCTGTCCTAATCCATATATAACTTTGTCCCATGCTGCGTGAATGGACTCCCTCCATCAACAGTGTTGGTTCTCATTCCAGAGTTCAAGGCCTGTCCTGCACTAGTTGTCTGTGACAGTGGCATCGGCGACTGTTGAGACTGTCCTTGTGGAAAATGTATCGAGTTCTGAGGTTGCAAGTTTTGCTGTGCTCCTGGCGCTTGCTGTTGCATCGTGTGATTCTGTGCAATTCCATTTCCACCTTGCTGTAAAAACACGGGTGTATTCACCATTTCTATTCTTGTTTCTTGATTGTTTTACACCATGCCCTGTCGTCCAACATGTTGGCGGAGGTCTGATTATTTGCCCATTTGACATATCCTGATTGCCATTGTGCATGTTTTGAAAACCTCCTTGATTACCTTGGAAACCTCCCTGATTACTCTGCCATCCTCTTCCTCGAAAGCCTTTCCCTCTTGGCTAAAATCCATTACTGCCCTGATTAACTTGCTGTTGATTATTGACCTGTTGTATGTTCGATCCGTCCGTGCTAGTTATCATTGCCCCTTCAATGGAATATTTTGACAATTTCTTCTGCGCTAATTTTGCCTCTTCAGCTTTTCGTGCAGCCTCTTTTTTGCAATCCTTCTCTTGCAGTAGTTTGCAATAGTGAGCTATGGTCAACTGTATTTCAGACCACTGTTTGACCTTGATTCCTACCAATTTCTTGAGCTGCTTCTCTACCTGATCTGGCAGCCCTTGGCATAATATATGGTAAAACACGGGTATAGATTTCCCCCAAGATTCCCACGTTTCCAGCACCCATATGTCCTGGAAATTCTGAATGTAAAGAAATGGATCTTCTGACTCCTTCATTTTATGTGTCATTATAGCTCCCATGTCAGAAGTATCCGGGTATAGCAATTGTAATGCTTTCATACCGTGGCTCTGCAATTGTTAAATGGAGCTCCATCATGCGCAGTATTAACTGTAGTCACGCCAGGGTAACCTGCTCGTGTCCATACATCGTCAGCTCTATCACCAAGTATGGCGATTAAAAGACCCGTAATATCCACTATAGCTAACGTGTTCCCTCCTGTCAATTTGTCTAGCTCATGTATCCATTCTCCAGCTCCCGATATCAACATGGGAAGCTTATTCTTCAAATGTTCTTGATCCGTGTGTGGCCAGGGTATACACTGTGGCCACGTTCCTCCTTTTTCGAGCAACAGGAATTGTAATACATGATACTCCTTTTCCTCCCTCATCATTTTTCTATCCACTGCAGGGTTAATAGTCCTGCAGCACCATCTACCTGGCAATGTCCTTAGTTGGCTCACATAGGGCGGTGGAGACACCCCCCTCTGACCGTAAGATACTCCTTCATGTCGATCTGATTGTGTGGCTGACTCTGATGCCTTAGGTGCAGACTCGCTAGAATCTGACCATCTAATTCCTTTTCCTCCAGAGAAGTGTTTTTCACGTCTTCTCTTGTCTTACTTTTCTTTATATTCCTCTCTTTCTGTGTCCGATATTGTCTGTGCTCAAATAGTGTAACTCCTCTGATCTTCTTCATTCCTATTTAGTATCAACCTATCTAGGGACAACTCTCTATTTCTGCTACTTTGGGAGGCGTCCTCAGAGTCATACAACTGAGTGCTCTCAAAATGTTCGTCCTCTCCTTTCCCTTTGGGTACTTGTTCTAGCCCCATTTCATCATGTATTCTATCAACCGTCTCTCCGATGCTTCTGGTGTCGAATTCATCTTCACTATTTGCCGTAGTCATGCCGTAGTCATGCCTGGTACTGAATCTCTCCAGATATTCAAGATCCCGTGCCCTCTATGTCATCATCGAACTCTGTGCGCTTCCTAGCTTCCTCTCTGACCCTATCTTCTTCCTGTTTCTTTGCATCTCTACGTTCATTTGCCCTTAGTATTTCCTCATCCCTTCGTCTTTTTATTCTCTTCTCCCTTATGTTTTGTTCTTCTTCCTCTATTCTTCATTGTTCTTGCCTGTCCTGATCATTAGCTGCTCTTGGCTTGTAATCGCATTTCCTTTCTTGCTCTTCGCGATACAGCTGTTCTCGTCTCTTTCTATCTTTTTTCCTAATTCTTTCGTCTCTCAATCCTTTTTCCTTTTCCTTCTCTTTTCGCTTTGAATCATCTGACTCTCCCTTTTGTCTCACACCCTCAATGCCTTTACCATCGAGTTTCAGTAGAATCTGACATCCCATCCATTCGTTCTGTGTGAATACCATCTCATCAGTTCTGTCCTCATCTCCTTTCCATCTCTTTCCCTCCCTATTCATATCTGGAGATGTACTTGCTTGCGCTTGATCTCCTTTTTCTTTCTCACGCCTCTCCTTGTCCCTCAGGACTTTGGAGGTGACATTTCTATCTCTATCTTTGTCTGGGCTTTTGTCACTACTTTGTGTAGGTGACGCATATGCCGGGTTGCTATATCCCATGGCTGCTTTAAGTTCCCTCAGTGGTTATAATCCTTCGTCTTTACTGGCTTCGCTCTTGGTTTCAGATGGGGCGGGTGGCGTGGAAGGCGTTTCACCCCCCTCTGTGCATATGTTAAGTATCCAATCTAACGGCGGCTCCTCCTCCTTATCCTCTTGGTACATCTTCCAAAGCTCTAAACTAGCTAGGTGTTTATCTATCTTTTTGCCAGTGTATGTGGCGTGCAAATATGTCATCATGTTTTGCAGGACGGTTTTAGATAGTGATCCACCCTAGGGCTATGGCATAAACATTTTGTTGGCAGTTTCTTTAACCCATTCTGCACTATACTTCTTCAGCTTAGGTTAATGTTTTGGCAGCTGTTTGCACAAGTGTACTAACGGTGTAATGTCTTCCATGCTTAACTTTATTTATCTTCTCCTCACACAACACTTTGTTACGTTTTACGTTTCTTAAACAAAATCAACAATATGAGCGAGCACCAATCGTCGCAAGCTCCAATCCCGTTTTTTCACAAACATTTCTTTTTACTTTTTCAAACAACAACCATCAATTCATGTCATACAACATCCTAGCTATACAATTCCATCATTTCCATGCTAATTCCCCCAAAAATGTTCTTACCTTCGTGACGTCAGAGGGGGAAAAATAAAACATAAGACAGATGTAACAGACTAGACAGAATCCGGCCGGCTACACAAATCTCATGCCCCTTTCATTATCCCAACATGGGATTTAAGCCCATCACTTTCAGATCGGCTCTTTCTTCGATTCTGGTTTTCTATTGTGCCCTATCTTTTCAGGACTTTGAATACAGGCTTTTTCTAGCGCTATATTAAAGCATAGGTATCTGAGCGTATCCTCTCTCTGCTCAGGTATCCTCCTGGTAGCCTCTCTCTAGCTCGGGTAACCTTCCGGTATCCTCTATGCTCGGGTATCCTCCCAGTACCTTTATCTATTGCTCGGTTACCCTTGAGTCAATATTTCTTTCCCCTTTTATATATACATTCTACGCTTACCCTAATGTTATTTTTGTCCCACCTCCCTCCGTTACCTTCCCTTATTTGTTCTAAGGCATGCACATTTTTGCCAAAATATTCAGTCTTTTTCACACACCATTTGCATTTTATTCTCTCTGGATGCTCAGGATCACCGCCTTTGTTACCACCTGTCCTTGCTTTCTGCTCGATTAGCTGCTCGTAGAAGTGGGAAGGGGTTTGTCGGAGAAATAACAGGTTCCTTCAGACCTCAACCTGCAGGTTTTACACTTAAGTCTAACCACTATCTACGGGGAGCCTCTCTGTCTACATAGCCGGATGGCAAAGGACTGGTGATATTGCTGAGGATCTAGAGTTACTTATGTCGATGGTGAATGGGTGTCTTATCTAATCGATAGTCGATAAACCATCCTCTGCTACCAAGTGTGCACTAGGACCCCAACCGGCCCATAGAGCTGGGGGTTACCCAAAAGCACTTTAAGATGAGGCAGCAGCACCCGTGAGATGGATGGGGATGCAGATTAATATTCTTGCATCAAATAAATAATGACAACTCAATGGTTTGGCAAAGGGAGTCCGTTTAATGACACGTACAAAAAAACAGGGCATTTGTGAACATCAGCAATCGCTCGATCTTCCTTCTCGCTTCAACAACTCCAATTAATTTCATAAAAAACACATAATTTATACTAAAAACGCATCATCGCTGACGTGTAACGCTTAAAATCTGGAATGCAATTATATTGGTTCTAGGAAGGTAACTTTAATGTAGGTTATATCTGTATATGGTAACGAACTGAGGAGATTGGGTAAACAGTGTCAATTGGGGCATCTAAGCCCTTCCTTCAAAATGGCTACTGTAGACATCACTAAAAGTACAACGTCTCATTGGTTCTACTAACTATAGGACCCTTGATTACTTGGTCCACTATGATTGGGTTGGCATCAACCCCACTCATACTTTTCCAGTAGTTTAGCAGCGTGCAGAATAGCCTGCCAGGTGCAGGGAGTTTGTTTGCACCCCCAGCCTCCCTCCAATTATTGCAACAATCAATCATCACTTCAGTGGTCATGTGTCAATTATTTCTTTGTCTTTTGGCCTTGAGACTGCTTCTTGGTCTGGGAAAGTTAAGGCGTCTGGGCATGGCACAAGTACATACGTAGGTATGAAAGTTTCATCCCTTCTGCTTGCTCGGTCAGGTGATTTCAACACCGTGAAATTGTCTTATCCTCCATGCATTTTGTGTATTTGATTTAATTTTGCCAGCCATCTGCCTTCTGTGGCTTATCTTGACCTTTCTTAATAGGATACTCTGTTTTTCTCTTCATTCATTGTATCCACTGTGGGTCTTGTTCCAGCTGATACGACCTTGGCTTCTTGCACAATTTGCCTTCGTCTGAGTTTCTATCTGTCCTTAATCCTCAATTTTCCTGCTGCAAAACTCTCTTCTTGAGGCCTTTAATAACCTTTGGTTGATTCTGCTCTTGTGCTAGTGGAAGTATACTTATATAAAGTGCTCCTTTTGAGGTAGATATGTAGATATGTATAGGATATGTAGATATGTAGCTAGGTATAGGTGGCGCTTGCCGCAATCTATCTTACTACTAAGCTTAAGCAAGCCTCATGAATTCTTGCTTCTTGTGGTTCCTTGCATATGTACATTTTTTAGGTGGCTGAATATCCTCATCACGTTCATGGCATACGTTTGACACTTGACATCAATTATTTCACTTTAAACTCAGGATGTCATTTATCCATGGTGTTTCATCTCTTTTCATCATTCACATGGATTCATATCTTTTATACTTGAGTCAGTCCGGGTTCTTATGACGTAATCATTCGTCTTTCAGTATCTTCTTGGCTTCTTCAGGTATTGCATTATGACAATCATCATTCTGTCTCATTTGTCGATATGGTTTTCTCAATGGGTACCTCACTGTCCAGGTTTTCTTAGGTGTCGGTACTTCAATACGTGCTGCGGCTCTTTGCTGGTTTATTTGCTCATCATACGTCACCTATTTCGGCATGAACATTCCATGGTCGTTTGGAGTGCGGATCGTGCTTGGGACCTCCTCTACACTTCCTTGTAAGGAAGTAATGTAACCGCAGTCTCTACACCATACCCATTTCCACCAGTACCTCTTGTTGACCACGGGATCATCGAATGTTATCATCACAGGAACAATAGGCACTCCTTTATCGGTGTCCTTATTTTATTTATCGATTCTACTATTGTATCTTCTTCACCATTTGTATTCTTATCCACTAGTACTTTCATCCCTATTGTTTTCTCTGTCGTTTGGCAGCATTGCGTGATGCAGATCTTAATCACACATACTGCTACTAGTACCAATATTAGTGTTCCTACTAATAATGTTAGTCCATCTTCCATCCATGTTGACATTCATGAAAATATATACGACAGCCAGCTTTGATATTTTCCTGTTGCTTTCGCCTCCTTCTCCATTATGGTGTGCATTTTTGACAATCTGGTAACTGCTTCAGTGAGTGTGCCATTTGCTTTATTGTTTGCAGGCAGGAATGTACAGCAAGAAGACCCGATCTTGGCACAAACTCTTCCTTTCATTGCTGTGAGAAGGTCTAGAACATGTCTGTTCTAGAGGGCAATCAACCTTACTGATAAGAGCTCTTCTTTTATCGCTTTAAAGCCATTTACATTTGAGTTTATGGTCTGCCTCAGCTCCGATCTCGTAATCTGGAGCCATTTTGCATTTGTGTATGTCTGTACAGCTGAAACTACTGATGCGAAGAACATCTCTCTCCTACTGAACAATCGACATTCAGGTGGTACATCGTCGAGAGATACTTCCGATGCTGATGAGAAGTAGTTCTCTCTTTTCACTCTACTCACTTCTACTGACCTCTTCTTTCTTCTCGCATTGTCCATTTTAGGGACGTCTTCTGTTTTGATGTCCTTTTGTGGTACTACTAGTGCTGGCGTATTGAAGTGTACCAATGAACATACTCCTCCCCAATTGGGTGGCAACTTCTCATATACCGTAGACCCACATGCCCAATAATGATCCATTTATACTGCCGTCAAAACCTTCATGCTTGGATGCTTTTCTGTGTTCTTGCAGTCTTTGTTTTCTCCAACCTTTACTGCTCCATCATTCTGGAAACACAATGCTGCTTTCTTCAGTGGTATTATGGGCATTGGTCCGGCTTCATTGTCCACCCAGGTCAGTAACTTTGCACTTGCATCTCATTCGTTCAGGCATTTATAACTTTCTGCTTGTACTGTGTTTACTGGAACTTGTAGGAGCGTATTTCCTTTGCTGCCTACTACTCTCTCCTCCCACCCTTCAGCGGTGTATACTTGGCCATACACAAGCATCTATGGTCGTTCCCAGCATCCTGGTTCTCCTCCTACTTCCTTGGGTCCCTTCTTAGGACATGGCAATTCTCTCAGTGTTATTGTTTTTGTCTCTCCCTTTAGTGGGCCATCAGTTATGTTGTGTAGCCTGTTCCTGTTTCCAATAATCATTCATCATGTCAAGTGTTTTTATATAAATGTCTTCATAGGGGAATGTTACCTAGGAAATCCATCGCAATGTTGCTGTTCTCCTTTGGAATCTTCCTCGGGTTGTACACATGGACAGGTAAAAAAAGGCATTGTGCTCTTGCTGCTGGTATTTCAGTTGATACAAACGTTCTGGAGGCACTCATGGAACAGGGGATTAGTGAGCAGACATATCAGCTCTAGCCTGTGGTTTGTTTACCTACTTTAGGCATGTGCTTGGACCACATGTTACTAGAAACTCGAGCAGTATCAGTGAGATAGAGATCCATGTCTGCATCAGCACTGCATCTACCTCTCTTTACTGTACTTACAGTGCTTACCTTTCCACCTGACATGGTCTTTCCACCTGCTGGAGTTGGGGTTGTGTTAGTAAAGGTCACACTGGTATTACTTGCAACAAATGACATTCGCCAAAAGATGAGGGTGAAAATACCACATGTAAATAAGACACAGGACACCATAAGAATTATTTTAATAATGCTGCCATCACTTACACCTCCTTCAATTCCTGTGTAGTCTTGAAGATGTTTGTCGCCTGCCTGAAATGCGCTAAAAAAGGCGTTATTGTATTAGTATTTTATTAATTCAAGATCTGAAAAACTGGTGAAGGAATAGTTGTTGCCATATTGTGCATATTCTAGGATCATGAAGCACTGCAAACACAGAAGGGTTTCCTATCTCTAGGTGTGGGTATACTTGGGCCTGATAAGCAATAAAAACATGGAATAATACATTAGGATGGTGCCTTCTTGTGCTGTTGGACCTGCTAACAAATTGGCCAAATTGGCCTTGCAAGGTCTAGGGATGAGGATCAAGGGGAAGCATGGAACAATGCAATAACAACAGTCGCACTTTCACAATGAATGTTGTCAGTGTGCGGAAAGAAAAATAAGAAACAGAATGTGGGCCCTCACCCTGGATGTGTAGGAAGTCCTTTCCCTATCTCTCTTGCTCTGGAGCGAGTAATCATAGGTTGGCCTCTGCTGGGTTATGATGCTTCAAGGCAATTGTTTTCTTTTTTTGCTTGGTGATCATTGGCCTTTTCGTTGTTGGTGTAAGCTTTACAGGGCTTGATGTCCCCAAGGAATTCCTGTAAAATGCGGTTTAAACCACCGGCTGGTGAAATCCCTTAACAACACCTGATCCCCCGGATACAGTTGTGGTTGTTTCAAAAGGTTATTTGCTTCTGGGTCATTGTTTTCTCCTCTTGCTTCAGGCCCTCCGTTGTCCCTGCAGTGGATGAGAAATAAAAGAGGCACTAGCCATCAAGGAAGCGGTGTACTCGTACATTTCCTGACCCAAAACATAAGACATTTTCCTGCATCTTTTAGAGCCCTGGTGGGAGGACCCAGTGGAAAGTCTCATGTGCCATCCTGTCACCACCTCATGTGGGGTAAATGGTGGTCGGACCCTGGTTTATTGCGCAATGCGAATAATGCTAATAGAAGACAGTGCAGCCAGCTTTTATTCCAAGTCTTTTTAATTTTGGTGATGCCTTCTTTGAGCAGCCTGTTGAGGTGCTCACACACCCTGTTTGCTTGCAGGTGATAGGCACAAGAGAATTTGTTTTTTATTCCAAACAAGGTTGTGATGTGGTGGAACATCTCATTGGCGAAATGAGGACCATTGTCAGACCGCAGGACCTCACACACGCCCCATTATGGGAAGATTTCGCGAACCAGGAATTTCATCGCTCTAAGGGCATCAGGATGGGAACAGTGACCGGCTTCAATCCATCGGGAAAACAGGCACACAACCACTATCAATATCATGTAGCGGTAGCCCTGGCATACTTGGAGTGTCAACATAGTCGACGTGAAGGTGCTGGAATGGACTAATTGGGCGAGGTATGGCTCCTCTCACTACCCTTAGTGTATGACCTGCTGGAAATTGTTTACAAACTAGACAATTAGTCATGAATTCTGCCACGTATTCCTCCAAATTAGGACGGAACTAATGGTTTCCAATATGAGCAGCAAGCACCTCCTTCCCTATATGGGTAGGATGGTGTCATTGGGCCTCATTCCGAGTACGGCGCTAACCAATGGCGCTATTAACGCCTTGGTTGACGCCGTACCCGGACCGGCAGCGCCTTGGTGGTTGGCGGAATTACCGCCCCATTCCAAGGTTGGCGGGGCGGTAATTCCCCAATCCCCATTTACCCTTCCCCATTCCCATTCTTGCCCCATAGGGCATAATGGGAGTGGGGAAGGCGTCAATTACGCCACCGTAAATTACGGTGGCGTAATTAACATCAAGGTCCCTTAGCGCCATGGTATTTAACGCCTGCTAAAAGCAGGTGTTAAAAGCACCATGGCGCTAAGGGAACTCGGAGTATGGCGGTAAGGGATTACCGCCACCGCTCTCGTTAGCGGTGGCCGCTATCCCTTACCGCCATACTCGGAATGAGGCCCATTGTGTCAGTGCAGTGTGCAATACTGAGAATGGCATTACCACTTTCCTGTTTTATTTTTCCGCCATAAGGATTGCCAAAGCAATTCTGCAAAAAAAAAAAGCCCCATAGGTCCAATTGACCCAAAATAAATGGGGAATTACACTGCCAGCACCACTTGTAATCAGGCAGAAATTCTGCCTGACCAAGTGACGGTAACAGTAATTCCTCAGGGCTATTGTCTGGAGGATTTAGCTCAGAATTTCGGCCTAACTCATAATGAGGCCCAAAAAGTGGAGCTGCATCCCATGGTAATACTCGCTGATTTGCTTACTGCGAATGCGGCAGCAGGCAACAAAGTTAACTCCAGCATCTTGGAGGACCTCAAATGTAGTCCCAATCTTTAAAAAGGGCAACAAAAACAACCCAAAGAATTACCGCCCAATAGCCTTATTAGATGTGATTGGCAAACTTTTTGGTTCTTTGGTTTTGGATAAATTTCAAAAGTGGGCAAGATCAGCTGACTGCATGGACCCTTATCAATCGAGATTTGTTAAAAATCTAGGCACAACAGCAAACATCATGTTGCTAAGCACATTGAAGACTAAAATAATGGAGGGTAGTCCTAGAGTCTTCATAGCTTTCATTGACCTGGTTCAGGATTTTGACCGGGTCAATCAAGAGAAACTGTGGTTGAAACTGACAAAAAGGACAAAAAGGAACTGGCCTAATTCAATCATGGACCCCATCAAATTAATTTACTCTGGAACATCGATGAGAGTGAGGCCGAGTGAAGTGGACCATTTATCTGAGGAGATCCATACCTCGAGAGGGGTCAAACAAGGCTGCCCATTAGTGTCAGCTTTGTACAACTCATATGGGAGACTTCAAGGATCAAGAGCAAATAACATTCTTCCCTCCAACGATAGGAGAAGAGAAAGTAACACGTTTCCTATATGCTGATGACATCATTTTACTAGACCAGACTGCAATTGGTCTGCAACGTCAGCTAAACAACCTTTCTAAATACATAATAATAAATGACCTACAAGTCAACACAGACAAAACGAAAATCATGTCTATTGAGAAAGAATACAAGCAAACGGAAAGACAACACTGGTACCTTGATGGAGTGCAGCTGTGAAAAGTAAAGGCCTTCAAATATCTAGGCATTATACTCAATAGCAGCCCTGTAGAAACCCACTGCAGATAGCTCTCCACGCAAAGATCAAGAACTTAGCCTCACAAGCAAAGGCTATAGACAAAAAATGAATGTGCTTCTCTATGATTCTGATGATACATTTTTATAAAGCTAAAGTGATACCCGCCCTGTCATATGGAGCAGAGGCAATGCCAAAAATTTAGCAAAAACTTGAGGGATATTACTGGTGAAAAGTCTTGGGATTATCATCATCAACCCCAATAACTTCCATAAGAAGAGAATTGAGCTTGGTAATGCTGAAAGCGATAATCGATCAGAACAGATTGATGCTTTACAGGAAGATTCGACTCTCTCCTTGTCCGAAGATCTTTGAGCTCATCCACAGAGAAATTGAAGGAGGGAAAAACAAAATGTTAACAAACTGGTCAAAGAAGAACATAATCCTCTTAGAAGAGATCGGAAGCACGGAAGAAGAACTGGAGTGAAACCCAACCAAAGTAAAAAAAAGATTGGATAAAGTCTCTGGTAGCAGCATCCAAGAACAAGCTAACTTTACATCTTCCAATAAATATACAAAAAGTAAATCAGGTAATGGTATACCTGGCTAAATTTCCTAACAGAATACTGCGACCTACATTTTTACGAGCTTGTCTGAACCTTTTAAAGACCAACGAGCTTCTGGCCATCAGGGGAATATCTAGTCCTAACAGCTGTAGATATTGTAACAAAAAAGACCAGCTTGAAACAGCCAGGCACCTGCTATTGTCGTGTCAAGGAACAACTAAATCAAGACCAACTTACTTGATACCACTTAACAGCTTCACAGATTTATGAGGAAAGAGACTGGTGGTCTCGATTGATGAGAGGTGATAAAACAACTTTGGTGATAGCAGTAGCACAATTTTTCCTGAATATTGGTTTGGAACAGAAATTAGCTAAGAGTTGACATAACTTGAACTCATCTTTTTATTTTCCTAAACTTGACAGTGGATCAGCAATTTGGAAGACATGTTTTTACAGATAGTCTTGTAAAAATTGTAAAAATGCAATTAAATCAAGGAATTAAAGCAAAAATGTAAAAATAAATATATAGTGTATTGATTCATGTACCCTTGTGTATAGTTATTTGGTGATGTCATTGTATATAGTATGCCCAACGTTATACTAATTTTGACAGAATTGATACAATGGACAGCTAACCAGTTATTCAATTGGCTGCTCTAGCACCTTGAAGCATCTCCTGTGCTAGATGGAATTACCAATAAAGATCTCACACCAAATAATCAGACAGACTCAAAGAATATGGCAAAATACTACTTTATTCTTAGTTTAATAAAGCAGGGCAAAACTGGCAGACATCAGACTGATGCTTGCACATTCAGACACAAACCTGATTATGTATATTGGATATAAAACCCCTGTATAATCTATGATGTCATTCTACATGGCAATTGTGAGAAACTTGAGGGTATTCACCTGAGTAGACTTCGAGAATCCCTTATTCAGGTGGCCAGGGGAGGGCTGACACTCTCAGATCCCAACCCTGCAGGTGGACAAGCAAGGGAGGATCACCTGGGTAGGGGTGCCCTGGGTTATGCTTGGGGGAATTCCCAAGGTGAGATGCAGTATTCTAAGAGGGACGTAGAATGAGGCTTTTTTTTGTTATTCCACATCTATCTCCATTCCATGCAAAGAAGTTCCTTAATAAAACCCAACTACCCTTAGACCTTTGGTAAACCAACCAGGAGCCCAAACCCTGTTACACTAAAAAACCACAACTCCCAGAATCCTTGTTTTCCTGTTTTCCACCCAAATACTCCCCATCCTTCTTCTGCACGTCCTGGTAATTCTTTTCCACATCCATCTGGTTATTATTTCCCGAACTCCCAATCTGCATTGACAAAACCCTACTGTTCCCACAATCCCCTATGTCTATTTCATAAACCCTACCAAATGCTAACCCTCTCTCTTTCTGACACAAACACTTCCTTACATCATGAGATGCAATGAACTATTGCAAACACTCTTTACCTGACATGTCCCAACCCAAGGCTCAGGAAGAGTCAGGCAATTAACCAGAATCACACACACCCGATGGCCCGTTCCCTTTCCCACAGGGATTAAAGGTGGAGCACAAGAACACAAAAGGAGCAAGACAGACCACACGACGTGAGAGTTAACTCAGCACAGCAGTTCAAGAGGAAGAGGAAGACGGTGCATATTGAGAGGGTGACAAAGAGAGAAGCAACCTTGCCCTTTCCAACCAAGGCCTGTGAGTTCTACGCAGAAGGAATCGTAAGACCGCGAACAATAGCAAGCGTGTGTTGCAGCAGATGTCAATGGTACACAAGACCTTCCATCACTAATAACCAAGCCAGGGAGAGACGCTTGTCTCCATGGTACCAACCTTGACTCCAAAGCGAAGGAAAGTCAAGCGGTTCATCACAGCCGGTGAGTCGAGGGGAGAGTCAATAAGAGCCTGAACTGTGTTGAACGAAAAGTAGGCTTTTTGAACTCTGAAAGCATTAAAAGCTAGTTGAAGGAGGAAAACCAGCAACAGAGGAGTCCGGCACCACGTGGGTGCTCACTCAAGAAACTCTGGGCGGCTACTCAATTGTTGAAACAACCACAACCAGAAGGCCTTGGGAAAAGGGGGGAAAGTGGTCATACAGAGGTCTTGTAATATCCTCTGTACAGTCGAAAGTCTTTGACCAACAGATGATTGTGAAGCTAAGGGAAGTGGCTCCCGCATCATAACATTTGAATGAGGAAGGTGCGACTGACAAGATTGGGCAGAGTGAACATAAAGGAGGGATGCCGATGAAAGGGAGCGAAGTCTAAAGCCCCAAAATACAGAAAGGTGACAAGAGTGAACCCAAAGGAGGGATGGCGACAAGAAGAGGCATAGCCTGACACCTCAAGGAATATTTTGTGTTGAAAAAAGTGAACCCGTAAAAGGGAGGTTCACAGTGAAATGTTTATGAGACATTAAGAATTGCGCTAAAGTGACAGAGAAGATTGTTTTTGAAATACAAGCCATAGTGAACCCGGCGGAGAGAGGCTAACATTCAAGAGGTAGGCCGACAAAAAGTGGTGAAGTTTGAAGTCCCTATGAACAGTGTGTTGACACGAGTGAACCCGGACAAGGGATGTTACAGTGAACTGTTTAGCAAAGGTTGGCAAGAGTGAACCCGGCAGAGGGATGTCGACAGAAAGGGGCAAAGCCTGATGAACTTTTTAAAAGGACATCAAGATTTGGGAATACAAGAGAAGAGGAATCCGAGACCGGAAGAGGGAGATCCAGGCGGGAAAAGTCATCACCCAAAATCAATTGAGAAAGGAACTGTTTATTTGGTTTGTTGAATACGATTCATGGGGGGTCTGCGTCCGGAAGAGGGGGACTCAAGGGTGAAGCCTCACCCAACGTATATGTGAAACAGAATTGTTTGTTGAATACATCAGGCCATCAAAGGCAAGAGACTTTTGGACTTACCAATCGAAGAACCTGATAGCTGGTACGGAACTGTCAGCTTGTGCTGGGAAAGCGTGAGTGTGTGCTGTGCTCAGGAGATCCATCTTGCCCCGTGCTCAAAAAGTGGGGAAGGGAGACCCCTGGCAATCACATCCTGACTTATTATTTGTGAACACTTCTTTCTTTATTGAAAACCCTATCCCACACTCTTTCTGCAATTAGCGTAAGGATTGGCAATAATTTTGTTTTAGTACAGGCCCTTTTATTTGACACGACACCACAAGGACTGCCTTACTTTTCATTTGATGGTCGAAGCTTGCTCCCATCTTAGATGTAGGTTAGGGGTTTTTCCACCCTGCATTTATAGTTCAATAAACACCCTTGAACTGTGATCACTTGTGTCTGCCTTCACTGTTGCCACCACGGGTTCCTTACATATGGTGTCAGAGGTGTGATGTGACAATTGAAAATAACTGGGGACCCTACCAAAATGAAACCTAGAATCTCGGAGGAGACTACAATTTTAGAATGGGCATTACCTTTCATCCTTTGAGGCCCCAGGCAATCCCCACTGAACGAGAAACAGTAGAGGGCAAGAGCTATAACCTTGAATGTCCTCACAACTATCTAATTCCAGGAAGGGACAAGATTGTAATCCCTTTAGACTTACGGATGGGTTATTCGGATACCTCAGTCATCTATGTGGTAGTGCATAAAAAGCAGGGTATAGAGATCTTTCCTCTGATATCTTGTGGAGATGAGCCAAAATGGAGCTTTCTCAATTTCTCTTCCATTCCAAGGGGTATTCTCCCAGGGGATGTATTGGGGACCAGGCAGGTTGGGTAAACCTCAGATAGATCATCCCTTCCTTTCCCCTGTAGACCCAAATCCTGTAACGGAATCTGAAACCCTACTAACCTCCCATCTCCATTGGCATGGGAAGAACAAAACCCTGTTGCTGGAGAAATTACTTGCAAATTAATTCCGGCCTATAGTAAAAGATGCAAAAGGGGCCGGAGAGCCCGCGCTGAGGCCTGCGGCTTGGTGGTGAGGGGAAGGGCTGCAGCCTGGAGCGAGACATCTTTGGGCGTGAGCAGCAGTGACTGGTGCTGAAGGGAGCCCGTTGTCTGTACTGCTGGATGCGGGTGGCAGCATCTGGAGGCGGTGTGTTTCTCTGAAAGACACAGGGGACCCCACACTTTGGATGGGAGTATTACTTTAAATTTGGATAACGGAAAGACATCCAAAGGAAACGATTCAAGAAATATGGTATCAAGGATTTTATTAAACCTGATATTAATTTAATATATCAACCAAATCGTGATTAAATCTGCACTTGTGAAAACAATTTACATAGCAGGAAACAACTTTTATTAAAAAGAACACATCTATATAATAAAATTCATCTTATTCACTCATCCAAGCATACAACCTCATCCATCCATTAGACAAACCACTCATACTAAACACCAATCAATATACAATGTAAAATCTATAAGAAAATTCATCACAGTTAATTCATCTGAAATATTTATAGAAAAAAGTATGAAATCAGAGCCACAACAGGTAACATCAGTGGCATAAGCGATTGAGATGGGTCCCAGAATTTTTTGACCACGAACTCATCTTAGTCCAAACTCAACCGGTTTCGACGTATATACTTTAGTGTAGTGACGTCTTCATCAGGAGTAACAAAAGTATATTCTCTATGCACTGTTCTTGCAGCGCCTGTCCTAGTATGGCTTATATATTATAATTGCAGCTGCATGCGGCTACTCAAAAGGATTCTCTCAGCTTTTCCGCTACTTTTGTAGTCACTCAGACTCATCGAGTGTGTCGAGCGATGTATACTCCAAACTCTTCCCAGCACCTCTTTGATGATGTGACCGTATCTCGATCACATGTCACATGATCGAGATACGGTCACATCATCAAAGAGGTGCTGGGAAGAGTTTGGAGTATACATCGCTCGACACACTCGATGAGTCTGAGTGACTACAAAAGTAGCGGAAAAGCCGAGAGAATCCTTTTGAGTAGCCGCATGCAGCTGCAATTATAATATATAAGCCATACTAGGACAGGCGCTGCAAGAACAGTGCATAGAGAATATACTTTTGTTACTCCTGATGAAGACGTCACTACACTAAAGTATATACGTCGAAACCGGTTGAGTTTGGACTAAGATGAGTTCGTGGTCAAAAAATTCTGGGACCCATCTCAATCGCTTATGCCACTGATGTTACCTGTTGTGGCTCTGATTTCATACTTTTTTCTATAAATATTTCAGATGAATTAACTGTGATGAATTTTCTTATAGATTTTACATTGTATATTGATTGGTGTTTAGTATGAGTGGTTTGTCTAATGGATGGATGAGGTTGTATGCTTGGATGAGTGAATAAGATGAATTTTATTATATAGATGTGTTCTTTTTAATAAAAGTTGTTTCCTGCTATGTAAATTGTTTTCACAAGTGCAGATTTAATCACGATTTGGTTGATATATTAAATTAATATCAGGTTTAATAAAATCCTTGATACCATATTTCTTGAATCGTTTCCTTTGGATGTCTTTCCGTTATCCAAAAAAAGCATCTGGAGGCGGACCTGGTCCCGGCAGCCCCCCCCGAACTGAGAGCCCCAGGATTCCTAGTGTCAGCGGTGGTCCAGTCGGCAGGGGAGCCCCTCACATAAGCGGCGGCCCTGGGGAGAAGCATGAAGCATGAAGTCCGGTGGAACGCCGGCTCTTCTCTGGGACTTCAGTGACATCCATGCGAGCAGCTGAGAAGGTGCCCCATACTCTGGTGTGTCTGGATCCGTTGGCACCGCTGTGGGTAGATCTCCACGGAACGAAAGTGAATGTTCCTTGGCGTGGTTGGGAGCCTGCAACAACATTCCCAGAGTGTGGTGGGGAGGAGGAGTACAGGTGGCGGTCCGCCAGAGCCCCTTGATTGCTGTACCTGTTGGCCGGGGAGAAACCTAGGGCCCTGTTGGGTCCCCCAGGATTGAGAGCATTGGGGACCTCATCACAGGTTCGGGAGTGGAGGAGAGTGCCCCAGCAGCAAAGGTGCATTAGCACCCCAATAGAGAACACCAGGGAGCTTCATTGGGCTTCTGTGCCCGCCCTGAGTGGGGGAGCGTTACACCCACCCTCTGGAACAATTGGTGCACCTTCTTGGGCGGTGAGGTGGCGGACAGGGCAGGCAAACTAGGAGATGACTAAGTGCTGTGGAGAGAGAGCTCTGTGTGAAAACGAAGCCTGACCTGTTGAGTGGGGTCCGTGAGAGGCGGTGGTGTCAGGCTGGCCCCGAGGACGTGTACTAAGCGACAGGATGCCTACTAGGAACGACCTGTGACTTTCCACTGTCGGAACTGTGGCCCAGCTGGGGTCGCCGTCCCCCCGGGCACTGTTCCATCCTACAGAGAGTCACGTCGCTGCTCCCCCTCTTTGTGTTTAATGGGGGTGCCCTTCGTCCCCTCCCTGTCTAATCTCCCTACTGGTAGTGTTCCTGCTTGTGGTCTCAGATTGGGAATTCTTTAGTGGTCTGTCAGCCTCCGCTGCTGCACGTGTGTCTGAGGATAATCCCTGCAGATCCCATCAGACTATTGGGTTTTGAGCAGCTAGCGGTGTGTTAGCCGCGGGTCTCCCGACAGGGGTTGTTGCCCTGCTTCAATCCCCTGCCACAATGGTCAGTGGGAGGTAAAGGCGTGTAAAGTGACTCTGATCGGTGGGCCAGGTGCCAGGCAGCCGAAACCCGAGGTGTTTATCACTGATCTGAAGCTACAGAGGAGATAGAAGAGGTGTGAGCGATAACTGGTGTGGGGGGTTCCGGCCGGTCAGCCCCAGCACCCCAGATCCCCTGATCCTTCGTTCTCCAGGGCCGTCTTGCCCTTCTTTTTTGTGAGATGGACTGGTCACAATCCCTACAGAAGTTCTGGTGTACCCCTGAGCAGACGAGGGAAAGGGGCACCATGCAGTCCTTGAGTCAACCAGAGGCGATGGAGGCTAAATCAATGAGTCGAAGCATGGCGGCCCTCTTGGAGGAGATCCGAGGTTTTAGAGCGGACATCAGCAGAAGGCTTGACTCCTTAGACAAAAAGGTGGATGCAGTAGACGACCGAGTCCAAGCCTTGGAGGCCAATCAAACCTCAACTGACCTCCTCGAAACGCAGTTTGATAGGCGCCTGGCAAAGTGGGAGAGAAGGGAGAAGGTCACCCTTAAACTGGATGACCTGGAAAACAGAGAGCGATGCTCCAACCTAAGGTTTCTTGGCATTCCAGAGCAGGAAGGGGAGATGCAGGCAGACATCGCAAGGATGGTTAAAGCAATTAGAAGTAAACTGTTTGACGGAGGTAACACCAGCGAGCCAATAATTGATAGAGCCCACAGAGCAGGAGCACGAGCTAGAGGTCCTAGATCTATCCTCGCGAAATTCCACTATTATGCCGGGAAAACCAAGATCTTGGAGCTAGCGCGAAGAAAAGGCCCCATTGACTGGGAGGGCGCCAAAATAACGATCTAATAGGACCTTTCGGCGCTCACCCTCTCACGTCGGAGGCTTTGCGTCCCTCTGACCAAATGGCTGAAGTCCAAGGGAGTGCGATACAGGTGGGGTCACCCGTTTTCGCTCTCATTCGAAATTGAAGGTTATAAATATTCCCTTGTTACGGAGTCCGACATTCAGAGAGTGACTAGTGAACTTTTGGGAGACTACTCCTCGAAGCCGGGTAAAGAGGGCGAGAGTGGAGAAGACGGAGACCACCGTGAGGCTTCAGAATTCGTGGGAAGGCGTCGCATCGGGGGCCATAGGAAATATAGAAAGGTGGCGCCGCCATCCCCGGGGCAGCCGACGATTTAAATTGAAAGGGGTGGTTTTTCCTAGGTTGCCTGTAAGGGTGTTGAGGGGCACGTGACTTGGGGTGGCAGTCCGGGATTCCCCGGGGGGGGGGCCTGGTTTGTGTATCACTGGGAAGGGGGTAGTCCTAGCCTTGGGAAATAGCTCAAGAGAGAAAGTGGTCTGAAGGATGTATTTTGATGTTTATCTTCGCGGGGGGGGGGTGTCTCAGAAAGGTGTGGTTTGTTTATATTGGTGGAGGCGGCCCATGGTGGCCTGGTTGTGCGGCAACTTGATGTCACAGTTATTCCAGGCACTCGGAAAGAAGGGGGGTGTGGGGGGTTGAAGGGGTGTATTGTTATGGGGTTAGGGGTGTGTTTTTTTCATTCCAACCGTTTGGAGTTTCGATTACTTGGACAGTGATTTACGTTTTGTGGGGCCATTGGAGAATCAGTCGGTAGTGGCATCCCAAGGGAGATTGTGCTCCCGGGGATCAAAGTCTAGTCTTGAATCACTTGATGGCTGATTGTAGTCATCCGCTGACATTGGGCTCTTTAAACACACATGGTCTTAACTCTCTTTATAAAAGGTCTTTGGTGGTGAAGGAATTTAATAGGCTGAGTCTTGATGTGTTATTTCTTCAGGAGACCCACCGGATGAGGGGCGAGGAGCCTGTTCTGAAGGCTCGGTCAATACAAAAGGTTTTTCATGCCTCATCCAAAGTCAAGAAAAGAGGAGTGGCGGTGGTTATTTCCCCAGAAGGCCCACTTTTCCCCTAAAGCCCAAGCTAGAGATCCAGAGGGGTGTTATGTAATGTTGAAGGGCGAAATTAGAGGGGCCAGGGTGACCTTGATCTCTATTTACGCCCCTAATGAGGCCCAAGATCGCTTCTGGTCGGAGGTTAAGCTCAAAATTATAACTTTCACGGAGGGCGCGCTGGTGGTGGGAGGGGATTTTAATATGGTACTCGACTGGACTAGTGACAGGCTTCCCAGCCATCCGCGTGGAGACTCCCAGTTGCAGAGGCACCTTGCGGCCTCTTTCCAGAGCACTAATGAAGAGCTGGGGCTCAGGGATTCCCACTCAGCACGAGAAGGCCAGGAACCATTATACACCTTTTTTTCGAAGCCCCATTTGTCATTCTCTAGAATTGACTACATTTTTGTTGACAAAGGGCTTTACGAAAGGCATGTCGGAAGTAAAGGTTGAGGTGACCCGTGGTCCGACCACAACATGGTAAAGGTTCAATTAGGGATCCCCCTCAGAGTTCCAGGGCCTGCAATGATCTCCTGCTGAAGGACAAGGAGCTAGCTCAGTCTATCCTGACGGCCATAAGAGAGTTCTTTGAATTTAATGACGATGGGCAGGTGGGCTTGGAAACTGGGAAGCCTTCAAGGCCACAATTAGAGGTGTCCTTATAGGGCGGGGAGTGGCGAGGAAGCAGGAGAGGGTTAGGGAGGAGGGGCTCCTTAGGGATCAAATCAAGGCTATTCAGCCGGGGGGCAAATTAAAGTCCCAGATGTTTCCGGCGAAGTGGGCTGAGCTCCAGCAACTTAAATCGAAACTTGCATCCCTCCTTGGGGGGCAAACTGAAAGGAAACTGTCCTTTCCTAAACAAAAATACATGGAGAAGGGTGAAAAAGCTGATAGAATATTGGCATAGAGGCTTTGTGAGCGCAGGGAGAGTAGGAGGGTGGACTCGCTCGTCCTCGCAGACAGGGGGTGTTGCCGGGATGACCCTGGCATAGCAGATCAATTCCGACAGTATTATGAGCACCTGTAGAGCTTTCTAGAGGCCTTCCCAATTCCTTGCCCCCCCCGAGAAGGCTGACCCCTTGGAGAGACCCATTTCTCCCCAGGAGGCGATTGACACTATTAGGTCTATGAAACCAGGTACCACCCCAGGAGATGATGGATTCACGGTCTTCTTTTATAAATCATATAGCCATGTCCTTGCCCCATTTTTGTCTAGGCTTTTTAACAGCGTCCTGGATTCGGCCGTCTCCCTCAAACCATGCTTTTAGCCTGTATTCTTGTAATCCCTAAGGGAGGAAAAGATCTGAGAAGGTGTCAGTCCTACCGCCCCATTTCACTGCTCAACACGGATGTGACGATACTAGCCAAGCTTTTAGCGAATAGGCTAGCCCAACTTCTCCCATCGTTGGTTCATGGCGATCAGGTGGGTTTTATCTCAGGGAGACAGGGAGGGGATAACATCAGGAAGTCGCTGGACCTGATGCACGAGGTTGTCCTGTCAGGGGAGGAGGCTTATCTGTTGTCATTGGACTCGGAAAAAGCCTTTTATCGAGTCGAGTGGGCCCACAAGAGCAAGGTTCTGCTGAAAATGGGGCTCGGGTGAGATTTTGTAGGTGGATTGCAGCTTTGTATAATGGCCTGTCAGCCAGAGTGGTGGTTACTGGCGTGACCTCGGCCGCGTTCTCCCTTTCTCGAGGGACTAAGCAGGGCTGTCTGATTTCGCCCCTACTATATGCTCTGGCGATGGAACCCCTAGCCATAGCGGTAAGAAACCATCAGGGGATAACGGGGGTCCGTTGCAGCGACCTCGACTTCAAGCTTTCACTTTTTGCAGATGACGTCCTGGCATATATAACCAATCTTCGGCAGTCGCTCCCTAACCTACTCAACTTGATTCACGTCTTTGGTACATTCTCCTGGTTGAAAATTAACCTAGCGAAATCGTGTTTGATGCCTATGGGCAGTGCCGATTCAGAGGTGGGTGGGGGGGAGGAACTCTTGGGAGGGTATTAAAATTGAGCAGGAGGTTATGCCCTATTTGGGGGTGCTGATCCCGAGAGACCTGACTCGCCTCTTTGAAGTAAATTTCCCCCTGTTCATGCTCAAATTGTCTCAGATCTCCGGCGCTGGTCCCCCCTGACACTCTCTTGGTTTGGCCATATGGTGTCAGTTAAGATGAATATACTACCTCGGCTGCTTTATCTTTTCTCCTCTCTCCCTGTCATTATTCCAGACTCATTCTTTAAGTCCCTCCACTCGGAGGTCCTCTGGTTTATCTGGAAAGGGAAAAAACCAAGGGTTGGGCATGGCACCTTAACCCTCCCTATATCGCACGGCAGATTTGGCCTAACCTATTTCCGATGCTATGACAAGGCAGCTCAGTTAAGAGTGTTCCTAGAGCACTCGAGAGACGAGATGAGGACTTACTGGTCATATATTGAAGACATCCACGGTCACCCCAGAAAAGTTAGGGATCTCCTGTGGGCCGTGGGTATGAATCTTCCAAGCCCAGTTAGAAGGCACCCCACTCTGTCGGTGTTGTGGTCACTGTGGAGAAATAATAAAATAAAAATATTTCTTTCTGGCCCTCTCCTCTGTCCTCGGTGTGGGCTCCCCTGTTTGACTTAGGCAAGAAAAATCTCTGTGGGACTCAGGGATGGTCAGACGGGGGGCTGGAGCGGGCGGCCCAACTGTTTTGGCAGGGAGTATTTATCGACTATGATAGTTTGGTGGAGGCACTAGAAGATGCGTCGATCTCGATTTTTGACTACATCCGAGTAAAGGGGATCATGACAGATCCCCAGTGGGTGGATGATCTGACCCACCCTCTCACGCCTCTGGAAAGAGTGTTTACAGACTCCAGATCTAGGAAGGGATCCCTCTCTAAAGTCTATAATGCCCTAGTTACAGCAGACGCGGAGCCTAGACAGAACTTTAAGAAGCAGTGGGAGAGATGGGTGGAAGGGGAAATAGATGTCTTTGCTTGGTCGTCCATCCTTAAGGTTCTCTTTTCTGGTTCCCTTTACACGGCGGCTATGGAACACAACTTTAAGATCCTGCACTCATGGCACCTTTCACCAGAGGCTTGCTAAAATGTACCCGGGAACTTTCCCGGTATGCCCGAGGGGTTGTGGTCAGCTTGGGTCTTGGTTTCACCTTTGGTGGGGGTGCCCCGCTATACAGTTATTTTGGTCAGATCTTCCGAGCTGGATTAAGGAGATTTCTGGCGCCGACCTGCCTCAGCAGCCCCTGGTTTTCCTCTTTGGTGTGCTGGGAGGCTCGCCCTGGCCCAAAAGTAGAAAAGTGCCGGGGTGCCTGCCAAATCGGATTGGCTGGCTAAACTCTGGGCGACATTCACATATGAGAAACTTTCAGCTCTCACACATGACACTATGAACTCATTCTTGCAAGATTGGATGGTAGTTCTGCTCTATGAAGACTGTGAATCAATGAGACTCTGAGAAGTGGGGTGCACGAATAGCCTCCGATGTGTGTTCTTGTTACTATTAAGATTAAGATTCTCTTAGGTCTCAAAGATACGAGCCCCCATTGTCAGCATGGACTGTTTGTTTGGTCTCGAGTTTGTATAATGATTGACTCTCCACTGTCCTTATGGATAAGGTTGTGTATGAGCCAGGGGTGGGAGAGGGTGGGGGGGAGGGTTTGGGTTGGCTGTTCTTTGACGATGTTTCTTACCAGTGGTCTATTGCTATGTGTTGTTTTTGGAAAAGGTTCAAAAAAATTAATCTGGAAAAAAATAAAAGATATCATCATGTTAAGTTTCATCATCAAGTCATGCCCTAATATATTAACTGTCGTCTGCCTAGAATATAAACTCTCTCACATTCATAGAATGTAAACCTTGAACACACTATTCCTTCATCAGTAAAAGATATCATCATGTTAAGTTTCATTATCAAGTCATGCACTAGAATATAACAATGGCATTGACATGTTGTGTTCTCCTATATAGATTGGCAATTCATCTGTAAAAGGAACTAAACTCACCGCCCCAGAGAATCCCTGCGAATTCACGGCAATGCCTGACATTGGATATTTTCCCTCATGGACACAGGAACCAGTTGCTCCAGTGTCTACAAGGCATGAAAATGTCTTGCCTCCTATCATCACCTTGACCATTGGTTCCTCTTGGGGGTCTGGTGTCACTGATAGTACTGAACACATCAGGTAACTCTGAGGGCTGTCCTATTTTGGATATAAATTAATTCCTGTACCTGTGGAAGGATTTCCTCCTACCACAGTCACACTCCCTAATTTGGGTGCAGGTGCTTGCTGGGCTCCTGTAGTCATATTCCATTGTGGTACCATAGCCTGTTCTGTCTGCATTTGCTCAGTTTGTACCTGTTGTGTTTGCATAAGAACTTGCTGCTGTTGTCCTTATGGCACTTGCATTTGTACTGGCGCTTGCTGTATCTGTTGTGGTTGTGGTGCATATGTCTGAACCTGCGTGTGATTTTGGGCACAATACTCATGTGGTTCTGTATTACCCTATGGAGCATAGCCCATCCTTCCTCTTGGAGCTTGCCAATTTTGTTGTATGCCTCCTCTGCTTCTGAATGTTCTGGCTATGTGTCCTATTCCAACTTTGTTGCGGTTGTCCTCTGTTAGATCCTCCCCTTACCTGAGGGTTCTGAAATCCACCTCGTCCTCGTCCACTAGGCTCATTGCCTCTTCCTCTTGGCCATAAATTGTACCCCCTTGATCCATGGGATACACTACGTTTTGCTGCACTGGTTGCATCTCCTGTGTCACCACACATTCACGACTAGTCAATACTGCTCCCTCTATGGCTAATTGCTACGCTCACCTGGTATCCACAGGGATGTCACCCAGCCGGGTTACTCGCTGGTATGCTTCTCAGCTTTGCCCAGATGTGGTCTGCGGGGAAGGTTCTGCCTGAAAATACAGGAGGACTGTGTTCAAGTCTGACCGACCGGGGTAAGTATCCTCCCTCCACCCCGTATGATTTCAGCCCCTCTGGGGCCCTCTTCTCACCTTGTCGTACAGTTAGGCGTCCTCTCCGTCCTGCCTTCTTTGCAGGGTACGTTGTCTTTCAAGGGCGTGTGCGGTCCAGTTACTTTACTGACGCCGGCCCGTTTGATATTGTTCAGGTAGGTCTTATTGCTGTTCTTTAGTTTTTTTGCTATCCTGCATGCATTTCTTAGTTTAAAAATGTCTCTTTTTTCTCCCTTAGGTATGCAGAGCTTCAGCGCTGCGAACTGGCTTGGTTGAGCCCCGCTGGTAAATGATGGCGTATTAAGAGCGCTATGATGCGGTAAGTAAGAGCTATGCGCAGCTCTGCGAAGGCTTGCGTTTGCTAACCTGTGTTTTCCTTCCTTGTAGGTCGCGGTGTTCTTCAGCACGAGTGGAATGTGGTGCCAGCCGAGAGGCGACCAGCCAGGTAAGCCTTTTGAGCAGTTCGTAACTTGCAAATGTCTCTACTGCTTTCTTTAATGTTGCCTCTATCTTCCTCTTTCAGGTCGTTCTGTCCGGGAGGCATGCAGATTCGAGGAAGCTGTTCTCAGTAGCTGCGAGTGGCTAAAGATGAAGACTGCAGGTAAGATGCTGCTGCTAATGATGTTCCTTTTATCTCCTTGCATGTTCTGCTTCTCCGAGGTTCAAGGAAATAGCTGGACACGGTGAGCGTCACGTTGCAAGCTGCAAAGTAACACGAAGCGTGTTGTCTTGCTCGGGTGTGGTTTAAATAGCCCCAACAAAATAGTCCAGGTAAAGTAGTCCCTAGGCTACCACACCCAAAACACTAGACCGCATAGCTTGGTTCTTTGGAACCAAGCTATGTGGAAGCCTCCATGCTGACTGATAACATATTAAGTAGTTCCCAAGCACATGTTTTTCATGGTGTATGAGCCTGGCGCCATAGGTGCCAGGAGTGGCCCCAAGAGGGTTTTGGAAAAGGATGCCAGGTTCTAGTATTTATTTTAAAATTTGTTTATTGGCATTTTGTTATATTTGCAAACACTGCACCAACTTCAGTATCAATAAACAAGTTTGCATACTTATACAGCAACATGTCAAACAATAATTTCCAACAACAATGAACAGTAACTGTCTCCGGTGTCAATCCAAGTCTAGTTTCACTGGTGACCGATAGGGCGGATGCTCTTGTCGTGGGAAGGGGAGGGGACATGAACCAGACCAGGGGGTCATTGTGTCTCACGATGGACCTATTGGAGCCGGCGTCTCTTTTCTGCAGTGGTCGGGTGTGCTTCCTGTGGATTATTCAAGGAGGTTTATCATCAGGGGAGTGGAACAGTTTTGTCATGGTGTCTTTCCATGCAACCAGCGCCATACTCAAGTCTTCAGTAGACCTGGTTACGCTCTCCTCCCAAGCTTTTGCTTCGGCGTTCGCCCATTTCTCAAGTTCTTTACGCCACACTGTGAAAATCGGACCTGCAGGTTTTTTCCATGACATAGCCATAGTCCTTTTCGCCATTATGCATGCCAAATCCATTAGTTTGACTGAATGTTTGAATTTAGCTAACCTAGGATAGGTGCCCAGGAGACACTCATGTGGGGTCCATTTGTACCTAATGTGACCCGCCTCCTCGCACATTTGTTTTATTTTGGACCAGAAAGTCTGGGTCTTGGAGCAGTTCCATAGCATGTGGATTAGGTCTGCATTATCAGCTCCGCACCAAGTGCAGTTTGACGGCACACTGTTGTTGAATTTGGCCAATCTACTCGGGGTTAGATAGGTGTGGTATAACACGTTGATCTGGATCAGTCGAAATCGGTGATTTCTAGAGACCTCTCCAGGGAATGACAGTGCCCTGTCCCATTCGCTATCTGTTAGTTCCCGCCCTATGTCAGTTTCCCATGTGGTCCGTAGTTCCGCACTTCGGGGGTTAGGTGTGTCGCGTAGATGGCCATATATTTGGGAAACCACTCTTCCACCCTCTCCCAAACTATAAAGCAGCGTTATAAAGGAGTTTCTGTCTCGTTCCTCTGGCCAATTTTCCCAATTCATTCGGGCAAACAGTCTAATCTTCCGATACCACAGGTATTGGCTGGAGGGAATATCATACTCCGTCTGTAACTCAGAGAACTCCCGAAAGGTCCCCCCTTCATACAGGTCTCCCCACGTGTAGACTTCTTTTCCCTCCCAGAGCCTGACACTATTTAGATCGGTATCAGTCTTATTCAACCCCGAGAGCAGTGGCATTTCCGGGGGAATATGTTTGCTTTAGTTTCATAATCACTGAGGTCCTGTAGCATATTTTCCTACCCAGGGTGAGTGACCTCGTCTGCTAACCATGTTGATACAAAGCCTAACTGGGCGGCCAGGTAATATTTCTCTAAATTGGGCAGTTGGATCCCACCCGATTTGTATGGTAAAACCAATGTGGACAGGGCCACCCGGTGTCTACACCTCCCCCACAGGAAATCCCGGATTATTGTATCCAGCAAACGGAAAAAAGGTTTAGTAATATAGACGTGCACATTTTGGAACACATACAGGAACCTGGGGAGGACAATCATTTTAACTATGGAGGCCCTGCCCATCATGGATAAAGGCAGCTTAGACCAGAACCCCATGGACTTACGTAGCGCTGGGATCTTCGCCCTAGTGTTATAATCGTGCATTAGTTCTGGGGTGTGTAGAATCTGAATCCCAAGGTATCAGAACAAAGTGGTCTGCCAGGTTATGCCCACCGGAGGAAGTTCCGTAATGGCCTTTCCCTTCAGTCCTGCTAGCGGGAACAAGCAGGACTTGGTTCTACTGAATTTTATGCCCGAGACCTTGGCGTAATTGTCTAAAACGTCCAGCATTGTTGGTACATTGAGAAGGGGATTATTGACATATATGAGCATATAAGGAAATGATGTGGTCCACCCCTCCGACCCGAATGCCTGCATCAAAGAATTGCTGCCTAAAAAAGAGAGCGATGGGCTCCAGGCCCAGTATATACAGCATGGGTGAGAGTGGGCACCCCTGTCTGGTACCCCTGCGAATGTCCCACGATTCTGACACATATCTCCCAGATTTTATTCGTGCACTCGGTCCATTGTACAGTATTTTAATCCATCTAATGAACCCCTGACCGAAACCAAACCGCTTCAGGACCGCCACTAGCCACTCCCAATATATTGAGTCAAATGCTTTAATGGCATCTAAGGACAATAGTGCATAGCATTCTTTGCTTGTGTCGGTATGGGTTATTATGTGCTGGAGCCTATGCAGGTTCATGGTCGTATTACGACCGGGTACAAAGCCGTTTTGGTCCTCATGTACTAAGTCTCCAATTACTCTGGCTAATCGATTGGCTAGGATTGTCGTAAGTATTTTAACATCATAATTTATCATCGCTTCCGAAATATCATCGGGTGTAATGACCCCATCCAAAGCCTCAGATTGTGCTGGGGTTAATTTGGGTAAGCATATCTCATCTAGAGTGTCCTGTATTTGATCTCGGGGGATCTGGTCCGTATGGGAATATAATTGCTCGTAGAAAATCTTAAAGGTGTCATTGACGCCCTGTTGAGTGTTGTGAGTTTCATCGAGTTCGTCTTTCAATACAGTGGTTATATGTCTGGCGTGTTATTTTTTGCAAAGCCAAGCTAATAGTCGGCCGGGTTTGTCTGGCTCGGCGTGTGCCCTGTTGATTCTAGTAATAAAGTCGAATTTTGATAGCCTGCTCCATGCATCGGTGCAGTTCTCTCTCAAAGTTCTAAGATCTTCTTCTCTCTTTGGGGTGTCTATAGGGGCTGCCTCCAATGCCGTGATTTTCAATTCTCCCCTGTCTAGCTTGCTGCGCAGAAGTTTCCTAATGCCGCCCGCTTTAGCAATGACTTCCCCCCGCACCACAACCTTCAGGTCGTCCCATAGCGTGCTGACGTGGTCTACACTCCCAGTGTTTTCGGTTAAGAAATTGTCTATGGACTCGTGTAGCTCTTCTTTAAACGCCTGGTCCCCCAAGGCCTCCGCAGGCATCCTCCACATGGGGATGGGGGGTCTCGGGCCGGTGTGATTCCATTCGATTAATAGTGGCGAATGATCTGAAATAGTTCTTCCCAGATATTGCGCACTCCCCATCTGAGGTAAGTGCTCCCTGCCCACAAAGAGGTAATCTAGCCGGGTATGGAGGGCATGTGGAGACAAGTAAAACGAGTAACCTCTCTCACCTGGATGTAGCTCCCGCCAGACATCCGCCAGGTCCAGTTCATTGGTCGTGGTTTTCAGGGATGTGGTGGCCGTTGAAGGGCCCTTCATTGTGGGGCTGGACCTGTCTAGCATTGGATCATGGACGCAGTTAAATTCCCCTCCCCATAAAAAGAAGGCATTTCTGTATTGTAGTATTTTGGAGCTCAGATCTTTCAGGTGTAGTGGGATATTGTTATTGGGGAAGTATGAGTTCACTATACACACTTCCCTTTGTTCAAGTGTCCCCCATAGTACCACATATCTGCCTTCAGGGTCCATATCCATCTTAGTAAGTTGAAACGGTACGTGGGGGTTGATCCAGGTGTAGACTCCTCTTGCGAATCTAGAATTGGAGGCCCCAAAACCCTGTCCCACCCAGTGTTAGTTGAGCTTCGCCTCCAACTCAGCAGAGCAGTGTGTCTCTTGTAGTAGAGCAATGGCCACTTTCTTCCGCTGCAGGTAAGACTTGATTCTATTCCTGCGGAGATATGTGCCCAGGCCTCGCACATTCCACGTCATTATCTTAATTTGTACAACCATGGTGGTCTCTTAGGGGGTCTGGGACCAATCCCGCTCCTGCAAGGGCTGTATGCTGATGCGGCTGTGTCCGTCTCTCTTCCCGTTTGTAGTACGTTTAGGTCCAATATCTTCAGTGTTTCCGTCCTCCCGTCCCTTGTCGTAGGTTTAACAATCGGAGACTTACCAACATTCTCATCCTCCAACGTGGTGGATGCATTAACCGAAAAACAAAACAAGTAACTGCCCCCAGCAGTCGTTTTGAACTTGTGACGCTCAGGTGCCCCCGAGCCTCGGGGGCCTTTCCAGGCCTTTCGGTATGGGTGGTGTGTAGGCATTTGGCCTGCACTGTTATAGGCGGGGTGGGTCGTTGACGGTCTCGCGCTTGGGCCTTCGTGCTCCTGCCCAATGAAGACATCAGTTTGTTGCAGCGTTAAGTAGGGTTTCGCTGGCCTTATCTCCAGAATGTTGGTGCGGTCTCTTCCTTGTATAGATTCAGTCATTCCTTAGTCATATGGACCCCTTCTCAGGTTCTTCAGTGTCGTCGGCCAGGTTATTATGCTCAAGCCACATATTAGCGGCAGCTGGGTTTTCCAGGAAGACTGCCTTCCCTTTGTATAGTATCTTAAGTCTTGCCGGATACAACAACATGTATTTCAGGTTGAGTTTCCGTAATCTGGCCTTTATAGGTATGAAGGAATTCCGCGATCGTTGCACCGTGGGGGTGTAGTCTGGTATATAACTATTACAGAGTCATTCCTCTTGATCACCCCGCCCTCTCTTGAGAACCGCAATATCACTTCCCTGTCACGGAAATTCAGAATTTTTGCAATTATCGGGTGTGGGTATGAGCCCGGCGGCGGTCTTTTCTGGAGGGATCTGTGGGCCCGCTCCACTGAGAACCCCTGGGTAAGTGAACCTGCTCCAATTTCTTGAAGCAGCAGCGTTTCAATGAATTTGGTGGGGTTTGGGCCTTCCATGTCCTCCGGGACCCCGAGGATACGGACATTGCTGCGGCGGGCCCGTCCTTCTGCGTCCTCTGAGCGGGATTCTAGTCTTGCCACTGTCAGTTCCAGTTCTTAGACTTTCGCCTTTAGCTCCCGTGTGTCTTCGCCGGTTTCTTGCAGGGACGTTTTGGTTCTAGTTACGCTTTCCGTCAGGTTGCGGTCATCTTGTCTCAACAGTTGTATATCTGACCTGATTTCTCCAATCATGCCTTCCATAGATGTGCGTAACGCTGCAATTGCCCGCAAAATTTGAGCGTCTCGGGGTCCAACGCTGAGGGTGGTGGGTCTGCCGCAGGGGTTGCTTCCTGCGGTAGTTGCTGCCTCGGGAATGCAGTTGTGAAAGTGTCCATCGTGGCGGCTTTTGATCTGTTCTTAGGAGGCGACATGGCCCCGTTGGAGAGTTCCAGGTTTACAGGGCGGGCTGCAGGACTTAGCTCTGTAATCCTAATCCCAGTTTCGCTGTCCACTGTGGGGGGCCTTCATTCAGGTGCTACGTATAGTGGGCCAGCGGTCAGTTTTCATATGGGCAGTATCTTGCCAAGCACTACAGTCTATCTTTGGACTCCAGGCTCCAGGCGTGTTGTCCTCATGCGTCTTAATCCAACTCAGGCAGGCGGGGCAAAAGTTTGATTTCTAGGCATCTGTGTTTAAATACCCTTTATCCCTACCTTTGTCCACTGCGGGCGATCTTGCCAGGCAGATGGTGTTATTTTTTAGGAAAACAAATATATTTTCTTTCTTCCCGGGGCCCTGGTGAATGCCACAATGATCTGTGGCCAGGGTCGACGTGTCGTTGGTGCTTGGGCAATCACCCGCCGTGTACCCCAATGCTGTCAATGCCTAGGCGGTTCCGGGTTGCGTGAGGCGGCGGGTCCCAGCTCCTATGTCTGTCGTAGCCGCCGGGCCCAGGGATTTGCTTAGTCTGCCTTCCAGGTGCGAGGTGAGGGCCCAGTTGTATGTAATAGGGAACCATGTGTTGTGCCCAACCGTTCCACTTCTTCAGGACTGCTCGTGTTCCTGCCCGCCGGGTATGCGGCGCCCGTCTCAGCTCCTCAGCCATCAGCAATCCTGGCGCCCCAGTCGCCTGACTCCGCTCACCTCGATCTTCTTCGCCTCACAACGCTGAAGGGGTAGGTTTTTCTTCCGTCCGTCTCGTCTTCACTCCAGCTCCTCGGCAGGCCTCCAGGCTTCCCTCGGTGTTGTCTGCCGGCGGGGGTCACTCTTCCCTCTCAACGTGGGGTCTCAGCCCAGGACTCCGCGGTTCTGCCGTGCGTCTCGATCTGGAGGGCAAGCGTTCACAATCTCATCTGCTCGCAGAGGGCTCCGGTTCGTGGCCCGTCCAGCACGCCCTCCGGGCTTCCGCCCAGTCCAGCCCTCACAGTCCTCCCCCAGCCTCCGCGCTGGGAGCCGCCATCTTGGGTGCCGTAGGGGAGCTTTTTCAAACGCTCCCCTATCCTCTTTGCCAGCTCAGATTTCCTCTGGGATTTCAGCCGAATGGAGCAATAAGGTTCCGCTACGTGCCTCTTAATGTTTTGTAGCTGCTATTTCGATTCTGCCACCGTAGTATCGGCAGCTTCAGGATCTTGGGCAGGAGCACGGCGGATTCACGGCTTCACACCATGCGTGCAGACCACGCCCCCTCCAGGATGCCAGGTTCTAGAGGCCCGAGTCCTGACTCCACCTGGCCAATGGGTTTGCCAGAGGGGGTTTTGGGCGAGGGTTGTGACACTAATTTTGAGAATTTGTTCTGACGTAACTTCGTCTTCCTCCTGCTTACGGCTCACAGCTTTCTTCCTATTCTTCTCTGGCAACAATCGGCAGTGATGCACGATCGTCCATTGTATTTCTGGCCATGACTTTGCTTCCATTCCCACTTGATTCTTCATTTTCTGTTGCACTGGCTTGAGCAGTCCCTGACACAAACTGTGGTAAAATAATGCTACTGTTTTATCCCATGGTTAATGACTGTCAAGACGCCATCTCTCTTGAATGTCTTGCATAAAAGTGACAGGGTCTTCATCCTCCCCCATTTTCTTAGTCATAATCACACCCATATCTGATTTATCAGGCTATTGTACTCTGAGAGACCACCATACATCTGTTCTACAGTTATTAAATGGCGCTCCATCTTGTGTCGTGTTTTGTGCAGTCACACCTGCATTTCCTGCTCTCTTCCAAATGTCATCAGCTCTCTCCCCTAGAATGGCTGCTAGCAGGCCTTTTACGTCGCCTATGGCGAACATCATTCCTGATGTCATTTTCCCTAACTCATAAATCCATTTTCATCCACAGGAAGCTAAATTCAGTAATTTACATTTTAAATAGTCTTTATCCATTTGTGGCCATGAAATATACTGCAGTTGTCCTCACCCTTTCTCTAATAATTGGAATTGTGAAAATCTCTGTCCATAATTGTACCTGCCAACACTTCTTGTTCTCCAGGTGGGACTAGTCTCACCTGTTTGCCTCCATCCTGGCAGTGTCCTCAATCTACTTACATAGGTGGGGAGAACTCCCCTGTACTGCGTGATCGTGCTTGTGGTCGATCAGTGTATAGTGTCAATTCTGGTGTTCTCTCTTTGGGGTCCTCTGGATCTGACCATTTTACCCCTTTCTCTACACTGGATTCTTTCGAAAATCTGCATGTGCTCTACTCCCTTCATGCTCTCGTGTTTTCTTCCCTTTCTTCATCTGACATTATTATATGCCCCAGTTTATATGACCGTTGTACTTTTCTACGTCATCAAGATCTAATCTACTTAAAGACAACGTTCTGTTCTCCTCTGTTATAACAATATCTGGCCTACCTCCTGTTTCTCTTGATAAAGATCCTTCTATATTCTCTTGGGTTTTATACTCTTCTTTATCCCTCGTTTTCCTATATACATCCCCAACTCTCTTCTCTACGTCTTCTGTATCTCGCTCATCAGCCCATGTTGATAATCTCAGTATTCCTTGCATTTCCCTACGGGGCTGTTGTAATCCTCTCTCCTCCTCAAATCGTTCTTGTGCTTCAATCTGCACAATACTTCTATGACGAAGATATTTTATCTCGTCATCTATTAATCCCCTACTTATGTTAATGTCTTCTTCTCTTTTCCTTATCTCCCTTGTAAGGAACTCATGGTGGCAACAGTAAAGACAGACATAAGTGATCACAGTTCAAGGGCGTTTATTAAACTGTATAGGTAGATTGGAAAAATGCCTAATCTAAACCTAAATCTAAGACGGGAGCAAGCTACAACCATCAAATAAGGCAGTCGCAGTGGCGTCTTGTCAAATACAAGGGGCCTGTAGTAAAAAAAAATATATATTGTCAATCCTTACAACTAAATACAAAAAGAGTGTGGGATAATGTTCACAAGAAAGAAAGAAGTGTTCACAAATAATAAATCACAATGTGGTAGGCGGGTGTCTCCCTTCCCCACGTTTTGAGCACGAGACAAGGCGGGACACCAGAGCACAGCACATTCTTGAGCTTTCCCAGCACGAAACTACAGTTCTGTACTCAGGTATCAGGACTTTTGGTGGGTGAGTCTCTTTTCTACAGAAAGTCTCTTACCTCCGAGGACCTGATGGGCTCAAAATATCAAACAAAAAGTTCCATTCCGTATGTACGTTGGGTGAAGCCTTTTCACCCCTGGATCCCCCTCTTCCAGGGTCAGATCCACAAAAAATTCCTAGCGATATCAGGACCTTCGGTGGTTAAATCTCTTGCTTCCGAGGGCCTGATATGTTCAGAATAACTAACAAAAGTTCCTTTCTGATTGCACTTTAGGATGATGATTCTTCACCCCTGGGTCCCCCTCTTCTGGTCTCAGACCCCTCTCGAATGTCAGCATCCTTGGTCGGGGTCACTGTGGCTTGTATTCAAAAGATTTAATTGGCTGCATTCACTTGTCGTTGGGTGATGACATTTGACCCCTGGATCACCCGCTTCCTGGTTCAGACCCTACTCAACTGTTTGCCTCCCTCCATTGGGTTCAAAGCAGCTTTTATTCTCGAATGTCAGCCTCCCTCTGTCGGGTTCACTATGGCTTGTATTCAAAAGATTTAATCTGTTGCATTCATAAATCTTAATGTCTTTTTAAACAATCCACTGTGGACATCCCTCTGTCGGGCTCATTCTTGTCAACACAATGTTCACTGGGGCCTCATGCTTCGCCCCTTTTACTTTCCTCACTATGCAGGATTCACTTCCCTTAGCTTTCCAATTATGTGGCAGTTAAAGACTCTCAACGGTAAGGGGGTTTTGCTAGACCCCTGTATGACTAGTTTGACCTGTTACTCGCAGCTCTCCTAAGGCCTTCTGGTATGGGTAGTTTCAAAAATAGGGGAATCAACTAGAGTCTCTCGAGTGAGCACCCCCTCTGCAGCTGGTTTTCCCCTGAGGAGTTTAATAGTTCTTTGATTTTCCTTAATTTGCCATTTTCAATGTTTATTCAACACAGTTCGGTTTCATATCGGTTCTCCCGTCGATTCACTGGCTGTGATGAACCGCTTGGCTTTTCTTGTCTATGGAGTCAAGGACGGTACTACAGTAGCAAGCGTCTCACCCAGTCCTGGTTACCAGTGTAGGAGGGCTCTGTGCACCATTGACATCTGCTGCAACACACGCTGGCTATTGTTTGTGGTCTTATGGTTCCTTTCACTGAGGCTTCACGGGTTTGGGTCGGAAAAGGCAAGGTTGCTTCCCTCCCTGTCACCCCTTCGGTCCTCGCCGTCTTTCTCCTCCTCTTGAATTGCCACCCTGCAGTCTGCCTTGCCCGTAGTGTGCTCTTGTGCTCCAACTTTTATCCCTCTGGGGAAGGGAAAGGGCCATCAGGTGTGTGTGATTCTGGTCAATTGCCTGACCGTGCCTGACCCTTGTGTTGGGGTATATTAGGTAAATGGCTCTGGTGTTAGTCCATTGTCTTTCGTGGTGTGCAAACGTGTTTGTGTCAGAAAAGTGGGCAGTAGAGTTTCTGAGGCTCCTACATTGTCGGATGGGAAAAGGTGTTATAAAAAGGGGGTTACCGCGTCTCACCCGTCAGTGTGTCCCACCTCCACTTCCAGAGGACCCCATATAGGTCTTCCTCCCACACTGGTCTATCCCCAGGAACTGGATCCAATAGCGATGGCCGTGTCCTGGCCACCTGGATGACAGATCCCCGGGGACTAGTAAGTTACACACCTCTAGCTTTCTCACACCATCAATTCATCTTCCTCTTGCCTTCGTTGCAACCTACGTACTTTCATTCTTTGTGCTTCTACCTCCTCTCGTCTCTTTAGTTTACTTTATTCCTTTGTATAGCGCACCATAGGACCCAGAGATGTGAGGGCGTGACAAACAAAGGCAATGTACAGAACAAAACTAAAAAAACAGATTTCTCTTTAAATAAGGGTTGTATTCAGCTATGTCTTGATCTTTTTCCTGAATATTGCTATTGAGTCAATGGCTCTTCTTGTTTCTCCTTTTCTTACCTCACCGCTTACCTTCTTCGTTCTTCCCTTCACTTACATTCTCATTCCTTATATAATATCTCTTTTTTCTTCCCTTTCTTTTTCCATTCTTCTTTTCCTCTCTTTCTCGACCCCCATCAATGCTCTTGTCATCCAATGTAAGCAATATTTGTCCTCCCATCCATTCATTAATTCTCTAATATGGTCACTCCCTTAGCTGAGTGCCTTATTTCTTGGTTTTCTTGCCTCCTCCTCTTTCTCCATCTGCCTATGTTGCTATCCTTCCTGTCTTTTCTTTAATCACGTGTCAATATATGTTTGCGTTCTCTGCTTTTGCTCTCTTCCACATTGTCCTCACTGTTATAAGCAGGGGTTTGTATGTCGGATTAATGTACCTCCCCTGGTTGCTTTCAAATATTTTAAAGGATAAAATCCCTTTTCCTCTGTACCTACAATCTTGTTTCCAGGAGGGGAAAGTGGAGGCAAAGGTGTTGCATCCTCCCATTTATGCCAATTAAGCACCCACTCCTTCTCGGCTGGATCTTCTTTCTCGCTTGGATGCATCCTCCATAACTCTAAAACGGCTAGCCTTTTCTGTAACTTCTTTCCCTTATATGTTGCATGCAAATACGTCATCATATGTCACAATATTGTTTACGATAACAAACCCTCTTCAGGCCATGGCATAAGTGTGTTAGTGGTCATGGCTCCAATCCACTCCAAATGATATTTCCTTATCTTAGCTGTGTTTCTTGGTAATGTCCTACATAAGTGTAGAAGAGGAGTGTCCAACGTGATGACAAGACAATCTGGACTGTCGATACTTACCCAACCTTTTATTCTGAACTTTATTTTATCAAATATACTACGCTGATCAATTTGAGCGGGCACCATCAATCACTATTATTCGAAATTGAAATTCTTTGAAACACTTAAAAATGTATGCAACAATGTTTTTTTTTTGTTCCTTCGTTTGAGTCTTTGTAGTGGCGTACCCTTCCATGCTTCTTGGAACCAGGAATTGAGGTATCTACTTTTTCTCTTTATAATCCCCCAAAAACCCCATTACTTTTATATACTATTTACAATACAGTCATCCCCCTATTTTACCACTTCCGATGTTCTACTTACATCCGTGGCTCAGCTTGAGCCCCTCGGCATTGACTCTCCCTCAACCGATCGGTTTGCCTTCCATCCCGGGGGCATCTGAAGGGACCGGACTAGAATTTCGTCAAAGAGGGACGCGTCAACCATATCTTCGAGAAGCTCCACAGTCTTCTGGCTAATGGCGAGAGCCGTCGAGCCTCCGGTGGTCTGCAGGGCCGGTCTTAGACCAGTTTGCACCCCAGGCGGGAAGCATTGTTGATGCCCCCCAAAAATGTTGGGAGAGGTGTTAACTTCAGAGACAATATGGGGATGGGGGAATCTAACTTCTTTACACATTGTAATGCAAATATTCTAGTGCAGCTTCAATGTTACACTCAGTTAACTCTCTCCTTCACGTCTGAAACCACACACTTAAGCACTGCTGTAAGAGGCTGAAATGTAAATAATGGACTGCTAAAAGATAGATTGTTGCTTCTGCGGTCCGCAACCCAACCTTACCATGTTGTATTACAGTGTAATACTACATTCCGAACGCCCATTCCTCTATAGTGCTTACATTGGTTGCACAATATTATAATAAAAAATAAGTTATTTTAGGTTATTTTACACTCGTAATTCTGGAAAGACAACACTTAAAATGTATAAATTGCTGTGCTTGTGCTACACCGAGAGCATGGCAAAGAAAGGGCTGTTCATGTCTGTGTTAAAGTGTACTTAAAACAATGACAATGGTCACAGGGCCGGGGGCCAGAGTGATGGTAAACTCCTTCATGTCTGGACAAATACTTCTGGGTAGAGGCACCCGCCAGGGATGCCCCTTGTCCCCCATCCTGTTTACCCTGGCCATTGAGCCCATGGCTGACTTCATTAGAGAGAGACATGGACACCGTGGTCTCCGCCTAATAGGCCGCCCGGAGATAGTGTCCCTATATGCAGATGACATACTTCTGTATGTTCGCGACCCACACCTCAACTTAGACCCCATACTGCAGGACATCATTCATATAGGACAATTCTCTGGTTTCATGATTCACCCGTCTAATTCGGAAGTATTTCCACTCACAGACAATACTCCTGTAGTCCGGGGCCACTTCGCTCTTCGCTGGTCGGCCGACCATATAAAATATCTGGGGGTGACTGTGTTCAGAACACGCCCTGAGCTACTGAAAGACAACTATGACTCAGCCGCGGCGGCGGTCAAGGACAAAATGCGTAGGTGGCAGAACCTCCCCCTGTCTGCCCCGGCTAAGCTCTCACTCATAAAAATGACTCTGCTGCCTAAATTGCTCTATGTGTTCTCCAACGTCCTGATCTGGCCCGGTAAAGACTACTTCACCAGACTACATTCCCTCTTCGCCCAGTTCCTATGGCACTCTGGTGCGGTCAGGAAAAAGTGGACCGAACTGACTCCCACATATGATCAGGGGGGGGTTGTCTGCACCGCTGTTAGGCAGAATCCTGTGCAGTGCCCTTAGGGACCACTACACACAATTAAGACTACAGGTGGTAATACAAGTTTTACCTTTGGTACAAGGCTGTACTACTATGTTAAAGTGGTAGCAGTAGCGGAGCAGCCAGGCCTATCTCAAGAGTATATGAGCAGTAGAAGAGATTACACAAAGGGACCACAATTACTGTGACTCAAGCAAACACTGACTCAATGTTTCAGGTAGAAAAATATAAGTACATTTATTTTAACACCATTCGTTATCAACACAACACTTCTATTAAATTTAAAACCACACGTTAAATACACTACAGCTGACCAATTCACTTTGTACGGTAGGAATCAAGGTAAGTACCCTGTGTTGGAGAGAACCGGTATTATGGAACAATACACGTTACCGTGAATACGATTGCGATCACTTTTTGACAGTTCGGTCTATTAAATAAACGCGTATCTGCGGCAAGAAATGCTACCATGGCAAAAACAAACTTAGCACCTGAGATACCCAGAGAGAGTTGGGGGCAAAATTCATAGGCAATATGTTAGTTAGGCAAACAGAATCGAAGAACACTCATGGACAGAAATGCAAGAGTCAAGAAACCGGAGCCAGTGTCAAGTGTAACCGGGTTCCTGTGTCGAGGATCACACGTCGGATAGTTCGCGATTGAAAGTTGCCAAGAGTACTTTAGATATTGTCAAATGTTCGGAAGCAAAAGTTATAAGAAGGAGGGAAAAATAAGGGCAAGCCTTATAAGCGAGAAATAGGGATTTCACCCAAAATTCCTCAAGCAGGACACAGTACCTTTTCAAAGAAGAAGCTGGTGCCACGGCAGTTGTTCCTGGTAGTTTCCTGTAGACCCACGATTCCTGGCTTCGGCATGAAGAAGGACGATGAAGGGGGTCTACACCACACAGGTGGCTATCCGGACCACTACAGCAGTGTGCAGCGATTTCGACCACGAAGGGGACCTCTGGCTGAAGAAGATGAGCTGGTTATCCCCACCAAGCTCAAGGGAAGACGACTCCGGACTGGATCTTCTCTTAGTCGTTGAAGGGTAGATAGCTCAGGACTGCAGCAGGGCTTCACTGGGACGGGATAGTTGCAGCAGTCGACCTTTCCTCCGCTTCTCTTCGGTTCCTTGTAGTTCCAGTGGCGACTCTCTGACTTCCAACCCAAGAGACCTGCCTTTTATGCGAAGATCCCCCATTCACACAGCCTGGCTGTCAATCACCCAGCAGGGGGGTTGTCCAGCCCGGACAACCACCTCAGCCAATTATGAAAAAGTGTGACTTGGGTTTCCTAGGATACCCTGTGCAGGGGGTGACTACACCCCTCCCTCACATTCAGCCCACCCAGACACCCAGGTACCTTGAGTAGGGCTTCTTGGCAGAAGCCCGCCAAAAGACAGTGAACAAAGAAGGCAACCCTGGTTTGCTGCGCAAAGTAAAACACAAGAAGGAGTTTAACAAAAAGAAATGGCGAATAAACCACACCGGAGCTAAAAGAAAAAGCATTTGGTCAAGCGGGTTTAAGTTCGAGGCTAACACAATAGCCTACAATATTACCATGGTTATATAAGATCACCGCGGTAGAAAATTAGGGTAGATACCACTGCCACCAGCCATGTCTAAATGTTAAAATAGCGAAACAATGCTCTAGGAGGTAGAGATTAAAAAGGGCCAAGGAGTAACCCTTTCCAGCACTCCATGTAAGGTGGGG
The DNA here is from genome assembly GCF_040938575.1 of Ambystoma mexicanum. Lineage (NCBI taxonomy): Eukaryota > Metazoa > Chordata > Amphibia > Caudata > Ambystomatidae > Ambystoma > Ambystoma mexicanum. The sequence goes on from NC_090922.1 coordinate 1,329,078,179, forward strand.
TGTACTGGATCTGTGGTTAATTTGACTAAGTAAAGTTAATGGTAACTTTACCCTTTTCTGGGGGACAGTAGTCAGCCTCAGAAATGGAGTCAGTGGGAAGTCTGAACAACAACCCTGTGTCACTGCACGGAAGGTGCTGTGTGACACACAAAAGAAGGGGGCTACTGAAGTGGTGTACTCCAGAGTCCACAATCACCAAAAACAGGTAAAAACACATAGCAAAACACAAGTAAGAGTGGGGGAAAAGCTCACACTCTTACCAAGTGGAAAGAAATAACTCCAGAGATCCAGAAAAGCTGCTCAGGGACTCACTAGGTGAGGGAAATTAGCCATGAAATGAGAATTCTCCCTAACAACCGCACACCGAATTGTACTGGATGTCCTCCCAGGCACAATATGCGTCATAGCTTTACATAGTGGAGCTCCCCCTGCCCCCACAGGTAAAAACTGGAATCGCTGGCTGCAGGACCCTCATGCTAGATACCCACTACAGGGATGATTCCCCGTTGGACCCGGTGGCCTCCACACTGAGGGCCGGGCGGCTGCTCTTTGCCCAGTTGGGGGGCCACTCACCCTTTCTATAAATGGCTCCCAATCTGGAACTTCCCGGGGCTACTGCAGATGCGTGATAAGGCGATTAATGTCCATTGGGAAGCGCTGGGTTACAGAGCATTCACTGACCTGTTTCCAAACGGGGCATTCACCACACCTGAGACCTGGAAACCAGGCCACAGAGATAATGGGGGTTACCTCTTACACTACTATCGGGTTTGCGCTGCGATTGCAGTCCACTGGACCGCATACCCGCAGGAACCTCCAGAAACACTGATTCTCGCTTACATTTCCAACTTGGGGGGATAGTAGCCATGTGGTGTCCTCACTATATAAAATGGCATTGGATGGGATGGACCCTCTCTCCCAGAAAGCATGCTTGCGTTGGACAGAGGAATTGGCAAATGCCATTTCCGATACCCAATGGGCACACATGTGCGCACTCACCAGACTGGTCTCCCTCAACTTTTACTTTAAATTCATGCAATTTAAGGTTCTACATCGCCTACACTATATCCCCGCCAGACTATCCAAAAGGGCCCCCATCCCTTACACTACATGGTTGTCCCAGATGTGATGAAACAGCAGCAGACCATCTACATATGTTCTGGGGATGTCCGCGACTGGAAACGTTTTGGTCAAGAATCATTGAGATTCTCTCTGACATAACAAGCACCTCATTAGAGAAACACCCTCTGGGCGCGTTGTTTGGTTTGTGGTCTGGACCCCTGGATAGAGATGACCGGGCCTTTTCCAATGTTGGTTGCATGCTGGCTAAAAGGTCAATACTCCTCCATTGGAAGAATAGGTGCCCCCCCCCACCGTGGGCGAATGGATGAAAGCACTGACATGGGTGCAAGTAAGCGAGAATCTCTATGCCAACTCTTTTTCCCCTGTAACCAGACCCCGTGATATCTGGTGCAGTTTCCGCTCCTACCTGGCCCGGGAAGACGGGTTTGAATGAAACTGTCCATGCACTTTGAATGTTTCTGCTGATGTACTCTCCTTATGTGTGATGACGTCTGTACCGATGCAATCAGATATTAATGTACGAGACATCTGTCTAAAGGGTGACCCCCTTTCTCTGTTGTACCTCCAATTGCCAACTGTATAAATAAAAGTAAAAAAAAAAGAAATGAATACAATGGTGTTGTTGGAGTCAGACTAGCGCCCCCAGGCCTGCACTGCCTGATGCAAAGACCGGCCCTGCTTCTATATGTCTCTTCTACCTTGCGTTACTGCGTATCTGCATTTATTGGTCAGCAAGTTACTGTATCTTCTTTGTATATATGATTACTTTATCCTTAAGTGCATGTGTCTCTTGTTTCTTGGGTTACTTCGTCACTCGTTAAGAATTTCCATATGTTTTCGGTATGTCTTCATATATCTTCTCAATGACATCACTCTACCCTCTTCAGATTTCACTTACTGATCCATAATGTCCAATGGTGCATGCTGATATCCTTCTATATGACGTTCTTCCACTCTTTCAGTGTGAGGGTACATTGTGTAGAGTTGTCTGAGTGCATATTGCCTCTTGTACACTCGATGCAGTATAGGGCCAATGCATGGGGTCCCATTCACAGCTCTTCTCCTGCTGTTCCAATATGACGGCAGTGAGGGAGTGGGAGCTAGGTAAACCTCATCCATCTGCTCCTGTACATGGCTACACTTTGTTATTGACATTTCTATTGGGAAAGGAAATGTACACAGTGTATAGTTGCACATTTGATATTGTACACCCAATGTTACACTAAATGGCACACAGATATTATTGGACCAAATGTTAGTCTATACTTTGTTATTGATATTAATTTACATTGTGTACAATTATTTATTATTTCTCTTTGTTGTGTTTTGCTGATACATTCTGATTATTGTCTGTGTTTTGTCTTATTGGTGTGCATTCTGTGAAGGGTCAAAAATGAGAGGCGGGCACAAAGATGTAATAGTCTCATTGTCAGGCATTTTTATTAAACAGAAATGGGTTTGACAAACGCTTCTCTGACCCTATCCTAAAGAAGTCTAATCTGATCCTCACACTAGAAACAAACTAAGGGGTGCAAGGAAATGTCTTTGACTTATGTTTAGTAAAAAAGTGTTTATTGCCAAAATGTAAAGATAAATCCAACAGAAAGTGTTTCCAATGAGAAACTTTTGGATCCAGAGGGTGGCTTCCTTCCCCTCAATATTTCAGTTAGGATGGCAAAAGGGTCTCTTTCGAACAACAGTTTCTTGGTATCACAAAGTGTCTCTTTACAAAGATGAATCCTACAGAAAGTGTTCTCCAAGGAGAAACCCTTGGATCCACAGGGTGGTTCCCTTTCCCTGGATGTTTAGGCAGGATGGCAAAAGTGTCTCTTCCATACAACAATTTCATGATTCTTTGTACCGGATTCACAAAGTTACTAGATTCTAAAAAGTTCTTATTCATATAATGTTATATCTGTATAAATCCCAGATGTAAACTAGGTTCAATAAAGCTTAGTGCACTAACCTGGATCAGACCGCCAACAGAAGCAAGTGAGAACTCCCCTAAAGGCCCTACGACTCCTCTGCTGTAACCAGGACTTCTTTTGTGTGCTTCTTAATTTATCTGGTGTACTACCCTGCCAGGTATTTTCTAACGTGGTTAAACTTTCCTCTACAATTTTGGTTAGAACTTCTGGTATACTTCCCTGCCAAGAACCCTTTTATGGGTTCTTTAGATTTCCCTAGTGTACTCCCCTGCCCAGTATCTTCCCACAGCTTTAGACGTTTCTTTTAAGCTTTGGTGGATTGTCTGGTATACTCCTCTGCCAGGAATCCTCTTATGGGCTCTACAGATCCCCTGGTATACTACCCTGCCAGGTATCTTCCCACAATTTTAAAGTTCTTATACAGTTTCAAAATGCCTGGTATAGTTGGTTGCCAGGACTTCTTTTCATGGACTTCTTAGATCCCCTGGTATACACCACAGCTAGGTATCTTGCAACAGTGTTAGAGACTTTATGCAACTTTGGTGAATTGCCTGTTTTACTCCCCTGCCAAGAATCCTTATCTGTGGTCCTGCAGATCCCCTGGTTTAATTCCTTGCCAGGTATCGTTCCCCAAATTCTAACTGCCTGGTGTATTCCTTTTGCCAGGACTTATTATTGGTTGTCCTTTCTCACTATGCCACAGTCATATCAACTTTGTTGTGTTTCAATAGGTTTACTTAGGGTGACACTTGCTCCAGCTTTCCCCCACATTGACCTTTCATGCATAGATATTTGTTCAGGTTTTGCTGCTGCTCTTTATCTTGCAGTATTCAAATATTCTTCCTTTTGGGCATTGCTTTAATATTGGGTTTCGTCTGTATTTAACAATTTTGGCTTTTGTACTTTGCCTCGTCTGCCTTCAAGTAATTCATATATATTTTCTGCATTCACATGCTGACGTTGTTTTCGGAGTGCCCCGGGGGCCCAACAACTTTAGATGGTCTCACCGGGTCTTCTTTGTGCCTCGATGCGGTTCGCATCTAGTTGAGATGATTTCTTCTTCCGTTCTCCAGCTTCAAGTGTCTGAATGTCCTTCTAGTTGTCCGTGTGGCTCCGCAGTTACAGGTCGGTTTGCCTCCTTCGGTTTGGGTAAGGAATTGTGTATCCTCGAGCGGCCTGCCGCCTGGCAGATTTTACTTTGCTCCCAATGTCTCCAGAACCTTCCATGCTCGCCAGCGCTGTCTCTCCCCCAGCACTGGCAGCCTTCTCATATCCTGTGTGCTTCGCATTGGTGAGCTTCCAGCTAGGACCCGACGTGCTCTCCTGCACCATCTCCTCCCACAGTGCAGCTTCTGGTTTTAAAGGTCCTGCGCACTTCAGGGTTTGGGAAACTAGTCTGCTTGTTTGTTATTTGAGCTCTTGTTGATCTGCACAAACTCCCTTGCCCTCCTCCCTGTCTCAGTACCAGAGGGATTATGGGAGATTAAGTCCATATATGTTATTGGATTTCTGAAACAATGTTGTTCAAACATTTTAGAAAGAAAAACATCAGAAACAGGAGATGATTTATGTGCGTTATGTATGTTTGAGGTATAAATGGGATATTTGACTAGAGTGACAAAAGGAAGGGGTTTCTGGCTTTTACAATAGGGGGTATTTGTGGGATGAGACCAAGCTATCAATGACTTGGGTATTATATGGTCTTTTTCAGGAGGAAGGGGATACCACATCTCGTCTGATAGAGCCACCACATACACCTGACAGCTATCTTTTCCCATGTGATCCTCCCTCATATATCCACCCACAGGGTCAGGATTAGATACCGACTGTCGTCCCCTGGCCACATGAGAGGAGGTCAATGCCACAGAATCAGTGATGAATCCACCAGATTCATCAGAATGTGCAGGGCGGCTGGTATGTGATGACATGCCATCACATATTCTTGCATGGTGTCATCATTGTGTACTTGCATGAACACAGCACCTCTGAAACAATTTTTTAGTTCTACTCTGACTTTTACACTAATTCTAAAACCAGCTGCTTTTGTAAAGTTCCAATCCATATACCCTGGTAAACCACTGTATGAGATATTTTAATTGGGGTTTTGCCAGTCTTATTAGAAGATTGGTTCCACATTTCCATAGATATTTATTACTTCATAACATAGTTTCCTGCAAGGCATCTTTAGCATCATAACATTTTTACAAATTTTTTCACCTTGTGAGCATTTCTTTTTAAAAACACTGTGGTGTGTGTACTGTTTCACAATATTTTATGAGAATATAGTTTTTGATGAGGAGGTTTAACAGTGACCTGCATTCCTAGGTTTATCTTTTCTATGGTATTACACAAACTTCTTTGCGTTTCCTGGCTGTTTCATGTGGAGTATGTTATCTGACAGTTATGTTTTTCTATTTCTTTATTTGTTGGCTGATTGTATATTATGACCAAATGTTACCAAATGTTACAGGAGGGCTAGTCAACATAGAATTAAGCAGCAAGAACAGTAATTATGAGTGAGGTGGGCTCGGCCGGCAAGTGGGCTTAGGGGCGCTACTGTGTCAAAGGTGCTCTTTAAAGAGGGTGTTTTAAGCTCCTTTCAGATTCGTCTGAAGGGGGGTGAGAGTATAGTATTGATGATTCGGAGGCTCCACAGCCTGGGGGTGAAGGCTGAGACTCAGTCTTAATTTTTATGAAAGCAAAATTATGTTGTTTTAAAAAAAAGAAAATAATGATTTTCTCATTTATTTGATAATAATGGTTCATTTGGTTTTTCTTCACCTCTATTTTTTATGATTGCAGGGCTCATTTGCAGTCGATCAGTGTCAGGAGAAGAGTGCTGTAATTTTTATTTGTGAATTTGTAATTAAGGATGCCTTTGCCTGCTGCAACCATCAAGCATGTCATTGTAAAAATTCAAGTCGCATGTTAGAACAAAAAGCTTTTCTTGAATTGTATTGTTCATGCCATTAGTGCCTATTTTGCTTTTTAAGAATATCTTTTTATTGAATTTCGCCAGGGCCTTTAACAAGGGCCAAGGGTCGTTACCCCCTGGTATGGCCCGTGAAACTGGTACTTAGCGCTATTAGCACCCCTCCCACGGGCTGGAACATGGCCAATTTGAACTATCTTATTTCCGTGCACATGTCGCTGCATGGCGGTCCGTTCACAGAAAGAAAATACTGTACCAAGATGGCCACCATGGATTGGGAAGGCAAGGCTCCATACAGAAACCCTCTTCCATTTCCATAGCGGCCTCACGGAGTGGAGCAGAAGCAGCAGCTGAGGTGGCAGCATTCGCCACCGTGGTTGCAATGAGGTAAGTGGGGAGGGGGGTTTGAGGACAATGGATGGTTGGGGGGGGTGGCAGGGAGGGGAACTGCCAGTTTCAGCCCGCGTTCCTATCCTCCTGATTGGTTGGCTCCCCAGCACAGTGTGCTAATTAGTAATATTCTTATTAATGTGTTTCATAACAGAAAAATAACTTAGCATCCTTATCTATAGACGAGCAGAACTCCACCCCACTTGGAGACCCCATTCCATTGTTAAGTCAATTGCAAAAAAGCTTCCCAAAGTGACGGCACAACCGTCAGTAACTGTTGCTTTCAGGAGGGAGTGCTTGAAGGCAGCCGCGAGAATCATTAGATCGATCCACTCTGAGAAGAAACCCAACTTCATAGCCTTCCAGTGTCTCATAATATTCTCCTGGTGTTTGCCAATGCCAGTCATCTCTATTTTGTTGTTTTTTGATTATTTATATATAAGGCGCACTGTACATCAAAAAGTGTTTCTAGGCGCCACAAGGCAACAGGCGAGGGGAGGTGGACAAGGGACATAATATAATAGTACTAGGCCTTGTGACATTCAGATCGTGCAAGTTCTGAGAAGCATACGTCCTGGGGGGTGGGTAGAGGAGTGGGAAGAGGGGCAAATGCAGAAGCTTAAGCTGTAGGGATAAGAGGGGGCCCGGCCCAGGGGCCAAACAAGTGCTAAGGGGTACCGGGGTGAGGGGCAAGTGCCTAGGGGGTAACATGGGAGGCCCTTCATTTAAGTGCAAGGGAGTGAGGGGTGGACCACACTCAAGGGGGTTCAGGGAACATGTCCAACAAGGAGGGTCAGGGACAAGACCCAGGGGGTAAGTGCTGGAAGAGGGTGCTGGTTAAGACTGGTCAGGGAGGGCCTGGTTCTCTCTAAGACTCATGAGTGAACTAGGACACCATCCACACGGCAAGGCGGTAAATATCAAGGGAGGGGGAAGGAGGTAGAGAAGAGCAAGGTCTTGAGAAGCTTCCGGACCTTAAAGAGGCAAGAAGGCAGTTCCAGAGGCAGGCACCTGCTGAAGAGAGAAATATACCTCCCACTCTCTGCTTGGAAAAACATCTGATCAGCAGAGAGTTGGAGATAGAGGACCTAAGGGGTCCCAGTCCCCAGACTGCCTTGTGGATGATGCAGAGAGTCTTGAATTTGATCCTTGCAGCCACCAGGAGCCAATGGAGAGATTTAAGGGCTGGAGAGATGCAGTCCCTGGGCTTGAGGCCAAGGATAAGTCTTGCAGTCCTGTTCTGAATTAGTTGAAGTGGGCAAAGAGTGGAAAGAGGAAGATTGAGGCAGAGACTGTTGCAATAGTCCAGCCTAGAGAGAACCAGAGCTCTGGAAACATTGGGCCTCATTATGAGTCACCTGGTATGGAAATAACGGTGGCAGTAAACATGCCGCCATCGTCGTTTCCATACCGGGTGATCTCGATTCCTGCAGGCGAAGGTGTCATTCCCGCCAGGTCTGACCTGGCGGGTTTAACACCACCCGCCTGCAGGCAGACGTGGAAACACCGGCACCATCACGAGATGGTGCCAGTGTTTCCACTTCCCCATTTCCATTGAGTCCTTTGGGACTCAATGGGAATAAGGGATTTACCGAATTCTGCCTCCGGAATTCCTGGGTCACCAGGGTCATAATGCCCCGGTAATTCCGGGAATCACGGAGGCAGAATGGTAACAGGCACGGTTACCACCGGACTCGTAATGAGGCCCATTGAGTTTTTGGGGGAAGAGGAGAGTGCCTCTAAGGAGATGAAGCTGAAAGTGGGTCTTTGTGGCATTGTTTGAGATCTGAGGGGAGAAGGAGAGGAATCAAAAGGGAAGGAGAGCTGAGTGTCATCGGGAGCATATTTCACCAGTTCTCATTTCCCTTAACTGGTTACCAGTGGCAAAGATTGTGCCTTTTAAATCTCTATGCTTGGTGCACAGGGCCTTCTATGCAGCTGGCCTGGAGTACCTGCAGTTGAAATTTCGACATTTTGTTCCTGCCCGCGCATTACGTTCTGCAGAACGCTCACTTTTGGCTGTCCCTTGGGTCTGTCACACGAGATACGGAGGCCACGCTTTTTTGGTCAAAGCTGCCATTCTGCGGAACCCCCTTCCAGCTGCCCTCCATGCAGTGTCTGTTGACCTGCAATTAAGGAAGGCTCTGAAAACTCTACTCTTTTAGCCTTTCTCTCTTTCAAATCTTTTGTTCTCAGTCATAGCGCCAGGTTGCCTTTGGGTGTTGGTTGCCCTGTACTGGTACAAAAAATCATAACATAGCATAACATTGGCATAACACTAGAAGAAAGGGGAAATTAGGTAGGGCAAGGCGGCAAGGTAAATGTTGAAGAGCCACAGCGATAGGATAGAACCCTGAGGGACACCGCAGGTAGAGAGTGAAGTGGAGGAAATTAAGAGGCCGAGTTGTACCTGGGAAGGTCAGTTAGAAAGGAAGGAGGTCAACCAATCCAGTGCAAGGTCTGAAATATCAAGGGTGTTGTGGAGTCATTTTAAGAGGGTGGCATGATTGACTGTATCAAAGGCAGAGGAGAGATCAAGGAGGATGAGATCAGAGGGGCATTTGGAATCAAGGTTTGGTAGCAGGTTTTCACAGGTGTTCAGGAGAGCAGTTTCCATGCCTCTGGAGGGTCTGAAGCCAGACTGGTGCTCATGGAGGCAGCCAACGGATTCAGTGTGGTGGGTCAGCTGGGAGATAGCCAACTTCTTAAAGAGTTTGCCCAGGAAGGGGGTAGTGGAGATAGTTAGCCGTGCATGAGGGGTCAGAAGACAGCTCTTTTCAGAGGGGGTGCACAAGGGAGTGCTTGAGGGAGAGTGGGAAAGAACCAATAGCAAAGGGGTGGTTGCAGAAGTCAGACAAGGAAGGAGCAAGAGTGGCAATGTTGTCCTTGATAGTCTTGGAGGCGAAGAGGAGAACCTGTTTGGAGGAGAATTTCATAGACCGGACTACTTTAGAGACCTCATCCGGAGTTATGGGTGAGAAGGAGGAGCGAGTAGGAGAGGGAGGGCTGTGCCGAGGAAGGTCAGAGAGAGGGGGAGTAAGGGTAGAGGAGGGTGAGGACAAGATGTCCTGGGTTTTAGTCAATAAGTGGGAGGCCAGTGCAGTACAGAGGGCCTGAGATGGAAGAGGATGTGTTTGAAGTCTGCCACTTCCGTTCAGCAACTCTGCATTTATGTTTCAGAGAGGCGAGGTCAGAATCTTATCAACTGTTGTATTTGGAGGCAGGCTTCATACGGATCCTTATGACAGGGGCAAGGGTGTCAAGGGTGTTGGAGATGGAGAGGTGAAGATTAGAGAGGGCTTAGTCAGTGGGGGAGTCAAAGGCAGGGGTTGGAGGGGGGATGAAAGAGGGGGCAAAGGCAGCAACTAACACTCTCTTCCACGGTCAGATGATGGAGAAGGAAACTGGCAGCATGGGCAGAGGCTTGGCCAGGGAGCTCAAGAGCTCCAGGTGACAGCAAAGGAGGGAATGATAATTCTAAGAGAGAGGTGTGGTGAGAGGATTAGAGATAGGGATTAAGTTGAGATGAATGCATCCAAGGGGTGTCCGGATAAGTGGGTCAGAGCAGAGTGAAGAATAGAGAGGGAGAGAGATTCACAGAAGTCATGGAAGAGTACAGTGGCCACTTCGGAGGAATCAAGATGAAGGTTGAAGTCACCAAAGGACAAGAAGCTTGGAGGTAGAGGTTCATTAGATTCGATTGATAACTAGCAATAAACTAGACTTTGAGTCATCCATGGTGATCAACAAGACCAATGTAAATCCCAAAAACACTTTTCCAAAAACTTGCAACTATAGGACTGCCCCAGAAGAGGTTTACAAGGGTGCCTTTCACAGGGAAGCCTCTCCATCAAAAATCTGACAATTTAAGTTTTTTTTAAAGGAGTGTGGTACCAATAGGCCTTGAGCAAGATTTGGTAGATTAAACAGGTATTTACATTTTTCGGGCCTGACAACCAATCCTTCAACTTCCAGCTAATCTTCATAGGAATTCTAACATACAGAAAGCACTCACTGATAAAATTGCCACTCTTCAAGTAACAATTGCCAAAAAAAAACAAACGTACCAACATCTACTACCCAGCCTAGAAATGGACTGATCTTACATAAACCAGAACTCTGTTTCCACTTCACCAAAACTACAATAATAGAAGTTGAGAAAATAATACTCTCTCTCAAACCTTCAAACTGCAGAGGAGACCAATGTCTTGCCCAAATTATAAAAGGCGCCTCAAGAGATCTCTCACCCTTCATCTCCAAGCTTATTAACGTGTCATTCACCTCTGGCACCATCCCAAGTAATCACAAGGAATCTTGGGTCCTCCCTCTTCTGAAGAAACAAACACTCGACCCTGCTATACCCACACACTACAGACCAAACACAACGGTGCCATTCCTCCTTAAGATATTAGACAGGTGGCATACTTACAGATTCAGAGCTTTCTGGACCAGAACAAACTCCTGGGTGCCCGGAAATCAGGTTTCAGACCTCAGCACAGAACCGAAACAGCGCTCATTCGCCTTAAGGCCCAAATCGACGAGCTGAGAGATCAGGGTAAATGGGCCTTATTCCTCCTCTTAGATCTCACAGCAGCGTTCGATTTGGTGGACCACACTGTTCTCTGCAACCACTTAGAATCAGCTGCACACTTCTCACAACAGGCCATAGCATGGATTCAATCTTTCTTGAACGAAAGAACGATGAGTCTTCTCCACCTCAGTAGCAGCTGATCCCATCCCCATTTCATGTGGTGTTCCCCAGAGTTCCTGCGTCTCCCCTACTCTGTATAATATATTTACCAAGCCCCTCTTTGATGATCTGGATTTTCTTGGTGTCACCTACACTAACTACGCAGATGACACTCAGATTCTCCTCCCACTTACAGGGGATTATAATCAGGATTTGGCCTTGCTGAATAGGATATACCTCATCATGCAGCCATGGATGGCACTCCATGGTCTATGCCTGAATGATGATAAAACGGAACTCCTCACCCTGGGGACCACACCTAATATCAACAAACTCAGCCTTAAATAGACCTCCTTTGACATAGATGGCAACACGATTAAGGTAATGAAGGAAGTAAAAACACTAGGTTTTTACCTTGATTCCGGTCTCACCCTGAAAACAGGTGAATGCTACGGCATCCGCCACGGCTTACACGTGTAAACTGATTAGATCTACTAAACCCTTCCTTTCAACGAGCAGTTGCACCACCTTGGCAAGAGCACTTGTGCTTTCTAAGTTGGACTATTGTAATGCTCTTTACATTGGAGCTAACAAATATATCACTAAGAAAATTCTAATACTCCAGAATAGCGTCTTGATAGTGGTGTTAGGAATGAGCAAAAAAGATCAAATCTCCACAGCTAGGAGAAATACTAACTGGCTATCTACTCTTGATAAAATTAAACTCAAAACTGCCTCCCTAACGTTCAAATCCCTCAACAATGCAGCACCTCTTTACATAACTGAGAGGTTCAACAAAAGACAGACACTCCGACCTACTAGAATGAACTACACCAACTGTCTGACAGTTCCTTCTTTCAAACGAGCTACTATTGGTGGAAATAGCTTCCATGTCAAAGCTGCCCAACTGTGGAACTCCCTGACCCCGCACCCTAGGGAAAACCAAACATACCGACCTTTCAGACTCAACATTATCAACTGGTTTAAATCAAATGACCTCTAAATCCTAACCAGAGTGAGAAGGCCTTCTAACCTCTCCCACCTCGCTAACCGCCTATGACCCTTCTCCTTTACCTTAACAGACCTTCATAACTTACTAGTTCCTGTAGATATCACTGTATTCTATTTTAATTGGTAAATTGTCACCACTGCCATACTGTATAATTGTGCAATCTGCCAACTCTGCTATTCGCTGTAATATAACTTGATTTCTCAACACTGTAATATGCAATATGTAATTTTGTAAATTCCTGTACTATATTATATAACTATGTAAGCCTAAAATATCATTCTCTTTGTGCCCCGATACCTCCAGGTCTGGGGCATGTTACAAATAAAGAAACAAACATATGAAATATCCATGTCCAGATCTCTTTACCAGGTCGTTTTAAGCAATGGAAAGAGTTTTCTTGGCACACTGTATAGGCAACAGAAACCATATTCCTAACCCAAGCATATCGGCACAGCTAAGCATCATATGGCAAAACTGTCGGGCCTCCTTTCATCTTCTGCTTCAAATAACTGCGGGGCCTCCTTTCATCTTCTGTTTCAAATAAAGGTTGACGGCATTGTTGAAACTGCTGATATCTCCAGAACTTGGGAGGTTGTACTTCAGGGATAGGGAACCAAAGGAGACTAAAATTCCATTAGTAAAACACAGTTATATGTACCTTAACCCAGGCAAATCCCACCAAATCCCACCTCGTACAGAAGAATTATTATTTTTTATCAAAGAGAAAGTGGTCATTGTGCCACAAAGGGATTTGAGCAGGATGGCCAGGTTTAATGCCCTCATTCTTCTATATAGCTGACAAGGACAATGCTCTGCTTAGGGAACTGGCGGTTCTGATTGAGGAACTCAATCGTCAAAAAGTCGAGAAGAAACCTCTAATATTTGGCCCAAGCAGGGAAGTCCTCCACTTTGATGTTAAGATTAGCTACCTGAGCCTATCTTGTGGCCCAACGATATGTTTGAAATATAGAAAAATAAAACCTCCTCAGGATTTGCTCCGGGTGTCTTCATTTTGATTTTAGTCGTACCACCCTGTGTCACAACAAGAGAACGTGAAATGCAGCACAATCGGAAAACATTCCTATCCTGAGCTTTACTTATTTGGAGAAGCTGAAACTAAAGACAAAACGGCTGTGTTGTTGCTGCCCTTAGAATACATCTATTCCATTAAGCTGACAAAACGCTCATCGAGTAATCGTTTGCTTGGATACTGTCCCTTGTTAGGAATCATGCAGTGCAGAACTAGGCTTTCGGCATTCAATGGCTCATAGAGCGAGTACAGTGCTTCAGAAGGAAAAGTAACTGGGCATTACGCGCTTTATACACATTTATATTATTGCAATGACTGACAAATTGTACCGGTCAGATTACATGCAGGTAATCGTCATTACTTCTAGTTCTACAGTTCATCACAGTACTTACTTTTAAAGCACCCGTTTTTCAAGAAAGGATACTTATCTTCCAATTAAAGTGTTCCACCTCCTCTCTCCAGGAAGTCGAATACCTCCCTCAAACCACAATTCACCTTTTCCTACAAAGGATCATGGGCCCTAACACCCCTGTTATAAGTATTGTGACGCATTTCCAGGTGGCAGCTGTGGCCCCGTTTGCGTTTGTATCCTTCCTGATTCCTGTTACGCTGTTAGGCAGAAACCTGTGCAGTTCCCTTAGGGACCACTGCAAAAGATTTAGGACTACAGGTGGTTGGCAGTAAACCCAATTGGTAGCAGTTTGTACCACCCAGATTTACCTGGTAGCTGTGGCTGAGCAGTCAGACTTCTCTCAAGATGAGTTAGGCAGTATATAGAGTATACACAATAGGTACAGAGATACAGTAGTACAAGCAAACACTGACCAGAGCTTTGGTGTAAAAGTATATATTTATTTATTTAAAGACACACTTGTAAATTACACTAGCACAAAAAGAGGTAAGTAAATTCAACACACAGTCACTATTATATATATACAACCCTGATTACTTATTAGACAAGTCTTAGTGAGAAACACCACTTATTTTCAGACAGAGGTGAGCGCTTAACCTACGATGGCACTCTAATAAGTTATAAAAAAAAGGGAGGGAAAAGGCAGAGTTATGAAAGCATACAATTTCAATACTTTTCAAAGAACCACAGTGAGGCAGGTTAGGCAAAGTCTACTGGGGAGCAAGGAAGTTCAAATGCCAGGCCCACTCTTAGAGAGAGCAAGCAAAATGTGTCCAGGATCACACAGTGGGGTTATGCCCAAAGTGTCTTTGTAGATAGTTCACAAAAGATTGAGATCAAGTCAGGAAAAGTTAGTTATCAGGCCCTAGGCTAACCCAGGTTAGAAAGTCGAGGATTTACTGTCACCCCGAACGATCTGTCGCAAGGGAAGCCAGGCGGGACACAGTATCTGAAATGGGAAGGACGCTCCAGCGGGGGCAGTTGTTCCTGGCAGCGGGTGCAAGTCGGTGTTTCGTCCAGAGGAAGAGAAGGTCTCGACGTGGAGGAAAGATGAAGGTCGTTGGACTGCCAGGGAAGAAACCAGCCGCAGAGTTTTCCGGTTACAAGGTACTAACTACCCTTTTCTTCGCGGTAGTGGTAAACCGTGGTATTCCGGTTCACGGGGTGCTTAGCACAGGCAAGGTGGCCACGAGATGGTCCATGGAGGCGAAAAGACGGGCAAACTGGCTATCCCCACCATTCAAAGGAAGAAGACTCTCCGGACTGGAGATCTCCTCTGTCGTCGGGAAAAGTGGTGAGACGGTTCAGCAGGGCTCCACCGGCAGTGTCGTCGTTGCAGGTCGGCTCAGCTTCTCCCTCCTTGGATTCTTTAGGTCCTGTGGCGACTTCTGAGGTTCCAGTCCCCAAAGCCCTGCTTTTATGCAGAAAAACCCCCATTCATCAGTCCTAGCTGTCACTCAAACATGCTAAGTGGTGAGCCGTGCGGCTCACCACTGTGCCAATCACACCAGAGTGCGACTTGAGTTGTCAAGGCAACTTAGTCCAGGGTGCCTAAACCCCCTCCCACGCCCCCTGTGGTACCTAGACAGAGTGGCACCACTTTTGGAGGATTCTGTGGAGAAGCCCGCCAAAAAGTGGAACAAAGGGGTCGACTTGGGTTGGAGTCACAGAAGCGAACACAAATGCCATTTTGGAACCGAGTTTCGGAAAAAAATACCAACCGGTGAATTTATATTAATTTAATAAACTGGCGGTACGTTCGAGGCTATAGTAAAAAGTGGTAGCCTCAAACAATGGAAAAATCCCATAGGAATATATTCGCAGTCAAATATAAAAAGTAGTATCCACTGCCACCAGCCAAAACTAGTCGGGGGGGACTGGACAGTGCCCCCTCGAACAACAGACCCCGGGGCAAACGAATTGCCCCGACCAGTACGTCCACAATATGATGGTTTGTACTGGTTCTGTTCACAATTTAAGACTAGTAAAGCCAATGGTGACTTTACATGCCCTGGGAGACAGTAGTCAGTCCCAGGGTATGGAGTCTATGTTTGGGGGTCGCTACGACACCCCTGGGTTACTGCACGGAGGGTGCTGTGTAACCCACATACCAAAAACACATGAAGCCCTATAGGGTAAAGGACCCCATAGCCCATAAAACACATACAAAGTCAAAGGAACACATCAAATCATGTCTAAGAGTGGGAGAAAAAGAGTCTCACTCTTAGCAGGAGAAAAAAATAAACCCCAAAAATCCAGCAAAGCTGCTGGGGGACTCACTAGGTTTGGGAAATTAGCCTTTACAGAGAATTCTCCCTAACATAAGCTCGGAACTACGTGCACTCAGCAGTCTAGTCTTTCACCCGCTCGAGTGCACGTAGCGTTACTTAGCCACACCCACTCCTCTGATCTGTGCATTGCAACCGTTCCACGGTCAGCTGTGCTTTGCTTTTGCTGCTGCGGTCCGCCTAACGCTTTATTTCTGCTCCTCTGAGCTTTCGCCTTGCTTCCTTTCTCCCTCTGGGTCTGTTTGTTTCCTGTTTTTCCCGTCCCACCTTGCCCTCTCTCACGGGGCTCTTTCTCTTGTCCTCTCTGCTATTCTCCTCTACGTGCTTTCCCTGAGCACTGCTTTCTGCGCTCAGCCACTACTCTTGTTTTGGAGTTCCACTCCCTCTATTTACCTTGTTGCCGCTCGCCTATCCAACATTCCACTTCCCTACGAGCCAAGTTGCCATCAGGAGACCTGCCGGGCCCTTGTACACAGTGTTTTTTTTTTGCCTGCATTAGGGTTTTTTTCACCTGTCTGTCCCTCCAGGGAGGTGGTCACGGCCAGGTCGTGTCTACCCGCTCTCACTGTGGCTTCCTCCTGTGGGGGACACAATCAGCAGAGAAAAAAAGAAAAGAAGGATTACAGAGCACATCCAGTGGAGGAAGACTAGGACACTCCAGGTGAGGAGGGAAGTGGGGATATTAGTACCCTACCATTGAAGACAACTGACAGTAACGAGGAACACCATAAAATAATCTGAGAATTACCTCTATATCCCTCTCGTGCAAGCACTTACTTTTGAGGTTGAATTTACCAAATTTAGCTAAGACTTGTGAAACACCACACAAAACACAATGTATTCTGTTGTGTAGCCCATCACTAACTTTATTAACAGACCACTGGCAATTCCCTGTTTGTGCAAGAGCTCAAAGTGCTCGTACCAAAAGTGCAGGCCACCAGAATGGCCACATTCAGCCAATAGTGTTTGATCAATGTGTACCAGTAAGCCCACATAAAAGGCCTATAAATCTCTTGCCGAGAGACTGCTCTGCATCTGCTCAGTGTATAACCATTTTCCTGGTCAACCTCCCATAACCCCCACAACGGAACCAATGGTGCCTCAGAAGCCATTCAAAATGACAGTCTGAGTCCACCAGCTAACTTAGAAAACTGTGGCCTCCCTGCCTGCTGAAGTCCCAAAAGACACAAACAAGTGGTCCAACTTCTGAAAGGCTGCTGTCCTCTCAATGTGCACCGCTCTCCAAGCATCCAACCTATTCCAACTCTCTCGGGAGAAGGAAGGGTTCTGATGGAATGCAATATCCCAAAAAAGGTTCATACCCTTAGGATTTTGAATTGTATTTGTGGTATTTTGAAAAGAGTATCCCAAGGAAGATTCATTCCCTTAGGATTTTGAATTGCACTGGATGTGGAACAGACCTTGGAAAGGGAGCCATATACCCAGGAGGGAATTGCAACGCCAAAAAGAGGTGGTTACCCTCTTGGGCTACAAACAACTTGGCTATCTTGTTGAACTTTTGTTTTGGTGGAGAGAAACCTGGGGAAGGGGGCCATTCCCTGGCAATGTGAACATTATCCATTTGGAACTTTGGTTGCACTTGAACATCTGTGCACTTTCCAAGCCAAAGACAATACCCAATGAGAGGGCTATGATAGGATTTCGTACACAGTACATGTTTGCTTTGGACATCTTGACACAGGACAGATCCTTAGTTTTTGGTTGAGGTAGGGAAATACCTCTTAGATTAGGGATGGTGAGGCATTTTCCAACCCCCTTTATTATTCAATAAACGTTTATACCAATCTCCATGAGTCCTCTTGGTTCGCGTCTCATTCCTGGTTACTCACAGATAGCAATGAAAAACACAGTCTTCGGGGTCAATAGCTTTACTTCAATCTCCTCCACTGGCACAACTTTTAAAAAAAATGTTTTTATAGCGCATGAGTTTATTTACAAAACTTTAAGCACACATGTATTTATCAAAATTATAAAATATATGAAATAAAAGAAATTAGTCTTGCAAGTCTCCATTAAAACCTATAACATCATCTTAATATACAAAATAAAAACATTCATATTAGTACTAAAAAAAAATCACAAAAATTCCAGTTCTTACAATCAGTTTTAACATTTCATCAAATTGTGAAACCAATAATTCATCATGTGCTTTGGCCAACCTATTTCTCATTGATGGCAAGCTTCCAGATATCCAGGGCAGCAGTATTTATCACAACTGATTGAGCGCCTACCAATGTAGCCCAAAATTGGTCCCACTTACATTATTTAAGGAACTAAAAAAGATTCCATATCCCCTCCTATAATAATTCTCCAAAGCTGTACAGGAAGTTAAAACATGACGGCAGGTCTCAAATTCAAGACGGCACCATCTACAATCTACAAATCTTGTAATGTCTTGAAGAGTTTTTCCAATGACTAGTAAACTCTTTGGTCTGCAAGATGTTAAAGCGGAGTTGCGTAGTTAAATGCCTCAAATCTGGACTAGACCATTTGGTTAAATAACTAAGGAATTCCTCCCTTAAAACTTTGGTATGAATATTCCCTATGTCTTTTTATGGTTGCGAAGTTTATCAATATTAGAAGCTAAGTCCCATTGCTATGTTTTAACTTCTTTCATAATCTGGATGATTTTCAAAGATTTCCAAATGGAAACCCAAGTCAGACAAATGTTTTTTACTCATATTTTGAAGTTCCATTATGAAAGAATTATGACAATCTACATGCATCTTGTAGAGAAGGAGTCAAGTAACCCCATCTCAACCAACTTGCCCATAGTGCCTATGTGTTGGAAGAGACACGTGCAGTACCAGTGAAAATACTAATATGTAGGAGAATCTGGGAAGCAATGTTCCCATTGAGAAAGCCACATCTACATATGAGACAATACGATGGTCATTTGAATGAAATTCCAGAAGAAACAGGACAAATGAATGGCGAAGACGAATAGTGACGTCATGCAGCGTCGAGCTGACGTGCATAGAAAAGATGCAGGGACGAGAGGATATAGGCAATTCTATAAGGCATCAAGAAAGTACCAAAGATAAGCGACATCTTGGGACCAAGGTGAAGAAACTATGCCACAGAAATGACGATATCAAGCCGGTTTACATGTGTACGTATACAAAGAAATGCAAAAAAAGGAAGTATTCTTGAGGCCACCTTTAGAGTGAATACATTGCGGCATGCGCCAATATATACATATATATGAGTCAGTAAAGAATGGATGTTTCCACTATGTACAATAGCAGAGCTGAGCAAAAGAAGTAAGGCTGCTTTTCCAGTATGTCGCAGTTAGGAAAACAAGTGAATTACAGGCAAATCTCAGAACAGCAAGGCTGGATGAGCCAAGAAGCCAAGGCTGTATCAGGCTGGAGTGAGCAGACATTGGATACAAATCGTGTGAAAGAATGAAGCTCCTGTTCCAGAAGGCATGGACAAAAAACAAGATGTCAGAGGTCTATTAGAAAATAGTATTTTTAATACACTAGAAGCTTGATTCCGTAGTCTGCAGTCACGTGGGGAGAAGTTGGACGAGCATGATTGTCACACCTACGCACGAGGGCAGAGTGTGCCTTCACTCCCCTGAATTTCCCAGAGCTAAGAACACTCCCAAGGACAAGTTCAAAGTCCTAATTGACAGTAGACCACTGAGGTGATGATGGATAGATATATTAATTGGTGGGAATCTATGGTTAAAATGAGCTCGCAAGCACCTAAACGCCCACCCTACGTGCTGCTATACATAGGTGGGAAGGTACTGACGAAGGTTAGAAGCCAACCAATGATAGAGGACCCCACGATCAAGGGTCCTATAGTTATTTAGCCAATGAGTCAAAAGTTGTGCATTTACTGATGTTCATAGTGACCTGCTTGAAGGGAGGGCTTAGTTGCCCCACTGGATATTAAGAAGCGAATCACATTATTCCACTGCCCCAGATAAGTGATGATCCTGTTAGACCCTATCACACTTGCCACTGAACGAAGCCCACTAGGTTTTTGTAGTTTGCCACGTAGGATGATGTTAGTAGCACTTGGGTTAAAATCACCTATGATGATTTTTTTTGTCATATAAACAAGCTTTTTTTATTAAATGCATTGAGATCGTGATGAGGGACGTATGCGGATGTCCGTTGTACTGCCTGTTTTAGATAATTGATATGAAAACAGTTATCCTTTTACCAACCACCTGAGACGTTCCTATTATTGATGTCTGAATAATTTCTGCATCCACCATCCATCTCAAGGGTATTTGCCGCCTCATCTTAAAGGGCTGGGAGCTACAGTTCAATCTCTTGACCCAACAGATGGAACAACGCGTTAGAGCTACGGTCAACTGTGCACAATTTAGCGTACACTAATGCCCAAGAGACTACAATGAGTATAGGGATTGGAGGCCATATTGAAGCCTCAGTGCTTCCACTGGAACAGATTTAGGGAGGTTAATCATTGTTCTCAGTAATTTTGGCTCAAGTTTCTCCATTCATTTTACCTCTGCTGATGGTAAAACTTCTAAAGCATATAATACGGAGGGAATAATGCTTGCCTTACAGATTTGAACGAAGCCCTCAATATTACACCCCCCTCGATGCTCTATATAGTTTTTGATGACAAACCATCTTTTCTTGGTTTTTTCGTGCGTAAAAGCCTCATAATAGGACGGTGACGGTCTAATCATAATAGGAAAGCCCAAGTATAAAAATCTCTTGTCCGTTAACCAATACAGTTTCTGCCACCTGCCATTAACATTTCTTGACAGCTGTTCGAGTCCCACCAAGGCGCATCGTTCTGGTCTTAAGTTTGTTTATGAACATTTTGTTTTCCCTAGCATAATTGGAAAGTGCAAGCAGTGATTGCTGCAGTCCAATTTGGGCAAGGTCAAAGAGGATGATATTGTCAGCATATATGACATGGCGACGACATTGGTACCGTTTATTCTTGGTGGAAAATTATGAACGGACTTAAGAGCTGGTTCCAGATCTGCTGTGTAGGGATTTTATAAAATGGTGCCCAATACACATCCAGGCTTCATGCCCCGGTTTGCTGATGTAAATTCCGAGTAGTATCCCTCGGAGCTGAGACGTATGGCAATTGGAGGTACTGGCTCAAATGGTGGAACCTGTAGAAACTTCAACAATAGCAGAAGATTTCGCCAGCTTAGAGGGAAAGAAGCTATGCAAGATGATCTGCCGGACCCTTGCCTTCAGGGGTGCTCCCCTCGCCCCCGCCAACAAGACTCCCGAATGCCTTCAGAGCTAACCACTGTAGTCTCAAAGTAGAGACGGCCAGACACCTCTTGAATCTGTCCAATAGTGCAGTAAAGCCAGAATACCAAACCTCCGGGCCAGCCCCCCATTCATCAAGCAGCAAGACACTAAATGGTCCCAATTCTCATTACAGAGTTTATTTTATTGATGTTTATAAAGTGTATTCATCAAAGCACTGTCCATGAATTACAGAAACGGTATTATATTTGATAAGTTACAAGAGTAATTAACAAAACAGAGAAATTAGCTGGAAGGGAGAAAATCTGCTTTTAAAATCGGGTACAGAGATGTGACGCGATGGAGAGGAACAAATATCGGAATGAAGAGAGTTTCAGTATTTGGGTGCGGTAAGGCAGAAGGAGCGGAGAGGAGGGGCACATGGGTTTTTGTAAAGAAAGAACATTTAAGTGTTGTGGGCAAAGAATGCAGGAAGGGCAACAGAGGGATACACAGGAGGACAGTTAAGTCAGAAATGTAATTCACCAACAAGCCATAAAAATGTCACTTATTACGTCAAGTCTAGATATACACACAACAACTAATGGCTAGTGCAAATTTTGCACCCTTGTAATGCCGCAATTTCTTTTAAAGACAACAGTAAGCAAGTGGAAAAGAAGACGAGATTCAAAGGGAAGGAGAAACATTGAAAGAAGCAGCACGGTGATAGAGGACCAGGAGATAAGGAACAGAGAACACAAATTGCAGAATTGATGACAGAGCAAAGCAGTGTGAGATGAGAATAAGGAGGCCCACTAGGAGGGCAGAGCAATAATCGATAGAAGAGAAGGGGGTTGACATCTTGTAAAGATAGGAATGGCGATTTGCGACTTATGTTAGAAAGAAAGAAGCGGCAGATGTGGGCAGTTGTAGAAATATGATGGAAAAGGTATATGGAGGAGTCACAGGTGACCAAAAGATTAGGAACCAATGAGGAAAAAGGGAGGAATGCAGACAGGAAGAAGATACCAGAATGAAGAGACAACGAGGAAGGGGGAAGAAGCAGGGGGGGAACGAATCTGGGCTTTGGATGGATTAAGATGCAAGAATTGAGAAGACATCCAAGATTAAATAGCAGAAAGACATGCTGAGATGTTGTGGTGAAGAGTCACAATAACAAAGTGTGTTATTGTGATTGTGTACATAACTTGAGTCTTATTTATATAAAGAACTGTATTTTCACTAACATAGGGTGTGGTCATTCCTTTGTGGGTGCATGGGGACTACACTGTACTTAAAGGAATGGTTTGGTCAGAAAATATTATTGTCCCTATGGGTCGGCCATGTGCTTTTAACCATAATTCGATCGAACAAACATTTCCTATGCACCTTACCTGTGTTTTCGTCTCTTGAACACAAGCAAAATCAGGCAGCAGGGCACGGCCATCTTGTGATAATCTTATCACTTGCCGCATCGCCCTGGGTGACCTGCGTTTACGGCACTAAATCATATCCCCCGTCCCTGAGCCTGACATCACCAAATCATTTATATTCTCTGGCTCTCTCTGTGACGTTGCTGGGCAGCGTAGCCAAACGCACCCAGTCCTCACCTACGCGACTAGACGCGGAACCCGGAAAACAACACACATCGTCTCACAGCACAGCGCGTCACAATTAGGAATATGAAACTGTACTTTCAAAGGAAACAGCAAGACTGTACAATTGGTAAAGTTTTATTTCACATTAAATGTTTCCTTAACATTCGGCATCCGACATAATCAAAGAAAATGGAAATGTTTTTCTTTGCTCTCGTTCCATAAATCCGCAAATGTTTATCGTGAGTCACGCGCTGTTCCTTTTGGGTACACAGGGTGTTCATTTTGTCTAAATGAAGCACTTCGGTCGCTCTGTGAATTGCAAGGCTGGTGCATCAACTTGGCACTAGACCACCGTAAAGGTTGTTATGTTGCTCCTAATCGCCGGTACCGCGTACGGACATATTGGACCGTGTCTGTCATCCCAAAATACGGTTAAGTAGATCCAGTGATTGACACGTAGCTGCAGTTGGCGGTTGAAGAAGCCATCGGTCAGGGTCTGGAATAGATGACAATCGCAGAACAGCACAATGTACCTGTTTGCAAAAGATAAAAATTGAAATGTGTCTCAGTAGCCGATCTTTATTACAATGAATCATTTTCTTTATTAGCACAGAGGTGACACAATGTGAACCGAGAGAATACAACGTGGAATATCAAAGTACTCTGCTATTTGCTTCCGAGGCTAGTGCAATCGAGAATGTTGAGCTCTAAACGCAATGCGTAAACTGGGGCAAGAATTTGAGGTGCAAAAACAATGTAATGATTTATTAGCGTAGAGCCAGGGAGAAACGAGTGGTGGTCTACATGCATCTCGAAGCTGGCCTGCACATGTGCCCAGTAGATAGCCCAGCACACAAAAGGTAGTACTAGCACTTCTTTGCAATATGCCACACAGAACGAACAAGCACAAAGTGACCCAGCAATAACGGTCAGCTATTCGTATTTTGACTAGTTCTGGTATGAAATCGTTAGGGAGAATTCTCTTATAAGGCTAATTTCCCAGACCTAGTGAGTCCCCAAGCAGCTTTTCTGGATTATTATTTTTTTTCTCCTGCTAAGAGTGAGACTCTTTTCCTCCCACTCTTAGGCATGATTTGAGGTATGTCTTTGACTTATTGCGTGCTTATAGGCTATGGGTTCCTTTACTACATAGGGTATCATATGTTTTAGTGTATGTGCTACACAGCACCCTCAGTGCAGTAACCCAGGGTTGTCATAGTGACCCTCAAACATAGACTCCATACCCTGGGACCGACTACTGTCTCCCAGGGCATGTAAAGTCACCATTGGCTTTATTAGTCCAAAATTGTGAACAGAACCAGTACAAACCATCATATTGTGGAAGTACTGGAAGGGGTTAATTAGATTGCCCCTGGGTCTGTTTCCAAGGGGGCACTGTCCAGTCCCCCCTTTGTCGAGTTTCTGGCTGGTGGCAGTGGGTACCACGCGAAATATTCCACCAGAATATTTCCTATGGGATTTTCCCATTGATTTTAAACGCACCACTTTTTTGGTGCAATGTTAAAAATACCGCTGGTTTATTTATTTAATATAAAATCACTGGTTGGGTCTTTTCGCCAGAACTCTTTTCCAAAATGGCGTTTGTGTCCGTCTCTGTAACTGCAACCAAGGTCTGGCCCTTTGTTCCACTTTTTGGCGGGCTTCTCCACAGAAGCCCTCCAACTAGTGCCACTCTGTCTGGGTTCCACAGGATGTGTGGGTGGGGGAATTGGCACCCTGGACTGCGTTGCCTTAGCAACCCATGTCACACTCTGTTCCGATTGGCCCAGTGGTGAGCCGCCTGGCTCACCACTTAGCATGTATGAGTGACAGCTACGCTGTTGAATGGGGGTTTTTCTGCATAAAAGCAGGGCTTTTGGGACTGGAACTTCAGAAGTCACCACAGGACCTAAGAAATCTGAAGAGGGGAGAAGCTGACCCATCTGCAACGACACCACCGGTGGAGCCCTGCTGCAACGACCTCACCACTTTCCCGACAAGAGAAGATCTTCTGCTGCAAGTGTCTTCTCCCTTTGAGCTGGTGGGAACAACCAGTTCGCCATTCGCCTTCCAGAACGTCCCTTGGTCGAATCGCTAGTGCCAAGCACCCTGGCGGCCGGATAGCCAAGCTTCACCACTGTGACCGTAAATAAAAGGAACGCACCTTTTAACTGAACGAACTCCGCGGCTGGTCTCTTCCCTGGGCAGTGCAACGACTCCAAGTTTCCTTCTCGACGAGATCTTCTCTTCCCCTGGTCGAAACCACAAACTGCACCCGCTGCCAGGAACAACTGCCACTGCTGGAGCTTCCTCACTTTTAAAGGTACTGTGTCCCACCTGGCCTCCCTTTCCACGGTTTGCTAAAGGTGACTCTTAAATCCTTGGCTTTCCAACTGGGTTGGCCCCCAGACCTTATAACTTTACCTTTCGCATCAAACCAACCTCGTTTGAACATTGTTGCAAAGACTTTAGTGCATTTTAAAGTGTGTGAATAGGGAACATTCCACCTTGCTCCATTTAAAGTGGGCCTGGCCTATGAACTTTGGCTCTAGTGTAGACTCTGCCTTCACTAACTTGCTGTGGTCTTAGAAAAGTGTTGGGAACGGTTTTATTTTTATGACCTGCCTTTTTCTCTCCCTTTAACTTAATTATTGGAGTGCCATCTAATTACAAGCTCACATCTGTTTTTACAAATAGTGGTGTTTTTACCTAGACTGGTCTAATAATTATTAAGGGAGGTGTGTATACTTTTCTGACTGTGTTTGAAATTGCTTTGATCTATAGTGCTTAGTGTATTTCCTAAAGTGTGTTTTAAATAATTATATACTTTTAATACCAAGCTCTGGTCAGGGTTTGCTTGCTCTACTGTGTTTTAGCCCTATTGTGTATCCTCTGTATTCTGCCCTACTCATCTTGAGAGAAGTCTGACTGCTCACCCACAGCTACCAGGTCAATCTGGGTGGTGCAGACTGCTACCAATTGGGTCTACTGCTTACTCCTGTAGTCTTAATCTTCTTGCAGTGTTCCCCAAGAGAACTGCACAGGATTCTGCCTAACAATCGTCTAAAGAGAAACTTACATTATATTCAGCATTTCCATTCTCTTGGTGCTTTGCAGACCGTAATGCAGACTCCTCCGTTCGTGTCAATGATTTCTCATAAACTGAACTTATATGTAACTAGGTGCAGTTTCGGAATGGGCAACCTTATCATATCATATGTTCTTACACCCCCCCCTTCAATTCAATCCCTTTCGGAATGGTCCATGCCTCTCAAGGTCAAAAAACAATAGAACCGTATACTGTGCGCGGGACGCGTGGGCCCAGCTCCCAATCAAAAATTCAAAGCTGTTGTCCTTCACTCAAAATGAACATACATTCTTACTTCGCAACATCTTGTGTCAACTCATCCATGAGACCATCAATTTTGAAGCACAGGCACATGGAATTTGGGGCGGTCACTGCTCGTTTTTCGTGGCGCTGCTGAGCTGTAGGGGAAAAATTGCCAACGGCAGAATGCCCCCTATTCCAAAATTATAGTCGATGTAACACATATAATTAGTCAAAATGTGTCTAGTGATAGGCCCACCTATGCTTATCTCATGGCCCCCTACCCCATGGCATGTTTTCAGAGTCAATACTTCTTACGTACCTAGAATGTTTTGTGCCCTGGGTCTAATCCCTTTTGTATGACGAGCAGATATTCAGCTTTTTTGCAGAACTTTATTGCAAGTCAACTGCCAAAACCCAAATATTCTTACACCCGGTTACCCATTGGTCATTAACACGAAAAATGAAGGTCCCACAGTATCTCGACCAAACTGTGAAAGCAATCGTAATAATTGTAATATATTTTTAAGAAAAGGACCGAGAGGATAGATTTCAAAAGAACAATTGCATACTTTATTTGTACAGTTTATAGAAACATTTTTTTTGCAAAAATAAAAACAGAATCATTTCAACAGGGATTTGAACGATTTAACAAGCTCTGCTTTGGGTGGACATGGCACGCTGGCAATGTTTTGTGGAAAAGTAAGTGTGCTCTGAACAGATTTGTGTGCGATTCCATGGGTATGCATCTCGATGACATTAACTATAAGATCTTTCACAAAATCGAATTCCATTTTCTCATATACTGGTTTGACAACCCATTTTTTTCTTCTTTTCGTAAAGGCCATAGTGAAGCGAAGCATCCCTAAGTTTCCTGCAGTCCTAGATTGTTCCTGGCCTACATTCTCGTTATGCGCCAATACCGCAAGTAAAGTCCTACATTTCATCCCATGGATGCCAAAATGCAATCTCTTTGGCCTGTACTTTAGGCACATATTGTCGAACACCTCCAAATCTCCTGTGTGACAAAATTCTGGGAGTCCCTTAAGATCTCTTGATAGAGTTTTATCAAACACAATCTTCTCAAGGGCTTTGTGTGGTGGTGAAGATGGGATCTACCACTTCTTCCATGCCTGATCTGGGGACAAAGGGCCATGTTCCCATTGGTGGAAATGTTGGTTTTCTGTTCAGTGGTGAATGTTGGAACAGCGGTGCATTAGTGACCGTCATTTTTCCAGTAGAATTTCCACAGACACATCACATGTTTTGGAGCTCCACCAAAGATGGTTGCTGAAAGACTGGGACCATTGCGAAATACCTTCCAAACCTTTTTTTTTCCCTGCAGCCGAGATTTTTTTATTGATTGTCTGTCCGTGGCTGTGAGGTCGTTTTGC
Organism: Ambystoma mexicanum; assembly: GCF_040938575.1. NCBI lineage: Eukaryota > Metazoa > Chordata > Amphibia > Caudata > Ambystomatidae > Ambystoma > Ambystoma mexicanum. The sequence continues at coordinate 1,329,105,486 of NC_090922.1, forward strand.
ATTCCCCTCGATTGTAGATCTTCCAGTGATTTTACAAAACCAAGTTTCTTCAGCCACTGAGGATTTACATTGGGACACCTGCACGACCACCAAACTCACAATTTTCTTACTTTCCATGTCCTGAAGATGGCAGGTGCAGTACTTAGCAGAAAATCTGGGGCAGTCATGCTGTCCATCGCCGGCTAGCCTGAACAGTCTGTCAGGGAATGTACTTTGAATAGCCAATTGTTCAATATTCCAAGCATCACTAATGGCAGGGAATAGATAATCACGTTGGTATTTGTAGTATTGCGTTTTAGAAATGAAATGTAGTCCCACAAACTGAAAGAAACTGGATAACTTCGTGAAACTAGAGCCACTGAAAAGTAAAGCTGCTGCACACAGTAGATTGCCAGCTGGCAGTTTCCCCAGCATCAGTTGAGCGGACCATGAAAATTCTTTATGTGACTTTTTACAGGTGGCATGTACTTTGAGGTTACTGCCTTGTGTTAGACGAGTCACGCTCACCAATGGCTTTACACATACTTTCCCTCCCACTGAATGCACACATTTCAGCATCTTTATAATCTCCATCAAGCTGCTGTCGAACACTATGCATTTGGCCTCTTTTATTATACTGTCATCTGGAAAACTGTTGTTTCGGACTCAACCGTTGTGGACATATCAGCCAAACCGGACATACTATAGTCGATATCTTTGTCTGTCTCGACGGTCAATAGTGTTGAAGCTTCAGTTTCTGTCATTTCAACATCTGTTACTTGAGCATGGATAGGAGAAAACATCAATGTGGACAGTTTTTTGGGTGGCATTTTTTGACGGGTGTCGATTGTGTCAAGTGCTCATCTAGTAATGTTAAACTATCATCTATAAATTTAATTTCACCTTCCTCTGGTGGAGCAGGCGCATTGTAGCAATGGTCCAAGAACACTTTGTTGGAATCGCTAGTCTTATTAAATTCATTTTCTGGCCATTGGACATAGGCATCTCGAGCGTGAACACGACGCGCCTCAATGAATAGTTCCTCCATGGTGAAATCAGTTTGGCAAGCAGCATCTGTCATTTGTATTGCTGTGTCTGCATAGTCCGTACTCCATCAGGCAACTACAGGACAGATAGGGAAAAGGGAGGTTCAGTGTAAATCCAACATACAGTGTTGTACAATTTACATCAAAAAAAGCCTACAATGAAGGCCTTAGCACAAAACTATTGCCAACAATATAAAATATTTATAACTAACCTTATTTTTATTTCTTTTCTTTGAAACCTTCTTTACTCTAACATCAGCAAACTGGAACACTGACTCAGATCCACGTTACTCCGGTTCAATATACGGATATTGTATAGATCCCTACAAAAAATAGTATCCATTTAAAATAAGACATTGGCATTACACATATAATTAGACCGACTTTCTTTCATTAGATGGTACTGTCAGTACGCATACCTCTGGCTCCGGATCAACTGTAAGGTCTGGTTCCGGAACAACTACAAGGGATAATGTAATTGTAGAGGACGCTGCAGCATCTCCCTGAAACACAGTACTTGCATTAGTAAGGACGAAAAGATTGGAAACTGGACACACAATTTGGAAAGACGACAAAGATACATATCAATAGTAAATTAGGAATGAAACATTGTGTAAAACAATTACACAATATGAAAATATGATCAGATTATCTCGTCCTATTGAAATGTGAAGACCCATACCTCTGACACCGGATCGACTTAGAGGGATGTTGTAATTGTAGCTGATGCTTCAGCATCTCCCTGAAACACGGTACTTGCATTAGTAAGGACGAGAAGATTGGAAACGGGACACACAATTTGGAAAGACGACAAAGATACATATCAATAGTAAATTAGGAATGAAACATTGTGTAAAGCAATGATACGTTGCGAAAATATGATCACATTATCTAGAATTCCGTAGATAAAAACAGTTTGGAACAGGATAGCTAGGTACGATTACCTGATACGCGCTCGAAGTGGTTGATGACTCCCGGCAAGACATGGATGTTGAATCTTGTTCCTTCATATTCGGTGGATAGTCATGGAGTGGTAAAAGGGAAAGTAGTATTCAATTTAGAAATTCCAACATTACAAAATGGGATGTAAGGAGACTGAATACGAGAAAATTACACTTACTGAAATGCATAATATAGCATAGTAATCCGTCCCCATAAATCATTTTGCTATGTGGGTTCTACAAAACAAGGACTGATGTTTAACAAAACAGTCATTATTTCAACAGCTACTCAATCACATAAATATGGAAAGTACTATAAGTGACATTTACACCAAAATAAATCCGGAAGCGTGACTCACCTGTGGCAAAGTCGGAATAGCGTTTGGGAGCAGCAATTTCCGAGTTGTTCTCAGTTGATTCCTCTTTGTGTACAAGGATGTGTCGTACATATCCGGGTCGAAGTGCAGGCTGCAGATGCGGTATCAATGACCCCCCCTTGTCCTCCAAGACTTGGTTGACTCTACTTTCAAGCTCTTCCGGTGGATATCCGCAACGTTTGACCCATTCTCTTATTCGATCAACAGTCTTAGGGAATACATGCATTGTAATGCCTTCAGATTTGTCATGGGTCTTCGAAGGGCAACCGAAAATAGAACATGCAGGCATTGTTGTAAATTCTGCAAAATAAAGGTCAATATTATTAGAAAATTAATTTGCATACACATGTGAGAAAGAATGAAATGGACCATGCATTTTTCATTGCACGCTTTCTTTTGGGCACCACAGCAAAACCAGTGCAGCGAGTGCAGCTGTATTATGGGATAAATTGCAGAAGCGATTCATTGATGTGTTGAAAATCAGAACATGTTACTTGTCTCTTGAATGTACTATCGTGCATGAAAAGGAAACATGCTTATATTATAGACAAGGTCCGCGAAGGATGCAATACGATGCCAATTGACACTGATAAAAATTGATATATCGATAACTTAACAAAAGAAACTCAAGTCAATAGCAATGCACTACGGATTTTGAAAAAAAGTGGATTTTGTTCTGATAAAATATACTTCTGCTGACATTATATTTATGTGGATTCTTGAAGTAGAATGATGTTCAACACCCAACAAGGAGGTTGGATCTTTTGGGTGGTTTGTGAGCCATGATTTTTGCAAATTTGACAACCAAGGAAAACCGATTTCCACACAGCTCTGTGTTTCTTTTGCAGGCATTTTGCTCTGTGGGCAGCCCAATGATGGGTTTTGGCAGTGGTCTCCTGTGTTACCATGGGCAAAAGTGGATGGCGGCCTATTTTTCAGATTTTTCCTGCGCACTTCTGGGTGATTTTAGCGTGCATGATTCTTTCCAGCGGCCATTCTGATGTTCCTGATGCAAGCAATGCACAGTAATGTTGCAGGGCCTGGATTAGTGGTGTTAAAACATCCCACAAGCCCCCCCTCTCGCGATTTGGCATTGATCGTCCATCAATGGGAATTCGCAAGACTGGGATGTCAATTTGATCTCTTCTGATTCCACAAATGGCAAAGTTCATCGTCTTTTCCTCCATCAGGGGTGAATCGATCGGTTCTCCTCGCCAGTCCTGAAGTGAGTATTGAGCGATACTCCGGGCCCCTCGGATCTTTCCTCCCGGTCCCCGGGTAGTCCTCCTTGGTTAGTCTCTATGGTTTCCAATCAACTATGGGTGACAAAACAAAAACATATTTGTAGGTAATTCCCCACCACTATTAATGTAGTGTGGCGGACACATTCATTTTGATAAAGCAGGACACATTTTTACATGGTAATCATGGACTATATATGGAGTATTTTAGATTAGGAATTTTATGGAGCTGGAGTGACCCCCTCTGGGGTTCCAGAAGACTCCTCCATTTGCTGCAGAGTGTGCCTAGGATGGCAGCACTTTAGTTGATTAATATGGACCCACTTATCTTCCCCTTCTGTCAAACTGCCTTTGGGGATGCGGATTTTGTAGGCGACTGGTGAGATTTTGTCTACAATTTCAAAAGAACCCCTCCAGGTAGGCAACAATGTGCGCCGTTTGGCCTGGTTCCTTTGGAAATTGTATAAGTAGACCCGGGCTCCTTCATTGTATTCTTTTATGGTAGTCTTTAAGTCATAGTGGGTCTTCATGCTGTCTACAGATCTCTCTAGATTTCGCTGAGCATAGGCAAAAGCATGTTGAAGGCGTTTTCTTAGATTTTCAACCGACTCATGAGTTTGAGGCATTGATCAATGTCTGCTCTTGGGTTCTGTAGAGCAGATGCTGGGGAAGCACCATCCTGCGTCCAGTCATCAGCTCAAATGGTGACATTTTAGTTGCAGATGAAGGGGTAGATCTGATGGCAATTAGGACAAGAGGTAATCGAATATCCCAACTTGGCCCAAAATCTGCAACAAACCTTTTTAATATGCTCACAATTGTTCTATTATATCTCTCTACTGCACCACTAGAGGCTGGCCAGTAAGCAATGTGTAGCTTCCTTTTGACCCAAAGTATCTCACACATCTTTGTCATTACTTCGCTGGGGAAATGGCTACCTCTGTCTGACTCAATCCTTTGGGGTAGTCCAAAATGCGAAAAGATGTGGTTGATCATCAGGGCAGCTGCTGTTTCTGCCTTGCAGTTTGGGGCCGGGAGACATTCCACCTATTTAGTAAACAAGGATGTCAGGGTCAACATGTACTTGTTTCCCCTAGAGGAGCGAATCACGGGCCCAATGAAATCGACTTGGAAATCTGACCATGGCAGTGTCATCCCCCTCTTTCGGAGAGGCACACAGTTTGTGAGGGATGTTGGCTGAAATTGTGCACACACAAGACACCCCTTCAAGTATTGGTCGAGGTTCTGCCCCATGTGTGGCCAGTATGCAATCTCTCTTAAGATTTCAAGTGTTGTATGAAACCCCCTATGACCAGCTGTGGCGTATGATGGGCGTGATTTAACATCAGGCTTCGGAATGAGGTAGGGACCACCCACTGATCATGGCCAGCTAGGGATCTCCTTACCAACAAACCGTCTTGGATTCGGAACATTTTTGGACATTTCATCAACACTCTGAGGTCCTCTTTTCCCAATGTAATCGGTATCAGTCAGGGGAAAGTTCTCAGGGTCCTCAATGTGTTGATAAAACGTACCAATTATTGGATCCCCTTTTTGAGCCGTAATCAAATCAGCATCTGGGATCTCCTTACTTCATTGTGCAGTTGAGAGTTCATTGTGAGCATTTGTCTGGGACCTAGTGATAGCAGTGACTTGGATTTTTCCCCAACAGGGACTTGATCTCAATTAGGTGCCCTTGGATGGCCCCGGTTTTGGCCAGCTGATCAGCTAAGTCATTTCCAGTTATGTCTCGTCCCTCTACTTTGGAATGACCCTTGCTCTTCTTCCAGTAGATGGTCATCCCATTCAAGGTGACCAGATCATCAATATTTTGAATCAATTTCCCATGTTTCAAGGGTTTATTATTAGCACATAACATGCCTCTGGTTTACCAGTTAACCAGGTGCTCCACGAACCCGTTCTGTACATAATCCGAATCTGTGATTATGAACAGTTCGTGGAGTTGCTGTTGGACAGCAGTGAGGATGGCTTGATGCACAGCCATCAACTCTGCCACTTAACTACTTTGGGGACCAATTTTGTACCCAGCGGAGGGTTCTTGGGTCTCATTCACCCATGCATTCCCTACGCCGGCCACAAGTTATTTTTCCCCCGTTGTTGTCAACATGGTAAGAGCATCCATCCACATAGACAGTGGGCATTCCCTCACACTTGTCTTCTTCAAAGACTTTGTGTGGGGAATTAGGGTATGCCTCCATGTTGTCCTTGATTTTTAGACTCTCGTCCTCAAGACAGTTTTCTCTGGCACAATCATGCAATTCAGCCAGACCTTGCGCGAGTGGACTCTTCTTGTTTTGGCCATATCTGACCTCCACAGGAAAGCCTTGCATTAACAGAATCCAGGAAGTAATTTGGGAATTACTCACATTTCCGGCCCGGATTCTGTCACTTTGGAGATATTGCAGAGGCTGGTGTGGAGTCTCCACTATGATGTGTTCCCCCTGGATAAACTGGTGGTAATTCTTCAATGCCCACACCGTTGCCAGGAGTGCCTTCTCACAATCGTTGAATTTTTCCTCCACAGAGGATAAAGTCTTACTCGCATAGGAGATTACTTTGACCTTGTCATGCGTTTGGTATAATACTGCAGTCAAGCATGTATTAGAGAACCCTGTCTCCAAGAAGAACTCCTTGTTTCTGAAAGGGTAAACTATGCAAGGCGCTTGTGAGAGGCTTCTTTTGAAATGTCTTACTGCCTCGGCTTGCTCTGGACCCCATTCCCACTTGACCCCCCCTTCAAAAAATGAATCAGGGGTCTTGTGATCTCTGCGTAATCCTCGAACTTTCTACTGTAATTAGTCAGTCCAAGGAGGCTCCTTAGTTCCTGCAGAGTTGTAGGGTATTTCAGTTTCTGGAGTGCTTCCGCATTCTTTTCCTGGGGACAGAGACCCTGAGGAGTAATCTCATGCCCCAAGAAATTTACACGGGTTCTACACCACTGTGCCTTTTGGAAGGAAAGTTTTGCTCCGGCCGCCCTCAACTGTGCCAGAACATAACGTATCTCCGCTATGTGTTCCTCCACAGTTGAGCTTTTGATGAGGACATCATCTACATAACCCAGGTTACCCCTCTCACCCAGATCGGGCATGGCCTTATGTAGGAAAATGTTGAACTCATTGCCGGAGTTGATGTATCCGAAGGGAGTCCGGGTCCATGTGTACTGCTGCCCCCAGAGGTAAAGGCCAGCTTGTATTGGTCCTCCCTACTGACAGGTACAGTCCAGTATCCATTGGTGAGGTCTATTGCAGTGAATACCTGTGACCCCTGGATCTGGGCCAGCCCTTGGTCAATGTAGGGAAGAGGCTATCGGAAGTATGGACCCGTTTGTTGAGCTCCCTAAGGTCAGGGCAGAGTCTCCACTCGCTGTTTGGCTTCAATATCCCCAGCACCGGATTATTGAAGGTGCTGTGGACTGGACGGATTATCCCACGGGACTCAAGGTTCTTAATTATTTCAGTAAGGGACTCCATTGATGCGAGAGGCAAGCGATATTGCTTCACAAACACTGGAGTCATGCCAGGGACCGTGGGAATTGTTGTGTGGATGCCGGTGCGACCGCAGTCATATGAGTCCACCGCGAAGAGAGCTTGAAAATCCAAGAAAACTTGTTTCAACTTTTGCTTCTGCTCCAGAGTCTCACAGGCATCAGCTAGGTTGACTCTCTCTTCAACCATCTGCCTGAAGCCTGGAAAGACTTCTGGTTTTGCTATCTCAGCGGCCTCCTCCAGCTGGGTGGAGAAGTCCCTGGTCAAAGTGCTGATTTGGACTGGTGGCTTCAGGTGGGGCAGGCCTGGAAAATCACCTCATCCCTCCTAAAGTCATAGGTCACATCTTCCTTACCATAAGGGCAGGAAGTGTACACCAGGAAGTTCCCCCCCATGCCGGGTAAAGATCCTGTCTGGTGGGTTTTGTGTTGTTATCACTGTCACTGTCAGAACAGTCCTTGGGGATTGGTCCTAACAGTTAATTTCCTAAATCAATGGAAAAATGTCGGTCATCAACCGCCATTCCAATAATGGTGCCTGCGGCTAGAGTGATACTCTTTAAGTCGCTGTTATCCACCTCTATCGGAATGGTGTCATGTTTTATATTAACTAGTGGTGTTGGGTTTATCCCCAACCCTTGCTGTTGGAAAGAAGCATTTAGATGAATATAGGCATCAGGGTTTTTCAATTTCTGTCCTCTTTTAACTTTCACTTACAGGGAGAATTGTCGGGTCCTTTCTGGGATGGTGACTTCCTCTCCAATCTGAATTTCAACTACATAAGGCAGCAGTTGAGCTGACCTAAATGATTTCTCTGGGTCATCAAAGCCCATGGGATTATCCACTAATCGGGACCAAGCTTTGAAGTTTATTAGGTCCAAACTAACGGCAAAGCAATTGAGAATGTCACTGCCTAAGTAAAAGGCGGCAGTAACGTCTCGCACGACCCAACAATTATGGACTATGCTCTTGTTGCCTATGGAGATTTTGGGCATACACCTGCTTGACAGGAGATGTTTGGAATTGGGTGTTTCCAGATCCATTTCCCATTTGTCTATGAGTCTAAATGTGGGAATGGCTGAATCTTTTGGGAGTTGGCGGAACATGGCTTCGCTGATGAAGCCCTTACCGTTGTTCATACACACCTCGGGTCAGAACCGAGTCCTTCCCTTCATTTAACTGAACAGGGATGAACAACTGCTGAATGTCAGCCAGGCTCTGAGCTGGTTTCTCATCTTTCAGGACTATAGGAGTGGGAATGTCTGATTGTGGATTGGTAAAGAATTTCAGAGTGTTTCCTTCCAGTGTGGAATGCCACCTTAAACTGGAAGGAAGGTTTATTTTCAGAAATAGAGAGGACCTCCCCATCACCAGTTTGTTGTCCTACTGCTATTACTGTCATGTCTGGAATTTGGTTGTTCTGGAAGTGAAATTCTACTTGGTCAGATTTTTGTTCAACCATGTGGCAGGTGCCGTTTAAACTAACATGGTTGACACTCTGTTTCAATTTTATTGGTCGGCTAGTCTGGGTCCAGAGGACCTCGTTTATGCAATTTATTAGGGGTGACAACCTTCGCAGGAGGTCATTCCCTAGTAAACAAGGGGTGCCCTCTGGAGTCACAACTGTGACCGGGTGCTTCACCTTGTGTCACCCAATTTGAACGTCCAAATCCGCAGTCCCCTCGATGGGAATTTCCTTCCCGTCAAAGTTCTGAAGTTGTCCAGGAAGAGGGGTGAGAGGAATTTGATAATTCTCCCCCCTTCCTGAATTCAGTTTATCAAAGGCCTTTTTGGACAGAAGGGTAGCATGGGATCCAGTGTCCACCAGGGCCAAAATTGTACCCTGCCCCTGTACTTGAACAAGAGCATAGTATCTTCCCTCCTTCTCCGCAAGGGGGCACAGATAATGTACATTTTTGGACAACTGGTGGGTTAGGTTTTTAGTTTTGGACATTGAGAGAGAAGAGATTCGGCAGAATTCTGTGGGGAGTCTAGGGAATCTGCAAAGAAAAGGTGCCAACTATAGATGGGAGACGTTTTGAGTTCCCCTGGTTCCGGTTCTGGGCTGCCCCCCCTTTTTGGAGGCAGTCACCAGGATGGGTTTGACCAGGGGATTTTCATGTTGTTGTTTCCGGGGGTGGATTTGAATCCTTTGGGGCCCATTTTTCCTTTGGAGGAGTTCCCCCATCATTGAAGGAGAAGATCCTTTTCCCATAATCCTCTGAGGACCCCTCTCCTTCAAATTGGAAGATCTGTACCTCCTCCACAAAATGGGTCGGTTTGGGTCCTTTGTTTTTCCTACCCCCCTCTGCTCCTTGGGTGGCAGACTTTCAGGGGCAGGAGATGTTGGTTCCGGTTCCTGGGTTTCCAGGGGCTTTTTACAAGTGGGGAAGGAAGCTTCCTCAAAGGCTCTAGACCCCCTTCCCCCTTGTGCCTCCTCCCTGGGAACCGGTGGGTTGTCAGGGTGCTGCCCCGGTCATTGTTATGGAGCACCAGGTCCAGACTTGGAGGCAATCTGTGCCGGCATGCCCATCTGAGGGTTCTGTTGAGCCCTCAGCATGCGACCCAGATCCTGTGCCATGTTTTGGACCTGGCGCTCTAGCGGTGATACCCACTCAGGCTGATAGGGAGGTTCTCATTTCTCCCCTGGGCTGATCCCGGGAAGGGTAGCTAACCCTGCTCTGGTAATACCCCGGGTTGGGAAGATTTGGGTACCCCTCCACCCTTGGCCTCCCCTCTCCCAGATTAGGTTGTCTGGGCTCAGGAAAGTGGGGAAAGAAGGATATATTGTTCTGGGGTTGGACGTTTTGTGGGTACCTGGGGAAAAAGTTCTGTCCAGGATTTGGGGAATTTCTTCCTGGGGGAAGTGAGGAGGGAAGTTCCCTGGGTTAGGTGCCTGGTTGGATCCCCCCCCTTGGGCTGGAGGAGTCCACGCACAACCCAGGATCGGTCGGTTCCCCTTGTAGCAGGGACTTATATAGTCAGGGGAGTGAGGGATCCCATTTGTGGGACTACCTCCTTGGCTCCCTGTCTGTGACTGGGCGGAGGGCCTTCTGGGTTTGGGATTATTCTGCTGTGCAGGCGGGTTTTTAGGCCCCCCCCATCTCCAAGTCCAAAATGGGGGCAACCTTTACCTCTGCCACCTTAGCAGCAGCAGCGGTGTTGGTTGGTTTGGGGCTTTTTTGAGTATTCTTGTTTTCTACGGGCTTCTGCACCTCATAGATTCGGGTGGCCTGTACAATGACCCAGTCTAGTGATCTTTTCTCATGAAAATCTCTCACTAGCTGGGTCATGATCTACTTTGGTAGATAATGGAAAAAAAGTATTAACAAGTTCTTTGCTGTCCGTGCGTCCCCTTCTGGTAGTCTGCGCAAGGGCACGCTTTAATTCCTGCACAAATTCTTGTGTGGCCTGATCCTCCCCACATTGCAAGTTCTAGGCTGCCTTGCGAGCCTCTTGGGGATTTCTGTGAACAGAAAAATGCTTCAAGATGGCCGTCCTATACGCGGACCATCTTGAATGATTGTGGTCCTCCAGCCCCGTAAAGAAACTGGAGTATTCTGGTGAGAAGGTCATTTTCACCTACTGAATGCAGCTACTGCTGTCTTTCAAATGGAAAGTTTCCATCATCTGCTCAAAGAGCTCTAAGTGCTTCCAAACAGAATACTTGGCGTTCTTATGATAAGGCGTGATGACACTCCTTATTGCCTTGATTTGTTTGAAGGGGTCCCCAAGCAAGGCCCTTTTTGCCTTATTGGCCTTTGTGGTTTGGGTCACCCTGGTCCAATCCTCCTCTGACTCAAAGGCACTGCTCCCAGAGGTGCCCGTCTGGTCTTCCAGGTTCTCCCGGATTCTGCAAGCCGGGGAATGGCTGGCAGAATGTGGGGACCTAGTCTCCTGTGTCCTGGGGCGCTCAGAGGAGTCTTCTGATTCCTCCTTGCTCCCAGGATTTGATGGGTACCTCCCCCACCCACTGTCCTAGCTGGCATGAAGTTTTTAGGATGCCCTTAGTGGGCCTACTCTCCTGGAGTTCCCCACTAAATTTCACCGTACTTGGGTACCCATACCCAGATGCCCGCCCATCCATTCCTGGGAGGTGCTGGTCTATGAGCCCCATACTTCTGACTGGATAGTAATCTGCCATCCCCGTGGCCCTGGGCTCATGTGCGCCAGAGGACATGGGGGTGGCACAGTCCAGGGACTGGGAGAGATAAAGGCCTCTGGTACTAGGGTTCCTGAGGTTATGCTCAGGTGTTTCCCTTTCCCAGCGAACCTCATCTCTATCAGCCCCTGCTCCCTGTTGCCATGCAAGAACCTGAGCTTTCTGTTCCTCAATCAAGGCCTTACTAGTCTCTATCTGTCTCTCTTGCATGGCTACCTGCCTGTGGAGCCTATCATTGTTCTGACAGAGAGCCTCATTTTCTCTCTGTGCTTCCTGGTTTGTCTTGGAGTACTGGGCTAGTCTTTGCTGCAGAAGGGTTACCTCCCGAGTCCTGTCCATACTGGCTTGCTCCTTCCTTACCAGAGCATCTTCCACCCTCCTAGTGTGCTCCAACAATCTATCATGCTCTTTTTGGAGGTCACCCAATCCCTGGAGGGCCGGGTGATTTTCTTCCAGTTTCCCTTTTAAGTGACAGACTTCCTGGCCTTAGGTGTCCATTTCCTGAGCAAGAGCCTGCCTCTGTGCCGCCAGGTCGTCCCTCTGTCTTTGAAGGGCACCAGCTTTCTGGCGCTCTTCATCAAACTCTGCCTGGGTGTCCAGGTCTTTCAGAATTAATTTGTTGCTCTCTGCCTTCTCCCTATCTAGATGGCTTTGGTACTCCTTCTGCAAGGCCAGAATTCTGGTTTCCTGTTCTGCCTTTTCCTGTTGCAGGATACCCATATCTGCTTTTATTTTAACTATATACTGCCGGCTTTCATTTTCTGACTCCTGGCTCCTCTGCAGCCTCTGCTCAGAAGAGTCCAGATCAGATTGGGCATTTTCTAATGCCATCAGTTGCCTACTTGCCAGATCTTGGCCTTCAGCATATTTATCCTGTATGGCTCCCATAGATAAATATAGATATGCCGCTATCTTGGCAATCTTATTTTGCTCATCCTTGGCCTTAGGCGCCATATATAGTTCACTTAGGGCCACATGTAAGGGACCCTGGTCTTTCCAGATATCTAACCCTGTTGCAGTGATCTGTTGTGTGATTGCCTGCAAGCACACATTCTGATCCTGCTCAATCCATTCACCTCTCACAAATAATTTAAGTAAAAGGTGTTCTCTAGCCATCTTGATGTCTACCAATGTCGCCATTTTGGAAATATTGATTTCCTTCCTGACTTACAGAAGTTTACTATTTTATTTTTGCAAAACAGACCATTTCCTTAGAGCGTTCCCTTTTGAGGGGTGCTTTTACAGTGTAACACAGCGTGGTAGCCCAACAGGATGTATGTATCCTATTAGTTATCACACTGTATTAAACTGCACAAGTGGTAGATCTAATCCAGAAATCCCGGACACGATTCCCCAATCTGTAAGTGGTTTCAACCCAGCACGCCAACTAAGTCAATGCCTAGTATGGGATGCCCAATGGAAACCCTTATTTATATATTTTTATGTCAAAAGTTCTTTTATTTCTGGATGATGTACCCTTATATAACGCCCCTCTCTTTGAATCCCCCCGGCCTCATTGAGCCAAGAAGTAGGTTTGTTTTGCAAGTTAAAAGATTTATTTGGGAATTAAACAATATATCACACTTTTATGAATATGAACAATATCCGAATATCACACTTATGAAGATTTATGCAATGATCAGCAATGGGTAATATGACAATATCAACAATCGCTTTAATCAATTAGGAGTAGGAATAGGAAGAATAATGTAGCAGAGAATAACTTTGTATGGGTTCAAGGAAATGCAATGATAGGAAAGAATTTTATTTATTTATTTATTTATTTTTTACATTTGTAAAGCGCACTGCAGCCCTAAGGCATAGAGGCGCTGATAAGTGGTACATAAGAAGGCTTGATTAAGGGTTACAAAAAAGCCACCCCAGAAGAGTTCTTAGAATATACATACAGAGTTACATATACATAGGTCCAGGGTAGCGAAACAAAGAACAGGCACGTTATTTGAAGAGACTAGTCTTGATGGCCTTGCGAAAGGCAGTGTGAGAGTCGAGTCGTCTGATGTGCGGTGGAAGGGAGGTCCAGAGGGTGGATGCCATGGTGGGAAAGCTTGTGCCACCAGCACGCACTCTGCGGGTTTTTGGCACAGTTAGTAAATTGGAATAGGCCTCTCTGGAGGGCCTGAAAGCACAGGGTTTAGAAAATCTCTGGACGAGATATGTAGGGGCCTGATCGTGAAGACATTTGTGCGTGAGGGCAAGGGTTTTGAACAGGATTCTTTCCTTGACTGGGAGCCAATGGACCTGACGCCTGAGGTCAGAGATGTGGTCCCTGCGTGATAGTCCAGTGGCGGCCCTTAGGGCATTATTTTGGACTAGTTGGAGTTTAGCTAGGTTTTTTCCTGACGTCCCTATTAGAAGGGCGTTGCAATAGTCCACTCTTGAGCCAATGATTGCCCTGGCGATAGTTAGGCAATTCTGTTGGGAGAGGTACGGTCTGATTGCGTTGAGCAGTTTGGAGTAGTAGGCTGAGGAGGATGCAATGGCATTGACCTGCCTGTTCATGTTCAAGTTCGGGTCCAGGTAGACACCCAAGGTCTTGACTGTTTGGGAGACAGGGATAGGAATATTATCTATGGTGAAGGAGTTGTATTGCTTGTCCAGCTTGCCCAGGGTGGACGGGGAGCCAATCAGCAGAAGCTCGGTTTTCTCGCTGTTGAGGCATAACCAGTTTTCTGCCATCCAGGATTGGATCGTGGTGTAAGTGGAGTTGAGCGTGTTCAGGTCAGACAGGTAGTCCCCGGAGAGGGGGATAAGCACCTGAGTGTCATCAGCATAGTTCGTGTATGAGATGCCCAGGGCGTCAAGGATCTTGAACAGCGGCCTCGTGAAGAGGTTGTAGAGGGTGGGGGCGATGCATGATCCCTGTGGGACGCCACATTGGATGATGCTAGGGTCAGCGCAGGAAGAGTCAGAGAAGACCTTCATTGCTCTGTCCTGCAGGAAGGAGGTTATCCAGTTGCAGGCAGTCGGGGAGAAGTTGGCTGTGGTGGCAAGATGGTGGCATAGGGTCTTGTGATCCACCAGATCGAATGCAGCTGATAGGTCCAAAAGGAGGAGTAGAGCAGGTTTGCCTGCATCTCTGAGGTCGTCCATCTGGTTTTTGAGGTCAAGAAGTGCCGTTTCGGTGCCATGTCTTGGCCTGAAGCCTGACTGCCGAAGACCAAGAAGATGGTTATCTTCGAGGAATTTTTGAACTTGCAGGTAAGCTGCTTTGTCCAAGATTTTTAGTAAAAATGGGACAGTGGTAATGGGTCTATAATTCCCTGGGACCGAAGGGTCTAAGGAGGGTTTTTTGATAAGCGGACGAAGCTAGGGTGCAACACAGAAATAAAACTTGATATGAAGTTAACCAAAGACAATGTCATCACTCTTTCCCCCTGTTACTACTCACTTCGCCCAATATGCAATATGAAGAGATGGAATGAGGGCACATAGGTTTCAGGTATAACAATTGACAATTGCAGTTTCAATCCCGATTCCCCCCCAGCAAGCTTAGAGAGAACAGGATGATTTTAAACAGGTCAAATGCTTTTGAATGTAATATGAAGTGATGGGAAAAATGCTAAAAATGATTTTAATTCGCTAAACAGGATTCAGAACTAGTGAGAGTTGCTTTGGATTGGTTCCGGTAGACACTAGCAATGATTGTAGAATGATTAGCAGATGGAAATAAAATGAGAGCTTAGAATGTTAGCTTCGAAATTACATTTGAATTTCGTTCCTAGCACGCCGTTACGCTCACCTGGTTCCCACAGGGGCGTCGATCGGACCCGGACAGCTGCGGTCTCCACCAACGTGATGCGTAGTGAAGAGATGACAGTCTGGACTGGCCCGCCTAATCTTGTCTGCTGGACTCGTAGAAGTATTCTCCTGCAAGTGGAGAAAGGGATTTAGCCACCCATGGACTTTAGTGATGGCCCCCCAACAGTTCTCGTTCTCCCCACTAATCACCTCCAATATCCCATCTTGGCAACCTCACTTTAGGTTTTTAAATGATGAGCTCTCCATCCTGCATGGCATGCAGGGGCGCGTAGATACCAGTTACTTCACTGGGTTGAAGGTACTGGAGGAGTTCCAGAGGAATATTGACTCCTTTGTCTATAAAGTTCAAAGAGTTCAATATGTCCGATGTTCACTCTTGTTCCATTCCCTCGTTAGGTTGCAGCTGGGTCCAAAAGAATATTGCCTGGAGGCAGCTGATGGCGTTCAGGTAAGAGTCTGTATTAAACACTGTCTGGTAAAAGTTGCATGAGTTTAACTTGCTGTTTTCTCTCCCTTTATAGGTGCGGCATAGGAAGATGCGGCGAATTAAAGGATAATACCTCCGGTGGTAAAGCAGGTAAGCCTATGGTGGCAAAGAGATTGTCTTTGTTGGTTTTCTTGGCTCACCTTGTTATTCCTTTTGTTTTCCCCCCAGGTGCTGGGTTTCGACGAAGAAAATGATGGCGGTAGCGCCGAGTCGAAAGATGCGGTGGACTGGTGAGTATAATGCGGCGCTGCTGCTGGCGAAGCGACACGTGCTGAAATAATGTCCTTTCCAGGCTCGGAGATGTGCTGGGTCCGGAATCGGGTAAGGAATCAAATAATGTCCATGTTCTAACCTCTTCTCCTTTCTTTTCCTTTTGTCTAGGAGCTCCGGATTCGGGGCGGGCGTGGCAGAAGACTGGATGCTGACTTGCAGACACGTGAGCATCAGGCTGCTGGATGCAGAATAACGTAAAGCATGGGCTGCTGTTCGGGCGTGGTTTAAATAGCCTGCAAAGTAGTCCCAGGTAAGAAGTTCCCCAGAACCACACCCGAGTAAAAAATAGTCCCTGTAATAAAATAGTCCCATCCAGGCATGACGTTGGCTTGGACTCATTTGCAGCATGGTCTGCATAAGGTAAGTAAAGTCTATGAGCCTGGCGCCTGTGGCACCAGGACTGAATCCAAGGTTTTAATGAGTATCTGGATGCCTGCTCCCGGGGCTGATGGACTCGATCCGGATGCCCGGGGGTAGGCATCATGACACACGTATGGTTCAGAAGTTACAGAGGTTTAAGGAAAGGTAGATTTTCTCAAAAAGGGTCAAGATTTCAAAATGAAAGATGCGCTGTTGAAGATTTGGAACAAGATTTCTTAACGCTAGAGAGTCTATGGAACCGCAAACTACACTGACAGCACAGCCACCTATCCAGAGGCGCCTCTGGATGGTTTCTATCTGCCTGAGACTATTGCCTTTCTCCAGAAAAGATATATTAGTGCCAAGAGGATTATCACTACAATTAACACAGGATTATGTGGATGAGAGAAGAATTTAAGATAGACAAAAGAGATTCAATAATGCAGTTATGTATTGTTGGAATGGTTTGGATCGGGTTACTTTATACTAAGAGATGACTATGGACAGTTCTATGCTAAATACTCACTACTATGGCTTTGGAATGGACCCGTCAAAGGTTTGGCCTGGACTTCACTCGCTACCGGACAGGATTCAGGACACCTGGACTGCTCTCAGCAAGGCAATCTGGTCTGCACGGCCTCTTGGACTGGATCCGACGGGTTCTGGGTTACAGCTCTGCTGGACTGATCTGGATCTTGGGTTCTAGCAAGGGTTCTTGGCCAGAAGCAGCAAAACAACTCAGCCAGGCTGTTGAATGGTTTAGGCCCCGTGGAAGTTTAGGGGTTAAAATCAGGTCGCTAGATTTTCAAGGCCTGCTGAAAAGGATTCAGCTTTTTGGGTTAGGACTCTGATTCAGGGTTCTGGATTCTAGAGAAGGGTTCTGGAGTCTGGATCTTCCTTCAGAGTGCTTTGCCAGTCAATCAGTGATGGGTGAATGTGTGTGTGTCTTTCTGGGTCGTCAACAGTCTCTATTTGTCCATCTTCCAAAGGGGTGGGGAGGCTGATTATACTATGCCCAACCCTCTCAGGATCTGATAGGTCAAAGAATTCCCCCTCTCCTGATTTGAGACGGGAACAGTGTGCCATAATGTGTCAGAGTGACACCGTGTTTAGGGTCCAGAAAAAATCCCTCCTCTTTGTGCTTACCCAGAAAATCTGTTTTTCCCAAAAAACATATTTCCAATATGCACAACTTGTTAATAATACATAATTACATGAAAGATTGACTAAGGTACGTTTCTGTCCAAGCCTCCTCTTCCTACGAGTTTTGGTTCACAAATGACAATTTTTCGCGCTTTTGGGCGGTTACTCAGTGTCAGTTCTGTAAGTCGCAACATTTTCAGAGTAGTTTCTACTTGGGAGCAATATTTTCATTTTAATAATCTCTAAAATCCATATTTTTGTCAGTTCGGTACAATATTTTATAAGTCTTTTCCCAAACATACAGGTACTTCAGTTTCAAATCCACATTTTCAGTCTGGCCCGCCTCCAAGGCTTGGCTGAGCCAGAGAGTCACATGGGCTCGTCTTCCTGGGCAGTTGGTTCAGTCACACCCGTATGAGCATTTTCTTTCAGTTCAAGAAACCCATTGTCTCTTTCCCAGAGCAGCAGAGGAAGTCTCCTCCCCTTCTCATTAGCAACCCCATGAGGTATTCTCTCCTTTTGGTGGGAATGAACAGGGTGGTGTGTTCTCAGTGGTGGGAAACCTCTTTGAAGTTCTAGCTGAATCGGGTTACCTTATAGTCAATTGTGACATTGTTCCTTGTGAAAAATTACAGTTACAAATTTAAAATAAGCAAACATATCTTCAATTCCAGTCTTTTTCAACATGAAAATCAATGTGTGGCACCCTATATTGCATTTGATGGAAGTCCCTTCTTTTCCCACACTTAGCTTTTGAGACACATGTGTAACCTGACAGATTTAGATATCACCAGCGCCTGACAGAGGCGAGTAATGGTATTGCACCCATTTTTGACATATTTCTTTCCAGCAAGCATCTTTAAAAGTGGATTTTGTTCTGATAAAATATACTTCTGCTGACATTATATTTATGTGGATTCTTGAGGTAGAATGATTTTCAACACCCAACAAGGAGGTTGGATCTTTTGGGTGGTTTGTGAGCCATAATTTTTGCAAATTTGACAACCAAGAAAAACGGATTTCCACACAGCTCTGCGTTTCTTTTGCAGTCATTTTGCTCTGTGGATAGCCCAATGATGGGTTTTGGCAGTGGTCTCCTGTGTTACCACTGACATGGGAAAAAGTGGATGGCGGCCTATTTTTCAGATTTTTCCTGTGCACTTCTGGGTGATTTTAGCGTGCATAATGCTTTCCAGCGGCCATTCTATTGTTCCTGATGCAAGCAATGCACAGTAATGTTGCAGGGCCTCGACTAGTGGTGTTAAAACATCCCACAGTCTGCTAATGGCGCATCTTCTCTACGCAAATACTATGGGGACAGCTCTTTGTACATGCGTGCTTACTGCGCGCATGTGCACAGAGGAGATATACATGCTAACGACAGGCCTTCTCTATTCACATGCTAATGGGACATGCCCTCTCTGCACATGCTAACAACACACCCCATCCCTGCACTTATTAACTGAACATCCTGTGTAGCTACGGGATGTGCAGTTAGCATGTGCAAACTCCACATCCTGTCTTTGCACATGCTAATGGCACATCTCAGCTCTGCATGCTAATTGCACTTCTGTTCCATACTAATCGGTGTGGCGCAGAGGGAAGACCGCAGATGAGTTGCTTCTTTCTTATAAAAATGCAATAATGAAGAATGACCGTTCACACAAGTTACTATCAGTGCTGGAAATGGACACAATATACTGGGGCCAAGAGTACCTGATTTTCCCTCTCCCCTTTCCTTTCCTTATTCAGTCTGACTCGAACAGGTCCTCGCCAGCCCCCACTACAATGCCCAACAGTGCTCCCCTGGCATTTTGCTCGATTTTGCTGTAATAAATCAAATACCATTCAAAATGGGATACCTGTTACCACAGTGCTTAAAAGCTGAAGGAAAGCGCTATGCAAGAACACATACTCCCTTTCCACATATACATAACCTCCATACACATGCAGCAGCACATCTCCTATCTGCAAATGCAATGGTAAATATATTCAGTTCCCAGCAGAGGAGTTGGTGGGGGGGGGCTAAGGGGTCTATAGCCCCTGGTCTTTTGATTGTAGCCCCTGATAGAATCTCAGGAGCTACAACCAAAAGGCTAGCTAGCCCCCAGTCCTGACAGTTCCAACATCAGCTTAGCCCCGGGTCTTTTCCAGACCTAGCAACACCCCTGGTTCCCGGGCTGCTCCGCATCTCTCATGCACGCTAATGGAACCGTTCATCACTGCATGGGGTAATGCCTCTCCCTTGTGGCATAGCCCAACAGCAAGCGCACGCCTTACTACAGCTAGCATAACTTTATAATTATACATTACAGAGCAGGTTTGCAACAGCCCATGGTTCAGCAAGTAAAGGAATAATTGCAGATGTGTTATCTCCCGCCCCTTTATTTCAGCACTGTGAGGGGAGAGGTGGGGATGGCTGGTGGCTTGTGAGAGTGAGCCAACCTACCATGCAGGGGCACAACAAAACCTACATTTCAGGGGGGTGGGAGGAGAATTAAGTTGTGATGGGAGGGGCCACTTCAGAAAATAGGCAGGGCAAACTTGGAGGCTCTGCCACCACTGTTCTACCCACCTCCCATCATGGTCTGGTGTGGGGACCAACTATCGAATAGTATATTTTAATACGCAATACACAGAGAGGTAATGGAGGACTTTCTTGAAAGTAACATCTTTAAAGTTTTACTGCATTTGTTAAAGTCATTTTTCTGAACAAACACCGTAAAGCTTTACACCGCCAGTTTCAGGGAAAGGCTTCCCTCATCTCTCTGCCTGACAAAATGCAAGTGCGCACATCCAGGGGTGCACCTAGGCTAAAATGTAGGCGTGGGCTAACCCTTCAAATGTTGGGAGAGGCACTAACCTCAGAGTCTGTGGAGGAGTGGCACACTTACTTGTGCAGGGGCATCTAACTTCCTTAACCATTGTAATAAGACTATTCTAGTGCAGCTTCAATGTTACAATCAGTGAACTGCTCTCTCCTTTGAATCTGAAACACCCACTTCTTGCAGATCCTGAAGGTCCTAGAAAGTGTGAAAATGGCAGATGGTGTGCAATGAAAGACTCAATATCATAGCAAAACAGGACATTGCAGAGTGTGGGGCAGTATTCTGGACGGCCCAAGCAACTTCAGTGGCTCGGAGCAACAGGGGAGAAAATGTAATGTTGGTTCTACCATAGTCCTCTATAGTAGAATCTCTGGTGCACTGACTGGCCAGTGAGACTATGGGCCTCATTACGAGTTTGGAGGTAGCCATGGTGCTATTAGCGCCATGGCTGCCGCCAAACCCGGGTCCGGGTAGTTAGAATGGGGACTTACCGGGTCATTCCAACCTTGGAGGACCAGGTAAGTCCCCATTCCGAAAACCATTCCCCATTCCCATTTGAGACCCCATAGGGCTCAATGGGAATGGCGAAGGAGCTAATAACGTGCCCAGAAATAGCAGGCTCATTATAAGCTCCCTGGTGCCTTAGCGGCTCCCGCTAAGGGCAGCTGGTAAAACCAGCCGGCCTTAGCGGGACCCACTAAGGGACCTCGGAATGCGGCGGTAGGGGGCTAACGGCATCGGCATCCTTACCAGTGCTGTTAACCCCCTACCGCCGTACTCGTAATGAGTCCCTATGTCTGCATGTCAAATCCAGTGTTACAAGAGTGGGGAGGACCAATGCAACAATAATGCAATTATATGCAGCAGTATTGGAGCCACTAGCAGAGGAGCACCAGGATACACCAATGTGTCCCTACACTTATTAAAATGGTCCTATTGTAAGGGTGTAAACTTAATCATTTATAAGCACTCCAATTTTTGCAATTGAAGTCAGGTTGAGATTACATTATTTCCCCAGGATCACACTTACGCTAAACGGCAAAGCTGGGATTTCAACCTACTCAATTTGGGCACAGCCATCTTCTTCCGCGTTTTACTTGGAACACAAATCTTTGTTTTTGGTGTCAAGACATATAATAATACTGTGCTATAGGGTTTACTTGCAAAATAAACAAATTGCATACTAAAGCATCATGACAACATGTAAATTCTTATAGCAGCATGTTGGGCCGAAATAATATCACTGTACCTTTATTTTCCACATCCTGTATGGAAAACTATAAGATGCAAAAGGCAAAACATCCTGATTTACCCACTTTATTTTCAGCGCTTTAAAAACACACACAAAAACAAGTTCACTTAAGTTTGGAGATTCGTCATAAACCTCCACCGTGTTGTTATGTATGGTATATCAAGCTATTAGACGTTATGGGTATGAACACATTTTAAAAGGGTGCTTTATTGTGTTGCTCGCTTTATCTGTCACAGATTTGCAAGGGGACTCGTGGTCTTTCAGTTGGAAATTCACCATCATGCATACGAAAGGCTATGGTAGACCCCTTTTAGGCACCGCCGATTCAGCGCTGGGCGATTTGGCGCGACCGCTTTGGCACGGTGGCCAGTTAGGCGTGCCCATTTTGGCACAGAAGCCTTTCTGGCGCTGCCGATTTGGCACGAGGGACGTTTGGACGCGGCCGACATTGCAGCCATGTCTAAACGCCCTCACGCCAAATGGAAATGGGGTACTTGCAGAGCTATGTGAGGGGGGCCGGTTTTCAATAAAGCAACATGCATGGCATGCAATAAAGGAGAGAGAGCGGAAATGGGACTTCACCCATCAATTAGATCGCTATTAGCAGCCAATGCAGGCCTGACCACTGGGAATGTCACATTGCAACATGAGCAGGGCCCCTGGTTGTCCTCCTGCAGCCTGCAAATGAAACAATTCTTCACGCCGCCAAGTTTGCTCCAAACAAATCTTTTGCAATGTTGGCCTTTATTTTTTATTTTCACAGCACCTGCTTGCCAGAACGAAAAACAATCGCCAAGCAAAAAGCATGCCACATGTGTGTGGTTGGGAGGAGGGGGGGTGCTTCGGCAATCACCTACAAGAAACCTCAATGCAGAAACCCGGCCTGCCCCAACTGTATTCATATGAAATGGTGTATTATGCCCAGACAACAAGCATCCAGTTAAAGATCATTAACAGAACAATGGCACACTTCAATAGATGTGGATATGCATTTCAGTTCCAGTCTACCCATTCATCATCTGCAAAGGACCCCCGAGATGACGGAGGCCCCTCTCCTTCCATCTATACCTTGGGTTAAGGGTGGGACTCTTGGCTAAGTTGTCATTTAGTGTCACTGGTGGCATGCCCCAGGCACTGGCACGTCCTTCTGTGCTGCTGGTAGTTGCTTTGGAAATGAGCATGCTTTTTAATTTATAGCTGACAGCGGAGCTAAAACAAACCGTTCTCAGTCCATATTCTGCAAACAGGAACGCACAAGAGTTTCTGATTTTCTAGTGGGACAACCTCTTAGAATGCGTGTCTTGATGAAAGAGGAGAGGGCGTTTCAGGTTTGGAATTTGTTTCTGCTTCGCCACCATCCGTGCTAAAGAAATCATCATCACCAGGTAAGGGATCAAAGGGAAGCGATTGTGTATGGAAACGTCGATTAATTAAATAACACTTGAGTGTTTAAATGCATATGAAATGTGTTGAACTGCCTAGGCTATTCTGCTGGTGACAAAATAAACGCTTCAGTGCCATCCAGTGGTGGAAAGTATGTTTTTTAAATGAATAAATACAGCGTACATGGTACACAGTAAAACATTAAATCATCCGTATTTGCTATAATAACATCCGTAAAAAGGCTCAATACGCACCTTATCTAGGGGGCTGCACAGAATACTCATAGAAATAGAGCAAGAGGAATGGAAAAGAAAATCTGCTGTTGTGTTTTGTGAAACGCTCTGTTTATACTTATCGAGGGAAGAGGCTTCCTGCCGTTTCCATGGTGACACGTCATTAGCTGAGACTCGGAGATTGTTGACACGTGACGTGCTTTGGCGTTGTGAAATGGGCGGTACGCGTCTAGTGATGTCAGGCTCAGGGGCGGGGGATATGATTTAGTGCCGCAAACGCAGGTCACCCAGGGCAGTGCGGCAAGTGATAAGATTATCACAAGATGGCTGCGCCCTGCTGCCTGATTTTGCTTGTGTTCAAGAGACGAAAACTCGGGTGAAGTGCATAGGAAATGTTTGTACGATCGATCGAATTATGGTTAAAAACACATGGCCGAACCATAGGGACAATAATATTTCTGGCCGAACCATTTCTTTAAGAACCAGCTTGCATCCCCTCCTGAGAGTTTAAGCCTTGATTGCTCGTCCACGTTTACTAAATAGAGAATCTTGGCTGGGGTGCTCTGTGCCTCTACTCTGCCATATAGAGAGCAGGAGTACAGATACCCCCCTCCAGTCTTTACTAGGAGCCAAAGGTGCAACCTCACCAAATGCACCATGTACACACATGAAGTCATATGCCCCTATGCTTGGAGTAGGATGCTGAGTGATTCCACCTCCATCCCGGCCAATCTTTGAAGCAAGTCATGCAGATACTTTCCCTTGTGCATCGGAAGCAAGAAGCACCACCTCTCTCCCTCCCCATGTTCCACCCAGAAGTGGGCACCAATGAACATCAGATTCTCAGACGGCAAGAAGTTGAGACTTCCCCATTTGACCAGGAAGTCCACGAAAGTCAAGCAAGAGCATGTAGGTACTCCAGCAGGAACCTCAAGGAAGCCTTCAGCAGCCAATCATTCAGGTAAAGAGAAGGCGGCACTGGAAAGAACACATTTGTAAACCACCTCTGAGCGGTCAACAATACAAATGGGAGAACCCTGAACTGGTAGTAGTGTCTTCCAACTGCAAACCTCAAGAACCGCTGATGGGTCATGCTCATTGAGATATAATAAGCACCCTGAAGGTCCATGAAGTCCAGGAAGTCCCCATTCCTCAAAAGGGAATGATTCTCTGCACCATCTTCATCTAGACTTGCCCGATCCCTGGGGAACAGAAAGTTAATCGGTTAGGAACCCTGAATGACAGTCCTTGGACACTCTACTGAAAGCCTCCCATGCATACAACTCCTGAACCCACTGGTAAGGAACCAATCTTTTGAGCCTGTTCTTGGACCTCAGAGTGATGATGTGCCCCAACTGAGATCCATATGCGCCATTGAGATTGCACTTATTCAAGTCACCACTAATCTTACCAATGCCCACCCCTCTCACCTCTCCGACAGCTTCAAACTTCTAGGCCTTTCAGCTCCATATCACCCCGTCCTCCTTCAAAAACGTTCCCTCCTTGTATTCAAAGACAACATACTCGATTGGGTGCCCTCTTACCTCGCTGACTGCTCTTTCTCCATCTCATGCGACTCCAGCACGGTTCTTAAATAAATATAAAATTCTATCTTGCATTAGTATTCTTATTATCATTATTTATTATTTGTAAAGCACCACACGCCGATGGGCCTCAGAGCACTGAAAAGGAGAGAAAAATGAAAGGAGGGCAACGTCACATAAGAGTGATCATCAACCAAGATCAGACCAAAACGTTAAGAAAAATCTAACAAGGAGCAAATAAGTAGGTCCGAATATTTCCCAAGTCAGGCTGCAGTACTCTATTGAAAATACTTGAACTTTCACAGTACCCTTGAGGCAATCTCATGTGCTCAAAGTGCTGTTGACCATGCGTAAATGCAGTGAGATACCATGAATCAGGGTGAAGTGGATTGAGAAGAATGCATTCTTCAGATCCACCACTGTGAAGTATGTCGTTGTCTTAGGGATGCTACATAGGATTGTGGATGGCACAATGATCCCTTGCTCTAATAGAGCCTGAATAGTGCCTTTTATCCCTTCCTCTGCTTCCCTTGACAACGGGAACTGCCCCACCCTCGGGAGTACTGCTCCTGACTTCAATGTAATCTGTACTGAGGTCACATCTCTCAGTAACGCAACATCATGTTGATTAACAGTCCATGATTGTGCTACCACAAAACACATGTCCTCCTCAAAAAATAAAGACGGGGTCCCCACTGCCAGCAGGGAGCACTATAACTTCCTATACTGCACCATGATTTCACAGGGGATGCAGATTTCCAAAATAATCTCCCCATTTTGCTCACTGTCCTCAAATAACTCAGTTATTTCCTTCAATTGTACCGTCAGGTCCACACTCAGGGCCTCATAACGAGTTGGGTTGTATTCCCGGCTGTAATACCGACAACTGTAATAGCCCTAGCACCGACCGGTCCAGTAGTATTACCACCGGATCACGGGTTGGGCCTTAACGGTAAATCCCCATTCCTGATTGGGTCCATTGGTTCCAATGGGGAATTTTTAGTGTTAATACTGCGGGCTAATACAGCCGGCTGTAATACCACCGAAAACAGGGATTTTCACCTCCAGAAAAAAGATAGAGGTAAAATAGCCGATTTAGCGCCCAACTCATGATAGGGTCAGCCCTTAAAGGCGGCGGTACCAAAGTTACCGCCGCCTTTAAGGGCTACAGCCCAACTCGTGATGAGGCCCATAGTACTGTGCGTCACTCACACCAGTTCTGGTATGTTCCAATCAGGACTACTCTTTTGTCTGACACTACTAGTCCTTGCAAATCTAATGACAATATTGTCCCTGGCACCATCTTGGGTGGCACCATGGGTCGGAAAATAATATCTGTGGGCACTTTCCAACATTGTGTCGCAATTTGAGGCACTGCTTTTGCTAGTAGCTGGATACCATAGACAAATATGTCCAGGACCACAGGAACCCCACGGACTACCGACGCCCTTGTCATTGCATATTACCATTGTTCGAGCTACACACCTCCCTGGAGCGGAACATACTAACCCTTGATCTGTGAATGATATAGTTACATTTAGTTTACTGAGCAGATCCCTACCCAACAAGTAAACAGGGGAACACTCTGAATATAACAAGGGGGCTTGTACTACCTTCCCTCCCACGTTTATATCCAGTTCCTCAGTGTATGGAACTGAGGAATAGCCCCAGAGAATCCCTGTGCGCCAAGAGCTTTACCCGATAATGGAAAGTTCCCCTCCATAATGTAAGATTTAGTTGCACACGAATCTACCATAAATATAAATGGCTGGTTTCTTATTTCCGCCTCCAACAAGGGCTCTGCTTCAGGGTATGCGGATGTCAAAAGGATTGGACACGCGAGTGCTCTCTGTGGGCTGTCCTAATCAGAATATGCATTTGTCCCGGGGAATGAAAAAGGCCTGCCCCCGCCATTCTAACACCTTGGAATGGGGCGCATGTGCCCCCCTGTCATCCTGTTGAACTGTGTTCCCTCACCCTTGCCTGTCAGCCCCATAAAGGAACTGATTTTGACCCCCTCGCCCAAATTGCTGTTGTCCCATTCCTTAAGGCCCTTGGAATCTCTGCCCTGGAGGTGGTGGCCCATAATTAAATCCCATCCATGCCCGTTCCTGCATTCTCTTGCAAAATGCCCCCATCCATGCATGTTCCTGCATTCTCTTGCAAAATGCCCCCATCTCCCGCAATAACAGCACTGTGATGTTCCCAATCCTCCTCCCCAGGGCCCCATCGTCCAAAAGCCTCCTGCTCTTGCTCATCGAAATCGTCCACTTCCCCTTGGAGCTCCTTCATATTGCCACTGTGGGTTGGGGTACTGTCCCGTTTGTAAGAGGATTCAATTCAACACTACAGCTAAGTCAACGCCTAGTCTATAATACTGAATGAAAACCCTTATTGATATATCTTTATGTCCAGTTCATGCGTTCTGGATGACTACCCCTATATAACACCCCTCTCTTGGAATCCCCCTGACCCCACTGAGCCGAGAAGTAGTTCTGTTTTGCAAGTTAAAAGGTTTATTTGATAATTTAAACAATAGATATATAGATCACACTTTATAATAAATTAATAATTGAATATCACACTTAATCTGATATGATAAATATTAACAACAGAGAATCTGGCACTAGCACACTTCTTATAATCACTAATGAGTTGACATGAAATGGATAAGGTAGCACACAGGTGAATAGGAACAAAAGAAGAAGGTGGTACAGAATGCTTTATGTAATCTCAGGTGGATGCAATATTCAATGAATGCAGTACAGAAAATACTCAATATGATTTCAACCAAACAATGTAATCACTTTTCTCTGGCAATCCCCTCCCCCCCTTGATGCAAGGCAAGGAAATGGAAGGAAAACACCCAGTTCTCAGAAATGCAATCAAATGTGATTCAGTTCACCCCAGCAAGCTTAGACTACAGAAGTTTGAAAACACAGGCCCAAATTGCTTTGATATGTGCTGGCAATGAATTAAAAAATATGCTAAAATGCTTTTGATTCCCTCTAGAGGTTCAGGGTGAGTGGTATCTAGTTAATATTAGCTCAGGCTCACTCTTGCAATGGTTCAGGAATGATTAGCAGGTTAAACGAATTTCTGGCAAATGGAAGGCAAGCAGCAGCTGTTTTTACACGAGGAGAAATTTGCAAATCGCGGTAAAATTCGCGGATGCGTGTTCCGCGATTGCGGTAAAACTATAGGGGGTAGGAATGCGGTTCTTAGTGCGATTAAAAGCTTAGATTCTCAACTTTCAGATGAAAGTTACTGCAAGTCTCTAGCACAAACGGTTGCGGAGATATGAGCGATTGAATAAAGGTCGTTTTTCAGATTTGAAATTTTAAAAGCTCAAAGTGACAAGTGCAGCTTGCAACTAGAAAATGACAAGTGACAGCTATGCAAATAACAGGTGACAGTTAGGAGACAGTTCTACTTAGATTAAGCTAGATTGAATTATATTATTTTAACTAGGAGATTGGTTCTGCACAGTTTTCTAGGTACTCACACTATATTCTTGAGTGAAATGGGCCTCGCCATGGATCTGGTCAGGTTTTAAACTCGCCTCTGGTCTCTGCACTTCACAGTGATCTGGGTCAGCTCTCTCTGGTTCTCTGGTCTGGGTCTCTAGTTCTGGATAGATTGAAGTCTGTAGTTTGGCTCTCTGGAGGTTTGATGGAGGTAAAGTATGGATTTTTCCGGCAGAGCTTCCAGCGGCAGATGGAATTGAAGGTCCCTATCTGTCCTGTCTGTCTGCTTTTATGTGTTTTGAGAGTGGGTGGGTATGTTGGTCATAACTAAACTTGCCCCTCTCACTTGTCATTGGTCAAATTTCCATTCCTCACTCGATTGGCGAAGCTAAGTTGTGTCAGAGTGATGTCATTTTATGGCTTGCAGATAGGACACTCCTCTGTCAGATTGCACACATTCTATATTTGATAACAAAAGACATATTTCACAGTTATACAGTTGCTTGAAATTACATATACATGGTGTGGCTGAATTTAGCCATGGCACATAATTGACTTTTTAACTGATTTTTCAATTTCTGACATTGACCCAACTTTACATACATGTGCGCAGGGAGTATGGACATTAACTGATGAAGTTTCAGATTTTTAACATGCATACCTTTAGAGTAATATCCACTTTTCCGCTAACACCCCCCTGAACATACCACCGGTTCTAAAAACCTCTTAAACTGTGGGCAGAAAAATCACAAGAATTATGGTATCATTTATAAAATTTTCACATGTCCGCACCATGAGTTATTCATCTTTTTCTAAACAATATTCTGGCTACAAAGGGGTGTGGTTTCCCAGGTCACATGGTGGAAATACTGGTTTATCCAGTTCTGCCAAGCCAGCTTGCTCTCACAGGCAGTGCTCCTCCCAGCTTCTGCCAAGAGGAAGCTACATTTTACGACCGCTGTAATAAAACCTTTGCCTGAGTCAAGACAGGCTTTGTTCAGAGCTCCTGTAGAGCACAGGTAATTCAATTATCAGATAGATGGCATATCCTTAGTGTGGCCAGCAAAAGCAGATGGCCTGGGAACACAGTTGTGACTCAAGTTTCACTCCTGATGGGGGTAGTTGCCAGACAGAATCAAGTTCCTTAAGCCAGACTTTCAGCTAACTGTCATGTTTTTTGTTGCTTTTTAAATGAACTTGCAATTTTACACATGCAGCTAGAATGCTGATTCTAAGTGCAAAACTATGACATTTCAACAGTTACAAAGGCATGTGACACCAAACATAGGTCACTCATTTAATCTAAACATTTTCGATTTTAGTGTCTTTAAATCCAGTGCAACTTAAACTGCTGACTCCATAGCAGTTTTGTTATAAGCATTGTTTTGGGCTCTTCATTTCCCAGATTTTGTAAGCACACAAAACCTCATTCTGCCAAATGTCTGCTGGTGTTCAGTGAATATTTTGCACATGTTGCAATGTTTGAAAATAGGCATTTTGAGCCTGCCTTCAGAGAAACACAGGGTGGTTTTAAAACGCCGGCTTTTGGATAGTGGTGAGTACTGGTACTGCACCCATTTTTGGGATTTAATAAATGAATTCCCCACAATTCTAGGTTGCATTTGGCAATCAGCATTGCCATTCCCAATGGTTTCAGACTACTGTGCGGGTAGTCCAATGGTGATTTTAAAGCGCTTTGAAGCTAACCGGCGCTACTGTTTTTCCTTTGGCAACCCATTTCCCTCATGGCAACCCGGCCTTTCATTCTCGCACTGGTGGGTGGCAAGTGAGGCAACCATTTTGGTGTGCGCACAAACTGCGCAGCTTTCCTGGATTTCGGCGCAAATGTGGGTTTTCCGCCATCTTGAATTTTCTAAGCCCACAGCACCAAATGTTGTAGCATGATAGCTTAAACGTGGGTCAGGACACCCAACAAGCCCCCCCATGCGACTGCACTTTGAATTTGAGTCGATGGGGAGTCGCGTGCCCAAGGGTTTTGACCCACGCACCGGTCTGTCCGCATAATCTTCTTCCTCTTCTGTAGATGGCACAGTTCAGCATCTTCTTCTCCATCCGGTACTGATCGATCGGTTCTCCTCGCCAGTCCTGATGGGAGTATTGGGCGGTCCACTGGGCCCATTGGATCTTCGTTCCCGGTCTCCGGATCGTCCTCCTTGGCCAGTCTCAAGGTCTTCTTTCTCCTAGGACGACAAAGGAAGAGCGGCAATACCTACTCATAGACGTTTTTCCACCACTGTTGAGATAGTGGGGCAGCATATGCATTTCATCATCACGAAACATTACATTCTTATTTTGAAAAAAAAAAGAAAACAGTATAACTAAGAGACAGTTTCATGCAAATCACAATATTTTAGAGACTAGATGTGGTATGTTTTATGATTGGAACAGAATTAGTCTGAGACAGTACCCGCTAGGATTCCAGAGGATTCCTCCAGTTGTTGCAGAGCGTGCCTGGGATGGCAACACTTCAACTGGTTTATATGTACCCACTTGTCTTCCCCCGCTGCCAAAGGACCTTTGGGGATGTGAATTTTGTAGGCCACAGGGGAGATTTTGTCGATGATCTCAAAGGGTCCCTTCCATGTAGGCAAAAATTTGCGCTGCTTGGCCTGGTTCCTTTGGAAGTTGTATAGATAGACCCGGTCCCCCACCTGATATTCCTTCCTGGAGGTTTTCCGGTCATAATGGGTCTTCATGCTATCAGCCGATCTTTCTAGATTCCGCTGAGCGTAAGCAAAAGCATGTTGGAGGTGTTTCCTTAAATTCTCCACATACTCATGAGTAGTGGAGGCATTTATCAGTGTCTGCTCTTGGGTCCTGTAGAGCAAATGCTGCGGAAGCACCATCTTGCGCCCAGTCATCAACTCAAATGGTGACATTTTGGTTGCAGATGAAGGGGTAGATCTGATGGCCATTAGGACCAGAGGTAATCGGATATCCCAACTTGGCCCAGAATCTGCCACAAACTTCTTTAATATGCTCACAATGGTTCGGTTATATCTCTCTACTGCCCCAGAAGAAGCTGGTCTATAAGCAATATGCAGCTTTCTCTTGACCCCCAGTATCTCCCACATCTTTGTCATCACTTCCTGGTGAAGTGGCTACCTCTGTCTGACTCAATCCTTTGAGGTAGACCAAAACGGGAAAAGATGTGGTTAATCATCAAGGCAGCTGCAGTTTCTGCCTTGCAATTTGGGGCTGGGAGACATTCCACCCACTTGGTAAACAAGCATGTCACGGTCAACATGTACTTATTCCCCCTAGCCGAGCGAATCACAGGGCCTACAAAGTCGATTTGTAAATCTGACCATGGCAGTGTCATCCCCCTCTTTTGGAGAGGCGCACGGTGCGTGAGGGATGATGGCTGAAACTGTGCACACACAAGACACCCCTTCAAGTATTGGTCGAGGTCCTGCCCCATGTGTGGCCAGTATGCAACCTCTCTTAAGATTTCCAATGTTGTGTGAAACCCCCTATGACCGGCGGTGGCCGCATCATGGGCGTGACTTAACATCAGGCTTCGGAATGAGGTAGGAACCACCCACTGGTCGTGGCCAGCTTGGATTTCCTTGCCAACAAACCGTCTTGGATCCGGAACATTTTTGGACATTTCATCAACACTCTTAGGTCCTCTTTCCCAATGTAATCGGTATCCGTCAGGGGAAAGTTCTCAGGGTCCTCAAGGTGCTGGTAAAATTTACCAATTATTGGATCCCCCTTCTGAGCTGTAATCAAATCAGCATCAGGGGTCTCCTTACTCCATTGTGCAATTGAAAGGTCGTTGTGAGCATTTGTCTGGGACCTAGTGATAGCAGTGACCTGGATTTCCCCCAACAGGGACTCAATCTCAATTAGATCCCCTTGGATGGCCCCGGTTTTGGCCAGCTGATCAGCTAAGTCGTTTCCAGTTTTGTCTGGTCCCTCTACTTTGGAATGACCCTTGAATGACCCTTGATCTTTTTCCAATAGATGGTCATCTCATTCGAGGTGACCAGATCATCAATGTTTTGAATCAACTTCCCATGTTTCAAGGGTTTGTTGTTAGCACATAACATGCCTCTGGTTCTCCAATTAACCAGGTGCTCCACGAACCCGTTCTGTACATAATCCGAATCTGTGATTATGACCAGTTCGTGGAGTTGATGCTGGACAGCAGTGAGGATGGCCTGATGCACAGCCATCAATTCTGCCACCTGACTACTTCGGGGACCAATTTTGTATCCAGCGGAGGGTTCTGGGGACTCATTCACCCATGCATTCCCTACGCCAGCCACCAGTTCTTTCTCCCCGTTGTTGTCAACATGGTAAGAGCATCCATCCACATAGACAGTGGGCATTCCCTCACACTTGTCCTCTTCAAAGACTTTGTGTGGGGAATTAAGGTATGCCTCCGTGTTGTCCTTTATTTTTAGACTTTCGTCCTCGAGACAGTTTTCTCTGGCACAATCATGTAAGTCAGCCAGACCTTGCGCGAGGGGACTCTTCTTGTTTTGGCCATATCTGACCTCCACAGGAAAGCCTTGCATTGACAGAATCCAGGAAGTAATTCGGGAATTACTCACATTTCCGGCCCGGATTCTGTCACTTTGGAGATATTGCAGAGGCTGGTGTGGAGTCTCCACTATCATGGATAAACGGGCGGTAATTCTTCAATGCCCACACCGTTGCCAGGAGTGCCTTCTCACAATCGTTGAATTTTTCCTCCACAGAGGATAAAGTTTTGCTCGCATAGGAGATTACTTTATTGACCTTGTCATGCTTTTGGTATAATACTGCCGTCAAGCACGTATTAGAGAACCCCGTCTCCAGGAAGAACTCCTTGTTTCTGACAGGGTAAGCTAGGCAAGGCGCTTGTGAGAGGCTTCTCTTGAGTTGTCTTACTGCCTCGGCTTGTTCTGGACCCCATTCCCACTTGACCCCCCCCTTCAGGAGATGAATCAGGGGTCTGGTGATCTCTGCGTAGCCCTCAATGAACTTTCTGCTGTAATTAGTCAGTCCAAGGAGGCTCCTTAGTTCTCGCAGAGTTGTGGGGTCTTTCAGTTTCTGAAGTGCTTCCACTTTCTTTTCCTGGGGACAGAGACCCTGAGGAGTAATCTCATGCCCCAAGAAATTAACACGGGTTCTACACCACTGTGCTTTCTGAAAGGAAAGTTTTGCTCCGGCGGCCCTCAACTGTGTCAGAACATAACGGATCTCCGCTATGTGTTCCTCCACAGATGAACTTTTGATGAGGACATCATCGACATAAGCCAGGTTACCCCTCGCACCCAGGTCGGGCATGGCCTTATGTAGGAAAATGTTGAATTCATTGCCGGAGTTGAGGTATCCGAAGGGAGTCCGGGTCCATGTATACTGCTGGCCCCCAAAGGTAAAAGCCAGTTTGTATTGGTCCTCCCTACTGACAGGCACGGTCCAGTATCCATTGGTCAGGTCTATTGCAGTGAATACCTGTGACCCCTGGATCTGGGCCAGCCCTTGGTCAATGTAGGGAAGAGGCCATCGGGAAGTATGGACCCGTTTGTTGAGCTCCCTGAGGTCGGCGCAGAGTCTCCACTGGCCGTTTGGCTTCAATATTCCCAGCACCGGATTATTGAAGGTGCTGTGGACTGGACGGATTATTTCCCGGGACTCAAGGTTCTTAATTATTTCAGTAAGGGACTCCATTGATGCGAGAGGCAAGCGATATTGCTTCACAAACACTGGAGTCATGCCAGGGTCCGTGGGGATTGTTGTTGTGTGGATGTCAGTGCGACCACAGTCATATGAGTCTACCGCAAAGAGATCTTGGAAATCCAAGAAAACTTGTTTCAACTTTTGCTTTTGTTCCAGAGTCACACAGGCATCAGCTAGGTTGACTCTCTCTTCCACCATCTGCCTGAAGCCTGGAAAGACTTCTGGTTTGGCTATCTCCGCGGCCTCCTCCAGCTGGGTGGAGAAGTCCCTGATCAGAGTGCTGATTTGGACCGGAGGCTTCAGGTGGGAAAGGCAGCCCTCATGGACCTGGAAAATCACCTCATCCCTCCTGAAGTCACAAGTCACATCTTCCTTACCATAGGGGCCGGAAGTGTACACCAGGAAGTTCCCCCCATGCCGGGTAAAAATCCTGTCTGGTGTTGCGTGGTCCTCACTGTCAACGCAGTCCTTGGGGATTGGCCCTAACAGTTCGTTACCTAAATCAATGGAAAAATGTCGGTCATCAACCGCCATTCCAATAATGGTGCCTGCGGCTAGAGTAATACTCTTTAAGTCGCTATTATCCACCTCTATTAGAATGGTGTCATGTTCTATGTTGACTAATGGAGTTGGGTTTACCCCCAACCCTTGCTGTTGGAGAGAAGCATTTAGATGTATGTAAGCATCAGGGTTTTTCAAATGTTGTCCTCTTTTAACTTTCACTTCCAGGGAGAATTGTCGGGTCCTTTCTGGGATGGTGACTTCCTCTTTAATCTGAATTTCAACTGCATAAGGTAGCAATTGGGCTGACCTAAATGCTTTTTCTGGATCATCAAAGCCCATGGGATTATCCGCTAATCGGGACCAAGCTTTGAAGTTTATTAGGTCCAAACTAATGGCAAAGCGATTGAGAATGTCACTGCCTAAGTAAAAGGCGGCAGGGACGTCTCGCACGACCCAACAATTGTGGACTATGCTCTTGTTGCCAATGGAGATTTTGAGCATACACCTGCTTGGCAGGAGATGTTTTGAATTGGGTGCTTCCAGGTCCATTTCCCACTTGTCTATCAGTTTGAAGGTGGGAATGGCTGGATCTTTTGGGAGTTGGCGGAACATGGCTTCGCTGATGAAGCTCTTACCGTTGTTCACACACACTCGAGCGAGAACAGAGTCCTTCCCATCATTTAACTGAACAGGGATGAACAACTGCTCTCCAATTTGCTGAATATCAGCCAGGCTCTGAGCTGATTTCACATCTTTCTGGACTATAGGATTGGGAGTTTCTGATTGTGGATTAGTATAGAATTTCAGAGTGTTTCCTTCCAGCGTGGAATACCACCTTAAACTGGAAGGAAGGTTGATTTTCAGAAATAGAGAGGACCCTCCTTCATCAGTCTGTTGTCCTACTGCTATTACTGTCACGTCTGGAATTTGGTTATTCTGGAAGTGGAATTCTACTTGGTCAGATTTTTGTTCAACCATGTGGCAGGTGCCGTTTAAACTAACATGGTTGACGCTCTGTTTTAATTTTATTGGTCGGCTAGTCTGGGTCCAGAGGACCTTGTTTACGCAATCTATTAGGGGTGACAACCTTCTCAGGAGGTCATTCCCTAGTAAACAAGGGGTGCCCTCTGGGGTCACAACTATGACCGGGTGTTTCAACTTGTGTCGCCCGATCTTAATGTCCAAGTCTGCAGTCCCCTCAACGGGAATTTCCTTCCCGTCAAAGTTCTGCAGTTGTCCAGGAAGAGAGGTGAGAGGAATTTGGTAATTCTCTCCCCTTCCTGCATTCAGTTCGTCAAAGGCCCTTCTGGACAGAAGGGTAGCTTGAGATCCAGTGTCCACCAGTGCCGAGATTGTACCCTGCCCCTGTACTTGTACCGGGGCATAATATCTTCCCTCCTTCTCCTCAAGGGGGCACAGATAATGTACATTTTTGGACAACTGGTGGGCTAATTTTCTGGTTTTGGACATCGCGAGAGAAGAATTTTGGGCAGAATTCTGTGGAGAGCCTTGGGAATCTGAAAGAAAAATTTGGCAACTGGAGATCAGAGCCATTGTGGGTTCCCCTGGTTCCGGTTCTGGGCCGCCCTCCCCTTTTTGGAGGCAGTCACCAGGATGGGTTTGAACCAGGGGGTTTTCTTGCTGTTGGTTCTGGGGTGAGATGGTGGGCGGCGGTAGCTCAGTCCCCACATCTCCCCAGTCTGGATTTGCATCCCTAGGAACCCATTTTTCTTTGGGAGGAGTTCCCCCCTCTCTGAAGGAGAAGGTCCTTTTCCCAGGATCCTCTGAGGATCCCTCTCCCTCAAATTGGAAGATCTGTACCTCCTCCTCAAACTGAGTCTGTTTGGGTCTTTTGTTTCTCCTACCCCCCCTCTGCTCCTTAGGAGGCAGACTTTCAGGGGCAAGAGATTTTGTTTCCGGTTCCTGGGTTTCCAGGGGCTGTTTACAAGTGAGGAAGGAAGCTTCCTCCAAGGCTTTACACCCCCCTTCCCTTTGTGCCTCCTCCCTGGGAACCGGTGAGTTATCGGGGTGCTGCCCCCGTCATTGTTCTGGAGCACCAGGTCCAGAGTTGGGTGCGTTCTGCGCCGGCATGCCGATCTGAATGTTCTGCTGAGCCCTCAGTATGTGCCCCAGATCCCGCGCCATGTTTTGAACCTGGCGCTCTAACTGGGACACCCGCTCAGGCTGATACGGGGCCCTGTTTTCTCCCCTGGGCTGATCCCGGGAAGGGTAACTATCCCTTCTCTGGTAATACCCCAGATTGGGAAGATTTGGGTACCCCTCCACCCTTGGCCTCCCCTCTCCCGGATTAGGTTGTCTGGGCTCAGGGAATTGGGGAAAGAAGGATGGATGATTTTGGGGTTGAAAGTCGGGTGGATATCTGGGGAAAAAGTTCTGCCCAGGGTTTGGTAAATTTCTGCCCTCCGGTGGGAAGTTAGGAGGGAAGTTCCCTGGGTTAGGTGCTTGGCTGGATCCCCCCCCCCTTGGGCTGGAGGAGTCCACACATAACCCAGGATGGGTCTGTTTCCCTTGTAACGGGGATTTACATAATCAGGAGAGCGAGGGACCCCATTTGTGGGGCTGCCTCCTTGGCTCCCTGTCTGTGACTGACCCGAGGACCTTCTGGGCCTAGCATTATTAGGTGCAGGTAGGTTTTTAGGCCCCCCCATCTCCAAATCCAAAACGGGGATAACCTTTACCTCTGCCACCTTGGCAGCAGCAGGGGTGCTGTTGGCTTTGGGGTTTTTCTGGGCATTACTTTTGCTATCTACCGGTTTCTGCACCTCATAGATCCGGGTAGCCTGTTCAATGACCCAGTCTAAAGATCTTTTCTCGTGAAAATCACTCACGAGCTGGGTCATGATATATTTGGGCAAGGCATGGAAAAACGTATTAATGAACTCTCTACTATCTGTGCGCACCCTTCTGGTGGTTTGCGCAAAAGCACGCTTTAACTCCTGCACAAATTCTTGTGGGGCCTGATCCTCCCCACATTGCAAATTGTAGGCCGCCTTGCGAGCCTCTTGAGGATTTCTGTGAACAGAAAAATGTTTCAAGATGGCCACCTTATAGGTGGACCATCTTAAATGATTTTGGTCCTCCAGCCCCGCAAAGAAACTGGAGTATTCCGGGGAGAAGGTCCACTTTACATATTGAATACAGCTTTGGCTGTCCTTCAAATGGAAAGTCTCCATCATTTGTTCAAACAACTCTAAGTGCTCCCAAACAGAATACTTAGCGTTCTTATGGTAAGGCATGATGACGCTCCTGATCGCCTTAATCTGCTTTAAGGGGTCCTTAAGCAAGGCCCTTTTTGCCTTATTGGCCTTTTTGGTTCGGGTAACCCTTGTCCATTCGTCCTCGGACTCAGAGGCACTGCTCCCAGAGGTTCCCGTCTGTTCTTCCAGGTTTTCCCGGATTCTGCGAGCCTGGGAATGGCTGGCAGAATGTGGGGACCTGGTCCCCTGTGTCCTGCGCAGTTCAGAGGAGTCTTCAGATTCCTCCTTGCTGCCAGGATTTGATGGGTACCCCCTCCACTGACCTAACTGGGCAGAGGTTTTCAGGATGCCCTTAATGGGCCTACTCTCCTGGGGTTCCCCACTGAACTGTACTGTACTTGGGTGCCCATACCCGGATGCCCACCCCTCCATTCCTGAGTGGTACTGGCCTATGAGCCCCATACTTTTAGCTGGATAGTAATCTGCCATCCCTGTGGCCCTGTGCTCATGTGCACCAGGGGACATGGGGGTGGCAGAGTCCAGGGACTGAGAGGTATGAGGGCCTCTGGTACTAGGGCTCCTGAGGTTATGCTCCGGAGTTTCCATTTCCCAGCGAACCTCATCTCTATCCGCCCCTGCTCCCTGTTGCAATGCAAGAGCCTGCATTTGTGCCTTCAGTTCCTCAGTTAAGGCCTTACTGGACTCTATCAGTCTCTCCTGCATCGCTACCTGTTGCTGGAGCCTCTCATTGTGCTGGCAGAGAGCCTCATTTTCCCTCTGTGCTTCCTGGTTGGTCCTGGAGAACTGGGCCAGTCTTTGCTGCAGGAGGGTTACCTCCTGAGCTGTGTCCCTATTGGCCTGCTCCTTTCTTGCTAGAGCATCCTCCACCCTCCTGGTGTGCTCTAACAAGTTCTGGTGTTCTTTTTGGAGGTCACCCAGTCCCTGGTGGGCCAGGTGATTTTCTTCCATTTTCCTTTTTAAGTGGCAGACTTCCTGGCCTAAAGTGTCTCTTTCCTGACTAAGAGCCTGCATCTGCGCCGCCAGGTCGTCCCTTTGCCTTTGGAAGGCACCAGCTTTCTGGCGCTCCTGATCAAACTCTGCCTGGGTATCCAGGTCTTTCAGAATCAGTTTATTGCTCTCCTCTTTCTCTCTATCTAGCTGGCTTTGCAGGGTGACTACCTGCTCCGCGCATGCCCTGTTGAAATTGATCTGTTGCTCCAACTTTTTCTGGTTCTGCAGTAAGGAGTCCAAACTGTCTTGGTGCTCCTTCTGCAGGGCCAGAAATCTGGTATCCTGGTCTGTCTTTTCCTGTTGTAGGATGCCCATATCCTCTTTTATTTTAATGATGTACCGCCTGCTGTCATTTTCTGACTCCTGGCTCCCCTGCAGCCTCTGCTCAGAAGAGACCAGGTCAGATTGGACCTTCTCTAACACCACCTGTTGCCTATTTGCCAGATTTTGGCTTTCAGCACATCTATCCTGCATGTCTCCCATATATAGGTACAGGTATGCTGCTATCCTGGCAATCTTATTGTGTTCCTCTTTGGCTTTAGGCGCCATATATAGTTCACTCAGGGCCACATGTAATGGACCCTGATCTCTCCATAAGTCTGACCCTGTTTCAGTGACCTGTCGCGTGATGGCCTGCAACCAGGCATCCTGGCCCTGCTCAGCCCATTCACCTCTCACAAATAGTTTATGTAAGAAGTGCTCTCTGGCTATTTTCATATCTACCAAGGTCGTCATTCTAGAGATTGGTCTCTGTCCTGACTTACAGAAGTTAGTATTTTATTTTTGCAGAACAGAACTTTTCTTGGAGTGTCCCTTTTGAGGAATGCTTCACAGCGTAATGCAGCGTGGTGATCCGACCGGATGTATGTATCCCGTCAGTTAGCACACTGTATTAAGCTGCACAAGTGGTATTCTAACCCAAACGTCCGGCCGAGCCCCCAGTTTGTAAGAGGATTCAATTCAACACTACAGCTAAGTCAACGCCTAGTCTATAATACTGAATGAAAACCCTTATTGATATATCTTTATGTCCAGTTCATGCGTTCTGGATGACTACCCCTATATAACACCCCTCTCTTGGAATCCCCCTGACCCCACTGAGCCGAGAAGTAGTTCTGTTTTGCAAGTTAAAAGGTTTATTTGATAATTTAAACAATAGATATATAGATCACACTTTATAATAAATTAATAATTGAATATCACACTTAATCTGATATGATAAATATTAACAACAGAGAATCTGGCACTAGCACACTTCTTATAATCACTAATGAGTTGACATGAAATGGATAAGGTAGCACACAGGTGAATAGGAACAAAAGAAGAAGGTGGTACAGAATGCTTTATGTAATCTCAGGTGGATGCAATATTCAATGAATGCAGTACAGAAAATACTCAATATGATTTCAACCAAACAATGTAATCACTTTTCTCTGGCAATCCCCTCCCCCCCTTGATGCAAGGCAAGGAAATGGAAGGAAAACACCCAGTTCTCAGAAATGCAATCAAATGTGATTCAGTTCACCCCAGCAAGCTTAGACTACAGAAGTTTGAAAACACAGGCCCAAATTGCTTTGATATGTGCTGGCAATGAATTAAAAAATATGCTAAAATGCTTTTGATTCCCTCTAGAGGTTCAGGGTGAGTGGTATCTAGTTAATATTAGCTCAGGCTCACTCTTGCAATGGTTCAGGAATGATTAGCAGGTTAAACGAATTTCTGGCAAATGGAAGGCAAGCAGCAGCTGTTTTTACACGAGGAGAAATTTGCAAATCGCGGTAAAATTCGCGGATGCGTGTTCCGCGATGGCGGTAAAACTATAGGGGGTAGGAATGCGGTTCTTAGTGCGATTAAAAGCTTAGATTCTCAACTTTCAGATGAAAGTTACTGCAAGTCTCTAGCACAAACGGTTGCGGAGATATGAGCGATTGAATAAAGGTCGTTTTTCAGATTTGAAATTTTAAAAGCTCAAAGTGACAAGTGCAGCTTGCAACTAGAAAATGACAAGTGACAGCTATGCAAATAACAGGTGACAGTTAGGAGACAGTTCTACTTAGATTAAGCTAGATTGAATTATATTATTTTAACTAGGAGATTGGTTCTGCACAGTTTTCTAGGTACTCACACTATATTCTTGAGTGAAATGGGCCTCGCCATGGATCTGGTCAGGTTTTAAACTCGCCTCTGGTCTCTGCACTTCACAGTGATCTGGGTCAGCTCTCTCTGGTTCTCTGGTCTGGGTCTCTAGTTCTGGATAGATTGAAGTCTCTAGTTTGGCTCTCTGGAGGTTTGATGGAGGGAAAGTATGGATTTTTCCGGCAGAGCTTCCAGCGGCAGATGGAATTGAAGGTCCCTATCTGTCCTGTCTGTCTGCTTTTATGTGTTTTGAGAGTGGGTGGGTATGTTGGTCATAACTAAACTTGCCCCTCTCACTTGTCATTGGTCAAATTTCCATTCCTCACTCGATTGGCGAAGCTAAGTTGTGTCAGAGTGATGTCATTTTATGGCTTGCAGATAGGACACTCCTCTGTCAGATTGCACACATTCTATATTTGATAACAAAAGACATATTTCACAGTTATACAGTTGCTTGAAATTACATATACATGGTGTGGCTGAATTTAGCCATGTCTCTGTCCAAATCTGTTGTTTCTAAGAGCTTGCATTCAGAAATGGCACATAATTGACTTTTTAACTGATTTTTCAATTTCTGACATTGACCCAACTTTACATACATGTGCGCAGGGAGTATGGACATTAACTGATGAAGTTTCAGATTTTTAACATGCATACCTTTAGAGTAATATCCACTTTTCCGCTAACACCCCCCTGAACATACCACCGGTTCTAAAAACCTCTTAAACTGTGGGCAGAAAAATCACAAGAATTATGGTATCATTTATAAAATTTTCACATGTCCGCACCATGAGTTATTCATCTTTTTCTAAACAATATTCTGGCTACAAAGGGGTGTGGTTTCCCAGATCACATGGTGGAAATACTGGTTTATCCAGTTCTGCCAAGCCAGCTTGCTCTCACAGGCAGTGCTCCTCCCAGCTTCTGCCAAGAGGAAGCTACATTTTACGACCGCTGTAATAAAACCTTTGCCTGAGTCAAGACAGGCTTTGTTCAGAGCTCCTGTAGAGCACAGGTAATTCAATTATCAGATAGATGGCATATCCTTAGTGTGGCCAGCAAAAGCAGATGGCCTGGGAACACAGTTGTGACTCAAGTTTCACTCCTGATGGGGGTAGTTGCCAGACAGAATCAAGTTCCTTAAGCCAGACTTTCAGCTAACTGTCATGTTTTTTGTTGCTTTTTAAATTAACTTGCAATTTTACACATGCAGCTAGAATGCTGATTCTAAGTGCAAAACTATGACATTTCAACAGTTACAAAGGCATGTGACACCAAACATAGGTCACTCATTTAATCTAAACATTTTCGATTTTAGTGTCTTTAAATCCAGTGCAACTTAAACTGCTGACTCCATAGCAGTTTTGTTAAAAGCATTGTTTTGGGCTCTTCATTTCCCAGATTTTGTAAGCACACAAAACCTCATTCTGCCAAATGTCTGCTGGTGTTCAGTGAATATTTTGCACATGTTGCAATGTTTGAAAATAGGCATTTTGAGCCTGCCTTCAGAGAAACACAGGGTGGTTTTAAAACGCCGGCTTTTGGATA
Source organism: Ambystoma mexicanum (assembly GCF_040938575.1). NCBI lineage: Eukaryota > Metazoa > Chordata > Amphibia > Caudata > Ambystomatidae > Ambystoma > Ambystoma mexicanum. The sequence continues at coordinate 1,329,147,598 of NC_090922.1, forward strand.
GTGGTGAGTACTGGTACTGCACCCATTTTTGGGATTTAATAAATGAATTCCCCACAATTCTAGGTTGCATTTGGCAATCAGCATTGCCATTCCCAATGGTTTCAGACTACTGAGCGGGTAGTCCAATGGTGATTTTAAAGCGCTTTGAAGCTAACCGGCGCTACTGTTTTTCCTTTGGCAACCCATTTCCCTCATGGCAACCCGGCCTTTCATTCTCGCACTGGTGGGTGGCAAGTGAGGCAACCATTTTGGTGTGCGCACAAACTGCGCAGCTTTCCTGGATTTCGGCGCACATGTGGGTTTTCCGCCATCTTGAATTTTCTAAGCCCACAGCACCAAATGTTGTAGCATGATAGCTTAAACGTGGGTCAGGACACCCAACACCCCAACCCATTGTCCCTGTCCTCCTTCATCACATAGTGCCGCAATTGTTGCATTCACAATTTCTCGACAGTTTCCTGACCATCCCCTGAACCAGTGCCGTCACCGGTGCTTGGATGACAACCTTATTTAGGTTCTTTTCCATTCGTTTTGCCTCATCCATTTGCCGCTTCTGGGCCGTCTCCCTATTATACCTTGTATCTCCACCCACCCTTTGGCTTCCACTACCACAATTGTATCTAGTGCCTTCTGGACCTCTTTTGGTAATCCCTTCTTTACAATAAAATAGAAAATGGTACTGAATGGTCCTATTGCCCCCCCCTGTCTTAATTCTCCACATTTCCTGTAATTTAAGAATAAACCTAACTGGGTCCTCATCATCACCCATCGTACACTGCATTAAAGAATGCAAGTCAGGGGTATTTTGGTACATCCTTCGTAGGGCATCCCATACCCTCACCCTTACCTCATTAAAGGCTGCTCCATCATGTTCATTATCTGCAAGACTTACCCTAGGGTACCTAGCCCTTGTCCATATGGCCCCAGTCTGGTCCCCAACTATGGCGACCAGTAAACTCCTAAGGTCTCCTAGTGCTAGAGCTAGCCCTGCTGTTTATTTTTCAAATTCATAGATCCATGTACTAGCTCCGGCTGTAAGGTAGGGGAGAGCTTTAATCAAATAATTTGTATACATTTGAGGCCATGGTCCATACTGCGTTATCCCTACTACTTTATGTATAAGAGGCACCCGTATGTCTATTTTGTTTTCTACTCCTTGTTTAGTATTTTTCTGATCTCGTACTGTCAACATTAAGGGCCTCATCAGGAGTTGGGCGGTAACGCCGGCGCTAATAGCGCCGGCGCTATCTGCCCTACCGCCAAACCCACTGGCGCTTTTGCGCCTGATCACGGGTTTGGCGGATTTAGAATTCCCCATTGGGCTCAATGGGGAAATTTCACGCTCCTACCGCCGGCTGATTTTTCGCCGGCGGTATGAGCGTGAATTTCTGGCGGATTTCCCCCCAGCTCCGCCAAAAGTTTGTGCTCATACCGCCGGGCCATGATCTGGCGGGCCCTTAAATGCGGCAGTAATAGCGCTACCGCTGCATTTAAGGGTTACCGCCAGACTCGTGATGAGGCCCTAAATCTGGTCTATTTCTTGGACTATCCCTCCTCGCTGCCTCTTGTGGCAGGGACGGGTTTCTCGCCGCCTCCTCTCCTTGATCTTTTTCTTGCCCTGCCTCTTCATTATTTCTGCCACCTTGATCTTCCCATTCATTTTCCCTTGCTGGTTCGACTTCTTGTCCCAGGACCATCCATACCCTCTCCCCATGGTCTTTTTCAACACAAAACATTTCTTATTGCCGCAGGGTTGAATCTAACCGAAAAAATCTCCTGACTTCCAATCCCCTATTTTCTGCACTGGTACCCTAATTTCTGGTAATCTAACTAACCTTTCCCAAGAAGCTCTTAACTCGTTTATATCTGCTTGGATACACTGATTCTACAGGCATGTCAGTGCTTGTGGATGGGTTGTATGGAGGTGGAGGTGCAAAAGCTCTCGAGTCCCCTCCCAGTTGCTAATACTGTTGTTGACACTCTTGTCCACTGGAGGCTTATAGACTGGATTTGTATACCCTACTGCAGGTTTAGGCGTTACGGGGTATATCCCCTTATATTTGATCTCTTTCACCTTCCTGATCTTCCATATCATTGAATAATCGCCAGAGATCTAGAATCTCTTCTCTTTTTTGGAATGTGTTCCCCTTATACTTTGCTGCTAAAAAGATGGGCATTTTTTCTAGCATGTTTCAGTTATGGGAAGCCTGCTCTGGACAAGAGCAGGACATCCCCCTTTCTTTGTTCCAATACCCATTGTTTGTGATATTTATAATATCCTATCACAATACAGTGGTAGGACCCTATGCATGTGTTTTATTGGAGTTTCTTCCCCCATAATGTTGCCTGTGTCCCTAATGCTTCACTTACACAAAAATACAGATCAACCCACTTTTTACCCACCCCTTTTATTCTTTTCCACCGTTTTCACACACACACACTGCGACTCATCCAACTTCCTTCCTTTTTTTTACCACAAAAGACAGCAAGAGAAAATATACAAAAATAATTGACTAAAATCCAGGTCCATTCCTTATACCGAGCCACTACTTATATTCTTGTAGTACCACCTTCCCAGCTTTTTTAATATGCTGAGGACCCCATTGCTTCCATCATCATAAAAGAATAAATGGGTGGTACTACCGTCTTAACCTATTATGGCTTACCCCTCAGTCTTTCATACGCTGAGGCTCGCTTTTTCCATTATAAAAAGTAAAAAAATGCAACAATTTCAATACATAAACCACCTCCTATCCAATCTATACCAATCTATACCTTAACACATCACCTGAAATTCTATCCAATCTATACCATAACACATCACCAAAAGTCTTATTCAATCTATTCCACAACACAACACATCACCAAAAGGTCCTAATCAATCTGTCATTGACCTCGTACTTCATTCATACCAACATCATGAATACATGTCCCCTTGTTCTCTCTTACAAGAATATACTCACATGTGCGTGTTCACTCGACTATCCTCGGTTATGAAGTCCCACTACTGGCCTGTCTTTCTCTCTGGAGCCATGCCCCTGCTTTAGTGAGCAGAGAGAATTTCTAGTCAAATGGCTCCTTCTAAAACCGTTTCAGAAACATGTGTTTTTTGATTTAGGGGTCCGGCCACTAAAGATGGGCGTGTGTCCTTCCTGGTGACTGGCCTGTGTTTGGCAAAGTATGGGGGGAAAGACAATCATGTTGGGAATGTCACCACTGTAAGGGTGTGCCTAATTGTAAGGGTGTCCCTAATTACGCTCACACCAGAATAAATACACCCCTCTAGGGAAGTAAGGCCAAGAGGATAACAAATGTAATGTTAGTGAACATGAGGATGGTAGCAAAAAACTCTGCTCCCTGAACTGTTTCCTTCTGTCTCCCTCATCCGTTCCTTTCTCCTGCCACAGTGATGCCAGGCATGGGGTTTATATACTCCTGGCTTGCTGCAGTTGTGTCACTGGATACCGGCATGGCTCCATCCCAAACCGTTATGCTTCCATACATGGGATGCTCCAAAGTCTTCCTTCATTGTCAGCGGTTTCTGTCAGGATATGTTACTGTACATTTTGCAAGCCTATGCAAAAATACACTGCATCTCATTCTTTCCTTCATTTTGCTACCTATGAATATTTATATATTTTCCCCTCATTCTCTCCATATTTCAACGGTCCTGTAATCTCCTTCAAAACTTATTCACATAATCTGTCCCATTCTGCATTTTGTGCACCAAGCATGTAAACCCCCTATTCATAGACCCTTGATGGACAGTAAACAGCTGTTGAGTCACTTTGTGTGCTGCCAACACCACAAAGCCTGTAGTCATTTTAGCACAGGCTGCATTCTTTCGGGGAAGGGAGCGGGAGTTTTTGACTCGTACCGTACTAAGATTTTACAAATGCATAGAATTTGACATTACAAATCTATCCAGCTAAAAGTTAATTGTACTTTATATTTTAAACAAGGACTACCTTTTTTCAGTGCCTGCCCATGTCTGTGTATGTGGAGAACCTTCCCAGTGCACCTCCTTCCCTAATCCATTGTAGCACCTAAAAGAAGTCAAAAGACATCTTGCCTAAATCTAAAGCGCTTGGGGGTGTGGGATGATCCTAGTTCCTTCCCAGCAACTGCCAGGAGTCCCAGGTGGACTCCTGTGCAGAAATCAATACAGAACACACATGATAAGGGAGTACAGAACAATGACATGGAGACCCTGTTCTCCAATGCATTTCCAGCATCACAGCCACCACGTAAAACAATGCAAAGAAACCCAAACCCAGCAAAATCACAAAAGGTGACCACACAGTGCAATTCAGCCAGAGCTCATGAGGACAGGGCATACAGTAAAAATCAACTGCACAAGACTGGAGCACAAAATAAAAACACAGACTAAAACGGTCACATAGAATTAAGTAAACTACCCACTGCGCAGAAAATAACAACCAAACAAAAATGTTGGCAGAAAGAACACACAAATGTGGCAGCTCATCACTTTGTTCCACTCACTACCACTTGAAAAGGGATTAACATGAAGAACGGTGTCAACATATACCCTCCTGCAGGACTACACTACATCCAATGAATGTAAACAACGGCAATAAAATGTCCTGCAGCACCTTACTGCACCCCATTACTGCAACAATGGCATTAACATTACCTGCAGCACCTCAACACACCCCATAACTGCAACATCGGCAGTAAAACCAAATCAAGTAGACCACACCCGATAAGTCGCAAACAACTTGCAGCATCTCACAGTGTCCATAAAACCAATACCCTTCAGAACCCAACTGGCCATTATGACATCTACAATCCACGCAGAACCCAACCGGCCATTTTGAAACCCTAAAACCCACAACACATCCTTAAAAGAATAAAAACTGACCCTGACACACTATAACAACATCCAAAACTAAATATACCATTCTGGAGAAAACCCAACATACAAGACGAATGAATACAAAACAAATGTGTAAAATGTCCTAATACATTACACCTTCCAAATAGATGGTAATGCACCCCCTAACACCTTCTAAAAAAAAAAAAACAACATTTGAAAAAAAGGAAAATCTCCCCGCTACTACATGTCTCAGCACCCTCATGTCCAAGTTTCCCCAAAAACATGAACTGAAATGTCCCAAAAATAAACCCTGTGCATGTCCTGCAACGTCAAATCCCAGACCACTTTGACTAGAATTTGAAAATCATATGCACATTTCACACCCACATTGCAATACAACTTTGAAAACCCTGATTCCTACATGTACGACTGACCTAAGGTCACAACATAAACACAACAGTGTGATAATATAACAGGCCTCCAAACCTACACATCATCCCATTTAACCCACCTAAACATCATTATTTTCATATCCCTTGAGGCCACTGCTTCAACAAAAAAACTATGTAAACATAGGCTTCCCCCAACAATACTTAACATTAGCTATTCCTCCACTTTAATATTCCTTCTTCTGAAATAGAGCCCACAAATCCAGATATAACTCCTGCAAGTTCGTAAAATATCTGTTGCAACCACCGCACACATAATCTGCTGTAAAACCTGCATGGACGCGAACCCCACAAGAGTCAAGACTCCTCCTCACCCATGCCGAAATCCACGTCATTGGAGAATCCAGACACCTTACCCCTTTTTGCACCAAAAGGGTCCAAAGTTACACTTCCCCTTTTCATCCCCTACCTTGTTGATTCCTCAATTACATGACAACCTGCCACCATGCCCAAAACTGGATCATCGTTGACCTCATACCTGCAACCATCACAACAATCCCCAATTCACTGCAGACCGCTCTGCGTTACCAATGTACACTTGTTCCCCTGCCCACCGTCAAGCTAGATCACCATCAGAGCTCTGAAATTGTCAATGCCGCTCCAACGTATTCGGACTTCGTCCCCATGGCAACGCCCGTCAACACAAACTGACAACTCACATGATGGAGCGCGCATGTCTCCAGTGGCTGATGCCACCATTTCTTCGCTGGTCGGCCAACCGTAAAACCGGTCATCAAGGCTCCACCTGCACAGAAACTAGCTCCCTGCTCCCGCCGCTCCACCTTCATGGCCGCTCTCCACTCCATACTGCCACCACAAAGAACTGCCATTGCCCCTCCAGCTCACAACCGTTCCTTGCAAGCCCCCACTACCAGCTACTCTCCAAATGGCACATGTATACCAACTGGCCTACAAGCACAGTGCTCAACATACTGGCTCCTTAATTCCAGCTGGCCTTACACATCTCGTATTGGTAGCATTCGAGTCGCCAGAACCAGCGCTCTCCTGCATGGTGCCTCTGTTTCTGCTGCATGTAACTCACACCAACCTGCCTGCGCGCCCTGGGACCAGGGCACTGTGCTGCCAGACTGTAACCCCCAGCAGGAACCCACTTGGGGTGTGGATGTGTCCTTTGCATAGCTCTCAACCATTTGTGTCGCAAAGGCTGGTGAAATCACACGATTTTGTTTTTGGTGGGTGAGACGCCCATTGGAATGAATGGCCGTGCAGGAGGCTTGGCGGGCGAGTCAGCCCTTTACAAGGCGGGTGACAACCGCCAAAAGCGTGTGAGTTGAGAGCTATGCCTTGGAGGGCAGTGGCCATTGCTGCGCTGCTTTCTCTGCCACAGCCTGCCTGGTACCTATATGTTGAGTTCAAGGTTTGGCCACAAATGACTCTGACACTCCAGTGAACTGTTAACTTATTTACTTAGGTTTAGGTACACCAAATACAGTTCTTAGGGTCAGGTAAGTAAAAGGGGACATAGGACACCCACCGGCATCCTCTCTCAGGGCTTACATCCTTGCAACTTACAAACCTGGAACTCACTCATAGATAAACATTCTAAGCCCTGCATTCCATCTCAAGATTCTAGTCACTTGCACCAGATGAATGCAAAGTTAATCACAACACATCTTTCCCCTATAGGGACAACAACAAGAACAGTAAAGTATCGGTGGCAAGATCAATATTTCATCAAAAGATTTGTCCAGTAAAGTCCCACCTGAAAAACAAAAGATTATTCAAAGCATTTCATATATAACCACAACCAACTCCAAAAGGTTTAGACCCTGTCACCACTTCAAAATCTATTAACATTAACATCAATGTCCATCTGTGGATTAAAATTAAAAGTCCACCTGTGGAGAGAACATATTAATATGCCTACATAGAACAGCTACTGATGAACACTGTTATCAACTTAATAACTCTAATGAAGATTCAATAAACACTCAAAACCTTAATATCTTATTTCACTCACACATCACCGCATACATGTCTACCAACATATGCCAAAACAATGGCACCAAAGTCTAGGAACAACATTTCCCTTTTTATACAGACAGTGTAATGGACAGTAGTCCGCCTGTGGAGAGAAATATGTTAAACTACATAACTCAATTAAAGAGAGAGACATGTACCTACAACATCACTCTAATAAACTAATATATATCAGCTCTAGTATCTCAACTCTAATCGCCAGCACCTCTGCATTCTCTCCTACTTCACCATTGCATAGAGAGTAACGGAGGAACACAGGGCTCCCATCCCCATCAAACTTCATAACTGAGTCAGGCCTCCCGCTGCAGCACTCATGCCGAACTCCAGGACTCCACTCAAGCCAACCGCAGCAACCTTCGGTTCCAGTCAAAGGTAAGCGCTGACATCGGATAACTTTGTCAGTGATCTCAGCTGCCTTCACTATGACCAATAGCTTGTAGCCTTGGCGCAACAGATGTTTGCACAGTCCATGGGCCCCAGGCCCCTCCTAGATCCATTAACAACTTCCAACTCTTCTGAATGTTTGTACAGTCTCAATTCTCTTAAATGCTTTATGAGAGACTGCCACCTTGAACTTCACCATGCCAATGAATGAATGAACCTTGCTGCTCCAATGAACTTCACAGCTCCTTCTAATAACCATAAGTCTCACAGAGCCCACTGCACTTTACAGCAGACCGTTGTACCTTTCAACACTAGAACTTCTTGTCCCCACTGCCCTTTGCAGCACACCCTTGTCACTGAAGTGCCTCTTCACTCCCTATGCAGTGCCTCTTCACTGCCCCGTGCAGCACTTCACTGCCCTCGCAGCGCCTCACCTCTTCACTGCACCATGCAGCACTTCACAGCCTCTGCAGCGACCACTCACTGCCTCTTGCAGTGCCTCATGACTGCCTCTTGCAGCACCTCTTAACTGCATCTTGCAGTGCCTCACTGCCCTTGCAGAATCTCTTCACTGCCTCATGCAGCACCTCTTCACTGCCTCACGCAGCACCTCTTCACTGCTTAACGCAGCACCTCACTGCCCCTGCAGCGCGTCTTCACTGCCTGTTGCAGCACCTCACTGCCCTTGCAGCACTTCTTCATGCAGCGCCTCACTGCCTCTGTAGCATCTCACTGCCCCTAGCAGCGCTTCACTGTCTCTGCAGCGCCTCTTCACTGCCTGTTGCAGCGCCTAACTGCCCTCGCAGCACCTCTTCATGCAGCGCCTCACTGCCTCTGCAACATCTCATTGCCCATTGTAGCGCCTCACTGCCCTGGCAGAACCTCTCCACTGCCTCATGCAGCACCTTTACATCCATAGCTGCTCTGTTATTCCAGTGCCTTCGTAGCGCCTCTGTCTGGGCCTTTCTTGCCCCCTCTGCCTCTGTAGCACCTCCGTCTGGACCTCAATTGCCCTCACTGCACTTGCAGTGCCTCACAACCATCCAGCGCTCTTACCTGAGAGAGGATCACTTCTCAGAGGGGGGGGGCGGTGGGTGTCTCCCTTTGGTGCTGTCCCCCCAGCACAGCCAGATCCCATCCTCGTCGCCAGTGTTGAGTTCAAGGTTTGGCCACAAATGACTCTGACACTCCAGTGAACTGTTAACTTATTTACTTAGGTTTAGGTACACCAAATACAGTTCTTAGGGTCAGGTAAGTAAAAGGGGACATAGGACACCCACCGGCATCCTCTCTCAGGGCTTACATCCTTGCAACTTACAAACCTGGAACTCACTCATAGATAAACATTCTAAGCCCTGCATTCCATCTCAAGATTCTAGTCACTTGCACCAGATGAATGCAAAGTTAATCACAACACTATACTCCTGCAGTCTGAAGATGATAACTGCATCGCCAAAATGTGGTGGGTTCGTCCGCCAAGAAGACAATGTGGTCGGTTCGTCCGCCAAGAAGACACTGGACTCAGGCCTCACTGTAAGCAGTTTCAATGTCCGTTGGTGTATAAGAAGGTAAGTTACATAAAGGTAATTTGTAACTCAGACATACACCCATTGACAGACGTACGGGCAATCCACACCCAGTTATCTTCCAGTTGTAACTGCCATACCCAGAACACTCATGAACACCCTAACATTCCACACTGACCTCACAACATTCAGCATTGCAAACAACACGAGATCATAACACCCACCTCGTTGACATGAGATGACTAAACGCGCGCGATCTACTTTGGGACATTATACACTACTTTGGACTAGATGTATTAAGCAGGCAGGGCGACAGAGTAGGCTGAGGTGCCCTTAGCGACGTGTAATGTACATGGACTAAACGCAACGTGCAACTCACTTGATGAAAAGCAGACACGGCGTTGCTAGGGGCCAGATCTATTTCTCGGTTAGGAACATAAAGAATGTTCTTAATTAGAATTCTATGGCTAAGAAACAGTACACCACCCCGAACGTACAGTACACAACTCACGTGACTAGGAGGAGGTAGAGCGTTGATAGGGTCCATTCCTCGGATGAGCACCAGACGCTACCAAGCGCCCTTAGACCGAAGCTCCCAGGCTAACGTAGACTACAGGCTTTACTGGCCTTGACGTAACGTGCACACTCACGTGATGAGGGGGAGGTGGAATGTTTCTAGGGTCCGTTTCTCAGATGGGAACTAGACACGGGCCGCACCTCCGTTGCTCATTAAATCGCAGACCGCTTAACGGTTGTTTACAACACTGCGGGGGCAACCACAACATAAGTCCAGGTGCGTTACTTTAACCATAATTGTTCACGTCTAAGTATTTGTGTTGTCTGAAATAAATGGACAACAGGGTAGGGTTTAGATCATTTCTCTGAAGTGATAATGTGCAGTTTCTACTGTAAAGGTTACTGATCGCCTGGCTTGTTTATTCTCCAAACTGTTGATTTGCTGTTGAACGATGCTGTTAATGATATGCATGTAGAATGTTTTCTTTAAAAAAAATGTAAACGCCGTGTAATCTGGTACTTTAGTTTAATTGTTTCAGTTCAAGTCACCCAAGACTCCAAGTCCCAGAATTCACTGATATTTACGAAGACCCAGTGCTGGATTTTTATGGCACAGATGATGTGTAGTTATCTGCAACTTCAATGCACCAAACAATGAAACCGAAACAATAAGCAGCAATGTTTTTATCCTGGCCGAATCGTGCATAGATGTTGTGCTTTATATTTTGTCTATTAACAATTTCTCCAGTGCATTTCGAATACATATATGTTTCACTCGCATTGAAATGTAAAACTACGAAAACTTTACAAGCAACCATTAGATATGTTTAGCGACACCTGCGTAAGGATGGTGTACTGTTAGTTCCTGGATACAGAGGACATTTCCGTCCATTATTTATTATTATTATTTATTATTTTTCATTTGTTACACGCCCAGACCCATAGTTATCACGGCGAGGTTACAGACAGCTTATAAAAAATGTTGTACAACGTTACAGAAAGAGCAAAAATAAAGATTCAAAGGTTTATAAAAACAATACATTGGTGAAGTGGTAATTTGGGTGGAGCTATGTTAGGGACATAGCAGGCGAGTCTGGGTCGTCAATATTTGTTGAATAGCCACGTTTTCAGTTATTTTTTTAAGTTGGCCAGGCTTTCATCTTTTTTTATTCTAAGTGGTAGGGAATTCCAAAAGGTAGGGGCCAAGACTCTAAAACTGTTCCCCCCTGCTTTAGTATTTTTGTGACGCGGTATTTCCGGTAATGACCTATTGTTAGATCTGAGTGTTATATGGGTGGCTTTTTTCTTTATGTTATTCCTGAGGTGTATGGGGGCTTTGTTGGTGATACATTTGTAAACAACGCATAGTGATTTGAACATGATTCTGGCTTTGATAGGCAGCCAGTCGTTTTCTCTTCTGATAGTGGAAATGTGGTCTGATTTCTTTATGCCTAGAGCCGCTCTAAGAGCTTTTTCTGCAACAATTGTAATTTACTTGTGTTTGTATTAGAGGTTCCTAGAAAGAGGATGTTACAGTAGGATGTTACAGTAGTCTAGCTTGGTAAGTATCAGTGCTCTGGCTAGAGTTATGCAATTGGTAGGTGTGAGATATTGGCGGTTAAGTGCAATGAGTTTCGCAGTGTATGCTGTTGAAGATGAGAGTGCTGAAATGTGTTTGCACATGGTGAGGTTTGCATCTAGGTAGACGCCAAGAGTGTTTACATACTTTAGAACTGGTATCGACGTACCATCAATATTGATGTGAGTGTAGTCAGTGTGGAGGGAACCTATTCTAGATTGGGAGCCAACAAGGAAGACCTCAGTCTTCTCGTCATTAAGACAAAGCCTATTCAGTGCCATCCAGTTTTGAATAATGGTGTATATTTTGTTAATGGATTGGGTGTCTTGTACGTAGTCCCCAGTGATGGGGATGAGGATCTGGGTGTCATCTGCAAAGTTTGTGTAGATGACACCCATATCATCTAGGGCTGAGAAAAGAAGTTTGGCATAGGCATTGTGCAGGGTGGGGGAGAGGTATGATCCTTGGGGTACTCCTATGGGAACCGCTATAGGGTGAGCTGCTTCTTTCTCAGTGGTGACTCTGGAGGTTCGATCAGCTAGGAAATATTTGATCCATAGGGTGGCCTCTGTCGAGAATCTGAAATCTTTAGTTAGTGTTTCACAGAGTTTGTCATGGTCAACCAAATCGAATGCTACAGAATGGTCCAGCAGTAGCAACATTGCCATTTTTCCTGAATCTTTGATGGAGTCTGTGTGTATTTTGAGGTCGGTGAGAGCGGTTGAGGTGGTATGCCATACTGTAATTGCACAAGCAAGGTCCGTATATGTCTATTTAGTCCGTCAAGTAATCATTATTGTTGCAAAGAAAACATTTAGGTTAGTTTATGAACTGAAACATACTGTCTCACATGATTCTAAGTTTACACAGCATGGGTAGACGTCTGGGTGCGGCTGTTACTTATGTTTATCTTTTTGGCTTTCTAACTTTACCGTAGCACACCACTTAAATCAAACCTTGGCAAAGCCACTCAGTCTGTAGTGGCTGAACATGGTTGTTTTGGTGGATGGATGAGTGTTTGAATCTGGTTCTGTGGGTGAGTATATGCACACGGTTTGGTGAGTGGATGAATGTGGATGGAAGACCCGGTGAATATGAAAGGTGCGTGAGAACATATGATTGAATGACTGGGTGAATATTGTTTTTGTGTTGAATTGGTGACTGATTGAATATGTTTGGCTAGATGGATACATGGGTGACCCTGGTTGGGTGGGGGACTGAATGAGGGGGTGAATATGGTTGAGAGTGGATGCATGTTTTTAGGTGGTGGGTACTCAAAATTGATGTTTTCCTGAGTTGCGAAGTGTGACTAATATATAGTGTGAGGATATAATCGACATCATTAAGAAATTGAAACCTCCAGGGCCCCTAGCCCTGCTGGCCTCTGTACCATAATCGTTAAAGATAATCCTGAGGTATGGGCTGATATGCTCTTGACCATTTTGTATAAGATAATAACTACTGGTATTGTCCCAGAAGACTCCTGGAGGATGTCTCATATCATCCCTGTGTTTAAAAAGGTTCATAGGATGCTATTTGTTAATTCCCGTCTACTAGCCATGACGGACGTGCCCAGTAAAATCTTCACCACGCTAAAAGATGTAAACCTTTTGGATAGCAAAAGAAAATATCTATAGCATATCCCAGATGGGATTCAGAAAGGGATGCTCCACCAATACCAACATCTTTGTTGAACACCGTTGGAGGAAGCTAAATCTAGAAAAGATCTGCTTTTATACATTCTGTAGATTTTTCGTCAGCTTTTGACATTATAGATAGACCTCTACTATGGGATAAACTGCAGAAAATGGGCATGCCCGAGCTCCTCCTCTACGCCTGCAAAATGATCTATAAGAATAACTTTGCCAGAGTGAGATTGAGTAATGAAGGTCATCTTTCTAAACAGATCCCCATTCTTATAGTTGGACAGGGCTGTGCGCTTCCACCTACCCTGTTTAATGTGTTCTCTGCAGATTTTGAAAAAATCTTTGTATAAAAGGACAATGCATTTCCTAAAATAGTAAATAAGAAAATGGGGTGGATTGGATATGTCGACGATATAATAATCATGGACAATACGTTCGTTGGCATATCACGTAGTGTCCTGCAAATATGCAGAAAGTAATGGTTTAAAAATTAAAATTAACCTACTCAAGGTCTCAAGGTGCAATTTATGGAGGTGTGTCAGGAGCCTGTTAATAGAATATATATATATATATATATATATATATATATATATATATATATATATATATATATATATATCCCGCTGGGACCTATTAATAGAACAGAATGTTATAGGTACATGGGCTGTGAACTCTCGTCTGAAAAAAAAGGAATGTGATAATGCTTTCGCTGTTTTATTTTGTTGCACTATCTACCATGGCCGTTATCACTATTTTTGCACAGAAAAAACGGCGGGCTACTCCTTGATAGGTATACTCGATATTTATAAGCAAAAACTGTCTGCCTCTTGTCTTTACGGTTTGGAAGCATGTTATGTTGAATGGGGAGACTGGGCTGATGGATTGGAGGGGGTGATCTGGAGAAGCATCTTGGGTCTCAATAATTATACCCCCATTGAGGCAATAAGGTTAGAATTAGGTCTGATTGCCCGGCCACCCATATTGACATAAATAGAGGAAAGTTCTTTATTAATATTATGTATGCTAATCAATAATCTCTACTGATGGTAATGAAAGCTGTGATGAAGGAAAGTAAAAACTATGCCTTGCAAAAATAAAGAAAAATGAATGAAATGTTTTTCGATAAGATAGGTTGGTGCTGTAACTGGGAATACGGAGAAGGTGCTCTTTGTGTATCACTTAAGAAGTGTGCTGACAAATGGGACTGGGTGGCTAGTCACGAAAAGATTGCAGTTATAAAATCTTTAACCAACTTTTCCAAGATGCACTTTATATACAAAGAGCCTCAATCGTACCTTAACTTGATGCCTTCCCCGGTAACACGAAAAATATTTTTGAATCTTGACTCAACCGATTGAAGGTATTGGAGGTTGCGGGTGCTTGGTTGGGTTTACTGTTGGAAAAAAGGACATGCAGAATCTGTAGGGATGATGAATGTATTGAATCTGGAAGACGTGTTTACTTCATGTTCTATTGTAAGACCAGCTTATGAATGTTATTTGATGAAGTAAGTCAATGATCTTGAACAAATTACTAGGGAATTATTTTGGTTGAGAAGTATCTTGGGGAATAACCAAGGCCTCACTATTGCCATGACTCAGGTGTGGAAATGTGTAGAAAAACACCCACTTAAATTTGAAGCGGATGTGAATTTAGTTGCAAACCTCTAGTTTGGGAACACAGAGGCTGTGCTGCAATTCTTGTTGATGCTTTTGGGCTTGTGTTTACTTTTAGTCTGATAAATTCCTCATTCTTCTTCTAAATACTGAATGAAATGGAATGATTAATGATGAAATGAAATGATTAGGTCTTGACGTGTTATTAAGTTGTATTGCATTATTGATGACGATTTTCTCTTTAATTGAGAACTCTGTTATTCCGTTTCTGCTCGGTTTTAAAGACTGGGCGAGGAATATATTCTTTTTTTTAAATCTTATTTATTATCATACAGTTCTTTAATATTTTGGATGTATGATGTGTACAATTTTATTTGAACTATTCTACACATTAAAAAAAAAGTGGGTAAGTCCAGCAGCACAAGGCTTAGTCAGCACTAGAACGGTGCAACATTATTCTTATGGGAACAAGGTATGTTAGCGTACTAGAATGCGTAGATCACAGCGTTGAGCATTGGATAGTATGTGGGACCTGCTGCCTGGGATTATGTTCTTATGAGACAGTGCCCTTCCGTCTTGAAAAGTAGTGGACAGGATTGGGTGAGAACCCTTGTCACAGTGATACATGGTCTGTGAGGAGTTTATAGTGGATATTCTAATCTAACTCTGTAAGAATTTTAGAAGCATCTTTATCATTTTATATCATGGTGACTTTATTTGTACAGTGCAACCGACACATGTTTTGCCCTGACACAGGTCTTTTTCAAGGCTGTGGTTGTCAAGGAGTCCCCCCCCCCCCCTTCTCACTTGGGTCCGTTCTTTGCTGGAGTCCTTGGTCGCTGCCTTCTTGTGGACGGACCTGGTCTTGAACAAGGCTGCCCGAGTCTCTTACGACTCCAGAGTGCGTTCAGTTTCCGGGACGCGGGTCCAGGAATCCGGGAAACTAGGAAAGGTGCAACTAGCACACGAGTCCAGGAAATGGGAGGAAAGGAAGAGGCAAGGAACGGGTAGATGGACAGGTACAAGGAAACAATACCGCGAGCTACGGGACACACGTTGGATCGCTACTTTGCAATAGCATTGAGACGCGCGGAGCCGCGGTCTATTAATAGAATACGTTACGTCCAGCGCGTGGAGCGAGAAAGGGGTTTCACGCTGGACGACCATGTTGGGAGTATTATGGAGTGCAAGCCCCATTGTGACAAGGGCCAGGAAGTCCAAAAGGGACGTGTTCTGTAGTTCATGACAGTGGTTGGTATACAGGTTGTGCCGTGATGTCCATTGTAGGTTATGGTCAAACACCCGAGTGGCGACAACATGGGTTCGTGATTGTTAGGAGACCAGTGTGCATAGTGTCAGCTCGGGTGGTTGGTGATATTTTCATATGGTGCAGTAGCATTTGTTATGTACGCTATGCTTTTAATGATGATTTCAATGCAATCGTGTACGTGATGACCAATATAGGTGACAATGTGTGCAGTGAGTTGGAATAAAACATCAAAGTAGGTTATACAGGTTTGCTTACGGTTGACATGGTCAGAAATCGCAATGAAAATACATTTGTAAAAATTACGCAAAACACCAAGGAAAAGGAGTAAAGGGGGAAAATCGTGTTAGATGCTGAGGGTAAGATTACCGGGCCATGTGTGGCCGTGGAAATTGTGTTGCATGAGGGTAATAGACTTTGCAAAGAAAATACCATGGAGAACAACAGAAATGGAAGTACCTCCAATCAGCGATGTTACTTTAGAGAACTTGGAGCATACACACATCCTAGTCAATATGGAAAACAGAGGAGATATGAACACACACTCCAAGCAAGACATTCTCCAAAACCTAGACATCGAGGAATAGAGTATGGCCATCCCAGAACTAAAAAAGAAATCCAAATTCACGCCCTACCTACAGGGTGACCAGGCCATTGACATCTTTCACAAAGCACTAACACTTAACTACACTTGAACTGCACAGACTAGAAGACCATACAAGACTAACCACGAATAGATGCCAGTAGCATCTCAGTACGGCAGAACTAAAAGCACTCAACACATTGAAAAGGAACACATGTATTGTCATCAAGGTAGCCGATAAAGGCGGTATTGTGATTCTACATTCGGATAACTATATCAAGATGGCCATGACGCATTTGGAAACATCAGGTACTATGAAAAAATAACTTTCAATCCTACCACCACCACTGCGACGAAAGCCAAAGACCTGATTAACAAATGGCACAAACGTGAACTCCTGATAGACGATGAACAGAAATTCCTGAGGACAGACCATCCTTGCATGCCTAACATCTACTTTCTGCCTAAATTGCACAAAGAATTCGTACTCACTCCAGAGTGAAGACCAATCCTAAGCGGGATTGGCTGGTTGTTGGAACCCATTGCCAAATAATACATCAACAGCATCATTGAAACCGAGGCACCCAAGAGCCCGACATACCTGAGGGACACCATGCACACTCTTCTAATCCTACAAACTCTTCTAATCCTACAAGGCATAGGGCCTCATCACGAGTTGGGTGGTAACCCCAGCGGTATTACCGCCGGAGCTATTGGCGCTACCGCCAAACCCCCCAGCGCTATTAGTGCTGGTTCACGGGTATGGCGGAACGGTTGGTTCCCATTCCCCATTGGGCCCATTCAGGAATTCCCCATTGTCCATTGGGTCCAATGGGGAATTTTTGCGCTATTACCGCTTGCGATAATATCACTGAAAATCGACAAATCGCGGGGGATTTGCCCCCGGCTCAGAGCTAGGGGCAAATCCGCCAAGCCCATGATCTGGCGGGCCCTTAAATGCAGCGTAATAGCGCTACCGCCGCATTTAAGGGTTACCGCCAGACTCGTGACGATGCCCATAGAGTGGCAACCTATGCATCGACTGGTAACGCTAGATGTAAAACCCCCTTACACGTCAATTGATGACACAGCCCTCAAAGCAATAGATTATACCTATGCGAAAGACATAAGCATTGTTCTACTCCCACCTTGAGATGACTAAAGAACATTATGGAATTCTCCCTCACCAACAACATATTTCTGTTCAATGGCACACACTACTGCCAAATTAAAGGAATTTCAATGCGTGCAACGTATGCACCAGCCGTGGCTAATCTATTCATGAATTTCTTCGAACAGACATATGCCTTTACCAACCAAGACTTCAACTGCCATATCTCCAAATAGTAGAGATACACAGACGACATATTGATCTGCTCTGGCACACTAGATCAGCTCACCAATTTCAAAGAATACCTGAACAACAACTCATTCGGGATCCAACTAACCGACAGCCATAGCTATTAAACTATTGACTTTCTATACATCATAATCACGATTGACCAAGACAGACTACACACGAGGACATCTATAAAACCGACGGAGGTTAACTCTGTCCTCTTCGCTACCAGTTGCCACAGGATATCCGTCATACAGACCATTCCAAAAGGGGAATTTATACAAGCCAAAAGAAATTGCAGCAATGACCATGCATGCCAATCAAAATAGTCTGCGTGTAGTCTGCGGAAAACAAGATTCACAAACGGGGGATACCTAGAAAAGACCATCGATAGTGCAATAAGAACAGCTACATGCACCACCAGGGACTCACCCCGAAAGTAAATAATAAAAAACAGATGAAAGGCACTATAAGATATGTTGCCCAATATAGCTAAGACTGTTACAAACTCCAGAAAATCATAAATAAGCATTGGCACCTATTAGCCATAGACAAAGACATCCACAAATGAGTACCTTACAAACCACAATTCTCATTCACGAAGGTACCAATGCTGAGAACCATCCTTAGCCCTTTGTATCTCACACCAATATTTGTTACCCCCACAAAACTGGCTCACTAAGACTCAAGCCGTGGGCTTCCACAAATATGGAACCTGTTCCATGTGTCCTTATGCCAAAAACACTAAGGAAGTCACCTTCATTGGTAACCAATGCCACAAGGTGACCAATTTGTCAATTGCAAATCCAGATTTGTTGTATATGTCATCATATGTGCCCGTGTACATTGGAGCACCAGCAGGGAAATAAGGATAAGCATATGTGAACATCTTAACCTGCTAAGCTCTCAGGACGCTAGATATTCACTGGCTGAATACTGGCAAGACGAGCACCAACTAGAGAACAAAAGAAACATCCAATTTATCGTTTTGGAAACAGTCAAATGTGACTCGAGAGGAGGAGACGTAGAGTTAAGACTGCGCCAAAGAGAAGCCAGACTGATATGTAAATACTGATGTGTCAATAATGGCTTGAATACTGAACATGAACGTATTGTTTTCTTGTGAACCACCATCAACAGTATTCTCTTAGCCTGCCCATGTAAGACGGCGCACTTCACTGCCTCCATGTATCTCAGCCCAGATACTTACCCATCCCTACCTTCCTCACGTATCCTTACCAGGACACCTCCAGACAATGCATGACACAAATGTGACCCCCTAGGACCACTCGTCAGCCACTTAAGACAGGCCTCACCCATGCCACCTTCTTTCTAATCACTCTAATGCCTCAAACATAAGTCCCGTTTCACATCCAGATAGTGAGGTGAGCGGTCATACAGCTGACAAATGACGCAGAGAAAGGCCACCACTCAATAAAGGTTGTGATGTGCGCCATGAGATTGATGACCGCATCACAACCTTTATTGTGTTGAGGCCTTGCTCTATGTCATTTTCCAGCTGTATGACCTCCCACCTCACTATCTGGAGCCATTTGGCATTTGCCGTAGTCTGGATGCCAGGTAGGAGGAGAGATGTGAAAAAGTTTCTTCTTTATTCAACAGTCTATATTCATCAGGTTTTTCTTTGAACTGTTAAACAGTTCAGAGGAGTCTTGAGACATGTAATTTGACCTTCTTCGTCTCCAGAGATTTTGCTTCTTTTCTTTTTCTGGCAGGATACGGAAGTTGGTGGTGGGGGGGCTGTGCCGGGCTTTAGGTGGGCCCCTTTATTGTTCTTGTTGTTGGGGCAAACAAATCCTTCCACCCCCACTGTGAGGTGATCTTCAGGGATCACAAGAAGCACAGAGTGCAACATGGCCAGTGAGCAGTAGCCCCTCCATGATGGCGGGAGGTGCAAGAAAGCCTGCTGTCCACACACCCAGTAATAGTCCATCACTGCAGCAGTATCTTTCTTGAGATCTGGAATGAACAAAGTTTTATTACATCTTTGGTTGGCCCCTAAAGAAACAGTTCCTTCATTGTAAAAACATAGTTCATAAGTCTCTTCCGGTTGCACTTTCACTGACTTTTCCATTGCTTCGAACCATGTCAGTTTTGCAAGATGTTCATTCCAGAATGGTGCACAGGTGTCGTTCACTCGGGCCAGTATTGTATCCGAACCCCAACAGTCCTCCTGCTGCGCAGATTATTTACGTTTCTTGCCACTTGCTGCCAGGTATTCTACTCCTTGCATCGCTAGGTATGACCTCCACAGACATTGTTTTTATTACACAGTTGCACACTCCGCGCCTGGTAAGTGCCTCGTAACCTACACAGTGCCAGATGGACCAGGCATTGAGCCTCTAAAATTGGTAATTTTTGTGGTAAAAATAACTTTGGTGCCCAAGATGCATGCAGTATCAATGAACAAACCTACAGTTTTCGCTCTTTTTCTCCCTACCGAGCTCATGTCTGCATGCCAGCTATTAGAAAGTTCAGGGTGGTGCACATCTTATGTCGAGTTCAAAGCCTCTGTAGGCATCATATTTGGCCCTCCTTGCTTCCCCTTTGGAACGTTTTAACTGTGGGCGAACTCTAATTTATGATAATGTTGGAAAAAACATTAGGAAAAAATAATGACATGGCTATGTTTGTAAACTTTTTTTTCATTTTGTCCTCTGTAGTATTCATATTGTGAATGGTAACATTACTTTTAGCATTAATCTAAGAAACATTGTTAGCAATGTTGGTGTATGAGAGAGATAGTAAAGAGTATGGGGATGTGCAAGAGGTCCCTTCCTGTGCAAATGTAATACGTAGCAGCATTTGACAAGGGGTTGGGGTGGATGTTCTTTCACTGAGTTTGAGGGTATTTGAGTGATCTTTAGGGATTGAGGCAGGCAAGTTATTGTATGTCCTGCTCAGGCTGGTGTGCTTTGCGTACATCCGAGAGGGGCACACAGTAGTGTAATTCCTTTACTTTGACTGCGAGGGGTATGGCGTAGACAACTTGATATGGTCCATTATATCTGCGCTCTGACCAGCAGCGGACAACATTTTTGACGTAGATCCGGTCTCCTGGGAACAAATGCGGAGGGGTGGGATCACATTGCTGGCGTGTCTATTGTGGCACTGTTTGCGCCCTGAGTCCGGGGTGGTGCATTCTGCTGGGCGACACATTTTATGGCCTTCGTTAGGGAGGACAGATAGCTTTTAAATTCCTCCCCCAAAATAGAAGCTGCCCTGTGTGCATCTGATGCTCCCCTAACAGTGGAAAGCAGAGTATGCATGTGGCGCCCTGTAACCACCTCACTGGGTGATAAATGGTGATCTTTGCAGGGCTGCATGCACAAACTGAATAACGCCAGTGGCAAACAGTGCACCTAGTTCTTTTTTCTTTAAAGTGGTGCAAAGTTTTTATAATTGACTCATTAATAGGCAGTTTATGCGTTCCACAATGCTGTTGGCCTGGGGTGTGGTAAATGGTGCACATCTGGTGCTTGACGCCCGATAAAGCTGACATTTACTTTTAAAAGTTCATTAAAGAAGTGCATGCCATTATCAGATCTGTAAGGAACTCATGGTGGCAACAGTAAAGACAAGACACAAGTGATCACAGTTCAAGGGTGTTTATTCAACTGTAGAATGGGTGACAAAAACACCTAATCTAAACCTAAATCTAAGATGGGAGCAAACTATGACAATCAATAATAAAGCAGTCGTAGGGGCGTCTCGTCAAACATTAAAAGGGCCTTCACTAAAAAAAAGTTTGCCAATCCTTTCAGCTAAGTTACAAAATAGTGTGGGATAATGTTCTCAAGAAAAGAAAGAAGTGTTCACCAAATGACAAGTCAGGATGGTATGGCTGGGTCTCCCTTCCCTGCATATTTAGCACAGGACAAGGCAGGACCTTTTGAGCACAGCACACTCCTGTGCCTCGCCAACATCAGCTTACAGTTCCTTTCAACGACGCCAGGACCTTCTGGAGCCAAGTCTCTTTCCTGTAAAAGTCTCTTGCCTTGGAAGGCCTGCTGTACCAAAACAATAATCAAATGTTCCTTTGGCAATCTGTTCACCTTGGGCGACTGCTCTTCAGCCTTGGATCCCCCTCAGCTGGGCTCTGGTCCTTCTTGCAATGTTAGCCTCCCTCAACCGGGTTCACTACGGCTTTTCACTCACAATGCAGGATTTACTTCTCTTAGCTTTTCCCTTGGCATCCCTCTGTCGGGTACACATAGCCATTCTTAATACAGTTCATTACTCTATCATTTCATCAGAAAAGCGGGGTTCCCTTCCCCTAGCTTTTCTTTCCTTTTTGTAAATTCGGGTCCCAGCCCCCAGTCAGGCCTCATACAGTTTTTCCTCAATGTGTCAAAGACCTTCGAGTGTACGAGGGATTTTTGCTCAACCCTCTTAGGACCACTCTGACACTACAAACCAGCCTCTACTAAGGCCTCTTTGCTTTTGTAGTTTCAACAAACAACACAAAAAAGGGTTTCAGTCAGAGTCCTTTGAATGAGCGTTCCCCTCTGCTTCTGAACCTTTTACTAGGGTTTCTTTAAAGTTAATTCACACCTGTTCTTTGTTGAACATAGTTGGCCCCTGCAACCTTGGGCCTAGCACAGTTCGGTTTTACTATCTGTCTTCTCTGACTCACTGGCTGTGCTGAACTGTTGGAGTTTCTTGTTTCAGGAGTCAAGGGCGGCACCACAGCAGCAATCGCTTCTCCTCGCTTTGGCTATCGTCGCACTAGAGGGCCCCGTGTGCCGTTGGCACCTGTCGCACCCCATGCCAGCTGGACTTCCCGTTCTTATGATTTCTCTTTCAGAGGCTTTGCAGGTCTGAGTTGAAAGGGCAAGGGCAATTCCCTCCTCGTCATCCCTCCATGTCTCTCTGCCTTTCTCCTCCGCTTGAACTGCCGGTCTGGAATAGCTGCTTTCTCGTGCGTTCGGCCTTGCTCGAAGTGTACTTTCGTGCTCCTCCTTTTATCCCTGTGGGGTAGGGAAAGGGAAATTTTTAACTTGGCCCATGACAGTTGAATGTTTTCTGAATATACATGTTTTATCCGGGGGTTTGATCTGGTTAAATCTGAAATGCTCTGATGTTGGTCCATATTATATACTATATTTACTATATTCCCACGGGAAGATAGCTCGGCGGCAACCTTCTCGCCTTGGAAACAAGACGACACGAAGCAACACAGGTTCGAACCCCGGGTCCGCGCTTAGAAACCTGTGGGTATTAAGCGCGTTATAAATATTCAACTAAGACATATTGCTGTAACAGGGACTCGGCGCCCCCGGGCTGTGTGAGCGCTTTAAAAATGCAAATAAATATTTCCTATATACTCTATTTCCACCCTCCTGGAGTGGACACTACCACTGTTATTGGATGAAATTGTTCCTGGGTGTTACGATGAGTTTCCTTAAGTCCTGTGGTGAGGGACTTTAGGTATGACTTCCTTACTTGGATACCCAAACTTCTGTCAGCTTCAGTAGGCTCCCTAAATGATAGTGTGGCAGAGCAGCCCAGGCTTAACTCTGAAGGTGAGCATGGTGCTTAACAGGTACAGTACAGACTTTTAACCAATACCTCGAGGGTGTGTCCACTGTAAGGAACTCATGGTGGCAACAGTACAGACAGGCACAAGTGATCACAGTTCAAGGGTGTTTATTAAACTGTATAGGTAGCTTGGAAAAACGCCTAATCTAAACCTAAATCTAAGGTGGGAGCAAGCTACGACCATCAAGGCAGTCCTAGTGGCGTCTTGTCAAAATAAAAGGGCCTATACTAAGAAAAATCTATTGCCAATCCTTACAACTAATACCAAAAAGAGTGTGGGATAGTGTTCGAAAGAAAGGAATTGTTCACAAATGATAAGTCAGGATATGGTAGCCAGAGGTCTTCCTCTCCCACCTTTTGAGCATGAGACAAGGCAGGACTTCGGAGCACAGCACACGCTCGAGCTTTCCCAGCATGAGACTACAGTTCCGCTCTCAGGTATTAAGTGGTTAAGTCTCTTTTCTACAAAAAGTCTCTTCCCTCTGAGGACCTGATGTGTTCAAACTAGCAAACCAGCAAGTGCCTTTCCGTATGTTCGTTGGGTGATGACCTTTCACCCCTGGATCCCCCTCCTCCCCGCTCAGAACCTTCTCGATGTTTGGCTTCCCTCTATCAGGTTCAGAATAGCCTTTTCTTACACAATTTCACCTGTTGCATTCACAAGTCTTAATGTCTTTTTAAACAATCCACTGTGGACATCCCTCTGTTGGGTTCACTTTGTCAACACACAATGTTCATTGGGGCATCATGCTTCACCCCATTCGGCAGACATCCCTGCGTCGGTTCAAATTTGCCAGCCTCACAGTTCCTTCTACTTCTTTCACACTACGTGGGATTCGCCAGTCACAGACTTTCGACTGTAAGGGGAAAGTCTCTTGAGTAAGCACCCACGTGGTGCCGGACCCCTCTGCAGCTGGTCTTCCCGTAAAACGTTAAGTTTGTTGAACTTTCCTTATTTTATCATCGGCCACTTTTGTTCAAAACAGTTCGGTTACTTATCGGTTTCTCCCCTCGACTCACCGGCTGTGATGAACTGATTGGCTTTTCTTGCTTCTGGAGTCCAGGACGGTATCACAGTAGGAAGCGTCTCTCCCTGTCCTGCTTATCAGTGTAGGAGGGCTTTGTGTACCGTTGACAACTGCTGCACCACACGCTGGCTATTGTTTGCGGTCTTATGTTTCCTGCAACTAAGGCTTTGCAGGTCTGAGTCGGAAAGGGCAAGGTCGTTTCTCTCCTTGTCGCCCCTTGGTTCTCGCTGCCTTTCTCCTCCTCTTGAGCTGCCGTGCTTGGATAGCTCTCTCGTCATGCTGTCTGCCTTGCTCGTATTGTGCTCTCATGCTCCCCCTTCTATCCCTGTGGGGAAAGGAAAGGGTAGTCTGGTATGTGTGATTCTGGTCAATTGCCTGACGTGTGTATTGGGACATGTCAGGTAAATGGCTCTGGTGTTAGTCTGTGGTCTTTTGTTGTGTTTGAAAGTGTTCGTGTAGGGAAAGTGGGAGGATGGAGTTTCTGAGCATCCAACTTCGTTGGCTGTGGAAAAGGTGTTATAAGAAGGGGATACCACGTCTCAACCGTCTGTGTCCCACTTCCACTCCCCGAGGACCCCCCAGCCAGGTGATCCTCACACACTGGTCCACCTCCACGAAATGGATTCAATAGTGATTGCTGTGTCCTGGCCACCTGGATGACAGATCCCCAGGGATTAGTCTGGGAGATACCTTCATGTTTCCCACACCACACACTATTTTTACAAAAATATAATCTTTTAAAAGGAAAGGCAGGAGACAAATCACTATGCTTTTATGCAAGTAAACTTCAGCAAATAAATGCAACACTAGAAACCTTTTTCAAAAAGAGTTCCAAGTTCAATAAAGAGCCTTTCCTGGAAGGGCAAATGCAATTGCAGGTAAGCAAAACATTTTTTGTATCCAGGCCAAAGCGAGTTGCCAAGAAAAAAGTGTGTGTGTGTTTGGGCAGGCTTTTGCAGAAAAGCTCTTTAGTGAAAATGCCCAAAAGGAGCAGTTACTGAGGTTCCCTTGGAATTTGGACCACAGTAGACTTTTTGTGATGAAAAGGGCTCCCAGAGATGAAGATTCAAGTGAGGAAATAACGTTCCAGCAGTGCTGTGGAGCAGTATGCTAAATTCAAAAAGCGGTTTTGCTGCAAGCAGTTTTGCTGTTTCCTGAGTTGGTCACTGCGCATGCACATTGTTTGGCCACCACTAGGGTTTCCTGTCATGACACATGCTTGCAGGGGGATCCTGGACCGTTGGCCAGGATGATTGCCAATTTTGAATCTTCAAAGTAGAAAGTTCGAGCTAGAGGAGGAGAATGTCAAAGAAGCTGCAATCTGCATTAGTCAGCTTTGCAGGGTTCTTCCATCGTCCACTGGCACAGGATTTGGCTACTGAGGCTGCGATTGGCTTGAAAAGACCCCAGGGAAGAATGATTATAGGAGGTTGGTTTACAAAATCACACTGGAGAAGAGTCAGCCTCTGAAGGAGGGACTGGGAGGCGAGTTCAGTGGTGTAGCAGGTGCCACACCGACCTCTGCAGCTTCCCAGAGGAGCGAGAGCGAGATGGAACCAGGTCACTTGTCCTGGGATGATGGAACTCTAGACAAGATGGCCCAGTGTCCCCACAATGAAGGGGGCTCCAACTTCTAGATCTGGCAAACGAGTGTCAGTCTGTTACTTTTTGTTTTTCTTGAGAGAGTGAGGGAGCTTCGCCATCTGACTCGGCGGAGCATCAAAAGATGCTGACACAGAGCTTCAGCTCAGGCAGCAGGCTTTGGAGGAGTGCAGAGTAAGTGTTCCAGCAGTAGACCAGGTGAGTGGGGGAGGGGGAGTGGGAGGAGGGGTCTGCTTTTATCACCCGTGGGAGGCAGAAATTGAACAGACCACTCGTTCACACACCAAGCATATTAAAATGAAGTGTGGGGGGGGGGGGGTCAGGCAATGGCTGAGCATCCATCCAAGCACAGACAGTCCCTATAGAGGCAATACATTATCTGGGTCACTCTAGGGGACCTTTGGTGTACAACAGCAGAGCCACTCTGTCAGGCTTTGCATTAAGCTTGGCTGGCTGTGAGGAAAAGGGTGAAAGAAAACTGTGGAGGTGCCCCCTCAGTTACCCAAAACACCTCTAAAAAGCAACTTTTGCTGGAACACTGGGATTGGTGTGACCAGAACTGCAGCCATGCCAAGAAAGGTTTACATCACCATTTTTTAAAGTTCTGATTCAACAAGTGAGATATTTGTATTTTGGAATTTGGTGTACTCTGTGCCCATGAAAATCTATCAATGCCACATGTTTAGAAAGGTACACATGCTAGAAATTTCCATAGAAGCTGTTTCAAAACCATTTGTCACTGTACAAAAAGCAAGGAATAAATGCATACATTTATTTCCTGTTTAAATTTGAAACAAAACAAATCTAAAAGTCATGTTAGCCTGTGAGAATGTCATGGCTACCGGTTTTCCCTGTGGGTTGTGTGGGTTCTCCTTCTCTACAAAGTGTGACAGGGATAATAAAAATACAACACATTTGTGCGAGTGTGGAGAAAGGGGGGCTGTGGTTACACACGTGGAGGGGCTGTCCGCCAACAAAACCCTCCTGGGAGAGCATAAAATAGCCTACTGTGAGATGTCAGAAATGAAAGCCGGTCACAAGGTTGTCCTATTTTGGCTATTGCCTTTTATTCAAATTTTAAGGGTTGGGGAACATGCCTCTCTGATCCTATTCTAAAGAGGAGTTTCTGTAACTAGAAACCAAAACGAAGGATCTGTCTTTGTCAGGATGTCATAAATCAAAAAGCCGTTCGTGTGTCCAAAATCTTCTATCCTGACCCTTGCACTAAAAACAAAACAACTAAGTGACAAGGGCAATGTTTATAACTTGGTAATTGTAAAAAATGTGTTCTTAAATAAAAATAAATGTTCTCCAGAATTGGAAAGACTTTGATTCCAGAGGGTGTCCCAGGATTCTTCAGAGATATCAAAAATGTCTCTAGGACTGACAGTTCTTTCTGCCTTCCTGGGACTATAGCAATCTTGTTTAGATGAATACCATTCAGCCTTCTAAGTTCACTTGCAACAAATTGTTCCTTCTTATAACACAAACACTGTTTCTGCTTCACACTCCTGTGGGTTTGCAATTTGCCTGATATTCTCCCCTGCCTGGACTCCTCTTGTACTCTTGAATGCCTGATATTGATATTTTTGTTTATATCGCGCTTGTACACAAGTGTTTCAGTGCCTGGTGTACTCTACTGCCTGGACATCTCTTGGCACTCTCCAAATTCCTTATAATTCCTCTGTAATGTTCAAGCAGCATATACCGAGGCAAGAAGGGTATATCTACTTGATAAACAATTCTCACTTTTACTTGGCTTTTCAGCAATCTCACACTGTTCAAAGATCTTCTCTTTTTACTTTGTTTTCCAAAATCTTATTATGTTCAGATATCTTCAGCTCTTTTTACTTTGCTTAACACAGTCTCACAATGTTCAAAAATGTTCAGCGCGTTCGCTGAAACGCCCTGAGGTCCCTGCTCTGCCTTTGCAGACTCACTGTAGTCTGTAGTATTTCCAGGCGTCCTCGCGTGGCGTACCTTTGCAGCCATATTTCCGTTCTGCACAGCTCCGGCATCTCTTCAGGCTCTGTCGTGTCTATGCTCCTGAACGCTGGCTTCTTTGGCTCCCAGTAAGGAGGGTGCTGCTGCTCTTGGCTGCCGGACAGCCAGGGACCCTCTTGCTGTTCCCACGGCCCGCCTCGCTCGCACCTAGCTTGTTTTCTTCTTCTCTGCCAGTGACCCTCTTTAGCTCACCATGCTGACTCGCACCTCTAGTTTCTATATGTCGATCTTTGCCCCATCCGCCTTCCCCGTAGAGATCACGTCTTCTTCTGAGCTCCTTCTCCAGCATGATGATGATGATTTTTAAAGATCCCGCATACAGGTGTTTCCATCCAATGACTATCCCGTTCACCACGTTTGTTCTTCAGTATCAGTTCCTCCCTCTTCCTCGTCTTAATACTCGAGTTGTTATGGGACTTTTAGTCCTATGACATTAATTGAGGATTTAGGTGATTATGGGAACAACAGTCCATTGATGTTGTCTGACGTACGATTCTTAAAAGATCTTTCTTAATGAATTCACATGGAAGATCAGTTTTACCTAAGGACACCATCATTGAAAGGGAGTTTTGTTTGAGTTATACTCTTCAGGTCAAGTTTGGAAGTTTGGCCTAAAGGGGGAAATGGACATATGGCAATAGGCCATCTGGGTTTGGAGCAACAGGGAGCTTTCCTCATGGGAGAATGAGGGATACAGTGTCTTATTCAATGAAGCGATGATATCTCCCTGGTGAGTATCCACTCCCATGTGATTCCTCCTGCCTGTAACGGCCCCCAGGGTCCGGATCAGGTAGCGACTGCGGGCCACATGCAAGGAAGTCACTGCTGGGAAAATAGTGGCGTGCGCTGGATTCACTATCCAACATTTTTTTAAATATACCAGGACTTTCGACAGCCGCTCTGCTTGCAAAGACTGAAGCTCTTGAACATTGAACACCTGAAGGCATCAGTCAGATGCAGCATGTAATGAAACTCAAATGTGGTATGGGGGAAGAGTCTGAGTGTTGACTGTTTCCTTTTTTCTTTATTAAAACATAAAACGTAATTAAAATACTTTAAAAAAAGATATGCATTCTCTTGCTAATTGGGTAATGTGACACTTTCTTATATGAGTCTTTAAATATTAGTTGCAGGACATTGAGTTAACAATGAGGATTTTGCATTTCTGAAACCTAGACATTTTGGGTAGGTTGAAAAGAAGCCACTTTTGTTCTAGTCTCCAAAAATGCCTTATTCCAGTTGCTTTGAAACAGAGTGAATACCTGTTCTCTAAAACTTTAACACAAATGATTTCTATATTTTAGGTCACCTGGTGTTGGTGCTTACGGGTGGAGTCTTCTGCAAGAAGCATACATGTCAGAGGTGTTTCAAAACTGTAGCAGAGGACGACACTGGAAGGAGGAGCTTTCACCTCTGCCTAGTGCTTCAGATGACTAAACCTGCTGGCAGCAATGTACTCTGTCCAATGCATATCCACTCCACTGGTAACACTCTGCACAACCCAGTTAATATATGCTCTTACTGAAGACAGCACTGGCAACAAGTGACTAGTTGAAGGTAAGTTTGGGTCTCCCAAACCCAAGAAAAACTGCATAGCACAGAGCCTTTAGGCAAGGCGCAACTGGAGCAATAATTACAGATGTACATCTTTTGCCAGGCATTGGTTGAGTGACCTAGTTTGTGTTGGCAATTGAAACCTGGTGCTTAGTATATATAGCACAGGGTAAGGTAACTATGAAGCTGTAGTTACCTGTCACGTGGCTGCACCCCCTTTTTTGTATTGCATCCTCCCCTACTGCCAATTTGCCTGGCACAGCCTCTATGGTAACCTGAAGACAGGCTACGAAGATCCTCATCGACAACCCCCTCACTCACCCGAGTGTATCTTTGTGTGGGTTTGCACTATACTGGTAATTTTATGTATAGAACATGCACATTTCCCCCACCTGATGAGAACACAATGGAATTGTATATGTAAAATTAGAAAGTAACCATTTCAGTAGTTCTGCTTTGATCTATGAATGCAAATAATCACTGGTGGTGTGAATTTCGTTTTAGTTTCAAACAGGCTTCCGGTGCCTGGCAGTAGTAGATATTCATGGTGGCGTCAGAAGCATTCCACTTGTTACAACCTTTTCCTTTTCCTTCTTCCAGCCTGGACACCTTCCGAGGTTGTCGTCAGCTTGGCTGTCGAAAAGGAGATCTCTCCCTGCAGTGAAGTGTTGACTGTTGCATGCGGTGGCCGCTGGGCAATCAGTCCCAGAGAAATTGCAATGTTTATGGATGTGCTGCCACAAAGCAACAATTATCACTCACACAATTTGACACTGAATGAAAGGTGAGGGATAATAACTAGAAAGACAGGCCTATTGCTATAGGATCTGTCCTGTGACAGGATCCGGGCTTCAACACTACAGCAGCTACTAGTAAAATCTAAAAACCTCATGCCCTTTTCAACCGTTTCTTTAGTTGTCCTGCCAAAACCTGGTACAACTTTATTACGTGATCCCGAACACATTCCAATTGTTACACAATCATTAAACTGTTCCCCCAGTACTATCTAGATGCATAGCTTCTTAAGGCAGATACATAATGTGTACATTCTGTCCAAGTAACCCTGCTTTATTTCTTTCACTGTTACCCTATCTTATTTTCTCTTAATTCACTCTTGTAACGAGGGAGATGCCTCTTCTTTCCCTTTTTCAGGAGCTTGAACCTTTTGGCTTTTTGAACACACTATCCTCGAAGGATGGTGCATAACTGAGCTATTCTTCTGATGTGTTGCACCCTGGTCATGGTGTGGGGTTCTATTAACGTTCTAGTGGGCAACTCCCAAAAAATATCTGGTGTGGTGACTTCAGCTACTTCTACTGGTAGGGATAGCAACCTTCTACCTTTTGGTTACCCTGCATGCTTCATAGGTTTTGCAGTACATTCATTTCTTGGTTTGAGTAGTTTTTGGGTTCAATTCATAGTGTGGGGGCTTCCATTCGATCCATCTGGTGATCAGTCAGCTGGGCAGGCTACCCAACTTCTGGTGTAGTATGGACTGTTTCCAGTTCTGTGCCTTCATTGTCCTCCACTAAGGACTCTTGCTCTTCACCATTTTAAATTGAAATGACGATGTTGCAGTATGTGAAACGAGTTTCTGGAATAGGATTCAGCGTTCAGATCAACTTCTTTATTTTCATCATACTCTGAGGAGCATTTATCGACTGTCGGCTGTCTGGCATTGCTTTAGCAAGTGTGTCACCAGGAATTTCACCAAGACAATATGTGGGCCTTCTGTGTAATGATGTGTCATTTCTGGGTCTCTTCATCTCATGGAGTCTTTGTATTGACAGACTGGGTAGCAGAGGGTCAACAATATGTCTGTGATAGGTATCAACCTTTTAGCCTATTTTGTCCCTCTTTGTCCAAATACCAGACCAGCACTCTCTTGCTGGGTTTCAAAGCTGGAAATCTTACTTTCAGATCTTTCCACTTATATTCTGGTAGTTGGTGTCCTGGTTCATCTGGTGAGCCTGGTGTAGCTGGTGGTTCAGATGGGTCACATATTTGTGGTAGGTCTCATGTTCATCTCATGACTTATCTAAGGAGGCAGAAAATTGATATAGCACTGCTGCAGTAGACTCACCTCACAAAAGAGTTGGTGGCCCTGTCGATGCCTTCAAAGATAAAGAGGGCTGAATGTTTGTGCTGTGGGGGCGGGTTGAACACAGGGAATTCTGTATCAACGCATACACATCAAACAAGAGACTGCGGCTTACTTTCACACGTTATATCCATTAATTAGCCCACACAGAGATGGTACATTGATATGGGGAGGTGACTTTCATTGTATGCTTAACCCTATACTGGACAGGTCAGACCATACATTCATGCACCCGGCCCCTTCGGCCAAAGTCCTACGCACACTGTTGCAAGCATTCAAGCTCTCAGACATATGGCGTACTCTGCACCCGCAGGCCCGGGGATACATGCATTATGCAGCTCCCTAGGACCTGCACACTAAGTTAGACTATATTTTTACAGGAGAGGACACCCTGGTGGAATTTGGGGAGGCGGAATATAAAGCACAAGTGTTATCAGACCATGCCCCGCTGGTGGTTATGTGGCGAGGGAACCCCGCCCTCCACTTCCCCCAAGAGCACGTATACCGACGTGGAGATTGAGGAGTGAGTCCTTGAGAGACGAAGCATTCTGGGAACAGTTAAAAGAAGGGGTTCAAGAGTACTTTACTTACAATACAGGAAGTGTAGAGTCAGCAGGCAGGTTATGGGAAGCCTTCAAGGTAGTGATCAGAGGGACTGCAATTGCCAAGGCGAACAGGATGCAGTTCACAATCGAGAATGACTTGCGTAAGGCGGAAATCAAACTAGAATCCATAAGCGTTCAGAGTGCTCTCCCGAGCGAGAGTGCTCATTTGCCCTGCAGCAGGAGTGTTAAGGACACTGGGATAGATTGGGCAAACTGAGCTACAGGAAATATTTAGAACGGCAACATGCAGAAGGAGATGAACATGGGCGCCTACTAGCCTGGCTGTACAAAAGCAAGACAGAGCAGCGCATGATTCGAGCAATAAAGGCAAGGGATGGAGAGGTTTGTGAGAAGTAACAAGACATAAATAAATGTTTGTCTGCTTTATAAACTGTTATATGAGGAGACATCAGCCACTCGGGAGTCAGCGATAGAAGAGGCTTTACAGCCGATAGATCTCCCCAAGCTGGATGCAGAGGAGGCAGACATGCTCAAGGCCCCCATAACTAAGGAGGAGTTGGAACATGCCATTAGAGGGTTGCCGTCGGGGAAAGCTCCAGGAGCTGATGGACTACCTAGCGAGTTCTATAAAGAATTCATGGCAGAAGTTATGCCCCAATTATTGGCAATGCTGAATGAATCTCTAGATAAAGGCATTTTGCTGCTGTCATTAAGAGAGTCAATCATATTCCCATTACTGAAACGTAACATGGCTCTCATAGTACCCTCTCGCTGCTTAACCAAGACGGGAAGATACCGACGGCCCAGATGGCCAACAGGTTGAAGCCAGTAATTCACAAACTCCTACTCTCAGACCAGTCAGGTTATGTCCCGAACAGGAATATCACATGCCATATAAAACGGTTGCACCACGTCATTGATCCTACACAAGACTGTGCCCAGCTCATGGCAGTATACCTCGCTAGATGCAGTTAAAGCTTTTGATTCGGTTAGGTGGCCCTGGCTACTAGCGGTGCTGAAAAGTTTTGGTATGGGCCCGACATATATTAAATGGGTAAAGCTACTATCCAGCTCCATATTATTTTCATTCCACTCCCCTCCCCTTTCCATGCCCTCTTTCACCTATCAAATAACCTCATAATGGTTTTCCAAATTGTTCATTCTCAGCACTATCCACGGACTACCACGGTGTCCGCGGGCTGGGCGGCACCCACACCCATCTTTTTCACCCAGAAAAACTGCTCCATATAATCTTTATTACAGCCTTTTTCCCCATTGCGATATCCGTGGACACCAGCGGCTATCTATGGATCCGACAAGGCAACTGCTTAAAAAAAAAAAATGCTGCACCTCACCCTTTTCAGCATCCAATCAGCGAGCGTGTCCATTATCCGCAGACATCACGCCAGACCCTGATTGGTCAAGGGGGGGTTATCCGCGGACTGAATAGGGATGTGAGTCAGCTGGCGGGACCCAGGTGTCACTAAATTCTTTTGCCATACTTTTTGGCCATTTTTTTAAAAACTACTGGACGGATTTACACCAAATTTACAAAAGCATGCTTCCGGGTCCAAGCCGCTTCTCCTGGCGCAAATATTGTAAAAATCAATCCAGCAGTTTGGGCTGTAGGCGTGAGCAAAGTTTTTTTTTTTGTTTGTAATTTTTTATATTGCGTCTGAGGATTTCCACAAACTTTGGGACCCCCTAAATCTCCCCCTCGCCCCCTTGACGAAACCACACCAAACTGCATTGAATCATTCTGAGTGGGCAATATACTGTGAATGTTTGGTGAGGATTCATCTGGGGGGAGGGGGCGGTCGAAGTTATAAGCTGCCCAAAAAGTGCTCTTTCTATGAGTTGAGCAACTTAACCATAACTAATAATGGGCCATGTAATATATATAGTAGTGGTCGTGTAGTTATGGTTAAGTTGCTGTTTCCATAGGAAGAGCACTTTTTGGACGGCTTATAACTCCGCTCCCCCTGGACGAATCCTCACCAAATTTTGCAAAAAAAGTATATGGGCCACTTTGCAAAGTTTGGAGATGTTTGGGCCAGGGTGGGGCAAAGTTAAAAAAAAAAAAGTATTTTTTTCCCCATAGACTGAATGGGGGGAAAACATTGCGCACGGCTACAGGTGAAACCACTGGACGGATTTTGACGAAATCTGCGGCAGGTACAAAATAATTAGTGATATCTATGCTCGCTCCGTGGTCACACTTCCCTGTTCGGTCGACAAACAAGATACCGATTGGCTAAGGGGCTGGCGTCATGACCGCGGACACGCGACGTCTCTGCCCATTGGCTGCTGCGACATGATCTCTCTTCTGCCTTTGACACTGTCAACCATGCCATCTTGCTCAACCGTCTCCGTGATAACCTGGGTATCACTGGTCAGGCTCTGGCGTGGCTGACCTCTTTCCTCTCCAATCGACCCTCCCAGGTCCAACTCAGGTCCTTCCTCTCTGACATCTTTTTCTCCACCTGTGGTGTCCCCCAGGGATCTAATCTCTCTCCCTGGCTGTTCAACCAGTATCTGGCACTCCTTGTCCACTGCATCGCCGCTCTCTGCCCCAACTTTCAGTGCTATGCGGACGATACCCAGCTCATTTTCAGGCTACCCTCGGCCTCTTCCTCTCCCGCCCTCATCTCTGACTGTCTGTCTGCTATCCAGGAATGGTGTGCCGCCAATGACCTCTGCCTTAATGCCAGTAAGACTGAGATTCTGCTCATCGGCACACCCACTCCACCTTCCCTGCAGCTCTCTGGCCGGCCTCTCTTGGCCCTCTTCCTGCTCCTACCTGCAAGGCAAAAAACCTCGGGGTTATCTTCAACTCCACACTCTTTCTCGCCTCATATATCTGACGTCTCTAGGAAGTCACACTACCAGCTGCACCTCCTCAAAGGTATTCTTCCTTTCCTCTCCTTCCCCCAGAAGCTCGCTGTCTGCCGAGCCCTGGTTCTCTCTAAGCTGGACTACTGTAACAGCCTCAATCTTAATCTGCCTGCCTCCACACTCCGCCCTCTGCAACTCATCCAGAACAGAACTGCGAGACTTGTCCTTGGCCTCAAGCCCAGGGACCGTATCTCTCCAGGACTGAAATCTCTACACTGGCTCCCAGTGGCTGCGAGGATAAAGTTCAAAACCCTCTGCATTGTCCACAAGGCCTTCTGGGGCCTGGGGCCTAAATACCTTCAACTCCCTCTTCCTAAATATCTTCCTTCCCGAGCCCTTCGCTCATCCGTCTCCAACTCCCTCAGGGTCAGCCGCTTCTCAAAGCAACGAGCTGGGGGTAAATCTCTCTCCACGGCAGGGGCCTCCCTCTGGAACAGCCTTCCTGCCCCCCTGAAACTTGAGGAGAACCATCTCTGGTTCAGGAAGCACCTCAAAACCTTCCTCTTTGCTTCTGCTTTCTCTCTCTCTCTCTCCCCTGCTAATTCTTCGCTGAAACTGCACTGAATCTGCAACTGGGCCACTCTCACCGACCTCGGTCCTGGGCCCAGCCACTCTCCACTTGCACTGCCTCCCTGGCAACCCCTGCACTGCGGGACTGTCTCTGTATCCCTACAGCCCCCCTTCCCAGCACTTGTTCTGCACTTGCCACCAGCTGGCCCTTTTATTTATTTATCCTACTTACCTTGTACTGCACTTCCCCCCCCCCCTTCCCCATGCACCTCTCCCTTCCCCCTACCCCTGCACTTGCGCGATCTGAATGACACCTGGCCTAGTAGGATCGTTGTCTGTCTTCCCCCTTGTTCCCCCCCCCCCCTGCCTCGTCGCGCCTTGAAACACTTGTGTATAGGCGCGTTACAAATGCCTTATCATATCATATCATATCATGTATTCTGCGTCAGATGGTTTGGATGCGCCCGACATCTTGGATCCACGTAAAGTGGAGCAACAACCAGCGTACACATGCTTTTTTCATGGAACTATTTTGCTGTGTCACAGAGCATTGGGAAAGGTTCAGACAGTAAGACATGGGTGATCAATGCATTTGTTCTTCGGTCGTCATGATGTAATTTCTATGGACACCTTTTACGCACAGTAAATGTGGGGTGTAATAACGATAGCACTTCAGTCCATGTAGTGGGCAGGAAATGTGTAGTGGGCAGGAAATGCACACGCGCATTGGTAGGCAACATTGAAATTGACAACATGCTGTGAATGCATTATTTTTTCCAATGGCTATTATTATATTCATTAGTACGTCGCCATGGGTGGCACATGCTACGGGGGTTGTGGCCAGGGCCTAGAGTCTTGGATGGATGGCTGTCAGCCGAAGGCCTTACTTCCAAGACTGTAGGCCCTGGCCACAACCACCGTCGCATGTGCCACCCATGCATACACCCGTAGTGTTGCCTTTTGATTGGCAAGTTGTGGGGAGTGCGTGCAGTCTTGGGTGCATTGCCGAAGGCCATGCAACCAAGAATAAAGTGGTAAGTACTAGACTTGGAAGACACTGCACACCCATCCCATGTAAGATGTACAGACATACAGCTAGGAGGGAAGCCTCTGGGCAGAGGTACTGAAGGATAACACACCTATAGAATAACCCCACTACCACACATCACTGAGGTGGTTGTGGGGAGACCCTGCACTCTTGGGTGCATGGCTAAAGCCCATGCACGCAAGACTGAAGTGGTAAGCACTGGAGTTACAAGTCAATATGGGTGCGTTGGAATGTGCTAGTTGTGTTGATTCCCTAGTGTTTTCACTTCATGGCTGCAGACGATCGTCCGAAAAGTAAATTTGGAAGCAGCTAATTTACAAAGACCATGGTTTCCATATGCAGCGATGGTTGTGGATGGGAACTATACTCCTTGTACCTTTTTATTGTAAGGAGTAGGTGGTAGGTTACTCACCGAAGATGGAAGGGCAGCCTACAGGCACTGCAGCATATTAGTACCATAGATTAGACGTGTAGATTCCCATGTGTAGAAAATGCCTGCCAATATACTTACTCCTTACTTTGTTCAGAATCCACATACTTTTTTTTTATTGGCTATCGTACTTGGCGGAAGTATCACTTTTTCCATTTCTGTGATGAAACAAAAAGGTGTGTTAGTGTTTGCATTTTTTAAAAATGTAATACATTGCATAATAGACAGTTAACTTTTTTTTTACTCTCATATTTAGTTTACAAACCAGTGTACTGTGCATTGCGCCCAGTTTCTGCGTTTGCTTTTCTAATCCTTGGGACTGGGGAAAACAAATCCTCGTCGGATTAAAAAAAAAAAACCTTCATTTCCTATGGTACTAACTACTTCATTTTTTTCATTTCAGTGTTTTCTTCATCTTTCTGATCAATGTTATGTTTGTTGCCTTCCTGCCCATTTTTACCAACAGTTGGATACCTGTAGGCATATTCTAACTGTGCATTTGTTCCTACAGATTTGTGATACTCATTCATTTGTGTCGTTGTTATATCCTGTTTCCTTCATCTTTCCCATTAATTGTTTTCTTTGTTGCCTTCCTGCCGATTTTTAAGTTGGATACCTATAGGCGTATTCTACCTGTGCATTTTCTTTCCAACGATCTGTGATAATCATTTATTTGTGTCATTCTTCCATCCTGTTGGGTAGTTGGATACCTGTGGGCGTGTTCTAACTGTTTGTAGTCTTTCACATACTTTGTTGACAATCTTTAAAGTAGACATTATTTCGTACATTTTGGCTTCAAGAACATTAAATACGCATTTGTTAGGTTAGCTGGCAACCTCTGCTTTAGAGTAATGGTGCTATCATTACATTCAAACCATCCAGAATTCTTTTTAATGTATGCAGTGTAGTGACCTGCATTGGTTGTATCTCCTGCACGGTAGATTATTCCTACTGTTGTAAAGCTTTTCTTACCAAGTGACACTTGACCGTGTGAATCCAGTCAGTTTGCAGTTGTTTTTGGTGCCATCTGCATTATAACGTAGAAGCATAAGTATTATGTAGGCACTATGTGATTGTATCAGTAAGGTGGAGCGATTGTCTGAATTGCAAATACTACATAATCTGCCATGGTTTGCATTTTGTACAAGTTGCTGAAATGGAATGCTCTCACTATTTGGTATGGAAACATACACAAAAAGCTAGGCTTCCTTTGCGTGCCGGACTGCGTAGCCGTGTCTGGGGTATCAGCCTGTAGTGGACGAGCACTCTTCCTCTTTTTGTTTGGAAGGTGGTGGGGATCCTGAGTGGCCTATGCCGCTCTGGCCACTAGGGGCAGGAGCACCGGTGGACTGGGTAGTTGGAGTGTGGGAATGCACACTGAGCATGGGACTTGGTGCAGGCATTGGCTGAAGTGTTACGTAGTCAGGGGGAACGTTAGCAAGATGGACTGGGACCAACACTGCCCTGGCTGGGAGAGTAGGAGCTGGGGTGGATGGAGCTGCAGCTGCCCCTGCAGCCTCCCCACCCTGCCTACTCGGGGCAGCAGATGACATAGCTGCCCCTGATCCACATGGCCTGGTGACACCAACTTGCACCGCCACACGTGGCCTAGACTTGGCGACGTGGAAGTCGGCCTGGGAGTCACCCTCTGCCAGGTCAGGTGCCACAATGGGCCGGTCCAACAAGGGCTGAGCAGAGATGGTGTCAGCCACGTTTCCCTCAACTATGGGGGGGGCATGGGTGTCCCTGACTGGTCCTCCACACATGGGGGGCTAGGGGTACCCTGCAAATCCCGGCCACGTCCCCTACCGCCCACCACGGCCACCTCTTGAGGCTCGGCCACCTTTGCCACCCTTACCGCTTGGTCGCCTCCCAACCATGGCACTGATGTTGTTGTGCGTATGGGAGTTGCAGTAAACTATTGTCCTGGGCAATTGGGGGATCAAAGGGGTAGGGTACTAGATGGAATTCGTACCCTAGTGCTTATGTGACCCCTGGGGAAAGATGACAGGTCACGCAACGCACAGGCACCCCAAAAACAGAAAATAACGTGCATGCAACACCTCGTAGAGCACGTGCGTGAAAAAATGAACCTGCACTACGCTGTGGCACCCAGAAACACAAAAATGAACGTACACTTGTTACACGCAGCCTACAATGACCTCTGAAGGGGTACGCAACATAGGGGCAAGCACAATTGGTAAATAAGTGTGCGACTCACCGTCTGCCTGGGAAATGAGCGTGAAAAATACGCGCGGGTGCACGTTGGCAACACCCCCGCCAAAAGAAGAATTGTACACTGTCTGTGGAGACAAGACAAAAGAAGAAGTGAACGCTGTTTGAGGAAACGGGCCCAACAGAAAATCAGAAAAAAGCTGTCAGAGGTAACAGGGAGTACTGTGGGATGTATTTACCCATGCATCCGAGCCCTACCTCAAAACTGTGCAGTATTGACATGGAAAACATCATGATGGCCAGAGCTTCCCAGAAAATGCACAGGGAAATGCATGAAGAATAGGCTGCCACTCATTTTTGCCGATGTTATGGGCACAGAAGGACACTGCCTAAAACCACCATTGGACTACCCACACAGTAGTCTGAAACCATTGGGAATGGCAATGCTGATTGCCAAAAGCAAACCCATAACTGTTGGGAATTCATTTTCTTAAATCCCAAAAAGGGGTGCAGTACCAGTACTCACCACTATCCAAAAGCCGGCGTTTTAAAACCACCAGATTTTGTAGAAAACTGAATAAATGAACCCAAAGCAAGCCAAAGAAAGACTTACTGAGAGGTGGATCCAATGTAAAGTTATATTCTGAAGTGACTTGAAGGTTTATAACAAGACTGGCTGAGCTGTGGATTTCAGCAGTTTAAGTAAATTTGGACTAAAGACACTACAAATCTAAATGTTTAAAAGAAATGAGTGACCTACTTTGAGTGTCACATAGGTTGCAATTGTTTAAATGTCATAGTTTTAAACTTAGAATCAGCATCCTAGCTGCATATGTAAAAAAATGTCTTGACTTAAACTGGGGAACAGAAATGACATGTAGCTAAAAACTGGCTTAAAGAGATTCCAATTTTGCCTGGCAACTACCCCCCATCAGGAGTGAAACTTGAGTCACAGCTGTGTTCCCAGGCCTATCTGCCTTTTGCTGGCCACACTAAGGATATGCCATCTCTCTGATAATTGAATTAAGGGGAGCCCCCACAGAATACAGGAGCTCTGAACAAAGCCCTGTCCTGACCCAGGCAGATGGTTTATTGCAGATGTTGTAAAAGTAGCTTCCTCCTGAAGCAAAGGGGAGGAGCACTGCCTGTGAGAGCAAGCTGGCTTGGCAGAACTGGAAAAACCAGAAATTCAACCT
This sequence comes from Ambystoma mexicanum, assembly GCF_040938575.1. NCBI lineage: Eukaryota > Metazoa > Chordata > Amphibia > Caudata > Ambystomatidae > Ambystoma > Ambystoma mexicanum. The sequence continues at coordinate 1,329,188,012 of NC_090922.1, forward strand.
TGTGCTGGGGGGAAACCACACCCCTTTGGGGCCAGAACATAACTCTAAAAAGATGAATAACTCATAGAGCGGACATGTGAAAATTTTATAAATGATACCATAATTCTTGTGATTTTTCTGCCCACATTTTAAGAGGTTTTTAGAACCGGTGGCATGTTCAGGGGGGTTTTAGCGGAAAAGAGGATATTACTCAAAATGTGTGCATGTGAAAAATCTGACACTTCATCAACTAATGTCCATACTCCTTGCGCACATGTGTGTAAATTTGGGTTAATGTCCGATATTGCAAACCAGTTAAAAAGTGCAAAATATTGCCATTTCTGAATGCAAGCCCCCAGGAAGAGCAGAGTTGGAACAGGGGATACCTCCTGTGATATGTGATGGGTGCATGTAATTTCAAACCACTGTGTAGCTATGAAATATGTATTTGGTTCAAATCTAGATTTGTGTGCAAGTTGACAGGAGGAGTGGACTTTCTGCAGGCTGTAAAATGACATCACTCTGACACAACTTAGCTCCCCCAATCAGGGGAGAAATGAAAGCTTGGCCAATGATAAGTGGAGAGGGGCTGGCTAGTGATGCTGCTCACACACACCCATTTTAAAAACACATAAAAGCAGAGAGACAGGACAGATCGGGACCTTCAAATCCATTTGCTGCGGGACGCTCTGCCGGGAAAATCCATACTTTACCTCCATCAACCTTCAGAGAGCAGACATAGTGACTTCAAATCTATCAAATCTCCAGAATCCAGAGAGAGAGCAGACCCAGACCGCTGTTAGCAGAACCAGAGAGAGCTGACCCAGATCACTGTGAAGTGCAGAGACCAGAGTCCAGTCTAAAACCTGACCAGATCCGTGGCGAGGCCCATTTCACTCAAGAATATAGTGTGAGTACCTAGAAAACTGTGCAGAACCAATCTCTTAGTTAAAATAATATAATTCAATCCTATTTTAATCTTAGTAGAACTGTCTCCTAACTGTCACCTGTCATTTGTAAAGCTGTCACTTGTCATTTTCTAGTTGCAAGCTGCACTTGTCTTTTTGAACTTTAAAATTTCAAATCTGAAAAACGACCTTTATTTAATTGCTCATATCTCCGTGACCATTTGTGCTAGAGACTTGCAGTAACTTTCCTCAGAAAGCTTAGAATCGTGGCTTTCCTACGAACCTAGTACCGCATTCCTACCCCCTATAGTTTTGCAGTAATCGTGAAAAACGCACTCGCGAATTTTGCCGCGATTTGCAAATTTCTCCACGTGTGAAAACAGAAGCTTCTTGTTTCCATTTGCCAGAAATTCGTTTAACCTGCTAATTATCCCTGAATCATTGCTAGTGTGAGCCTGGACTAATATTAACTAGATACCACTCACCCTGAACCTCTAGAGGGAATTAAAAGCATTTTAACATATTTTCACTCCATTGCCAGCACATATCAAAGCATTTTGCCTGTGTTTTCAACTTCTGTAGTCTAAGTTGCTGGGTGAACTGAATTACATTTGAATTGCATTTTTGAGAATTGTGTGCCTTCCTTCCCTTTCCTTGCATTGCATAAAAGGGGGGGTGAATTGTCCAAGAAAGTGATTACATTGTCTTTTGCTGAAATCCTATCAAGTTATTTTCTGTACTGCATTTCATTCCACATTGCATCCATTGGAAACCATAAAAGTATTGTTGCTATCTTATCCATTTCATGTCAACTCCTTAGTGATTATAAAGAAGTGTGCTAGTGCCAGATTCTCCGTTGTTAATCTTTATCATATCAGATTAAGTGTGATATTCAATTATTAATTTATTATAAAGCGTGATATATATATATATATATTGTTTAAATTATCAATTAAACCTTTTAACTTGCAAAACAGAACTACTTCTTGGCTCAGTGGGGTCAGGAGGATTCCAAGAGAGGGGTGTTATATAGGGGTAGTCATCCAGAACGCATGAACTGGACATAAAGATATATCAATAAGGGTTTTCATTCAGTATTATAGACTAGGCGTTGACTTAGCTGTAGTGTTGAATTGAATCCTCTTACAAATTGGGGGCTCGTGCCGGACGTTTGGGTTAGATCTACCATTTGTGCAGATTAATACAGCGTGCCAGCTGACCAGATACACATATCCGGTCGGATCACCACGCTGTGTTACGCTGTAAAGCACTCCTCAAAGGAACGCTCTTAGGAAAAGGTCTGTTTTGCAAAAATAAAATACAAACTTTTGTAAGTCAGGACAGAGACCAATCTCTAGAATGACGACCTTAGTAGACATGAAAATAGCCAGAGAGCACCTCTTACATAAACTATTTGTGAGAGGTGAATGGACTGAACAGGGCCAGGATGCCTGGTTGCAGGCCATCACGCGACAGGTCACTGAAACAGGGTCAGACCTATGGAGAGATCAGGGTCCATTACATGTGGCCCTGAGTGAACTATATATGGCTCCTAAAGCCAAAGATGAACACAATAAAATTGCCAGGATAGCAGCATACCTGTACCTATATATGGGAGACATGCAGGATAAATGCACTGAAAGCCAAGATCTGGCAAATAGGCAACAGATGGCAGTAGAGAAGGCCCGATCTGATCTGGCCTCTTCTGAGCAGAGGCTGCAGAGGAGCCAGGAGTCAGAAAATGATAGTAGGCAATATATCATTAAAATAAAAGAGGATATGGGCATCCTACAACAGGAAAAGACAGACCAGGATACCAGATTTCTGGCCCTGCAGAAGGAGCACCAAGACAGTTTGGACTCCTTACTGCAGAACCAGAAAAAGTTGGAGCAACAGATCAATTTCAACAGGGCATGCGCGGAGCAGGTAGTCACCCTGCAAAGCCAGCTAGATAGAGAGAAAGAGGAGAGCAATAAACTGATTCTGAAAGACCTGGATACCCAGGCAGAGTTTGATGAGGAGCGCCAAAAAGCTGGTGCCTTTCAACGACAGAGGGACGACCTGGCAGCACAGATGCAGGCTCTCAGTCAGGAAAGAGACACTTTAGGCCAGGAAGTCTGCCACTTAAAAAAGGAAATTGAAGAAAATCACCTGGCCCTCCAGGGGCTGGGTGACCTCCAAAAAGAAAACCAGAACTTGGTAGAGCACACCAGAAGGGTGGAAGATGCTCTGGCAAGAAAGGAGCAGGCCAGTAGGCATGGGACTCAGGAGGTAAACCTCCTGCAGCAAAGACTGGCCCAGTTCTCCAGGACCAACCAGGAAGCACAGAGGGAAAATGAGGCCCTCTGTCAACACAATGATAGGCTCCAACAACAGGTAGCGATGCAGGAGAGACTGATAGAGTCTAGTAAGGCCTTAACTGAGGAACTGAAGGCACAAATGCAGGCTCTTGCATTGCAACAGGGAGCAGGGGCGGATAGAGATGAGGTTCGCTGGGAAAGGGAAACTCCGGAGCATAACCTCAGGAGCCCTAGTACCAGAGGCCCTCATACCTCTCAGTCCCTGGACTCTGCCACCCCCATGTCCCCTGGCGCACATGAGCACAGGGCCACAGGGATGGCAGATTACTATCCAGCCAGAAGCATGGGGCTCATAGGCCAGTACCACCCAGGAATGGAGGGGTGGGCATCCAGGTATGGGCACCCAAGTACAGTACAGTGGGGAACCCCAGGAGAGTAGGCCCCTTAAGGGCATCCTGAAAACCTCTGCCCAGTTAGGTCAGTGGGGGGGGGTACCCAGCAAATCCTGGCAGCAAGGAGGGATCCGAGGACTCCTCTGAGCACCACAGGAAACAGGAGACCAGGTCCCCACATTCTGCCAGCCATTCCCAGGCTCGCAGAATCCGGGAAAACCTGGAAGAACAGACAGGAACCTCTGGGAGCAGTGCCTCTGAGTCAGAGGATGAATGGACAAGGGTTACACGAACCAAAAAGGCAAAAAGGGCCTTGCTTAAGGACCCCTTAAAGCAGATTAAGGCGATCAGGAGCGTCATCACGCCTTACCATAGGAACGCTAAGTATTCTGTTTGGGAGCACTTAGAGTTGTTTGAGCAAATGATGGAGACTTTCCATTTGAAGGACAGCCAAAGCTGTATTCAATATGTAAAGTGGACCTTCTCCCCGGAATACTCCAGTTTCTTTGCGGGGCTGGAGGACCAAAATCATTTAAGATGGTCCACCTATAAGGCGGCCATCTTGAAACATTTTTCCATTCATAGAAATCCTCAAGAGGCTCGCAAGGCAGCCTACAATTTGCAATGTGGGGAGGATCAGGCCCCACAAGAATTTGTGCAGGAGTTAAAGCGTGCTTTTGCGCAGACCACCAGAAGGGTGCGCACAGACAGTAGAGAATTCATCAATACATTTTTTCATGCCTTGCCCAAATACATAATGACCCAGCTCGTGAGGGATTTTCACGAGAAAAGATCTTTAGACTGGGTCATTGAACAGGCTACCCGGATCTATGAGGTGTAGAAACCGGTAGATAGCAAAAGTAATGCCCAGAAAAACCCCAAAGCCAACAGCACCCCTGCTGCTGCCAAGGTGGCAGAGGTAAAGGTCACCCCCGTTTTGGATTTGGAGATGGGGGGGGGGGCCTAAAAACCTACCTGCACCTAATAATGCTAGGCCCAGAAGGTCCTCGGGCCAGTCACAGACAGGGAGCCAGGGAGCCAGGGAGGCAGCCCCACAAATGGGGTCCCTCGCTCTTCTGATTATGTAAGTCCCCGTTACAAGGGAAATCGACCCATCCTGGGTTATGTGTGGACTCCTCCAGCCCAAGGGGGGGGATCCAGCCAAGCACCTAACCCAGGGAACTTCCCTCCTAACTTCCCACAGGAGGGCAGACATTCTCCAAATCCTGGGCAGAACTTTTTCCCCAGGTATCCACCCAATTTCCAACCCCGAAATCATCCATCCTTCTTTCCCCAATTCCCTGAGCCCAGACAACCTAATCCGGGAGAGGGGAGGCCAAGGGTGGAGGGGTACCCAAATCTTCCCAACCCGGGGTATTACCAGAGGAGGGACAGCTACCCTTCCCGGGTTTCCCAGTTAGAGCGCCAGGTTCAAAACATGGCGCGGGATCTGGGTCACATACTGAGGGCTCAGCAGAACCCTCAGATCAGAATGCACCCAATTCTGGACCTGGTGCCCCAGAACAATGACGGGGGCAACACCCCGATAACTCACCGGTTCCCAGGGAGGAGGCACAAAGGGAAGGGGGGTGTAAAGCCTTGGAGGAAGCTTCCTTCCTCACTTGTAAACAGCCCCTGGAAACCCAGGAACCGGAAACAAAATCTCTTGCCCCTGAAAGTCTGCCTCCTAAGGAGCAGAGGGGGGTAGGAGAAACAAAAGACCCAAACAGACTCAGTTTGAGGAGGAGGTACAGATCTTCCAATTTGAGGGAGAGGGGTCCTCAGAGGATCCTGGGAAAAGGATCTTCTCCTTCAGAGAGGGGGGAACTCCTCCCAAAGAAAAATGGGTCCCTAGGGATGCAAATCCAGACTGGGGAGATGTGGAGACTGAGCTACCGCCGCCCACCACCTCATCCCAGAACCAACAGCAAGAAAATCCCCTGGTTCAAACCCATCCTGGTGACTGCCTCCAAAAAGGGGGGGGCGGCCCGGAACCGGAGCCAGGGGAACCCACAATGGCTCTGATCTCCAGTTGCCAAATTTTTCTTTCAGATTCCCAAGGCTCTCCACAGAACTCTGCCCAAATCTCTTCGCTAGCGATGTCCAAAACCAGAAAATTAGCCCACCAGTTGTCCAAAAATGTACATTATCTGTGCCCCCTTGAGGAGAAGGAGGGAAGATATTATGCCCTGGTACAAGTACAGGGGCAGGGTACAATTTTGGCACTGGTGGACACTGGATCTCAAGCTACCCTTCTGTCCAGAAGGGCCTTTGACGAACTAAATGCAGGAAGGGGAGGGAATTACCAAATTCCTCTCACCTCTCTTCCTGGGCAACTCCAGAACTTTGACGGGAAGGAAATTCCCGTCGAGGGGACGGCAGATTTGGACATTAAAATTGGGCGACACAAGTTGAAACACCCGGTCATAGTTGTGACTCCAGAGGGCACCCCTTGTTTACTAGGGAATGACCTCCTGAGAAGGTTGTCACCCCTAATAGATTGCGTAAACAAGGTCCTCTGGACCCAGACTAGCCGACCAATAAAATTAAAACAGAGTGTCAACCATGTTAGTTTAAACGGCACCTGCCACATGGTTGAACAAAAATCTGACCAAGTAGAATTTCACTTCCAGAACAACCAGATTCCAGACGTGACAGTAATAGCAGTAGGACAACAGACTGGTGATGGGGGGGTCCTCTCTATTTCTGAAAATCAACCTTCCTTCCAGTCTAAAGTGGTACTCCACGCTGGAAGGAAACACTCTGAAATTCTTTACTAATCCACAATCAGAAACTCCCACTCCTATAGTCCAGAAAGATGTGAAATCAGCTCAGAGCCTGGCTGAGATTCAGCAAATTGGAGAGCAGTTGTTCATCCCTGTCCAGTTAAATGATGGGAAGGACTCTGTTCTCGCTCGAGTGTGTGTGAACAACGGTAAGAGCTTCATCAGCGAAGCCATGTTCCGCCAACTCCCAAAAGATCCAGCCATTCCCACATTCAAACTGATAGACAAATGGGAAATGGACCTGGAAGCACCCAATTCCAAACATCTCCTGCCAAGCAGGTGTATGCTCAAAATCTCCATTGGCAACAAGAGCATAGTCCACAATTGTTGGGTCGTGCGAGACGTCCCTGCCGCCTTTTATTTAGGCAGTGACATTCTCAATCGCTTTGCCATTAGTTTGGACCTAATAAACTTCAAAGCTTGGTCCCGATTAGCGGATAATCCCATGGGCTTTGATGATCCAGAAAAAGCATTTAGGTCAGCTCAATTGCTACCTTATGCAGTTGAAATTCAGATTAAAGAGGAAGTCACCATCCCAGAAAGGACCCGACAATTCTCCCTGGAAGTGAAAGCTAAAAGAGGACAATATTTGCAAAACCCTGATGCTTACATACATCTAAACGCTTCTCTCCAACAGCAAGGGTTGGGGGTAAACCCAACTCCATTAGTCAACATAGAACATGACACCATTCCAATAGAGGTGGATAACAGCGACTTGAAGAGTATTACTCTAGCCGCAGGCACCATTATTGGAATGGCGGTTGATGACCGACATTTTTCCATCGACTTAGTAAATGAACTGTTAGGACCAATCCCCAAGGACTGTTTTGACAGTGACAGTGAGGACAATACAACACCAGACAGGATTTTTACCCGGCATGGGGGGAACTTCCTGGTGTACACTTCTTGCCCTTATGGTAAGGAAGATGTGACTTGTGACTTCAGGAGGGATGAGGTGATTTTCCAGGTCCATGAGGGCTGCCTTTCCCACCTGAAGCCTCCGGTCCAAATCAGCACTCTGACCAGGGACTTCTCCACCCAGCTGGAGGAGGCCGCGGAGATAGCCAAACCAGAAGTCTTTCCAGGCTTCAGGCAGATGGTGGAAGAGAGAGTCAACCTAGCTGATGCCTGTGTGACTCTGGAACAAAAGCAAAAGTTGAAACAAGTTTTCTTGGATTTCCAAGATCTCTTTGCGGTAGACTCATATGACTGCGGTCGCACTGACATCCACACAACAACAATCCCCACGGACCCTGGCATGACTCCAGTGTTTGTGAAGCAATATCGCTTGCCTCTCGCATCAATGGAGTCCCTTACTGAAATAATTAAGAACCTTGAGTCCAGGGGAATAATCCGTCCAGTCCACAGCACCTTCAATAATCCGGTGCTGGGAATATTGAAGCCAAACGGCCAGTGGAGACTGTGCTGACCTCAGGGAGCTCAACAAACGGGTCCATACTTCCCGATGGCCTCTCCCCTACATTGACCAAGGGCTGGCCCAGATCCAGGGGTCACAGGTATTCACAGCAATAGACCTGACCAATGGATACTGGACCGTGCCTGTCAGTAGGGAGGACCAATACAAGCTGGCTTTTACCTTTGGGGCCAGCAGTATACATGGACCCGGACTCCCTTCGGATACCTCAACTCCGGCAATGAATTCAACATTTTTCTACATAAGGCAATGCCCGACCTGGGTGCAAGGGGTAACCTGGCTTATGTAGATGATGTCCTCATCAAAAGTTCATCTGTGGAGGAACACATAGCGGAGATCCGTTATGTTCTGACGCAGTTGAGGGCCGCCGGAGCAAAACTTTCCTTTCAGAAAGCACAGTGGTGTAGAACCCGTGTTAATTTCTTGGGGCATGAGATTACTCCTCAGGGTCTCTGTCCCCAGGAAAAGAAAGTGGAAGCACTTCAGAAACTGAAAGACCCCACAACTCTGCGGGAACTAAGGAGCCTCCTTGGACTGACCAATTACAGCAGAAAGTTCATTGAGGGCTACGCAGAGATCACCAGACCCCTGATTCATCTCCTGAAGGGGGGGGTCAAGTGGGAATGGGGTCCAGAACAAGCCGAGGGAGTAAGACAACTCAAGAGAAGCCTCTCACAAGCGCCTTGCCTAGCTTACCCTGTCAGAAACAAGGAGTTCTTCCTGGAGACAGGGTTCTCTAATACGTGCTTGATGGCAGTATTATACCAAAAGCATGACAAGGTCAATAAAGTAATCTCCTATGCGAGCAAAACTTTATCCTCTGTGGAGGAAAAATTCAACGATGTGAGAAGGCACTCCTGGCAACGGTGTGGGCATTGAAGAATTACCGCCCGTTTATCCAGGGGGAACACATCATAGTGGAGACTCCACACCAGCCTCTGCAATATCTCCAAAGTGATAGAATCCGGGCCGGAAATGTGAGTAATTCCCGAATTACTTCCTGGATTCTGTCAATGCAAGGCTTTCCTGTGGAGGTCCGATATGGCCAAAACAAGAAGAGTCCCCTCGCGCAAGGTCTGGCTGACTTGCATGATTGTGCCAGAGAAAACTGTCTCGAGGACGAAAGTCTAAAAATCAAGGACAACATGGAGGCATACCTTAATTCCCCACACAAAGTCTTTGAAGAGGACAAGTGTGAGGGAATGCCCACTGTCTATGTGGATGGATGCTCGTACCATGTTGACAACAACGGGGAGAAGGAACTGGTGGCCGGCGTAGGGAATGCATGGGTGAATGAGTCCCCAGAACCCTCCGCTGGATACAAAATTGGTCCCCGAAGTAGTCAGGTGGCAGAATTGATGGCTGTGCATCAGGCCATCCTCACTGCTGTCCAGCATCAACTCCACGAACTGGTCATAATCACAGATTCGGATTATGTACGGAACGGGTTCGTGGAGCACCTGGTTAATTGGAAAGCCAGGGGCATGTTATGTGCTAACAACAAACCCTTGAAACATGGGAAGTTGATCCAAAACATTGTTGATCTGGTCACCTCGAAAGGAATGACCATCTATTGGAAGAAGATCAAGGGTCATTCCAAAGTAGAGGGACCAGACAAAACTGGAAATGACTTAGCTGATCAGCTGGCCAAAACCGGGGCCATCCAAGGGGATCTAATTGAGATTGAGTCCCTGTTGGGGGAAATCCAGGTCACTGCTATCACTAGGTCCCAGACAAATGCTCACAACGACCTTCCAATTGCCCAATGGAGCAAGGAGACCCCTGATGCTGATTTGATTACCGCTCAGAAGGGGGATCCAATAATTGGTAAATTTTACCAATACCTTGAGGACCCTGAGAATTTTCCCCTGACGGATACCGATTACATTGGGAAAGAGGACCTAAGAGTGTTGATGAAATGTCCAAAAATGTTCCGAATCCAAGACGGTTTGCTGGTAAGGAAATCCAAAGCTGGCCACGATCAGTGGGTGGTTCCTACCTCATTCCGAAGCCTGATGTTAAGTCACGCCCATGATGCGGCCACCGCCGGTCATAGGGGGTTCCACACAACATTGGAAATCTTAAGAGAGGTTGCATACTGGCCACACATGGGGCAGGACCTCGACCAATACTTGAAGGGGTGTCTTGTGTGTGCACAATTTCAGCCATCATCCCTCTCACACCGTGCGCCTCTCCAAAAGCGGGGGATGACACTGCCATGGTCAGATTTACAAATCGACTTTGTAGGCCCCGTGATTCGCTCTGCTAGGGGGAATAAGTGCATGTTGACTGTGACATGCTTGTTTACCAAGTGGGTGGAATGTCTCCCAGCCCCAAATTGCAAGGCAGAAACTGCAGCTGCCCTGATGATTAACCACATCTTTTCCCGTTTTGGTCTACCTCAAAGGATCGAGTCAGACAGAGGTAGCCACTTCACCAGTGAAGTAATGACAAAGATGTGGGAGATACTGGGGGTCAAAAGGAAGTTGCATATTGCTTACAGGCCAGCTTCTTCTGGAGCAGTGGAACGCTACAACTGAACCATTGTGAGCATCTTAAAAAAGTTTGTGGCAGATTCTGGGCCAAGTTGGGACATCCGATTACCTCTGGTCCTAATGGCCATCAGATCTACCCCTTCATCTGCCACCAAAATGTCACCATTTGAGTTGATGACTGGGCGCAAGATGGTGCTTCCTCAGCATTTGCTCTACAGGACCCAAGAGCAGACACTGATAAATGCCTCCACTACTCATGAGTATGTGGAGAATTTAAGGCAACACCTCCAACATGCTTTTGCTTACGCTCAGCGGAAACTAGAAAGATCAGCTGATAGCATGAAGACCCACTATGACCTGAAGACTTCCAGGAAGTAATATCAGGTGGGGGACCGGGTCTATCTATACAATTTCCAAAGGAACCAGGCAAAACAGCGGAAATTCTTGCCTACATGGAAGGGACCCTTTGAGATCATCGACAAGATCTCCCCTGTGGCCTACAAGATCCGCATCCCCAAAGGCGGTTTGGCAGAGGGGGAAGACAAGTGGGTCCACATAAACAAGTTGAAATGTTGCCATCCCAGGCACACTCTGCAACAACTGGAGGAATCCTCTGGAATCCTAGCGGGTACTCTCTCAGACTAATTCAGTTCCAACCATAAAACATACCACATCTAGTCTCTAAAATATTGTGATTTGCATGAAACTGTCTCTTAGTTATACTGTTTTTTTTTCAAAATAAGAATGTAATGTTTCGTTATGATGAAATTTATATGCCACCCCACCATATCAATGGTGGGGAAGAAATGTCCATGAATAGGTATTGCCGCTCTTCCTTTGTCGTCCTAGGAGAAAGAAAACCTGGAGACGGGCCAAGGAGGACGATCCGGAGACCGGGAGCAGAGACGCAACGGGCCCGGGGTACCGCCCAATCTTCCCATCGGGACCTGCGAGGAGAACCGATCGATCAGTACCGGATGGAGGAAAAGATGCTGAACTGTGCCATCTATTGGAAGAAGATGAGGAAACATCCCAGGTCTTGCGAGTCCCATTCGTGAAATAGAATGGCCATCGCAAGAGGGGGGCTTGTGGGATGTATTTACCCATGCATCCGAGCCCTACCTCAAAACTGTGCAGTATTGACATGGAAAACATCATGATGGCCAGAGCTTCCCAGAAAATGCACAGGGAAATGCATGAAGAATAGGCTGCCACTCATTTTTGCCGATGTTATGGGCACAGAAGGACACTGCCTAAAACCACCATTGGACTACCCACACAGTAGTCTGAAACCATTGGGAATGGCAATGCTGATTGCCAAAAGCAAACCCATAACTGTTGGGAATTCATTTTCTTAAATCCCAAAAAGGGGTGCAGTACCAGTACTCACCACTATCCAAAAGCCGGCGTTTTAAAACCACCAGATTTTGTAGAAAACTGAATAAATGAACCCAAAGCAAGCCAAAGAAAGACTTACTGAGAGGTGGATCCAATGTAAAGTTATATTCTGAAGTGACTTGAAGGTTTATAACAAGACTGGCTGAGCTGTGGATTTCAGCAGTTTAAGTAAATTTGGACTGAAAGACACTACAAATCTAAATGTTTAAAAGAAATGAGTGACCTACTTTGAGTGTCACATAGGTTGCAATTGTTTAAATGTCATAGTTTTAAACTTAGAATCAGCATCCTAGCTGCATATGTAAAAAAATGTCTTGACTTAAACTGGGGAACAGAAATGACATGTAGCTAAAAACTGGCTTAAAGAGATTCCAATTTTGCCTGGCAACTACCCCCCATCAGGAGTGAAACTTGAGTCACAGCTGTGTTCCCAGGCCTATCTGCCTTTTGCTGGCCACACTAAGGATATGCCATCTCTCTGATAATTGAATTAAGGGGAGCCCCCACAGAATACAGGAGCTCTGAACAAAGCCCTGTCCTGACCCAGGCAGATGGTTTATTGCAGATGTTGTAAAAGTAGCTTCCTCCTGAAGCAAAGGGGAGGAGCACTGCCTGTGAGAGCAAGCTGGCTTGGCAGAACTGGAAAAACCAGAAATTCAACCTTGTGCTGGGGGGAAACCACACCCCTTTGGGGCCAGAACATAACTCTAAAAAGATGAATAACTCATAGAGCGGACATGTGAAAATTTTATAAATGATACCATAATTCTTGTGATTTTTCTGCCCACATTTTAAGAGGTTTTTAGAACCGGTGGCATGTTCAGGGGGGTTTTAGCGGAAAAGAGGATATTACTCAAAATGTGTGCATGTGAAAAATCTGACACTTCATCAACTAATGTCCATACTCCTTGCGCACATGTGTGTAAATTTGGGTTAATGTCCGATATTGCAAACCAGTTAAAAAGTGCAAAATATTGCCATTTCTGAATGCAAGCCCCCAGGAAGAGCAGAGTTGGAACAGGGGATACCTCCTGTGATATGTGATGGGTGCATGTCATTTCAAACCACTGTGTAGCTATGAAATATGTATTTGGTTCAAATCTAGATTTGTGTGCAAGTTGACAGGAGGAGTGGACTTTCTGCAGGCTGTAAAATGACATCACTCTGACACAACTTAGCTCCCCCAATCAGGGGAGAAATGAAAGCTTGGCCAATGATAAGTGGAGAGGGGCTGGCTAGTGATGCTGCTCACACACACCCATTTTAAAAACACATAAAAGCAGAGAGACAGGACAGATAGGGACCTTCAAATCCATTTGCTGCGGGACGCTCTGCCGGGAAAATCCATACTTTACCTCCATCAACCTTCAGAGAGCAGACATAGAGACTTCAAATCTATCAAAGACTTGCAGTAACTTTCCTCAGAAAGCTTAGAATCGTGGCTTTCCTACGAACCTAGTACCGCATTCCTACCCCCTATAGTTTTGCCGTAATCGTGAAAAACGCACTCGCGAATGTTGCCGCGATTTGCAAATTTCTCCACGTGTGAAAACAGAAGCTTATTGCTTCCATTTGCCAGAAATTCGTTTAACCTGCTAATTATCCCTGAATCATTGCTAGTGTGAGCCTGGACTAATATTAAATAGATACCACTCACCCTGAACCTCTAGAGGGAATTAAAAGCATTTTAACATATTTTCACTCCATTGCCAGCACATATCAAAGCATTTTGCCTGTGTTTTCAACTTCTGTAGTCTAAGTTGCTGGGTGAACTGAATTACATTTGAATTGCATTTTTGAGAATTGTGTGCCTTCCTTCCCTTTCCTTGCATTGCATAAAAGGGGGGGTGAATTGTCCAAGAAAGTGATTACATTGTCTTTTGCTGAAATCCTATCAAGTTATTTTCTGTACTGCATTTCATTCCACATTGCATCCATTGGAAACCATAAAAGTATTGTTGCTATCTTATCCATTTCATGTCAACTCCTTAGTGATTATAAAGAAGTGTGCTAGTGCCAGATTCTCCGTTGTTAATCTTTATCATATCAGATTAAGTGTGATATTCAATTATTAATTTATTATAAAGCGTGATATATATATATTGTTTAAATTATCAATTAAACCTTTTAACTTGCAAAACAGAACTACTTCTTGGCTCAATGGGGTCAGGAGGATTCCAAGAGAGGGGTGTTATATAGGGGTAGTCATCCAGAACGCATGAACTGGACATAAAGATATATCAATAAGGGTTTTCATTCAGTATTATAGACTAGGCGTTGACTTAGCTGTAGTGTTGAATTGAATCCTCTTACAGTACGAACTAGAAACGCTGTGAAGTAAATCGCGTGTGAACCGACAAGAAGTACAGAATTCACCCACTCCGTCTCCACGAAAAGCACGTACAAGGAAATGATGTCCTACACGCACCTTTTGAACCGGCCCACACGTCCAACGTCACTTCCGCGTATACGCGCTAAGACCCTATCCTCCAATTACACGAGCTGACACTCGGACGTGCAGTTCTTGGACGTGTAACATGCACCCAGGTTCAGGGAAACGCCGGCGCGCACACGTCACAGATGCGCTTACGTGCTAAGGGCCTTTCGTCCAATGAAATCGCGTACGCGTGCTGACGCGCTTATGCGCTAAGGGCCTTTCCTCAAATTACACGCTGACGTGCTAGATTTTCACTTGCCAAATCACTCCGTATCAAGCTGGCAACGCGTACGCACACGGAAGACCACGCTCCTGCCCAGAAGGCCAAATTACTGCCCCCAAGAGCCCCAAGCACCCTCCCACCTGCCATCTGCTGCTGCCTGATTGCCTGCTGCCCACGTGCCCTGCCATTTGCTGCCTGCCCGTCAGCCCGGGGTGCTGTTGCTGTGACCACCCCTGCTGGAACCGAAGACTCCCGACTGCTATTCCATCGCTCCACAGCCCAGCCCCAGGACCCAGTTGCCCACCCACTCCTGCCTCTGGGGTTGCCATGTTGGGCACTACACCATCTGGCACCACTGGCAACCCCCAGCCAGAGAGGCAGTGGGCCACCAGCTTCACTGCCACCGAAGTTGGTGTCCTGGTGGAGCATGTCCTGGGGCATTATGATGCCCTTTTCGGAACATCACACGCCAACAAGGAAGGACGGGAGAGGATCTGGGACGACGTAGTGGTTGCCATCAACGCGGAGGGGGTGACAACCCGCGACATCAAGCACGTCAAGAAGCGCTGGGTGGACTTCAGGTCCAGGACCCTCCACAAGCCCCGGCGCCTCGCGGAGGGGGGCCGGGTACACCTGAGTGCCATCCAGATGAGGGTCCTGGAACGCGTAGGCCCAGCGCTCCACGCCCAGATCCATGGGAGGCAGACCCGTCTGGAGTTGAGCGGTAAGTGGCCAAGCATTGCTGTGTGAGACTGTGCATGTTGCAGTGTGCTGGTAGTCTGATGCTTGCCTGTATGTGTGACATAGGCCATGTATGGATATGTGTGTGTGCAGGGACATCATGGTCATGCATGTGAGACCAGTTATGTGTGAGCCACATGGTTGATGCATGTGTTTTAAAACAACATGGGGAGCTCTATGTGGAATGCACACGTGAATGCATGGCTGTCTCTGTTCCTGGACATGGAGGGGGGGGTGGTGAGGAATGGGTGCTAATGTCATGTACATGTATGGTGCACATGTGTGTGTGTGTGTGTGTGTGTGCGCCTGAGAAGTGTGTGTGTGACTTTGAAACGCCATGGATGCATGTGACTTTGAAGGCAACATCTTGGTTTACAGGGGCCCTTCTACATGGATGTTGATGTTGATTGCAGGCGCCCGGACTGTTTGTGCATGAGTGTTGTGTGCATTCACCCATGTGTTGTGGAATGACAGGATGGAAGTGACATTTGACAGTGCCACTGATGTTATTGCTTCCTGTCTAGGGTATTTTGTACTGTACCCTGATGCTTGTGTTCTATGTCTCCCTCTACGCAGCGTCAAGTGAAGAAGAGGGCAGAGACGGCGCTGTGGAGCCAAGCGCCGGGGATGCCTCCACTGGGCGGCGACGCAAGGCCCAGCCACCCTCCCAGGAATTACCATCATCCGGGAGCAAGGGGGCTGGTGCTGCGTCTGCCACAACGGCTGTGGCGGAAGGGCCGGGTGAGCCCCCACAGGGGCTTCCAATGGCGCAAGACAGTGTGGCGACATCCAGGTTGGTGGTCTCCACAGAGGAGGAGGAGCCCGCTACTGAGCCGCACATGGGGCCTGGTGGGTGTAGTACCACTGGTGCAGTCCAGGGCCAGGGTCAGGAGGCAGCACAGGTCACCGTGGAGGATCCTGTGCATGTCGCTTTCCTTGACCCTGTGACTGCACCATCATGCACCAGCAGGGAGGCCCCGTCCCAGGCCCGTCCGCAGGTAGGGGAGAGTGCCATATCACCTGCCTCTCCACTACCTGCGGGCGAGGGGTCCCGCAACCATATGGGATCCGTCCTGGTGGGTGTCGCGTTGCGCACGCGTGTCATTCGTGATGACGTGCATTCTTCCTGGGCGGAGAACGCACGCCATCACGAAGAGCAGCGTTGTGACGTGGCACTGCTGGGAGGGGCCCTGGTCAGAGGGTTCCTACATGTGACGCGCACTCTGGCGGACCTCTCCTCCTCTGTGGAGGCTGTGCGCCGGTCGTTCTCCACATCATCTTGTGGCCCAGATTCCACCAGGGCCCCCTGTGGACCTGGCCTGACCAACACAGCCAGCTTGGTGGAGATCCCATCCCTGCCACAGTCGGGAATTGGCGGTCCAGCAGGGGTGGACACCACAACTGGAGACCAGCAGATGGAGGATGTGCAGGCACCATCGGACAGGGCACATGGACAGCAGCAGCAGGAGCAGGCTGTAGGTGGGAGCAATGATGGCTCGGGGCCATCAACATCCGAGGGGCAGGCATCGGCCGGAGGGCAGGAGGACCCTGGACGGAAGTGTCTTCCGTGTGGCAGCGGTTGGGCCATGCGATAAATGCTGAGCGGCAGCGGGCGGAAGAGGCACGGCTCACGATGGTCAGGGCGGAGAACTCCATGCGTAGGGCCCTGAGGCGGGCAGAGTGCCTCGAGGCCATTCGCAGGGACCTGGAGTTCCAGATGTCATCGTCTCTGCGAACCCTCGGGGCCATGGAAGAGGACCACCTCCGGGACATCGAGCAGGAGTTGGATGATGCCCTGGCCCGGAACATCAACATGTGAGTCGTTGGACTTGCCCGCTGCCCTTGTAAATAGTTATTTAGTTAGTATTAGGTTTCTTTGGTTTTTTCTTTATTTTGGATCTTTTGGACAATAGACCACATTTTTGTATATAGTTTTTTTATTAGGTAGGAGTTTTTGATAGGTTTCATTTCTTCAGTTGGAATCATGGACCCTGCATTGTTCATCTGTATATAGTTGACTGTTGGATTCTACTTTTTTGTTTGGATTTCCCCATGGAGCAATGGTTTTCCCTTGGATTTTATTTTTGGAACTGTGACTTTGGACACCTTTCCTTTTGGATTATGATTTGTTGTTTTTCATTATTTTACAGACATGCAGCTTTTCTTTTTTAATTTCCATTGTCGTTTGTTTGATTTTAATTCCATTCATGTTGCTTTTAATAAATTTTTTTTCTTCAAACTTCGATGTGTGGTATTATCTCATTGGTTTCATGCATGACATGATATGGGTTTTGAGATTCACTTGCACCCATTGTGTGTGTGTGAGGGACATGTCTTCATTTACATACTTGCCATTGGGGTTGTGTCATGTAATTGGCATTTCTATGTGGGTGGATGCAATACTTGGGTTGGTCTTTGGCATGTGGAGGCTGGCCATAAGGGCCAGGGATCTAGATTGTGATGCCGTGTTGGCTGGGGGACATGTGTCAGGGCCTGCTGGCATATGCCTCGCACTGCTGGGTGGTGGGGGTATGGGGGACATGTGTCGGGGCCTGTTGGCAGGTACCCTGCACTGCTGGGGGGTGGGGGTGCAAGGGGACATTAGTGGGACATGAGTGGGTGCCTGCTGGCAGGTGCCCCGCACTGCTGGGGGGGGTGCAAGGGGACATGAGTGGGGGCCTGTTGGCAGGTGCCCCTGCACTGCTGGGGGGTGGGGGTGCAAGGGGACATTAGTGGGACATGAGTGGGTGCCTGCTGGCAGGTGCCCCGCACTGCTGGGGGGGTGCAAGGGGACATGAGTGGGGGCCTGCTTGCAGGTGCCCCTCAGTGCTGGGGGTGCAAGAGGACATGAGTGTGGGCCTGCTGGCAGGTGCCCTGCACTGCTGTGGGGTGGGGGTGCAGGGGGACATGAGTGGGACATGAGTGGGTGCCTGCTGGCAGGTGCCCCGCACTGCTGGGGGGGGTGCAAGGGGACATGAGTGGGGGCCTGCTGGCAGGTGCCCCTCAGTGCTTGGGGGTGCAAGGGGACATGAGTGGGGGCCTGCTGGCAGGTGCCCCACACTGCTGGGGGGTGGGGTGCAAGGGGACATGAGTGGGGGCCTGCTTGCAGGTGCCCCTCAGTGTTGGGGGTGCAAGAGGACATGAGTGTGGGCCTGCTGGCAGGTGCCCTGCACTGCTGGGGGGTGGGGGTGCAGGGGGACATGAGTGGGGGCCTGCTGGCAGGTGCCCCTCAGTGCTGGGGGTGCAAGGGGACATGAGTGGGGGCCTGTTGGCAGGTGTCCCACACTGCTGGGGGGTGGGTGTGCAAGGGAACATGAGTGGGGGCCTGCTGGCAGGTGCCCTGCACTGCTGGGGGGTGGGGTTGCAGGGGGACATGAGTGGGACATGAGTGGGGGCCTGCTGGCAGGTGCCCTGCACTGCTGGGGGGTGGGGGTGCAAGGGGAGATGAGTGGGGGCCTGCATGCAGGTGCCCTGCCCAGCTGGGGGGTGGGGGTGCAAGGGGGAAATGCGTTGGTGATCACTAGTGCAAGGTGACATTTGGCTTGGCTGGGTGGCATGCCCATGGTGGATGGGCTGCCTGCGGGACATGACCAGGGTTGCAGGGTAGTCCCCTGTGGTGTGGTCTGCCTGCAGGGGCCGTGGAGGGTGTCGACGGAACACCTGGGAGGACCCACACTGCCAATTCACATGTAGGACTCCCCTGCACCCCCGAAATACACGTACCCCACTCGCACAGGGCCTATCGCGTGTGAAACTTGCCCGCACCCCAGTAATACACGTACCCTGCTGAAATCGCGTGTGGAACTTCCCGCGTACCCCAGTAATACAGGTACCCTGCTGTGATCGCGTGTTACACTTCCACGCACCACAGAAATGCACGTACCCGGCTGTAATCGCGTGTGGAACTTCCCGCGTACCCCAGTAATACAGGTACCCTGCTGAAATCGCGTGTTACACTTCCACGTAGCCCAGAAATACACGTACCCTGCTGTAATCGCGTGTGAAACTTCCCTGCACCCCTGTAATACATGTACCCTGCTGTAATAGCGTGTCCAACTTCCCCGCACCCCAGAAATACACGTACTGTGCTGAAATCGCGTGTGGAACTTCCCGCGCACCCCTGTAATACACGTACCTTGCTGTAATCGCATGTTGAACTTCCCGCACCCCAGAAATACACGTACCGTGCTGAAATCGCGTGTGGAACTTCCCGCGCAGCCCAGTAATACACGTTCCCCGCTCGCCGTTTGCTGTTTGGCAGCCCTGTATACTGGTCCAGGGTTAGCGCAGCCCTTTGCGATGAATTGAGTATTTTGATGGCTTTTCCTTGCGCAAGGGCGTTCTTGGGGGCCTAACTGGCGCAGCTGCGGGGTCGCTGCGCCACTCTGGGCCATAGCTGGTTTTGGAGGCTGAAATCCATGAATACGCTGTGCGCGGATATCAATTATAGCGCACGCGGCTGGCGCAGACATTCGCACGCGCACACTGTGCGCCAGCCGCGTGCGCCACTTTTGTGCGAAATTCTATGAATTATCCTGTGAGTTTCCTATATCTATCAATGCTTTCTCTAGGGTAAGACCATGGGATTTATGAATGGTAACTGCATATGCAAGAGTTAGAGAAAATTGCTCTCTACATACGTACATGTCTTTGAAGAGAAGGAATCGAGCAATTGAGCGCCCTATCCTTTTCACTTCTGAAACTTTACCACAACTAATATTTACAAACTGAATGTTGCTATCACGTGGGTATGATTGAAAGCCAACAACTGTGCCCAGTGCTTCATTAACTAGCCCTTGCTCTACGTCAAGGTTACGTTTAAGAATTACTCTACAATTTAATGACAATTTCAATATTTTTTCCAACCCATCTGGGTTGGAGATTGAATTTTATAAACTATTTAGTCTTGTTGTGGCTTGTTCACACATGGGTACTGTCATACCATGTACGTCTAGTTTGTCTATGGCGCTAATTTCTATTATTGCATGCATTTCTTTCTTTAACATTGTTTCATCGAATTTGAAACAGCTTGCAAGAGTTGGGATTAAGGCCATACAATTGACATTTTTGTGCGCTATTTGTTACATAACCTCAGTTGCACATGCATTATCGCCATAAAGTGCATGGATATGCCAGTTTTATAATACAGTTTGTGCTTCTTGCGATAATACTTTTTAAGATGTTGGCATAAGTGAGATCTGCAGATTGCCGCATGTTCTCTGTATTGGAAATGTTGCCAAAGGCTGCCAAAGGTCAAAATTACCTATGCTACCAACAGTTTTCCGGCAGAGTTTATGGCCTAAGGTTTTAAAAATCGGTTCACCTTTCACTTGTCAATTGTAGAAGATCTCTGAAAATAATGTGTTTCCCTGCAAAGAGTTCTTCGTTATTATTTTTAAGTACTTCTTTCAATCTGAGATGAATCAAAGCCAACATTAGGTTGGAGACTATGCTCACTTCATCTATTAGTAGCATTTTCATTTGTTTCAATACTCTACGTAATTCCTTTGCAGCTTCTGCAGAAAGTTTGTAGTAGTCTAATTTATTTTGATGCTCTACTGGAAGCAGTAGTAATCGTTGTAAAGTCACACCGCCTATGTTGTAGGCAGCTAAACCTGTGGGGGCTGTTACAACAGCTGACAGTTTGTTGTTTGTCAATTGTTGAAGGAACTTGCTGATGATTTTGATTAAAGGATAGTTCCGGGACTTTTTTTTTATTGTCCCTACGGTTCGGCCATGTGTTTTTAAGCATAACTCGGTAGATCGTAGAAAACTTTCCTATGGACCTTACCCGACTTTTCGTCCATTATCGCACTCGAAATCAGCCGCCATTTTCTGATAATCCTATCATTTCCCCCCATCGCCCTGGCTCACCTGCTTTTGCTGCACTAAATCAAATCCCCCGCTCCTGAGCCTGACATCAGCAGACGCGTACCGCCCATTTCCCAACGCCAAAGCACCTTTCGTGTCAACAATCGCTGCGCCTCAGCTAATGAAGTGTCACCATGGAAATGGCAGGACGCCTCTTTCCTCAATAAGTATAAACACACCGTTTCACAACACACAGCAGCATATTTTCGATTCCATTACTCTCTCTGTTTTACTTTGAGTATTTTGTGACTCGTTTCTGTGCTCTGGTCAGCTACCTTCGCCGCTTCTAGGCCTTGTGAACACCTGTACCATCTCTGTAAATTATTTTACTTTCTTTACCACACAATGGCTACAATAATGCCGTATATGTACGAGCCCGAGTACACCGAGGAAGAACTACTGGAAAGGCAAGCACGCGAAAACGATGGGGATTCGGACGGCAGTTGGGAGGACCAGTCAACGGATGAAGAGCCTGGACCATGTCGCATGGACGGCGTCTCCACCTGGTGCACGTGCAATCGGTGCGAGCTAATGCCAACTGAGGAGGAGAACTGCTGCTGCCGTGAAAATTCCGGGTGCTTGGCCTACATTTCGGAAGGCGAGCCAAGTCCGCAATGCATCACCGAGCTGCCAGAGTTCAGGGAAGCCTGCCTCTCACAGACCGTGTTGAGGATGATGATGGTGCTTATGCACGAACTTCGCGGCACTGTTCGTCCGCGTAATCCGAGTAATGAGTAAGTATACTCTGGTTGTGATGTCAGTGATGCCACTACTATTTCATGGTCGTCTCCCACATATAAAATTACATCTACATATCATTCGAATGCATGTAAATTGGTTCCATATTGTGCATTTTCTAGATAGAATTTTTTTCAAAGCAGAATGACATTTTTTACCTGAATCGACAGTGATAAGAAAGTTTTGTCATTTTAATACAGTTTGCATCTTTCTTTTTCACAGGTGGTACAGGCTGGTGGCCTATCGTTGCTTCACTTGGTGGCTTCACGGGAGGCTCGGACACCGCGTTCGGAGAGTAATACCTGCCTGTGCGGTACTTGCCATTAGACAACATTTCCCCAGCGACAGTGGACAATTCCGCGGATTTTCCCTGGATGTGCTGCAACCGGAACTTTACAATGTGGAATGTTTATTATTTATGTTCAATTGAAATTAAGATCTAAAATAAAACCCAACATATATTTTAACAATGGTTGTTTTGATTTTTTAAATGAATCTAGTGTGTCTCCATTGAATAGTCTTCCTGTGCCTTGTCTTGTCACACCACATGTCTCCGGCCAGCATCCTCCCTCACGCTGGCCGCCCACCTTCAATCCACATAACCGTTGAACCCATATGCAGCAGACATACATATGTTATTTTGCGGGTTGGCATCAAGCCTAGGCATCCAGGGTCTCCAGGGTGAACTGCACCCATATATTCTCCTGGGACGGTGAGGTATTTATAAACTCACCCCCCTGCCTTCCATGTACTAGATCCTGCAGCCTGCCTCTTACATGCAGTTAGATGGCCTCTCCTTGGTGAGGCCCTGCAGCAAACGAGTCTTGTCTGCACGACCACCGCCCCAATCCACCCCCCGCCCTATCAAAGGCAGTTCGCACCGGGGTACTTGTGCTGGCAAGTGGAGCTGTCAGGGAGCGATAAAGGCCAAGAGGTGCCAAAGACCATGTACACTTCAAAGTGGTCTATAGAGCATGGGTTGTTGTTCCCATGTCTACCTCCAGACCCCGTTTCTCCTGCCAAGCATCCCCCCCTCACGCTGGACGGCCCCCTGCAATCCACATAAGTGTGTCTCCGTTCACGAGTCTTCCTGTGTCTTGTCTGCACGACCACCGCCCCAATCCACCCCCCGCCCTATCAAAGGCAGTTCGCACCGGGGTACTTGTGCTGGCAAGTGGAGCTGTCAGGGAGCGATAAAGGCCAAGAGGTGCCAAAGACCATGTACACTTCAAAGTGGTCTATAGAGCATGGGTTGTTGTTCCCATGTCTACCTCCAGACCCCGTGTCTCCTGCCAAGCATCCCCCCCTCACGCTGGACGGCCCCCTGCAATCCACATAAGTGTGTCTCCATTCACGAGTCTTCCTGTGTCTTGTCTGCACGACCACCGCCCCAATCCACCCCCGCCCTATCAAAGGCAGTTCGCACCGGGGTACTTGTGCTGGCAAGTGGAGCTGTCAGGGAGCGATAAAGGCCAAGAGGTGCCAAAGACCATGTACACTTCAAAGTGGTCTATAGAGCATGGGTTGTTGTTCCCATGTCTACCTCCAGACCCCGTGTCTCCTGCCAAGCATCCCCCCTCACGCTGGACGGCCCCCTGCAAACCGCATAATGCCACGACATATACACGTCATTCATTCACAAACACACCCCTGTTTCGAATTCTTTATAACCCACTTCATATTTCTAATGAGAACTTCTTTGCGCTTTGCTAGTCAACCCGTGAAGGTGCTGGTTATCTGCTCTTCGTCTCTGTGAACTTCCGTGACCACTTCGAGGAAACTCGTCAGTTTGCAACCTGTGAACTGCTCCCTGTTCTACGACAAGAAACTACTCTGATCCCGGAATCTAACTGTTTGTTCGTCAAGGTAAGGCCATGTACCATAATCATTTTGCTTCCAATTTCTTTTCGTTCAAGACAGTACATGCAAGGAACTAGTCACATGTTCTGAGTTTAGTCAAATTATTTTTCTATTTTTTTAAAGTTATTCAAATACTTATCCGCATGTGAATAACGTGTATAGTTCCAAGAACCAAAACGAACCTTGCATTGAACCTTTTATGTGTCATTTCATTTTTTAACACATTGTTATTCATAGAGAATTGTTGATCTTTACTTTTCAGAACTTTCCACAATGCCTGCCTGTTCCATTGGCGGTTGCCCTTCGAAGACCCATAATAAATCTGAAGGTACTATAATGCATGTTTTCCCTAAGACAATAGATCAGATAAGAGAATGGGTCCGATATTGCGGATATCCACCGTCTGAGCTTGAAAGTAGAGTCCTAGAAGTCTTTGCGGACAAGAGGGGTGATCGATACCGCATCTGCAGCAGGCACTTTAGCTCAGACATGTACTCCACATCATTGCTAATAAAGAAGAACACACCGCGAGCGAGGCGAAAATTGCTCTCAACCGCTATTCCCACTCTATTCGTCCACATCCCTCCACTGGTGAGTCAAGTTTACGTATTTATCTCTCGGCCTTGCGGTAGTGTGTAGCATTAGCTAACAATAATTTCCCCATTTATGTATCCACTCAATATGAAGGCGGAAGATTCTCCATCCGTGTCGTTATTGCAGTCATCAGCCACTTCAAGCGCCTATCGGGTAATCTTACTTAGCTATTCTGCCACTGACTTGTTTTGGGCATGTAAATCAATAGTTTTAATTTATCGTGTGATTATTTTACCTAATGGTACACCCTTGTACTCGTCCTCTAGTCTTTGTTTTCAGTTATAATTATTGTTATCCAAAATAATGCAAGTACTGTCTTTCAGGGAGATGCTGAGGAGTCCAACGTATTGACGACAACCGTTGATGTCACTCAGATGCTCGAGGTACGTTTCCGGACAGTTCCATCGATGGAGATCATCAGATCTTGCATTCTTGTAGCGTGATTGTTACACACAATGTTTCTTTCGTTTTTAGCCATTGATATGTCCTTCTGTCGTCGCCCTCCTATGTGTCTTCTTTTTTCAATATTGTGTTCATTACAAATGAAAGTCCTATGTTTCAGGGAGTCGATGGAGCATTAGTCCAAGAAGAAGGGGGAGCATGCAGTTACGGGTCGGCGCAACAGCTTGCAGAAGTGTGCACCGCAGTTACATCGTCCCTTGATGTTCTTATGCATTTCGAGGTATGGATACTGACAGTTCGATCAAGTGAAATCATATGACGTGATTACATCCGCTATACTTCCTTCTTTATTAACGCAAGTACTATGTTTCAGGGAGATGACGGAGCTTCTTCTACAAGAACATCACCCTAGTAGTTGATGCAGATCTCTGGGTGGTGACACTTCCAACGATCGAGCAAATCGAATCATATTTACATATCCATTATTTATTTTAGACAACTGATCATTTGTGCAGGTCTATTTAGATGAGCCGTTGATGCCTGCACAAAGTTTATGTTCTTTTTAACAAAATAGAAAACCATACTAATGCAATTACTGTGTTTCAGGGAGTTACTGAAGCATCATCTTCAATAATATCATCAATGGAAGTCTATGAGGAGCCCGAGGTATGGATCTTGACAGTTCCATCTAACTAGATCAACAATGCGTGAATAATTGTCGTTTGAATGTTCTACACAAAGCGTTCATTCGTGTTTTGCTATTGAGATGTACGTGGGTATTGGTCCCCAAGTACATTTTGTGTTTTCAATATTATTATACATACTAATGAAAGTTCTATGTTTCAGGGAGTCGATGGAGCGTCAGTGCGTGATGGATGTGCTTATCATGAAAATATAGTCGTTGCAGCGCAAGAGCAAGTGGAGACATGCACACACGAGTCGGAGCAACAGCGTCCTGGTGTTGAAGTTCGAGGCAAGAAAGTTTCAAAGAAAAGAAAGCAAAAGAAGGTTAGTGTCCTGGTCACTATATTATGTTGTTTTTCACTGTTAATAGTTCAATACTGTAAATTGTGTTTAAACTGAACATCCCTTTTCCAATCTGTCCTCTAGTTGCAAGTGGGTGTACGAACTAGATCTACACAGACAGTGAAGCGAACGAGAGATGTTGCTTGTCAAACCTTTTGGCAGGGACTTGAGACTGGAGATGCATCGTGCCAATGGGAAGAATATGAAGTGATTGACAACGGAGCTATACCACATCCAGCCATTGATAGTGAATGTCCTCCTGGTAGTTCGGATGCAGTCGGAGATCAATTCACAGAATCCACACCCGCAAAAACTAAGACCGCGAGAAAGTTGAAGAAATTGTTTTATTCACCCATCGCCGGAGAAGGAACAGATGTTGCAATGGAAGAGAATGAAGTGGACGACAATGAAACACCATCAATATCACTGAACATAGCGGAAGACGATATCAGAGATTCTACCTTTCATGTGAGTGACATGTCCTCAACGTTACAGGCCGAACCAGCTGGGATGCAGAGTGACAGTATAAGGAAAGAGGCCAAATTCATTGTATTCGATAGTTGTTTGATTGATATTATTATTCGGATGAAATGTGGGCATTCGGTTGGTGGGGAAGTATGTGGGGAGCCATTGATTAATGTGACTCGTGCAATTCGAGGCACTAACCTTAAAATACATGCCACCTGTACAAAATATCATCCTTTCTCATGGTCTGCACAACCCATGCTGGGGCAACTGCCAGCAGGCAATCTACTTTGTGCAGCGGCTGCACTTTTTAGTGGTTCAAGTTTTAAAAAATTAGAGTCTTTCTTTCAGTTTGTGGGAATCCATTTCATTGCGAAAACTCAGTTCACCAATTTGACGTTTGGCATCTTGCAAAAACAATCAATAAAAAAATGTCGGCTGCAGGTAAAAAAAAAGATATGCAAGGTATTTCACAGTGGTCCAAGTCAATCAGCAACCATCTTTGGTGGAGCTCAAAAACATGTGGAGGGTCGTTGGAAATTCTACTGGAAAAATGGCGGTCAGTAATGCTACACTGTATCAACGTTCACCACTGGACCACAAACCAACATTTCCACAATTGTGAACATGGCCATTTGTCCACAGAGGAGGCACGGAAGAAGAAGTGGTTGATTCCTTCATCACCCACTCACAAAGCCATTGAAAAGATTGTATTTGATAAAACTATAACAAGAGATTTGAGGGGACTCACGGAATTCTGCCACACAGGAGATTTGGAGGTGTTCCACAATATGTGCCTAAAGTACAGGCCAAAACGATTGCATTTTGGCATGGAGGGCATGATAAATCGGACTCTTCTAGCGGTCTTGGCACATAACCATAATGTTGGCCGTCAACAAAGTAGGACGACCGGAACTTTAGGGACGCTTCGCTACAATAAGGCCTTCACTAAAAGAAGTAAACAATGGGTGATCAAACCAGTGTTTGAGGATATGCAATATGAGTTTATTGAGAGACTTATTGTTGATGTCCTAGATAGGCACATACATGGAGTTGTGAATGAACCTGTGCAGGGGACAACTGCATTGCCACCCAACATTGCCTCTGTTCCATGTCCACCTAAAGCAGAGCTCATTGAGAAATACACATCACGGTTTAAATGATTGTCATTTGATTGTCTGTTCTCTCGAGTCTCCTCATGTCGCAGGCCCATTGAATATGTGTATCTATGTAATGTGTAAATAAAAGTGATTGCTCAGTGTACATGCAATGTGTCTCTCCACCCTTGCCCCTCCCTTCACCGTGCAGTAGTGCGAACCACCCGGGTGTCACCTGTGACTTTGCTCTCGAGTCTCCTCATGTCGCAGGCCCATTGAATATGTATAGCTATGTATTGTGTAAATAAAAGTGATTGCTCAGTGTACATGCAATGTGTCTATCCAACCTTGTTCATTTGCGCATTAAATTAAACCAAACAGTAATATAAATCATTTTTCAAAAAATATAGAATGTATCCGTATTTATGGTTCTATGTGGCTGCAAAGCACGCAGACAAAATGCAAAGATGGAGTGTAAATTTCAAGTCCTGTGAGATGGCCTTACACTGAATGTAGCTAACTAGGAATGTGTGCTCGTTCAAAGTGAAGGTCAGCTGCTTTGATTTTTTGCTCGGGTGCCGGAATGGCCCACGAGTCAGTATAAGGTTCTATTGTTATTTGACCTTGACAGGCCGGGACCATCCCGAAAGACTTCTTTTTGGGGGTGTGGTGCAATAACGTAAGAAACGATAATGAATAAAATTTCAGAAACGAAAGCCATTTAATGTTCGTTCATTAGAAGAAATAACGTCGGCATAGAAGGAGTGGTATTTCGGGGCTGCCCTACGCACAGACACAATGGAAAATGCAAATATAATGTAAGTAACTCTTTAGATGAGTTTATACCGCAATTTAATTACTATAGAGTAGCTTTAAAGACGGGTTAAGTTGTACTTGTTCGTTCTATGTGGCATATCGTTTTGTACCGTGCACTATCTTGAGGAGAACCATCTCCTTTTACGGAAGCACCTCAAAACCTTCCTCTTTGCTTCTGCTTTCTCTCTCCCTCTCCCCTGCTACAACTGGTCCACTGTCTGCGACCTCGGTCCTGGGCCCTTCCACTCTCCACCTGCACTGCCTCCCTGTCAACCCCTGCACTGGGGGACTGTCTCAGTATCCT
The DNA here is from genome assembly GCF_040938575.1 of Ambystoma mexicanum. Lineage (NCBI taxonomy): Eukaryota > Metazoa > Chordata > Amphibia > Caudata > Ambystomatidae > Ambystoma > Ambystoma mexicanum. Next base: position 1,329,216,279 of record NC_090922.1, read on the forward strand.
ACAGCCCCCCCTTGACGTATAATACCCAGTTGCACTGTCCTAGCTATGAAATAATTTCCCGACCTAATATATAAAATGAATAATTTTAATGAAGATCTGATGGTGAGACTAATTTCATTTTTTATGTTTTTCAAACAGGTACATCATTCATTATTGTATGTCTCACGAGTACCAGACACCGGCGGATGGCTTTTTTAACCGCCAGTTGCTTCTCCGCGTGAACAACGTTACCACCCTCACCATTTTATGGGACGATCGCCAAGTACAAGTATGCCCTTACGCGGTACTAACGGCTAGATGCAACATACAGACCGTTGTGGTGGCCTAGTGCCTTGTTGTTGGAACAGCCATGCGATTATCAGTGCGACCGAAGAGCTTATTTTATCGTAAACCAACACCCTGTGTACTGCACACGAACATCGCTTGCCTCAAGACGAACTATTTTGGATCGAGAGCAACGAAAAATGCAAATCGCTGAATATTCTCTAAACATTTGATGTCCAATAAATGTACTTTGCCAAATGTACAATCTTGCCGTTTGCTTTTAAACCACAGTTTCATATTCCGAATTGTGGCGCTGTATTGTGAGATGATTTAAGACCCTGTGTACAGCAAAGGAACATCGCGTGCCTCAAAACGAACTTTTTGGAACGTGAGCAAATAAAAATGAAAACTGCTGAATATTCTCAAAACATTTGATGTCAAATAAATGTACTTTACCAAATTTACAATCTTGCGGTTTGATTTAAAAGTACAGTTTCATATTCCAAATTGTGGCGCGCTGTGTTGTGAGCTAATCTGTGTTGATTTCCGGGTTCTGTGTGGAGTCGCGTAGAAGACGCCTGGGCGCGTTTGCCTACGCAGCACAGTCGCGTCACGGATAGAGGCGGGGAATATGTCTGTTTCAGGGGCAGGGGATTTGATTTAGTGCCGCAAAAGCAGGTGAGCCAGGGCGATGGGGGGAAATGATAGGATTATCAGAAAATGGCGGCTGATTTCGAGTGCGATAATGGATGAAAAGTCGGGTAAGGTCCATAGGAAAGTTTTCTACGATCTACCGAGTTATGCTTAAAAACACATGGCCGAACCGTAGGGACAATAAAAAAAAAAGTCCCGGAACTATCCTTTAAGAATGTTTTCCCTGATCCAGCTTCACCACCGACGTACAGCAGTATAGGTTTGTAATTTTGGCAGGTACATTCTTTATTTTCGTGTTGTACACCATGTACAATTTGTTTTGTTACGATCAGCACACCATTTTTGAAGACGTAAGTTTTGCTTGTTGTACAGTTAAGTCTTCTGTATCTTCTTGATACTGATACATGGTTGTTTTCTACTTCTGCCATACCTACTTCAGCCTCATTTGCTATTAGTGGTTGTCCTAATGGTTCTTGACGTCCTGTTACAGAAGGTTGACTACTGTCGGAAGAGTCCTTATCTAGATGGGCCTAAAGTTCTTCTTCCTGTTGCTGCTCGTTGTGTAACATTGTTTTGTACTGCATAAAGTTCACATCGGTGATAGTGCTTTCATTTGCTTTGAAAGCATCTTCATAGCACTCATAATTATCTAGTATGTCTTCCTATTTTCCCCATGGTTTGAAAAGTTGTAACAGAGACATGTAATATAGTTCTTTCTGTTGAGGAGTTTTTAATGACAATTTCACATGATTAATTAAGCTTTGTTAAGTTTCACTAAGCTCCCTTCACAATTGGTCACTCTATATCTACGTTTGCTTTCATCAGGTTTTACATTATTTTTGTATGCAAAGTTTTGTGCTATGTGGTATAGACACATGCTTTCCAGAGTGGTACTCCTGTTCGGATAGTATGTGTCCAGTAAATTGTTTTTTTAGAATGTCTTGGCTGTTGGGATCATTTCTGGCAATTGTTTCTATGTCCTTGTATGATTTTAGCACTCTTTTTCTAGATTTTGCAGGACCAAGACTGAGCCATACTATGTTGTCTCATTTTCCATACAAAGCAGTGCCGGTTAAATGATCTGCTGCTTCATAGGCCCCACATTCTCTATGAGAGAACATTTTTATGCCTAGGCTGTACAATTTCTGTGATAATGTTTTGTCTGATGCTAAGTCATCCCAGAGGTCTTGAAACTCTGTTTTTTCTGCTTTTGTTAAGTAGACTGTAACAGATCGTGCAACAGCAGTTGAATTGTCTGCAATGTACTGCACATCTTTGTTTGCATTCCATAATAGGGCAATGATTGCATTGTAATCATTGATATATTTTGATTCTTCCCTTCTTTTTATGTAATACGTGTTTTAGGTGATTTACCTTTAACACTATGTCGAACTGAAGACATGAAGTTGTTTGCTTCACCTGTTTCTGTAACTGGTCTAGGGAAACCAAAGCGGCATTTGGTGTAGTATTTATCTTTGTTTTTGTATTTGCGGCGACAATATTTGCCACATGTGTGTCTTGGAAATTATACAATCTGCCCATGCAGCTCACTATGTGTCTGTTGTGAAGGGATTTCACATGTGACATATTTTTGGATAAACTGCAAAACAGTGCTATCACTGTTGTGCCCAAATTTTGGTGCACCTTTGATCTATAACAGCATGTGAATATGTGGTGCTCCTCTCGCTTGATATTCTTTTCTCCAAAAGAAGTGTTGCACTTCTCCAAGGGGAGGAACAGTTTTATTGCAAATAAAGTGTAGCATTGCAATGAAACGATGATGGAAATATCTTGAGACATTAACTGGATCTAGAGAGCAAAGTTCTCCAGGTGTTAATATATCTATGTTGTTTTTGTTGCTGTTTACTATGCGTAGGAACTCATGTAAATCTTCCCATGCATATTCTGCACAATTTAGCGTAACAAACCAAGTTGGTGGTCCAAGGTTTCTGATCATGCAACGCACGTCTCTGCGCCGTCTGAACCAGTATTCCTTTGTACCACGCATGTTTGCAAACAAATTTGTTATACTTGATTGTAAAACCTCATCTTTTTCTTGTACTTTTTGTATTAACTGCGTAGCTGACATATTTTGAAAGTGCGTTCCAGATTTAAAAATGTGTGCAACTCCATAACCTAGTGTTGCTAATTCACTTTCATAGAGAAGGTGGAATATGTATTCCCAGATTTAGAAAAAATGTGGATCTTGCGAATACATTCATAATGAGCGGTATTCTGATGCCCCAATCTGAGTGGTTCTATCATCGTATCTTCCACCTTTGCCAGAAGGAAATAGCAGTGGAAAAGCATGTGCTTCTATACTTTTTTCCCAAATACTCATTGGTGACCCTTTGGTTTGTCGCATTTGGTAAGTTTCTAGTGCAACATCTATGCTTTCATTGGAATGCAATGGATACATTGTCTAATGGTCCAAAAGAGTGGATACTGTAGCTGGATCCAGAAGTTCGAATTGTCCAGTTTCTGATGACTCTTGAAATATTTCAGTTGTTTGCGTTAAGCTTTCATCAATAATTATTTCCTTGTAGTACTGTCTTTTAGATATTGCAATGCTTGTCTAACTTTCTGTAAGTCCACTAATTGTTGCCAAATTGTTTTGTCCTTTGTTGGTACTTCATTTACCAAGACTATTAAAGAATGCTCTATTGAACGTTCCACTCCTAGAGTGTGTACATTTTCCGTTAGATCTAATGTCAAGTAAACTACTTTGCCACGAATGCCTTTCGCCAATTCAGAGGAAGGTAATTTTGCTGTTTTTGGATGATGGCGTAGAATTGCTTGAAATGGGTGAACTGTTTGAATTATTATGCTCTCATACAAATTGAGTTGTTGCAGGATTTTTGGTAATGGAAACAATTCCAAATTATTTGTAATAGCATGTGAAGGAGTGTGGTTGTTGTCTAATTTTGCAGTACAGTAACTGCAACATATTAGGCGTTCAGTTAATTCATATTCGTTTTCAGTTAAAAGGTACAAAGCTAATTCAAACCATTTAGAGTCTTCATTGTTTTCTATTTTGTATGCTATGTCCACATCTCTTGTGTTCCTTTTGTAAAACGTTCTGCGGCAACACACACACACATGGTTTGGTACTTCAGCCGAAGACCTTTTAAATGTTACTATTTCCTTTTTGTCTGTGTATAATAAAAGGTTGCTATGTACAGAATTGCTGCTACTATGTTCTAAAACTCTGGCATTTTCTACGTGGCTCTCACTTCCAAAACACTTTTTCTGAATACGGTCCATTTCTTCTTGTAAGTATTTGGGTGTACCATGCAGAAGAGTGGTATTTAAATTGCCTAATTCTGAAGCTGGACTTTTTGCATAGTATATTTTATACACTAAATTTCTTACATTGGAATGATGTACTGATATTCTTTTGATATCATGGAAGGTACTTTTGCAAATAGACCCAGAAATGCAGGCTAATGAATGTCCTGTTAGTCCTGTGTCTCAGGAGATAGTTTTGTAAGCAGTGTTTCTTGTTCCATGATGGTAGTATTGATTTTCTCATACCCTCATCCACTGCTATGAATGGCAATTGTGTTTGTTTGATTTTGTTTGTATGCTTCTTCATTAAAATATGGCTCTGTGGTTGTTGTGTGACTCCATTCACCACCACAAACATGCAAGAAATTATTTTTGTTCACATTCTGTTTATTGCTGAGTTTCTTTTGTAGTTTGGTACTTAGTTTTGTTAGCACTTTCTTCCTATTTAACGCCAATATGAAAAAATTCCTTTTGAGAAGGATTGCACTGTCTACGAGTGCTTGTAGAATTAACTTTCTACGGTACATTTTAAGGGGCCAGGATGATTTTGGCCATTTTTTTGACAACATTTCTGTGTTTAGTGGCACTTTCTGATGGAGGAGGTAGAGTTTCGGTAGTTGAGACTTCCTTTATTATGTTACCAAACTGCATTAGCTGGTTTGTACCAAGATTCTCTACAAACTGTACAACAGGTGGATGCTTACTTTGGGCACCTTTATTTTTCTTTGCTCCGATTCTGCGTTCCTTTCTACGGAGTTGCTTTTTGGTAGGCATTTTTTGGTGTCTGTTGAGAAAAAAAATATACTTTGGTCTGTTTTCCAATGTATGTGTGCAGTGTGTATGTGTGCATAAGTCTGATGGGGAAGCTCCTTGTCATGGTGTGTCAACGTACAGTGAACTCTAACAATCATTTGTTAAGGCTACTTTACTGTTTGTATACTACTACAATGTGCTTCAGGTGAGAGTACAAAGTGTTCTACTTGTGACGTGAGCCATTATTAATAACCGAAATGCCACAAACTTTGCTACAGCAACTTATTTTCACAATCTAACCTTCTAAGGATTACCTATGTTATTTCAGTACCAAACAGAGGGATATGTCAGCCATTCTGCCTGTTATTCTTTGTTCAATAAATGGATATTTGTAGGTAGAATGGTTTACAAATCAATGCTTGCTTTGGTGCCCAAAATAAACAAATAACCCACGCAGCCTCTTTAAGTAGTACTTACAATATAAAGGTTGTACTGTACTTACTTTTTTGTGCAAGATGACCAGGTTTCTTCGGATATGTCGTCTGCAGTGTAGATGCTGTTGATTCTCAGGAGAGTAGTCTTCACTGCGAATTAAAAAAAAGAAAATCAATTACTTTGTGTGTTTGCAGCAGTGATGATACTGCAGACATTACTTGTACTTCTTTCGTCATCGGATTGAACTTTCATATTTCAACGCAGTGCTCGTGCACATTTCACTTCATTCTGTGCAATCTTTGCATAGTACTTGCAATATGGTACTTGAACGTCCTTCAAAATATCTAAATCTTTTAAGGGTAAGGAAATGGCTTGTTCTTTACAAAGTGTAGTATGCATAGGAGAGGTTTGTAAGCGATAAGGCAAAGTACTAGATGGGGAAACATTTTGTTAATGAAAAGCACAATGTCGAAAAATCGGGAGACCCTCAGAAGGAAATGTCAGAACTACAATCGGGGGCGCTTACTATTCTCATACGATCACATTGCAAGTAGCATTACTGTAGGCCGTACAGAGTACAGAACTCCGACATTTTCACATACAAAATTGAGGTCTGCCCTAAATAGGCATGCTTGCAATGTATGTATAGGTTATGCGGAAGACAGTAAGCAATCTTGCAATTTAAAGGGGGGGGCGTTTTTATGTATTCCGTATGGACATTTTGCGGCATTATTTTGTCTAATTTAAATCATAAGGCTTCCACATGTTCTCTGATTAAAATATACATACCTATACTCTATACTGATGCATGTGGACATGTATGGATCTGTACATAGAAATTTGCAATCTTTGAACAGTAGCTTGTGAAATGGGTGCTTTGCAATGGTATTCGACTTTCATTCAGAATCATCGATAGTAATTTTGAAGTGCGCAATGTTGATGACGGAGTTAAAATTAGCGATGTTCTATGTGATTGGTGGATGATTGTGCAACCTCATAGTTTTGTCCAATGAGGGACTCGCTTTGGTACCGATCCTGCATGGAAAGGCAACTGTAGGCATCAGCCAATCAGATGTTCACATTAGTCTTTTGTGTGGAAAGACGGGGCGCACACTGAAGATGACAGGGTTTTGATGCTTGGAGACATTTTTGTGCAAGGCTTACAACACTATGCCGAGAGTAGGCATGTGGCACACCATTTCGATGTGCGAGGAGTGGAGGTGAGGTGGAGCGCTGACACTGATGCCAATGCTGCAGCAATTCTGCACGTTTGTAGAGACATGCGTAGAATGACCACTCCTCATGTGGTAATTTTGCACTACAGTGCTTGCCATTTGGGATACCTGACTTCACGTACTTTGTTGGCAGATTTGGCACAGTTGGTTGAAGCACTCATGACCATCTTCCCAACAACGAAAGTAATTTTTTCTGCTTTACTCCCGAGAGTACAATGGAACAACACTTCTGTTTTCTGTCCAGATCAAAGCATCGGGAGGTGTATCATCAATTGCGGCATGCGTGCATTCATGCTATGAGTTGGTATGTTTTTTTGTAGCCAAAATAACATTGCTCCAAGCAATGCACATCACTTTGAAGGAGATGGTGTTGCGCTATCTTCTTTGGGAAATGCAATGTTCTTTTGGAATGTAAGGCTTGCTTTAGAAAACGTTCTGTAATGTTTGCAAGAGTAAAGCAAGGACAAAAAAAAAAATACATAAAATACCAGATGTCTGTACGGTATCTGGCCAAAAATAAAAAAAAACGGCTCTTTTCAGAGCCTACCTTAAAGGAGAAAAAGGGGAATAGTACTTTAATGTACCGTCGTCATGCTCTGATCCTGTACATGTCCGCGAACATTGCGGTAGTTAGCAGTCAGCACATATCACCACCGGGGATTGAAGGGTGGAGCCGCATGTAAATGAGAAGGAGCGGAGCTAGGGATTGGTCCATAAAGTTCACTAGGTGTGTTCTGGCCGACATACTTTAGTAAGACCATCTTCTCCCTCACAGGAGACCACACAGCCATGGCTTTCCATGCTCGAAAACAGATTATCTGGATTTTGGGAGACTCATGGATACATTGGTTGAAGGTGCATGCAGAAATCTGCAGTTTATCTACAAATCTCGGATTTCCACATGCGGAAGTCCACTGGCATGGCGTGCGTTGCATGAGATGGCTGGACTTGGTACCTCTTTGTGTTACTTTACTGACAGAGCCTCCTCCAGATATATTCATCATTCATTGTGGAGGAAACAGTTTAGGCCATGTATCTGGAATTTCTTTGCAATTTGCTATGAAGAAAGGACTAGCGAAGCTCATGGACATGTTTCCAAATTGTCATATACTTTTTCCCATATTGCCCAAAGACAACTATGGCTGTGTTCTTCTGCGTTTGGTCCACAAATGGAGAAAGCGAGGCGCAATGTGAATAAGGCTGTGTGTGCATTTTTAAGAGATGTTGGCATGTCCTCTTTCCACAATGAAAACATTTCGTTTTGCAGCACTTTCATTTTCCGCAGAGATGGAGTCCACCTCACTTATGCTGGCAATCAGATTTTTCTATGCAATGTACAAAATGTATTGCGCCCTCTTTTGCAATCACACTAACCTATCTGACAATCCGTTTTCCCCACTCCACTGTTTTTGACCCATACAACACACGACTGAAAGGCTCTTTTCAGAGCCACTACTTACTCCCAAGGTACACTTTATTGCGTTTGCTCCGCTTGCACCCTCCCTTTTTTCCTCTGACTGTCTGCAAACATATTCAGAACTCCGCAGCGCCGTCACTTCATAGTTTTATTGTTATACTGAGAAAGGCGGCTCTGAAAAGAGCCTTTCCTGTAATTTTTGTTTTTACGTTCATTTCTTAACAGCACACGTCACACTTGGAGAAGAGGCGAAAGGAGGGTAAGGAAGGGATACCAGCCACGGGGATAAATAAGGGCAACTGAACAGAGAAAGATTTAGGGTAAGCTTTATTTAGGTAAGGAGCAGATTTTCTGGTGCTCGGTGACTGCAGCCTCAAAAGCACTTCGAAAACTCTCCCCCCTGCAGAGTACTGCATCACAATACGTGCACACTACTGTCCTCTTTGAAAGGTAAGGGTCAACAGCATTGCGAATGGATTGTGAAGCAGCTGGAGGGAGGCGCTCCCCCACAGGAGTGTCTCTTGTGGTGGGAGGATCGGATACCGAGGATGCTGTGGAGGAACTCAAACGACTACGCTCTTCACATGGCACCACCTTGCGAATGTCCGCAGTGTGGTACGAAGTGAGGTGTCGCTTCATTGTTGTCATACCAAAACTGTGCGCTCCAAATCTCCCGCAACTTTACACCACCTCGCACTGGTTACACTTCACCAGGTTCGCACATGCTTTTGGTAGTTTCCCATAAAAGGAAAACAACCGCCACACCCACAACTCCCGCCGAGTGCTCCTAGTGCGGAGTTCCTCCACTTCATTCTCTTCCTCCTCCTCCTCCTTCCTCGATCTCTACATCCTCACCCATATATCTCTCTGCAGGCCCTTGGTGAGGTGGTGGTGGTGGCTAGTTTGGGGATGGTGCAGAAGCTAATGACCCAACAGCAGCCATGGAAGCCATACCGATTAGTTTCCTTTTGGTCACTACAGCAGTAAAGGCAACACACCTCAATCTGCAATAGCTAGAAGGACAATGAAGATGCGCTTGGGGGTGTGGCCTTTTGTAGGGGTGAAGGGGTGTGCCTCGTGACCGTCTTCATCACTACGAAACGGTACACAAATTTTACACAGCAAGTCCTGAGGTGGCCTATTGTTTGGGATGTGTGAAATTACATTTTTACACTCTACAATACTTTGCCTTGTGTCTACAAGTTCATTTGTATTGTTGCGGAAGCACACCAACCGCGGAAATTAGTCCCCACGCTCAGCGTAGGTGCGGTCACATGATGACGTCTTCAACACATCCGCCCCAGTAATGAAAGTCCCCTGGACAGCAAATGCAAAGAATCAAACGTGCGCATGCGCACAAGTGTCCTACGGACAATGTTCGGGTTCTCAAACTACTTCAAAGTGCGACACAAGTGAGACAGACAGTTAGGAACAGGCTCGATGTTCGCAATACTTAAGTTTCTACTGCGCATGTGCACGCATGCCATGTTCATTGTACGGACAGTTCCAGTGTCCTTAGGACAACTCCATTTTGTTTGCCTACGAACTTGTCGGCCACCGTGCCTGTTCAACGGACGGCACCATTTTGGCTGCGCCCACTACGGACCGCTATACAGTCCTTCACACACTGAAGCGGACACAAACAAATATGGGGGAATTAGGAATCAACACGTGCTGGTTATGAGGAGAAGATTTGTGAGGGGAAGATGGATGGATATTTCGTCAAAACGTCTATTTTCCTGTTCTAGGTTTGGAGATGGTTCACTAGGGAATGGAGAAGCAGGGCAGGTGGGGCAATGATAGCAAACTTTTCCTCTCACACAGTCTTCCACAAACTCCTGTAAACTTTTAAAATTGTTGTTCAATATAACCATTTTCTGCTCTATCCTTTTTATCTTGTCTTCTTCTGTCTCGTTTGTTGCCCTTTCTTTTTTTCTTTCCTGGTCTGTTAAAAAAAGAATACATGAGTTGAATGCCTCTGAAATACTGGTCATTATTTTGCATATACACAGTACTCTGTACCATTATTGTTGCTGTCTTCAGACATTTCCTCATGTGGGAAATGCTCCTCCAGCCACTCCAAAGTACTAGCTATTTCTGAGTCAAAACAACAAAGAAATTATTATTTCTGCACCACATACCACAATAATAACATCACCCATATAAAAAATTACCTGCACTCACTCTTTTGCTGTAATGTCCCTTCGTCCTACTGCGTCCGTCCACTGTTGTTCTAGGCTGCCGAGTTTCTGAAGTGATTACGCTGGAGGCATCCTTTTTTTTTCATGGTACCATCCACTTTATTCTACATGGATATTAAATGTGTTTTCTTGTCCCAGCTTCAGGTTTCCATATTTACTTATTACTACTTACAACATCTTTATGTCCTTCTTCTACGTTGTACATTTTCAGCTATCCCCCGCCTCTTTGGGTAATCTTGATTCTGTCCAACCCCGTCCGCAAACAGAGGCTCAGTCCGTCCCTTTCCAATATCAATAGGGAGGGGGTTCTGTATGTTCTATGTTAAATGTATGTCAAGTACGTAGATTATACTACATATCTCTCAAAATCGCATGATTACAGTGTACATTCTGCTCAACGACTTCATTGCCACAATTTCATGCTTAAATTCCACCTTCCAAAAACCTATATCATTCCCTACAAAAAAAACTTTGTTACGGGGACGTTATGCTTACGTTCCCCTCCCAAAAACCAGTGCAATTCACTACAAAAAAGTTTGAGGGGACGTTATGGTTAAGTTGCCCTAACAAAAACCTGTACACTTCACTAAAAAAAACTTTCCTCCTCCCCTTTATGCTTCACATTACAACTGGAAAACCCCTGAAATTCGACAGTTATGGTAAACTAAGCCCCCAACCCTGCCACCGCCCCTGTGCACTGCTAACACTAACACCCAGACCATGAAAGATGTCATCTCAAATGTCAATGATGACATCACTTGTTTAGCCCTTCTTTTCCTTCCCTGCCATACATATATATGTGCATTCATTAAAAAACATTCACTAAAAGAATGTTATACTTCACAGTGCAACCAAACACCACTGCACATTTGCCCATTATAATAAGCTAAGCAACCATAACTCGCACCATCTACGTGCATTGCTAAGACTAACACCCAGGACATCAAAGATGACATCACAAATATAAATGATAAACATCACTGATGTTGCATTTCTTTTGGGTGCAAATGTTCGATCTTGATTTTTTTTATGGTTAGCAGTACAGCATTTCCTTACTTCGTTTCGAAGTTTAGTTTTCACTACTTGAATAGTTGGATGAAAAAAATGCTGATGCTTGAAGGTTGGGTGATTATAAAAAGTAGAGATTTCTGCAATCGGCATAAGAGTGTCTATATACTCAAACTGGTTATGTGAAGGTGAAGCATTAACACGATCTGAGAAAGTAACTTTCAAGTGATTTAGTTTTGCATATGACCAACGTAACCTATTTCTGCCTGGATTAAGTGTGATGCAGCCATTAAACACTTTGTGTGGACAAGTGGGAGAAGCAGCCCATTTGATATCCAAGATGTTATTCCTACTGATGCCTGCGATCATAACGGAGAAAGATGGAATTCTTTTAATTGCATGCGAGGAAATATAGGCATAGTCCAAGGTGGCTTGAGATGCTCCTCTGGACCAAGTGGGAGCAGGGGGTTTCATCTCCAGGGATGGTACCATTCAGAGGAATGCAGTCACGTGACTTCATTAGAGATGTCCATCGCGATGCACAGTGAGAGAAAGGTGTAGCCTTATTGGGTGTACATTTGATGTTGAAATCACCTACTATTAAAATGACACTAGACTGACCATCAAGCATGATTAGATCTAGCAATTGTTCATTGTAAGTAAAGAACTTGTGATCATCAATGGCAACTGAGTTCCAATATATATTAAGTAACACAGCTTGAGGACTCAACGGGCGTTGGATAATAGATGTTGTTAATTTAGTTAATTGAAGACCCGGTTAGGGGGAAGCCCAAGGTTCAAGACAAATATCAGTGCCTAATTTCACAGCCGTCAGCAGCTCAGCTGCGTTGCGGTCTTTAGCTTGTTTAAGGGCTGGAATCCAAGCTATTTGGTAATCTGGCCATATCGGTTGGCAGGTTATCCATGTCTCCTACAGTGCTATGATCTCGTATGTGGCTAACTTATCTAATCGCAAGAGGCTGGTATTTTGCTTGGTGCTCGTTAGTTGGTAGGACTTGCTTCCTTTTGATCGTGGTTAGGGAAAAAGAACCTTTGTTGATGGTTGTGGAGGTTATTGTTATGTTTCTCGTCTACTACGCCAGTAGCAAATTCTAGGTGCACATTGCCTGTTTTTAGAGTAGAATCACATTGCTTGTTTTTAGAGTAGAAAGCCATCCTGGAATCATCTTTCGTGTGCCATGAAGGTCGGCCACAATTTGTGAAGGTATCACAAGTTTAACCGCGTCATGCGTGGGGCTGTTTGTGTACCCAATTTTCATATCACCTGAGCGAATGTGTTTCAAATTCGGAATAGCTTGAAAGACGGTAAGTAATGTAGTACGGTTTGGGAATGGGTAGTTTCTCTGCCTGTCTAACATGGTTAGGAAACATCTATATAAACCAGTAAAATCATTCTGTTTGAGATTCATATTAGAGAACTTTGGTTGCCTTTCAAGCAAAGATGTTACATTAGGAGCCCAAGCCTGACTATTAAGCTTTGTATCCTCTTGAAGCAAAGGCTTCGAAGTTGGCTCAACCCCTTGGTTGAAACACGCTCTCTTCTGATCGAGTGTTAAAAAATGAGGAAACTCCTCTTCAATGTTATTTGAGATTACTGTTCTATTAGAGTTATTTGATTGCTGTCGATAGTGAAGTCTCTCAAGAACAGAGTCTTATTGAAGGAGCGATGAAATAGAGTAGGTAGAAAAGTTCATGATGTCTTCCTCAGCTTGATCAAGATCATTAAGCGGAGCAACATGTACAATTTCAGAATGCAGTATTACTCCTCTCGAAGCGGAGACTTGCTGATGGGAAGATAATAATTTGGCTTTAGGAGGAACCTGCTCAGGGGGTTGTGACGGAATTTGGGCATTTGTATAATCGTTACTCATGGTAGGTTAACTGTTTACTATGGGTGATCTCAACGGGGTTGTTAGGCCATTGATACATTTTCTTGCTCTGTGACTAACCGCCTTTTTGGCAATAGGTTGATTTTATTTATTTATTTTCAGATTGCGAGATGCAGTTGCGTTTCTTACTTCTCTTCTTATGTGGGATTGGGTGGAATAAATCAAACACGGGAGGATGGTCTACTTCTTCTAGAGCTTCTTGATCAGCTATGATTGGTTAAAGCTCTGTAGCGGTACAAGTGAACAGAATTGGATTTGTTACATGGATGCTGGGGAGAAATTTGAATGACTTCCTCACACTGCCCCTGCGATGGATCCTCCTCAACCTCGATCAGCAATATTGGTGTACAGACACTCTGAATCATGGGTGTTTGGATGGGGTCAATGTGCCTAGTCGTCCTTAGATGGGATGGACGACTAGGATCCAATCCATTTTGACTCACAACAGGGACTGCAGGGTATTCTGGTGATCAATTTTCTTATCCATAGCTTCATGTAATTTAATTAGACTAAGTAGTATAGGCACAATTGATCAGGGTGGCCAAACGAGGTTACCACACCCATGTATTCAATGAATCATAGAACATGACCACTCTGTTAATGTGAAGCAAAATAGATGTTAATTTACCAAAAGTGTTATTAAATACAGAGATTGAAACAAATCAATATTCAACAGGACATAAAGTAAAGCAACTGTACAAGTAGTTGATTAACTCAAAGGACATTGTTGTGAAAACATTTGGTGTGAGACAAAACATAGAAGTCCCATATGGTATTACGGGATCATACAATCAGATTAGAAAAAGCAAGTTGATCTAAACAACTAAAAATAGTGGCAGTGTTGGCATTTGAAAGGAAGCGCCCCCAATTTCAGCACGATCCTCCCCGCAATGAGAGACAATAAGGGACTCTCCCGTAGTGGGAATAAGACCAAGACAGAGTGCGGGTGAGCGTAAGTGGGAGTTTATCCAAAGAATAGGGCATGCAAAGAACTCTGCAACCTCCGAGAGCGCTCTGTCTGACAATAGCAAAGACAGGCGTATTTCTAATACAAAAAACGTCATCAGAACCTACACACTATAGGGGGCACAAGTTAATTGGGATTGGGTGGCGTCGACTAACTATAGGTGTTGCTGCAGCGTGGTTGGTCTTGGCGTGAGGACGTCACTGGTCAGCCTCGTGGGTTGGGTTGGGCCTGGCAGGCCAGCTTGAGGTCATCCGATCGGTGTTGGTATGCTGGGGCAGCCTGTGACAAAGATGAATACCTTTCCTGACTCGTTTGCCCTAGGCCATGCACACTGCAGTTATTCAAGAAACGACATCTAAGTTCATCAATAAATCGCTCAGCAGCTTATCTTATAAAATAAACGCAACACATGAGGAATACACCTCGGGAGAGGTCCGGTGGTTGTCGGTTGGGGTGAGATTTACCTGTGTCCTATTGACCGGTATTTTAGGTCGAGGGGCTGGGCTCTGGGGGCCTGAGCCGAATGATACATGTCTGTCAGCTGCGTTAGAAGTTATTATATAAATGGGTCTCTGTGTCTTGTCCCAGTGATGGGGGTCGTCTTTGCACGGGGTCATGATTCTTGGGGTGGTCTAGGGGGGGGTTGTGGAATTTACGAGAGGGTGCTGGTAGATCAGTGGATTCAAACGTGGGTTTATTACCGTGCTGTAAATAACACAGGTGGCGGGCTGTGGCCTTGGGTGCGGTACCGGGGCCTCTGACTCTCTGAAGCGGCTCCAGCTTGGTTGGGGGAGGTGAGGGAGCGCGGCACATGCCTTAGCTTCTTTATCTGGCAGGCTTGGTAGGGTGGGAGGGAGAATGGCCTTGCATATATTCACAAAGGTTTTTTCCTCGTGCGTTGCTAACTTTTGAATGCAGAACTTTTATAATGTTCTGCCTTATTTTGATGTTATTTAAACACACATATATATTTCAATTTCGTTACACATTTCTTTAATACAGTCGGTCCGAGTACCTTTTCATTACCTAACATTATATTTACTACATGGTGTGATTATTTTATGTACATTAGACGTTACACGAGGTAGTTCTAGGTTATGGCCTACAGAAATCGATGCTCGCTGCTTTAGGTGATTAAGAAAACATATATGAGTTCAGGTTTCTACATAAAATTGTAAGAACACTTATACAGATAAAGGCTATACATTTGGTCGACATCTTTCTCTGTGGTTATAGCAGCACTAGTCCAGACCTGGGGTGGTATCATGTAACGTTACATCTTTGTGGTTTATTCACAGTTTACAGGATCTGTTTAAACAGAGGTAGTTCGTTAATACCAATACTTGAATTATTTTCTACTTTCTTCAGATAGTGATGCTTCAGCTTTTTTCCCGTCACCCCGGCCTCGCGGACCGGGTCGTGCGGAGTGCAATATTACATTGTGAATGATAAAATGTTACAGTGTTAGCATCTCGGGTTAGCTCATACCCGACTTTCTCATGGGAACGCGCTCGCAGCGGATCTACCAGGGCTACTGCGGCGGCAGAGATGCATGAAAGGCCCTCCAAAGGTGGGGGCCTCGTTACAGTGTGCTGAACTCACGCCATGTTTGCTAGACAAGATGGCTTCTAGGCCTAACTGATTTTTGGTATATGCAGGGAACGGATACGTGTGGGCAATGTCGTCGGCGGGTGAGCCCTCCTCCACCTGGGCCCGGGTGGCATGAGGGGACGCCCACCGAGTCATGGTCCTCACCTGGGGAGAAGGCTGCAGGTGAGGAGGGCCTCGCGGCCAGTCCTCCCCTACACATTAAACACTGGTGGAAATATGTCAACACGGATGTGTTTCGGCCATTTAAAAGATGGTCTAGTAGGCATCCAAAAGTTGGATGGCCTCCATCAGGACAAACAAATGAGTTTGGTGGTGGAGCATTGAATGTGGGGTCCTGTCTTTCTCTGCCTAGACAGTAAACGTAGAAGAGTGGGTAAGGGCATGAGTAGTCGTTTGGGTCAGTAATTGAATAATCTGAAGCACTTAATGCTGCTTGTTTTCAATGAAGAAAACCACCCGGAGACGGGGTGGTGTTCTTACTGTGTACGACTTAATTCAACACGGTATAGTGGGAATCCATTTCGAACTTAGTGGTGCGTTCCGAAAAACAGCACTGATCAAACTTCGAGGCTTGAACTTCTTATTAAGGGTATTGCCGTAAAATAATAATCTCCATGGTTTTAGATAGTATATCCCATGTACATACATTGCCCCCTGTTGGTGTTAGATATCGACCGGGTGATAGAGGTGTGCTAAGGCCATCAAACACTTAAAAATCAATTAATATAATTCAGGTGAGATGCATAGTCCGTGGAGTGTGAAGGGTCTACGCATGCACTATGGTGAGGGTGTACATGCTTACTTTCTTGATTGAAAGTAAGAGAGTAATGAATCATATAGGGTCCAGGCCACAGTGGTGGTTTTATGTGGTTCTACATTTCTGGTATATTTTTGTGTGATCCGTTAGTTTCTCATGCTTTTGCAGGCTGCTTACCAGTAAGTGCTAATGGCCACAGTGCCGAGCAGGTGGATGTCGATATCGAGGATGCGTTTGCGGTCTAAGGCTCGCTATGAGTAAACCAAGTGCAAAAATGCTGTGGTGGGTCTATGAGGGTGAATGCTGCTCCTACGAGCCACTCCCGATGCTGGCTGCTGATAGCAGTGGAGCTGCGACATGCTCTTCTAAAACTGGGTGCGGTCGGTGTCTGCATCAATAGTTAATGTCATACACGGCCTAGACCTACATTAACATTGCAATCAAGGTGGGATCGAGATCTTAACTAATGTGCAGGAGATCCTGTGGTTTCCTGGTGCAGCCCGCACGTCTGGACTTTAGGGGGCCGTGTGTGATGAATGCGAAAAGCAATGCTCCCTATGCCTCGTACTGAAATGTTACGATGCGTCCGTTACCTAGGCAACGGGATACGAAAAGCTTGGCGGCCAGGTTGGAAAGGAATTTAAAGGTGCCGACAGCAATGTGATAGCATGGTTCACATGGAATATGGACCTAGGAATTAGAACATGAATGATCTGTGATCCATATTTACGCATACAAAACTAAAAGATTGCTGCACACTATATGTTGAGACACTTCTTAGAGTGTGAGTTTGATAATATTAGTATAGCCGGAAAATAGCTATAAACTGCTTTAGCTGCATATAGTATCACTGAAGTGTACATGAAATGATGATGTACCTGTGCTTGCTCTTAGGTTAGAGGAAAAGGGTAATGTATTACATAAGGTGTGTATTTTTGGCCGAGACTCTGCACTGTCCGAGTCTTATAAACATATGCAGAAAGGTATTGAATCTTTTCAGAGCCACCACCACAGACGAAATCCCCTACCATGGTTGAAATGTATCCCCCCACTCCTGGCGATGCGGATGAATCTGGATGCAGAAGTCTTGGATAGTTTTACTGAATTTTGTACTAGAGGTGCTTTCGATTCACAAGACACTTGGAGTTGTGTAACGGTACATATGAAGTGTTGTACAGAACTGACAGTGTTAGATGCTGACGTCTTGCCTGTGATTGGTGGATGTGTGTGGTACTATTTAACAGTATCCGATGCAGACAAGTGGCCAATTTCGATACAGTACACGTTGTCGTCCTGCATTATGGCGGCATGCATTTGGGTTACATGGCTTGTTCACATTTGTTCCATCAACTGAAGTGGTTGATGAATGCCGTGAAGAGGCTTTTTCCCACTGCCCAGGTGGTTTTCTTAGCCATACCACCAAGAAGAGTATGGCGCTATTCTAATGTATGTTGTTCCCAGTCAGAGGCTGGAAGGGGTCTCGCCAACAGAAGCATGGGTGATTTTCTTTTTACATTTTTATTTTTTTATTTTTGTCCGCTCGTTGGATGTTCTTCTGCAACAATGACCGCATTCATCCTCGAAATGCGATGTGTTTCCATGCAAATGGCATTTCTTTGTCAAGCATTGGTGATGCTCCTTTGTTTGCCCATCTACAGGAGACGTTGACAAGATTACTGTAAGAATGTGAGGAGGAGAAAAAAACAGAAAATAAAGGTGTTTCTCTAGAAGCATCTAAAACAAACAGTCGCTTTTCAGAGCCACCACTGAATGTCATCAATGACGTTTGTGATGCCATCTTTCATGTCACGGGTGTTGTCTTAGCAGTGCACAGTAGTGGCGGACGTTATGGTTACTTAGCTTACCATAACCAGCGAATTTCTGGGGTTTTCCGGTTTTACGTGTAACTGTAATATGGATAGGTTGGTATTACTACAGAGTAACTGCAATGTCCCTTCACAACATTTTTTGCGCATAATTTAATAGGTTTTTCTTAGGGCAACTTAACCATAACGTCCCTTTTAACAACATTCTTTCACTGATATATATCAATAAAGGACTTTGCTCCCTTCAATATGTTAAATGTCAATCCTGTTATACACAGAACTTTAACTCTGGTAAATTCTGAATTGTTCTGTGACTCGATCCATTTGGGAAACCTATTATAGTTGAAAATCCATTCTGAACGTCTGGCCCTATTTCTTGAAGGTTTGAAAATGTGTGCAAACATTTTTTGGAGGCTGTGCTTGATATTGGAGAAAATGTTTTCATAACACATGGAAGTTTTGTGAAGCCTGTGGATTCTTTGCATGTTTAGTTGTAACTGCTGTTTGTGTTTCCTCCCAGGCAACCTGTTCATTTTGTTGCCGGATTTCTGGATTTAACAACATCTGTTTGCCAAGGAACCTTGAAAAGGGAGAAGAAGCCGGTCTCCAGAATAGCATGGAAGAGTGCAAGAATTCCGCCAGTGGAAATCATGGTATGAAGAAGACTGCTTGTGTTGGACGTGGAGAAGGCAAAAATGTTAGAGTTGTAAGTAATCGGAAGTACAAACACAGAAATGCTAAATCGGAAAAGGACACAGAGAGTCGGTCACCTAGTCGGAATAGCATCGACAAGAACAGACAGAGTGATGCTTGTTCTGATATAACGGAAGAGGTGAAATCATGCAAAGACAACCTGTTAAATTGTATAACTGGACTAAAAGACCCTGCACCAAGCCCTCAATTACCAAATCGTCCTGTTAAAGCAAAAAAGTTGCCACATGCAGGGATTGTTGGAGACAATTTGAAACAAGCATGTGGTCAGGAGGTTACAGAAGTGCAGACATCCCAAAATGTTGAGAATGATTGTCGTGAGGCATGTCCTTGTATTGTCTTGGTTAACCCCACATCAGATATCGTCTCAGAAATTCACGATTCAAAACTGAGTGCAGATCCTGTTGTTGACTCGATCAGGATTGAGTGTGATCAAAAGGCAATCTTAAATGAATCCATTAATTTTGGTAAGTTTTGCATTATACTATTTATTTTGTACTGTGTGGCCAGGGCATTACTGTTATCTGCCCAGCTCATGGGCTCATTCTTATAAAGATCCCCCAGGATACAGAAAGGGCTTGCATTTGGTACTGTGTGGCCAGGGCATTACTGTTATCTGTCCAGCTCATTGGCTCATTCTTGTAAAGATCGCCCAGGATACAGTCAGGGCTTGCTTGGCCGTGAATACCAGAAAGTACCTAAATTCATCACTGTCTTTAGAACTCAAACTCTTCTCTGAGGTAATTATAAAACTTGGTCTGTCTTCTCTATACAATGAGAAGGGTGTGGAGCTGATAGTTCCCTCTTTCCTGGTGACTAGCACCCAGATGCCTTTTGGCCTTGGTTCCTGCGCTTAACAAATCATTTTACATTACAGAACATAAGTGTCACAACCATACTGATTGTGTAATTGCCACCATCAGGTGATTCGTATAACCTTGAGTGCCATTTGAGACCATTTTCCAAATGGATTTACTATCTTTATTGCTAGTTGCCTTATGTAGGGCCTCCCACCTTTTTTTATGGATTTTCAATTTTTCTTCCCTTCTAGCATGCTCTTATACTCCTTTCTGATTATTTTAATCTATTCATCGACCCCTTCCTCTTTAGATTTGAAAGCATTCACTAACTTTGCTTTCATCTTCCTACAGTCACCATCATACCAATTATCTTTAGCTCCCTGATGATTAGCAGCTATCTTTTTCTGGTTTTGCAAGAAAAGAAGCAATACTCGAGGAAATATTAGTATGTAGATTAATGATCTCACCTGGGTGATATGGATTTGATCCCATGATATTTTCCATATCATGGAGAACCTTTTAATAGACGATGATAAAAATCGAGGTCTTCCCTCTTCAAGCTTTTCCTATTGTTTGTGTCACACCAAGGCAAAGCGGATTACGTTTTTTCATTAGCTTTCTCTGTAATCTCTTATTTCAGGCAAAAAAGGTCTTTGATCGCTCTCTACTATTGGTGTCACAATGATTTAGCATGCTTTCAATTTTGTAAATCGATGAATACATAATCTATATGGCTAGTTTTACTTCTGCTTTGGTATGTAAAAGATGGAGGGAAATCTAGGATGAACCTTCCATTGCAGGCACAAACTCCTATTCTGAAAAATAAAAGCTCTGCTGTATGATGGGCAAACAAGACTTCCTTAGTAGCGGTACATTTTGATAAGGGACACCCCTGCCTATGGTCCAACCTAGCAGATGGTACCTTACTCCTACGTCACGTCCCCTTTCCTCCATACTTGTGGGACATTCCGTCCTTTGGGATGTGGCCAGAGCACTTTTGTTAAAAAGCATCAAAAATGGAATTGTTGTCCTTCTATTTTTACATGGGGCTACCGCAAGTGTCCGTAACCCCGCCCTCCTGAGCACTGCCACACATCGCTCTTCAGTCCTGTTCTATGCATGCTCGGGTCGGATGCACTAGCATCACCGGGAATTTTGTCTTTTTATTCCCTTTGTCCTTCCAGCTCCAGTTGCATGGTCATCTTGTCCTCGGTCTATACCACAGCGTCTGGGATTCATGTCTTGTTTTTCCTGCGTACGTCGTTTCGCGAGGGTGGATACTCTCTCGTTGCCTGGAGTGTCTAGGCCCGGAACACCATTGGGACTCATGCTTCTATTGCGACTCCCTTTCCATCCGTGCACTCCAGCGTCTTGGCACGTGGGAGGAGAGGTTTCAACGCGTTCCTCCATCGCATTTGCAGTTCTTTGTCGAAAAAAAGAAACGTCCGGTGAGTTCTTTCCTTTTTAGGGCACCCCGGCCATGGGCCTCCTTCCCGGGGTCTTGCAGGACTGGGAGGGGCTCAAGTAGCTCTTCTATCAGGGATATACCTGAGGTGTCCAGCAAGGGGCCTAATAGGTGCACCAGAGCTTCATCCAGGGGCCCCCGCAGCGGGCCTGCCAAAACCAGATCTTCTTCTGAGGTTCCCCGTTTGGGCCCAGTTCTTCTATGGCTCTGGGTATCGGGGGTTTCCCTGAGCTTTCATCTTCTAGATCTCCCTGCACCGAGTCTCGACTCGAGGCCCCTCTCGAGGGGGCTAAACGTACCGGGGTTCAGCCCAAGGTTCCCCTTCTTGGATCTAAATCGAACACCGGCAGAATTGAGGGACCCCCTTCAAAGGTCCTGGCTGTGGGGTACATCCCCCAGCCTTCCCATGCCCACAGCCCTGGTGATACCAGTTCTGTCAAGGGAGTATAGAAGGCGGTCACGCACCACAGGACTTCCAGTACCGGCTCTGTCGAGGTTCCTCCACTTGAGGCTAATTCTGAGGCAGTCCCTAAGGTGTCCAGTAAACACCCTAGATCTGCCAGTACCGGTTCTGCTGAGTTTCCTTGCTTCAAGGCTAAAATGGCACATAAGGCCCCTGACTCCCCTGACGTGTGTTGACAAAATGGCTGCCCAGCCTCTGCGAACCACAGCGGCCATTTTGACTACCTCTTTTACACCAACGTTCACTACGGCGGAGCATCCTTTGTCTGAGGATACGTTTTTTTTTTGTTGTAAATTTCAGACGCTGATGCATTCTGATCCCATGAAAGCGTACTTTAAGAATCTATTTAGGGGGAACGTGGCTAGGCAGCACACCATGCGGTGTGTTTCCCTTGAGCTCCGCTGCAAGGTGCCCAAACCATGCAATTTTATCATCCTTGTATGTAAATTCCTGCTTGAATTCACCCTCTGGGTGATTATGAAGAAATATCAACGGAGCGGCGAACCTTGGGGGCTGAAACGCTCCTTATGAAGCCCTTTATTCGAGTACGAACTCCGGTGGCAACAGAGAAGAAAATGGCAGCGCGCGCCATCCGAGGCAGTCACTGAGAGAGGGAGTTGCTGACTCTGCTGCTGCTGCGGCGCGGCGGGCAGCTTCCAACTGCCCCCGCCGAGACCCCCGTTGGACCGCAGCAACTTGGCTGGATTGGGGTAGCCCTCCGACAGAGACCCTAGGAGAGGATAGAGGAGGCAAAGCGGCCCCTCTGCTGAGGCGACCAGAAGCGAGATGCCGGGGCGGCTGTTAGGGAGAATTCTCTTACTAGGTTTGGGAAATTAGCCTTACGAGTCCCCCGGCAGCTTTGCTGGATTTTTGGGGTTTGTTTTTTTCTCCTGCTAAGAGTGAGACTCTTTTCCTCCCACTCTTAGGCATGATTTGAGGTATGTCTTTGACTTATTGTGTGCTTATGGCCTATGGAGTCTTTTACTCCATAGGGTATCATCTGTTTTAGTGTATTTGTTACACAGCACCCTCAGTGAAGTAACACAGGGGGTTCCACAGGATGTGTGGGTGGGGGAATTGGCATCCTGGACTGCGTTGCCTTAGCAACTCAAGTCGCACTCTGTTCTGATTGGCCCAGTGGTGAGCCGCCCGGCTCACACTCCGCATGTATGAGTGACAGCTAGGCTTTTGAATGGAGGTTTTTATGCATAAAAGCAGGGCTTTTGGGACTGGAACTTCAGAAGTTGCCACAGGACCTAAGAAATCCGAAGAGGGGAGAAGCTGAGCCACCTGCAACGACGACACCACCGGTGGAGCCGTGCTGCAACGACCTCACCACTTTCCCGACAACAAGAGAAGGTCTTCTGCTGAAAGACTCTTCTTCCTCTGAGCTGGTGGGATCAACCAGTCGCCATTTCGCCTTCCAGGACGTCTCTTGGGCGAATCGCCTGTGCCATAGCACCCTGGCGGCTGGATAGCCAAGCTTCACCACTGTGACCGCGAATAACAGGCTCAGGTTAGCCCCCAGACCTTCTAACTTTACCTTCTGAATCAACCAACCTCTTTTGAACATTTTTACAAAGACTTGAATGCATTTCTAAACTGTGTGATCTTGGGCACATTTCACCTTGCTCCATTTAAAGTGGGCATGGCCTATGAACTTTGGCTCTACAGTAGACTCTGCCTTCACTTACTTGTTTTGGTCTTAGAAAAGTGTTGGGAACTGTTTTATTTTCATGACCTGCCTTTTTCTCTCCCTTTAACTTAATTATTGGAGTGCCATCTAAGTTACGCGCTCGCCTCTGTTTTTACAAATAGTGGTGTTTTGACTTAGACTTGTCTAATAATACTTAAGGGAGGTGTGTATACTTTTCTGATTGTGTTTGAACTTGCTTTGATTTATAGTGCTAGTGTATTTCCTTAAGTGTGTGTTAAATAAATAATTATATACTTTTGATACCAAGCTCTGGTCAGTGTTTGCTTGCTCTACTGTGTTTTTAGCCCTATTGTGTATCCTCTGTATACAGCCCTACTCTTCTTGAGAGAAGTCTGACTGCTCAGCCACAGCTACCAGGTAAATCTGGGTGGTGCAGACTGCTACCAATTGGGTTTACTGCTTACTCCTGTAGTCTTAATCTTCTTGCAGTGTTCCCCAAGGGAACTGCACAGGATTCTGCCTAACAGCGTAGCTTCTATCTTGAATGTCATTTCGTCTCCAAAATTTCCCAAGATGGTCAATTGGAATAAGGAGTGTGCCAAGGCATTCACAGGGTTAAAACAAGCCCTCTGCAAATCTCCAGTCTTAAGAGCTCCTGATTACAACCAATCCTTTATAGTACAAACCGATGCTTCTAATACAGGGATAGGTGCAGTCAAGTCAACTGGATGAGCAAGGCAGAGAAAATCCTATTTGCTTCATCAGTAGGAAAGTGAAGGACTGTGAAACAAGGTGGACAACTATAGAGCGTGAATGTTTTGCCATTGTGTGGTCTTTGAAGAAGTTTAGGCCATACATGTTTGGTTCTACTTTACTTATTCAAACAGACCACCAACCCTTGAGATGGTTAAGGCAAATGAAGGGGGAAAGTCCTAAATTATTTAGATGATCTATCAGTCTCCAAGGGTTTGATTTTTACCATTGAGATTAGGCCAGGATGCAATCACCAAAATGATGATGGTCTCTCCAGGAAGTATGAATGACTGGAACAAGAGATTCATCCAGGCGTGGATTAAATCCTCCTGTACCTTAATCTGGGGGGACGGATGTTAGAGAGAAGTCTCCATTTCTGTGCCAATTGCCTTTAACCTTAGAGACCCCCAGCTCTTTTGCTGGACTCAGGGCTTTTTAAATGTTACTCCTGAGTGAGTGGGACCTTTTTCTCACTCACTCATGTGTTTTACTGACTATTATTTTCTATGTTTCTCAATGTTTTATGGAGTCTGGTAAACTCCATATGCATCTGGTTTTGCATTGCGACACACAGCACCTTCTGTGCAGTGCCACTGAGAAGTCCCTTGGACTTAATGTTTCACTACATTTTCATGGGTGAACTACAGTTCCCAAGAATAGTAAGAGGACCCCTGTCTTATTTACCTTTATGGGTCCAGCACACACCATCCTATTTGGAGTGCTGTGGGGTTACCTAGTAACTTCTTTAACCCATTCCTCAGGTAACATTTTGGTACACTAACTCGCTGGAATGGCTGGTGGCAGTGTTTCTTTTTTTACTACCTACTGATCTGTTTCAAAAAAAGGTAGCAGGCGCTCCTCTCCAGAAAGAACATGGCATGATAACCTGTTCTGAGATGAGTTTACTACCTACTGACATGTACCTGCAGACTGATGCCTCAGCTACGGTGCTGCACCCAAGGGTGAGCATTTTCTCAAAACGGCCACTCTTCTTTTTTCGCCATTTCTTTTTAGTTTGTTTCTTCTAGGCTTTTACTCTATTATTTGCTTCAGGTTTGAGTCCTTTGTGTAGTTTGCATTTGGCAGGCTACAAGGTACTCTGCTGCTTGGGGTATTTTTATCATTTTACCATTTGGGGTGCTTCCTATCTTTGGGGAGTGTGATTTAACACTTAACTAAGTGGACCTCAATTTATCTGCATTGGCCTTAAAGTTTGTGCTTTCTAAAGGTGACTCCTCTTGAGTTGCTGTGCTGTGCTTTCTCTTTTGAACACTGACTGTTTAAGAACATTTTTCTAAGAAGAAGAGCATCAGAATTCTTACTTTGTACATTGACTTTGGCTGTCCTGGCTCCCGAAAGGCCTGCTTGTTCCCTTGCCTGCGTCACTTTGGGAGAATCTAACTGTTCTTATAACCTATCCGTCTGTTCTGATCTAACCCTAACCTTTCCTTCTCTAAAAAACGAAATATTACAAAGATGATACTGTATAAAAGTTATGACATCACCTCCGGGTGCTGGAACATGTGTAACATATGAATGATTTACTCGCCTGCTTTATTGTTCACTTTTTTAATTGAATCCTAACTTGGGATTAATGTTACAGCTATTTACTGCTTTTAAAGAATGCTTTAAATATCTTTGTGTATAAATAAATAATGTATAATATAACTTTGAGTGTTTACATGGATACCTGTATTTACTGGTTTCATTGTATAGCTCTGCAGCTAACATTACCCCTCTTAAGATGAGCCTGGCTGCGCAGTCACACTACCAACTTGTGTAGTACAGGCCTACATTAAAAGGTCGGTTACCTAATGCCAAGATATACGTTGTATCAGTTGGACTGCACTACACCAGTTGGACTGCACTAATTCTTTCCCAACAGAGGGTATCTTCTGAATAGCCGCCTGAGTGCATATCGTTTTTCATACACTCGACGTGGTAGGGACATGTTGCATAAACTTGTATATGGGTTATGATATGATTTGATAGGTTATTTATAATGCACTTAATACCCCGAGGTTTCTAAGTGCAGACCCGGGGATTGAACCTGTGGTGCTCCATGTCACTTTACTTCAAAGGCGAGCAAGTTATCCCGAGCTATCCTCCCAATTGTAGCTCCTTGTCTCTTACCCCAATAGAGTGGGGGTGAGGGGTGTTGGCTAAGGAGAATGTGTCGACTTGCTCCTCTTCAAAATGCTTTGTGTTTACTTACCCCCCTCGCGCCCCCCAAACTAACTCTGATTTTCCCAGAAGACCTTCATGGGTCGACTGGGGGTCTCTGGAAGTTGGATTTCTTGCTGCTGGTTCCGATGAGAGGTGCCCATGAGCTGCGGCTTCAGGGATTCTTCCGGTCATACCCAGATGCAAGATGCAACCCCTGGTGATGAAGAAATGCAAGATTCACTGATGCAGGCCTCTTCAGGGCACTTCACAGGATGGGAGAAGCCGAGTTCTAGCGACAGCCCCTGCAACTAAATGACGGCAGGCATTCTTTCAGTTACGGTTGAAGAAGCATCCCTGAGTAAGGATCCCTTGCTGCTGGACACTGACATTTGGAGGGAATGCGACTTGTACCACAAGCTGGCGACCAACAAAGTTCCGGGTACAACAGCGGAACAGCTACTCTTCTGACGAGGTAGCCCACGAGGGAACTGGTCAGTCTACCGGTTAGTCCTGGGCCACTGCTGAAGGCTCAGGACGACTGGATCCTCAAAGGCATTGAGACTAGTTGGTCCCAAGAGTCCAAGGGCTGAAGCACTACTCAGGGTTTCGGAGATCAGATAGTCAAACAGGGCTTCAACGGGCCAGACGCTGGAAGGGATGCCAGGCCTCTTCAGGAGTCTTCTTCGGATCTTCAGTCTTCGGTCAGCTGTTCGTCTAGGAGGAATTCTTGGCTCAAACGCTGATCTGAAGAAATGTTTGTAGGAGTCCTCTTCTTATCCAAAATCCTGGCTGGAAGCAAGCCAAGCCCACCAATGGTAAGGGCGACAAGCTTGTCTTTAGGCACATACAAACGTAATCAAAAATCCCATGTGTAAACAGCTAGGGTGATCCACAAGTATCTCTATTGCACTGCATTGTTAGATGTTTTGTGCCAAGGTTAAAAAGTTACAAAAATGTAAAAAGGGAAACATAGTTTCCAGTTCTGATACTGTGGAGGAAAGATCAGTTTCCCATAACAAATGAGCGAAAGGCAGGGGAAGTGAAGCTTAAAGGTTTTACTTTCCCTCAAAAATGCAGAACAAGTTAAAAAACAAATCAAAAAGATTGGGGGTCCATAGAAACTATGGAGGGAAATCTGCCAAAAGAGAAATATTTCTTAACAAATATAACAGAAAAATAAGCTCTATATTGATATATTAATATCCCGAGAGAGAAGGGACATGAGCATGATAAATGTTCCTTAATGTTTGAGAAACATTAGAATGACAAATAAGGGGGATTTTGAATGTGTTTTTTATTTTGGGTTCCCCTCACGCCCCTGACTGTAATCTTTTGTTTGTCTTGCCAGCATGAATTTTCTTGGTTTCAAATGTTCAGCCTTGAGAAAACAGAGTATTGTGAAACACTTGTCCGTTGATCTATTGAATACTTGTTTTCCAGGCCTAATTTGGTGGCTATCAAAGATATTTATAAATCCA
Organism: Ambystoma mexicanum; assembly: GCF_040938575.1. Lineage (NCBI taxonomy): Eukaryota > Metazoa > Chordata > Amphibia > Caudata > Ambystomatidae > Ambystoma > Ambystoma mexicanum. The sequence goes on from NC_090922.1 coordinate 1,329,244,098, forward strand.
GGAGTATAAAGGGCCATGCGATTTGCAAACCCAATTAAGTGACGTACTTTACAGTGCAGTTTTGTGAAACTTCAAGAGGTTTCCTTTTTTATATATATGTTTACTGTAATAATGTTGACCAGCATTTTATACCTCTAATTGAAGGATTGCACTGCATCTCTTATGTAACACTCTTTATTTTGAAAATTTGATCAAGAACAGTGTGGGTTCAGTTCTGCTGCCAAGCTAATTATTTAGTAATGCTCTATTTATTGGTACTTCAAGTCAGATGACTTTTCTTGCAGTGTTTGAAAATTGAGGGTTATGTTTTTTTTAACAGCTGCAATGCTTTCATCTTCAGATGTTGCTCTTACGGATCTGATACTTCCTGTAGATAAAATGGGCAATCCATTATCAGATAAGCTGAATCCAGTGTCTTCTGATTTAGAAAATGGAGCTGCCATTGATGATACGCTTTCAGCAGAGGAACAGAAGCTGGGTTTAAAGCAGGCAGAAGAGCGACTTGAGAGAGATTACATTTTTCGACTAGAAAAAGTAAGAGATATTCTAAATGTTTTTAATACAGTAATTTTGTTGTTGCATGCTTTAATTTTGAAATGCATAATAACTTGCAATATATATATATATATATATATTTATTTAGCAACTTAACCATAACTACATGGCCACTACCGCAGGCCATGTAATTATAATTACATTGTTATAAGTACATAAGTTGCTAAACCTATTGGAAGAGGACTTTTTGGGTGGCTTATAACTTTGCTCTCCCTGGACGAATCCAGACCAAACTTTGCAAAAAAAAGTATATGACCCACTCTGAATTATATTGCAAAGTTTGGTGAGGTTTGGTCAAGGGGGGGCCAAAGTTATAGGTGGGTCACAAAATTTCTTGTCTTCCCATAGAAATAATGAAAAAAAAAAATTCTGTCGCGCCTAGAGCCCAAACCGCTGGACGGATTTTCACCAAATTTGCAGCAGGAGCGGCGGTTTGGTCTCGAAAGCGTGCTTTTGTTAATTTGGTGTAAATCCATCCAGTATTTTATTTTTAAACTAACAAAACGTAAGTAAAAAAAATAGTGATATCTATGTCTGCTCCGCGGACAGGACACTGATTGGAAAATCGGCTTGCGTCATGTCCGCAGACACGCAACGTGTTGTCTGATTGGCTGGGATGAGGTGTGAGGTGCGTCAAATTGTTTCGATGCGCCCGCCATATTGGATGCGCGGACATGTGCTGGAAGTGAGCATAAATCCAATTTTGGGGTGTGTGGTAGTGTGTATGAGTGCTTGGAGAGGTTGGGAAAGTAAGAGATGGGTCAAATGCTGTATTTGTTTAGGTGGGAGAAGGCCGTGATGTGTCCGGTCACCGCGATTGTCCGCAGACATACTTACACTCGGACATAACAGTGGGCCGACTACTGGCTATTTTACATTAGTATGATGTTGGTTTTGGGTCGTTAGAAGAGCATTGGGTGAAGATGGTATGTATTGAAGAGTTTGTACATTGGTTGTAATTATTCTTTAGAATGTTAATTGAAGTGGATAGTTTTGAGGTGGATGTATTATGTTTTTGGGTTGTGATTATTTGCTAGGTGTTTGTTTCTATGGGTGTGTTATGCTGCGGTGGTTGTGGCCAGGGCCTAGAGTCTTGGGTGCACGGCCTACGGCCATGCACCCAAGACTCTAGGCCCTGGCCACAACCACCGCAGCATAACTCTACAATGCTACCAAACATTTTTATTTTATTTTACCACTCATTCTTCACCACACCCGGTTCGGGTGCTTGAACTCCACCTTGCCACACCTGGTTCAAAGCTTGAACTCCACCTTGCCTCTCTGATTTCCCTCCCTCATTTTATATGAAGGTTTTGGAAGCCTTTGTTCTCCCCTCCTATCTAAATTTCTGGAAACCTCCAGTTATTTTGATCCTTTCCAGTCCGGGTTTCGACCCGGGCGAGGGACGGAATCTGTGCTGAATTCAGTACTTGATGACCTGCAGCGCCTGGTAGATCAGGGCGGTATCGGAGCAGTCCTGTTGTTAGATCTCTCTGCTGCTTTCGATACGGTCGACCATGCCACCCTGATCTCCCATCTCTCTGCGGCCAGTCTTTCAGGTCAAGTTATAAATTGGTTTAAGGCCTTTCTGGCCGATAGATCTCAATCCACATTTTCCACCCAAGCAACATCATACCCGGGCGCTCCTTCATTTCAGACCTAGGCAACCAAATAATTTCCTTCAGGTAAAACGGAGTGCAGTCCTGTCCAAACAGCCTACATTCGGGAGTTACCTCATCAGAGAGCCATTTGACCACATATTGCAACTGGCCAGCTATATAATGGGCCTAAAAATTGGGCAGCTTAATACCCCCTTTTTCATAGAAATTCTGCAACTTCCACAGCGCCACTCTATTTCGAGTGCCATGCCATAGGAAGTCTCTGCACATACTATTCAGCTTGGCAGAAAACTTCTTAGGTATCATGTACGGAATATTGCTGAAAAAATGTAAGAGCCTAGGTAGGCCACCATTTTGAGCATCACCCCCCGTCCCATCATCGCCAACGGCAACTTCTCCCAAAACTTCATACTTATACGGATTTTTCCCACAGCCACCTCGGTGTTATCCAAATGTTCCTCCTCTACCGTGTGATACACATCTATTCCGAGGTAGCGGAAGGAGCCAACTGCCCATGGTATCGACAACACTGGCAACCGCTCCGGAGGGGTTCCTCTGTAGCTACCCAATGGGAACATGCTCGAGTTTTGGGGGTTCACCGCTATGCCAGACAGTTCTGCATACCTTTCCATTACCTCCAGAATATATTGCAGATTTTCCACCGGATATTTCAGATATAATAGCAAATCGTCAGCATACAGGGATATTAGGTGTTTCTCTCCCCCTACCTCAATGCCTATCATGTCATATTGTTGTCGAAGGTACACTGCCAGGGGCTCCAGGGCCACAATATATAACATCGGGGACCATGGGCACCCTTGTCTGGTGCCCCTGCTAAGTTGCCACCTCTCGGATATCACCGCTCTTGTACGTACCCTAGAAAGCGGCTCACTGTACAGCAACTTCGCTCACCTAACATAGCCCGGACCCATCCCGTATTCCCTCAGGGCCTCCAGCAACCACGGCCACCTCACTGAGTCGAAAGCTTTGACTGCATCTAGGGACACAACCGCCATTTCACCCTCGCTCTTGCTTCCCCCTTCAATCACCCGGTGGAGTCGCCTATGGTTGTGGGTTATATTTCTGTTGGGGACATAACCTGTCTGGTCCGGATGTATCAATTTACTAATAACTCTACGCAACCTATTGGCCAGGACCGCCGTCAATATCTTGCTGTCCTGGTTCAACATTGACAAGGGCCTATAGGAGCCGCAGCTATGCCCTGGTTTGTTGGGCTTAGGGAGCGGTATTATTATCGCTTCTCTAAGCGATTCCGGCAGCCGGCCCACCTCAAACAATTCATTGAGCATTTCCAGCATGGGGGGCGGGGGAGTACCTCCTCTCTATATGCTTTATTAAATTCGCTAGGGAGTCCGTCCCCACCCGGGGTCTTACTGGTGGGCAGCTGCTTCACCACCTCCTCCAATTCTTCTAAAGTAATCGGTGCATCCAGCTCCCCTTTCTTCGGCACTGATCTTAGATAATCCCATATCTCTTAAAGTTTCTCTTATCTCCTCTTGGTTGCCCCCACCCTTTGTCCTCATATAGTGCCCTGTAATAGTCTAAGAATGCCTCATTTACTCCTTCTTGGTTGTCCGCTACCTCTCCATCCTCTCTGGTGATCGTCCTAATCGAGAGCCTAGGGGTTTCGTTCTTGTATAACCACGCCAAGAGGCGGGCCGTTTTATCCCCCCCTGCATGCTGTCTCTCAACATGCTTCTTATAGTTAAGTTTGCTGAGCCTTTCCCAAAGTTCTGCACACTGCTGCTGTAGTTTGAGTACTAGCTCTGCATCCCCCCCTCCCCTATTGAGTTCCCGTACCAGTTCATCCTCAGCTTCCCCTAACTCCATTAGGACCCCAGCCTGCAGGCCCTTTGATTTAGCAATGGCAGCACCCCGCAATACCACCCTAAAGGCTTCCCAGAGCGTGCCCGCCGAATCCACACTGCCAGCTTTCTCCTCTAAATAATGTGTGATCTCATCCCTGTATCCTCTCTAAAGACCGGATCCTTGAGCGCCTCAGCCCAGAGGCGCCACGTCGGTATCCGCGCTCTGGGACGGCAGTACTGCCAATCCAGGACCAGAGGCGAGTGGTCCGACAGGACCCTTGCTTTGTAGTCTATTTGGGTGGTCTCTATCACCACATCTGGTGTGGCAAAAAAATAATCAAGTCTCGTGTGCAGTTGTTGCGGGGCTGAGTAATGCGAGTACTGTTCCTCATTAGGATGTTTCAGCCTCCAAACGTCTGCCAGCCCGAACTCGTCGAGCAGTGTCTGCAATGCCCTGGCCGCTGGGGTGGGCCTATCAATCTTATCATCAGATCTGTCTACCCTGCGGTTCAGCACGCAATTAAAATCCCCTCCCCAAATAACCGCCCCACCCACACACGCACCCAGGTTGGTACACAGAGTCCTAAAATATGCCGCTGTATTTTGATTGGGGGCATACGTATTTACAATGCACACCTCCCTATTCTCCACTAGTGCCTTCAATATGACCATCCTCCCCTCCATATCCACCACCTCTTGTGTAAGTTGGAGCGGAACGTGCGGTGCCACCCAGACCAACATTCCCCTAGCGTAGGCAGAATACGGAGAGCCCACTACAGTACCTCTCCACTTCTTTCCCACCAGTTCCAACTTTTGCCGAGTCAGATGCGTCTCTTGCAACAGTGCAATATCAATCTTCTGTCTTTTCAAATACATCATGACCTTGTTCCTCTTTAGGTAACTATTGAGTCCCCTGACATTCCACGTTACGATCTTAAGATCCCCCATAGCTCACAAGTATCCTCCCCCTTTCCGTGCAACAAATCCCACCTGCCCACGCGATACAGTTACAGCCCTCTGGCCTTTTCTTGTAGCCTCTTGTACAAACTCGAACTCCCCATAACTATACACACCCTAAACTCCCCACTTCCCTCCCCACCCTCTACCCATCCCTTCCCCAACACCACACACCCCAACTGCTGCCCAGCTCCATCCTCGGAACTCAGGCACCCCCACATCTAGCCCTGCAAGCACCAAACAATGCCAAGAGCTCAGTAGGGTGAAGTCGCCCTAATGGCCACTTAACTTAAGTTACTAAGTGGGGTAAAGAGATCCGCTCTGCAAGGCTCCCCTAAATACAGCAATAGTCACAGTGCTCATAATATCTCGTGCAACAGTCTGACCTTCTCTGCCTAAGGCCGCGCAAATGACTATAATCAAGTCCCAGAGATCTATTCCACGCCATCTTGTAGTGCCCTCCTCGTGCACTACTTATCTCCTCTATCTCCTCTTCCCGTCCGAACGTCAGGCTCCTGGGGACATCCCTGCGCGTCGAGCCATCCCATGGCATCCTCCGGAGTCTCAAAAAACAAAGTTTTGTGTTTATGAAAAACTTTCATTTTCGCCGGATACAGCAACATGTATTTATGGCCCGCCTCTCTCAATCTCTGATTTACCGTCCCAAAGTTCATGCGGCTCCGCTGCACAGTCAGGGTATAGTCCGGGTAGGCCGTTATGTTTGCCGCTCCTCGTGTAATCGTTCCTCCCTTGCGGAAGTGTTCTAGTATCCTCTCCCGGTCCCGGTAATTAAGGATTTTGGCAATTACTGGCCTAGGCGGGTTTCCCGGCAGCGGCCTCCTTGTTAGGGCTCTATGCGCACGTTCCACCGCAAATCCTTGAGATAAGGCTCCTCCGGGTATCTCCTGCAACAGCATAGATTCGATGAACTCCGTAGGATCGTGGCCCTCCGATTCTTCTCGCAGGCCCACGATGCGAATGTTGTTCCGTGGGGCGCGTCCTTCTGCCTCCTCAGCCCTGCCCTCCAAGTTGCCCACTCTCTGCACCAGGGCATGCAATTCGGCCTTATGGGAGGCACAATCCGCGGTGTTCAGGCTCACCTCTTTCTCGAGGGTCTCAGTGCGCTCCGCCAAGGACCTGACGTCCTGCCGGAGTAAATTCACCTCCTCCTGCACCTCACCGATCTTAAGGTCCAATGCCGTTTTCAGCTCAGTTACAGCCAGTTCTAGCTTAGCTTCCCAGGTCGCCTTCAAGTCCGCAATCGCAGCCAGGACCTATTGCTTAGTACCCGTCGCAGGCATGCCGCCTGTAGGCGACTTATCCTTACTCTTGGAATTTTCCGGGCCGGGGGACGTTTTGGCAAAGTCGTCCAAGGTGGCCTGCTTCGCCTTTGGTCTCACTGTTCTATTAGACATGATCCAGAGGACCTGCGTTCTGCACATGTTACAAATGCGCACACAATATGCTTCTATCGCCCGACCACCGTGCGCCTGCTCCTTCCTTTGTTCCGGTCGTTGATCGGCCATTTTGTTTCATCTTTCGTCTCCGGCGCACCTTATCTTTTTCGCACAAAACTCCACCACCGGTCCTCCCACGCCTTCCAAAAGTTCACCAAGCGCAGTCAGACTGTTCACACACCGGCATGTGTGTTTTCAGCAGTCATGGACACGTTGTTATGCACTATTTCGCCAGGATCATTTCAGGATCTGCATGGTTTACAAAGTTTGTATCAAATATAAGGGCACTTGTGCTCTTAGGGATGTGTTTGTGGGTTTTCAACTCCCTCGATGCTCTAGCCACCAGTCTGACCCTTTTCCTACCTTTGGAAATCCTCTGGGTGGTCTCTGGTCTGTTTGGGTGGCGGAACAGATCTTCTCTGTTGCTCCCATGCTCTGTGTTCTTTCTTGTGGTTCTGCAGTGCCGGAGTCTGTCTCACGTCTGTAGCTGCCAGCACCTTCCTATTGCTCTGCTTCTGCCAGTCTGGCTACCTTCCTTCTTGCCACCGGTCAGGTCCACCTTGCCTGGACCACTTTAATTGCAACGACTCTCAACGTCCCGGCTCTCAACCTTCAGGTCCCCTGCCATGGAATGAGTGTCTTTTTTCATATTCCTCCAGGGCCGGCTCCTTTTATGACTGGAGCCATTTCTTGACAGCTGTACTATGTATGTTGGTTCCGCGGTGGGTCTGTGCCTCCTTGCTCAATCTTCTTCATTTCAGTATTCTTTTGCATCAAGCTTGGGTAAGTCTCCCTCTTTTTGTCCCTGTCTATCACATAGAGTGGTATGGGGGGGCCAAAGGGACCTGATGTTACGGCTTGCTGCTTGCTGCTTTTCGCGCCACCCGCCCCATGTACATGTTGGCATTTGGTGGCTGTATCCACGGTGGTGCGGGTGGACATGTCGGTATGCCGGATGCCTAAGAAGCCTATGTATGCAGAGGACACTGGTGTCATGCCCCACAGGGGTGCCTCGTCGTGCCTGATGTTTCTGTGGTCGGGACGGCGCCGTGCCCACGTCATGGCTCGGATCACCTGACTCCTTTTCTGTAATCTTGAATTCCCCTGTTGTTTTCTCCTTCTTTTCAGTAACAGAAAGAACTGGGGTAAAATGGGATTGTGGTGGCAATATCCCATACAGACTGCTGTGATCTCGGATTGGGGTGCATCAGAAAGAATGGGATACCGTGTTTCACCCAAGGGCGCTCCTCTCGCAGTCTCTGAGGAACCCCTGGCCAGGTGATCATCCTTGCTTGTCCGCCCCCAGGGTTGGGATCCCAGAGTGATGGCCCTTCCCTGGCCACCTGAAAAAAGGATCCCTGGGAATAACCTGGGAGAAACGCTTCATGTTTCTTGCAACCTATACAAACCAAAAGGCATTATGAAGGCCGTTAGATCCATAGAAGAGGGATGCATCTTTACATGGGTAAGCTGCTTTCAAATCTAGCATTGACAATACCTTTCCCCCATCGATTTCAAACAGCAAACTGTCAATCTTTGGCAATGGAAACCTCTCAGGTAACACACTCTTATTTAAACCCCTCAGGTCAATACATAGTCTCACACTACCATTTGGCTTGTGCACTGCCGCTATGGTGCTTATCCACTCTGCCGCCTCTGCTTCTACAATGATTCCTTTGCTCAAAATTCGTTCCAGTTCCTTTTCAACATCTGCACGCAGGGCCAATGGTATAGTATGTGCTTTGGATCTCATCAGCATGGCACATGGTCTTAATTTTATTAAGTATACAAACCCTTTTAAACAACCAGTTTTTTTCTCTGACACCTTGGGGAACCATCTTGTGATGTCATTCCTCTCCTTCTCCACCTTTCCTGATTTTTTTCGTATAACCATCACCTGAGTTGGAGGGTTCGGATCCAGTCTCATACCCAAGTCGGCCTGGGCATCCCACAAAAGCCGGTTCCCCCTCTTTCGAGGTGACCCTCACCATTCCCTCTGTGCAACTTTCGCCATACTTTAATTGCATCCAGAATTCACCCCCAATGTCTATCGGTATACCTCCATAGGCATGCGCTCTCACCATGGCTTCCTGCAGTTCACGTAAGTTCCCTCCATGTATCTAAATTCAGAAGTGTACAGTCCGCTGCGCTATCAATTAGTAGGTTCATGGGAACATCGTTCACATTAATCTCGGCATGGGGTTTCACTCTTCTTGGCCTCGCATCAGTTGCATTCACCACACAAGTTTAATCTTCATCACTGGTACCACCATGTTGCCAGTAGCTTGTACCTTCCTGTATTGCCTTAATGCCTCCAGGCTTGCTCGAATGTTTGCAGCAGCTAGCAATGTGACCCTTCCTGCCACATTCTCTGCAAACTATGTGATGCACGAAGCATTGCTTATCACTTGCTATATGGTCTAGGGTGCCGCATTTGTAGCACCTTTTGTTGAAGTGCTTCCCAATTTACTTCTTTTTCACTTTCAACTTCTTTTTTGATCCTGATTTCCCCTCCTCCTTATTTGCTAGTATCTTTTCTACTACATTAGTTGATGCAATCCCTGCTTTTCCACCTTCAGCATCCAAAGCCTTAATGAATCTTTCTGTATGTCCTACCATTTTCGCTACTTCAATAGTTCTTTCTAGGGTTATGTTCGTGGTGCATCCTCCTTCCCGCGATAAGGCCTCCCTGATCTTTTGGTCACTGCACCTTATTAGCTGATCGATAATGTGTTAATCTCTACAGTGTTCATAGTTGCATTTTATTGCCAGTCCACAAAGTACTGTTATGAACTCCTCAGTGGATTTATCACTCTTTTGTTCCTGCATGGTAAAATGGTATCTCGCTAGAAACATATTTTCTTATACGGTAAAATGTTTATCCAATTTAGCTAAACTCTTATCAAAACTCGACAAACCCTCTCATTCACTCGCAGAGTTCTGGTAACTTCTTAAAAATTGCCTGACGTTTTTGGCCCAAGGAATGATGCAGCAAAGAGTCCTTCCTGTCACTGGCAAAGTTGTACTCAGTGTATGTACCTAATGAACCCTTCCTTCCAGTCATCCCACTTCATACTGGGTTCCCCTGGAAGGGCAAGAACAACACTGGCACTGGAATTACCATTTTTCTGTGTTTATTAGGCTTTGCCTGACCTGGCAATGGCCGCCCTGCTCTCTTTTCACAAATGTCCCAAAGGTCGCCTGACCTTAAGATGGCCACTGCCTAGCAACTTTGTCCCTGAGTTACAAGTGTCTGCTTCTCCTTCAGTAACTGCTGGATTGATGGATTGTGCTGTCCAATCCATGAACGTGACAGCATACACAATGAGCAATGAATATGCCTCTATTTATATACAATGAATGAACAGTAATCTACATCTATATACATGATATACAATATGTGCTTAATGATATACAACAGATAGCTCAAAAGTAAAGCGCTAGTGTCTGACATGAGGATAACCTGCACTTCACATGTTCAATTCCTGTGCTACGGCCGACTTGGCCTTGCATCCTTGTATTATGGCTAAATAGAATGTTATAAAATGTTATAATAAAAATACCTGTTATTACACAGCTTGGCCTCAAGATGAGTCCAGCATGACACTATATATGGCTTTTTACCTGTGCTAAGAGGGTTTCGGAGAAACAAACTTAAATCTAAACCTACATTAAATGGTAGTATGGGTGAAAAGCAAGGTTTGGAGTCGGGATGGTTGGTTTGGTGTAAAGTACAACTGACAGCAAACATGGTTAAGTACTTGTAGCGATCCACACAGGTAAGTACAAACAGTCTATATTTATTAAATGGGTTGTATCAAGTAAAGGTTACAGAGGTAAATACACTTCTATAAACCTTTTATACATTCACGATCTAGTAACTTAAATGGGTTACTGCTAGGCAAGATTGTGGGCAGTATCCTTTGGAAGACTACAGCAATCTTGACCTCCTGGCAATTGTAAGTCTGTACTACACAGGTTGGTAGTGTGGCTGAGCAGCCAGGCTTATCTCAATAGGGTCAATGTGAGCAGTAGGGTTGTAACACATTTTCACAGTGACGGTTATTCAAATAAACACACTCAAGGTTTCCTGATTAAACAATTATTAATTTATTGAACAGTCAGTTATATAAGCCTTCTTCAAAAGGGCGCAAGATGTGTAACAATTATAATACACTTCAAAACACACTCTGTTTCTCTAAATTAGATGATACCCATTGGGGATGGCACACAGACACTTCATACACCCTCAGGTCACTTAAATAGCTAGGACACTGTGGACATTGATTTATCACTGGTACATTTAGAGCAATACGGAGTTGGGGTGCAGAAGGTTAGATGGGGGAATAAAACAAAAGTTAACAAATAATTAATGAACTGGTAAGTACTTTTAAAACCCTCCAATGCAAAGTAAATTAACCCTTTCCTGGGGGAAAAGTAAAAACACAAAGTCAGAGGTAGAAGAGTCTCTCAGGGAGCCAGAACTGTCAATGTTAGTTGTACAAAGTCTAGGAGAGCTGAAGATCTTCTTGGCAGGTAAGTAAAAGTCTTGCACAGTGTTTTTAGAAACATTTGTAGAAATAAGATTCACGTGAAGGTCCACAAGCTGGGAGGCTTGTGAGGGGCAAAGTTATAACAACTTACCACGGGCAACCAAGACAAGTCTCAACTGAGAACAAGTAAGGCTACACAACAAGAGGTAAGTCCTCTTAGGGTTACAGTACCTTTGGTTAGAAGAAATGGTTCCAGGTGGCTTCTGTTCCTGTGTGTCTCTGCAGATCCTGTTGTTCCTGTGCCTCAGTCGTGGGGACAAGAGGGAGGACTTCTGGGAGGACATGCAGGGCTTCTCTTATCAAAACGAATTCAAAGCTTCAGCACAAAAGCAGGGCTTCCCCGGGCAAACCAACACCCAGGAGTTGCAGCAGGTGTCTCTTCAAGTTCTTCTTCGGATTCCTTCATCCAGTGGTCTACTCTGCCTTCCAAGCCAAAAGCCTCGCCTTTCATGCAGGTTTCTCTCATTCATTCCAGCCTAGTTGTCAGTCACACAGCGGGTGGCTGTCCTTGCCGAACAGCCAGCCGGCCAATCACCTTTGGGTGCATGCCTGTAACCAAGGGAATTAAGCACGGGGAGTTTCGGGCACCTCCCTCACTTCTTGCCCCTGCCAGACATACGTGGAGCCAGAGGCGGGCTTCACTAGTGAATCCCGCCAAAGACAAAACGAACAATGGGATCAAACCTGGTTTGGCGCGTAGAGTAAATCTCAAGAAGGACCTTTCCAGCAAGAAATGGCGAAAAGACCAAGACCATTTTGATGAAATGGGCACCCATGGGTGCCTTACAGCAGCTGCAAACGCAGCCTGCGGTAAAAAAATACAATGGTAGTAAAAAGTAAACCACTGCCACCATCCATTAATTGCAGACAGGGTAACATAAAATTGTTACATGAGAAACTAGACAAAGGGAATACTAAGTAACCCCTCCAGCACCCTCTGGTAAGATAGTGTGTGCTGGGTCTAGAAAGTTACAAAATGTCAATTTCACTTCACTGCTCTTGGAAACAGTAGTTTCACCAAGAGAAGGTATTTAAACCTTGGGGGAATCTAAGAGACTTCCCTGTGTCACTGCACTGAAGGTACTTTCTGTCACAATGCACAGATGATGCCTATGTAGTTTGTCAGACTCCAACGTCAAAAGAAACAGAGCCCAAATCACAGAAAAATACATGCGAGAGTGAGAAAAAGGTTCTCACTCTCTCCAGGTTAGAAATTAAAAGTCCTAAAGTCCAGCAAAAGAGCTGGGGGTCTCTAAGGTAGAAGGGAATTGGCACATTTCTGAGAATTCATCCTAACAGTTACTCGCACAATAGACAATATTTACAGTTATTAATGTATGTACAGCGGACAATTTCCCTACTGGACTTATTTTTCCTGTGCAAGCACTGCTGTGGACCTGTAGCTTTAAATCTTTGGAGAGCTGTGAGCCCTCCCACCGCCCCCCACTGACAGGAAGTTGTCACTCTACTTAATCTCCCTTCCCCCGCAAAGTGGAGCCAAGTGGAGTTGGCTGGAGTTTTCTGGCGGGTGCGGCAGTGTGGAACAGGGGATGATGCCAGATAAGCTGAAACCGCCTCAAGTGACCAGCGTAAGAACAAGGCAGCAGGTAAGGAAGGGTGAGGCGTGGGAGTGGAGTGCCCCAAGAAGCCAGCATATCCTAATCAGGGGAAGCCCTTCCCAAAGGAATGGAGGGGGAGGGATCACAGCTGGAGGAAGGCTGCAGGGATGAAGCCCGGACTCGAGAGGGTGTGGCCTCTTAACTGACTCACTGGGGTGGAGCGGTGTCTTGGACATGGAGCCACAGGGACCCCACAAATAAGGAGATCTCTGGCTCAAGCCCTGACCAATACCCATGGACTCCCTTTCCAAGAAAGGATGGAATGGCCCCATGGGGGTAGAATCTGGGGCTCTAGTGTGGGGCCTTAAATGAAGCTGAGTTGGAGTTTGTGGCTGGTGGGGTGGGCTCCAGCACAGTGATACCTGCACCTCCTAAAGAACAGGATGTGGGAGGAATTGAACTGGAAATATTGGGGGACAACGAGGTTCTAGCAAATAAACTAGCAAACGAGGTGATGGAATTGACAATCAAAATTGCTAAACAAAAACAATTAAGCATGTCCAGGGTCACTGAATGCCTGCTTGACCAATCCCTCCTTAAGGCTGATGAAATGGTGGAGAGTGAAGCCAATTCTATACCGGTCCAAACAGTGGTCGATAGTCAAGTGGCTGCGGGAAGCGCACCGACGGTAAGAGAGGGGGCCCCAATGGGGGAGCCGGGCACTGAAGAAGCTGTGGAATTGGTGGCAAGTCTGGCATACTCTCCCTTGAGTAGTGGCAATAGGGGGGAGGAAGAGGGAAGTGAGGAGGCATTCGACTCAGATGATTCATCATCCTCCTCTGGCACTTCAGTGCCGATGTGTCCCCCAATACTGCCAATTGGGAAGGGAAGGAAAATTAGGGGGTTTATGGGTCAGGTGGATGATTGGGCCCAATTCCAACAGCTAGTGATGGCTTTGCTCGCCACAACTTTGGTGCCGTTCACAAAACCCTGAGAGCTTGCGGTATTGTTTCCTTGTACCCGTCTATCTACCCGTTCCTTGCCCCTTCCTTTCCTCCTATTTCCTGGACTTGTGTGCTAGTTGCACCTTTCCTAGTTTCCCGGATTCCTGGACCCGCGTCCCGCAAACTGAACGCACTCTGGAGTCGGAAGAGACTCGGGCAGCCTTGTTCAAAACCAGGTCCGTCCGCAAGAAGGCAGCGACCAAGGACTCCAGCAAAGAACGGATCCAGGTGAGAAGGGGGTGGGGGGGAGACTCCTTGACAGTTTGAGACGCCACCCGACCGAACTCGATAGCGACATGGAAGCCGCTGTTCAGGACCTGATGCATGGCATGCAAGAACTATCAACCGAGGTCCAAAATCTAAAGGCGGAAAACGCTGCACTCAAACAATTGGTCCTATCCTGGGATTCGGCCACAAAAGAAAGTGTCTTGTTGGGCAGCATTGTTGACAAATACGATGGGTCAGCAAAAACCCTTCGTGGATTCCTGGATTCATGTTTGGTCCACTTTACATTTAAGCCTGATTACTTTTCGACTCCCAGGGCTAAGGTGGGGTTCATAATTTCCCACCTTTCCAGGAATGCCTTAACCTGGGCTACACCCCTCGTTAACTCCGGCGATGCCCTCCTAGATGACTATGATGGGTTCATACAGGCCCTTAAAAACATGTTTGATCGCCCTGAGCAGGTCTTCAGTGCCCAGGAACATCTGTTAGACTTTCAGCAGGGTTCCCAGGATATGCTCACTTATTTGACCCGATTCAAACAATTGGCCTAGGAAGCTGATTGGTCCTCTGAGGCGAGTTTCACCCTGTTCAGGAGAGGACTGAATGATGAGATTAAGGGTGAGTTGGCCAGAGTGGCTCGACCAAACTCATTCCAGGCACTAATGGACCTTGCCATGCAAATAGACTTCCGTATCCAGGAAAGAAAGGCTGAAAAGAAGAAATCCAGGGGAAATCCTTCCAAGGTGTCCTTTGAGAGCACCATCAGAACGGACACAAACCCATGCTCAGTCACAGAACCAGAACCCATGCAGGTAGGAGCCTTCCGTGGACCCATATCCCCGCAAGAAAGGATGAGAAGGATTCATACGGGGTTGTGTATGTATTGTGCTTCGGACAAACATTTGGTTAGGGAATGTCCTCTAGCCTAACCCCCCCACCCCCTCGGCGTTCGGGAAACGCCAGCTCCCGATCCTAGATGGAGCAGAGCTTCGGGAGAGAGATGTTTGCTCCACATCAATTCCATCCTTGAACTATCCTGGACAAAACAAATTGGTCATACTACAGGCATTTCTATCACCCTCCAAGATCAAGACCTATCCCATTTTGGCCTTGGTAGACTGCGGAGCAATGGGGATCTTCATTGATCATGATTGGCTTGCTAGTCACCAGATTCCGTACGAGACACGAAGTACCTTGCAGTCTGTGGAAACCATTGATGGAAGACCCCTCACTTCAGGGCCCATAAGCCTGCAGACCAAGGAGATCCAGCTCTCAATAAATCACCATCAAGAGCTGATTAGGTTCAACATCATGAAGTCAGCCCACTACCCCATGGTATTGGGTATGCCCTGGTTACAAAAACATAATCCGTATATCAACTGGACAGCAGGATCACTATTCCTAGGCTCAGAGTTTTGTATGTCTCACTGCCTATTCCTGGAACCTTCATTAACACCTCCTAAGGAACCGCATAAAGACCAAGAAACACCACTTGTGGTTTCCAATATTATACAAGTTCCTGAGGCCTACCAAGGTTACGCTGATGTGTTTTCAACTGCCATAGTCCAGGCCTTACCCCCACACAGGCCTGAAGACTGCGCAATAGAAACGGAACCCTCAGCAGTGATTCCCTTCGGCAGGATGGCCATCCTTTCTGAACCCGAGAAAAAGGCCCTCAAAGAATACCTGGATACCAACCTTGAAAATCGCACCATAAAACTTTCAAAATCTCCAGCAGGTGCTTTGTTATTCTTTGTTCCCAAAAAAGGATACTCAGGAACTCGGACCCTGCCCCGATTATCGTGGCCTAAATCAATGCACCCTCAAAGACCGATACCCACTACCCTTGATTTCAGATATCCTGGAATCCGTAAGAGGCGCGGTAATATTCACCAAGTTGGATCCCCGGGGTGCTTATCATTTGATCCGTATCCGGGAAGGAGACGAGTGGAAAACTGCCTTTAGAATTCCCTTTGGCCATTACGAATACCTGGTCATGCCCTTTGGACTAGCTAATGCCCCGGCAGTCTTCCAACGTTTTATGGATAGGGTGTTCTCTGACATGTTGTTCCTCTTCGTCATTGTATATCTGGATGACATATTGATCTTTTCCAAAGACCCTCAAAAGCATGAAGAACACGTAAAGGCAGTACTACAAAGACTCTGTGAACACCAACTTTTGGCTAAACCCGAAAAATGCTTGTTTCACGTTACCTCTGTTCACTACCTAGGATTTATCCTTAGCCCAGAGGGAATTGGTATGGACCCTTGAAAGGTAAAGGCCATTCTGGCATGGCCTGCTCCCACGTCCGTGAAACAAGTTCAATCCTTCCTGGGACTTGCCAATTTCTACCGAAAGTTCATATCCACCTTTTCCGAGATTGTTCATCTGATCGTTGCTCTATTAAAGAAGGACACCCCTTTTATCTGGTCCACACAGCAAGACACAGCGTTCCAGCACTTCAAGACCGAGTTTACACAAGCTCCTATCTTAGCCCAACCCGACATAAGATGACCATTTCTAGTGGAAACGGATGCCTCTAATTACGCCATAGGAGCAGTGTTGAAATAGAAATTAGAAGATGAGCTGGAACACCCCATTGCTTATCTTTCACAAACCCTGACTCCGAGTGAAACACACTACTCTGTCCAGGAAAAGGAATCGTTAGCCATCCGCCAAGCCTTCACCGAATGGCGGCATCTACTTCTGGGAGCTAGACATCCAGTCCAAGTCCGTACGGACCATCGGAATCTTCCGATTCTACAGTCCTTGGAATATAGAAATAGTCGTCAGGCGCGCTGGGCCTACTTTTTTGCCCAGTTCCACATCACTCATGTCCCTGGATCACAAAATCTGATTGCTGACGCCTTGTCTCGACGTCCTGACTACGTAACCACTGAAGATAAGGCATATCCTAAGATGTTTTCCCCCACGATCTTCATAGCTCAAGCAGTCAACCTCCTGGAAGAAATCCGAGCGCAAACCCAATCCTCTGAATTATGGAAGGATATGTCCAGGAAAAATCAATGGAATCTAAGAGCCAAGGAAGGATATTTATTCAAGGACAAAGCACTGCTCATTCCTACACAGAAATTACAACAGAAAATAATAAACCTCTGTCATGACACACTTCACTCCGGGCATCGTGGCATCACCAATACCCTCCGTTTTGTACAGAGACAGTTCTGGTGGCCTAAGATGAAGACTGACGTACAGCACTACGTCCAAGCTTGCGTGGTCTGTGCTCAAAATAAGCATAACAAGAGACCGGCGGGTCTTCTATTGCCAACTAGGTGATGGGAATTCATTGCTACAGACTTCATTTGGAACTACCACCATCTCGGATACACTACTATCATGGTTACCATAGACTTGTTCACTCATATGGCTCATTTTACTCCCCTCAGTAAACTACCATCCTCCTCCGAACTAGCTGGAATCTTTCTGGAACACATATTCCGCCTGCACGGACTTCCTTCCAAGATCATATCTGATAGAGGACCTTGGTATGTCTCACAATTCTGGAAACATCTTTGTTGAATTTTGGGAATTCAACCTGCCCTCTCTTCAGGGTATCACCCCCAAACAAACAGAGCCACTGAATGTGCAAATCAGACCCTGGAACAGTATCTTCGATGTTTCACCACCAAGGTCCAGGATGACTGGTCACTCCTGATACCCGTTGCTGAATTCGCCTACAACAACTCCGAACATTCAGCGCTCAAAACCAGTCCTTTTTATTGTAGTCAAGGGTTCCATCCATCGGTTTTACCCTCTGTTCTTCCTCATTCTACACCGGTACCTACTGTTGACTCCTGGATCGAAACCCTCGTCAACATCCACCAGGAGGCCAAGGAATACTTAGAGAAGGCCAGATCGCAGACCAAGAGATATGCGGATTCAAGACCAGGCCCCTCTTATGCAGTCGGTGACCAAGTATGGTTGTCATCAAAATTACTACCCCAACATCTAAGACCAAACAAATTGGCCCCCCGGTACTGTGGTCCATTTCCCATCAAGGAAATTATTAACCCCATCTCATACCGGATCAAACTACCAGACTTCTGGAAGAAAATTCATCCAGTTTTTCATACCTCTTTATTGAAACCCTACATTCCATCCTCCCGGAAATCCTGTAGACCTCCTACTCTGCCGGTCGACAACCAACTGGAATATAAGGTATCCCGGATTTGCGATTCCAGGTATAAACTGGGCCAGCTTCAATACCTGGTTGAATGGAAAGGATACCCTCCTAGTGAAAGAACCTGGGAACTTATTTCTAATATCAAGGCCCCTCGGTTGCTCAGAAGATTTCACCTCATACACCCAGGCAAACCTGGAGGAAAGGGTCTTCGTAGGAGGCATGCTGTCATGAATTACAGAACACGTCCCTTTTGGACTTCCTGGTCCTTGTCACAACGAGGCTTGCACTCCATAATACTCCCAACATGGTCGTCCAGCGTAAAACCCCTTTCTCGCTCCACGCGCTGGACGTAACGTATTCTATTAATAGACCATGCCTTCCGCGGCTCCGCGCGTCTCTATGCGATTGCAAAGTAGCGATCCGGCGTGTGTCCCGTAGCCCGCTGTATTGTTTCCTTGTACCCGTCTATCTACCCGTTCCTTGCCCCTTCCTTTCCTCCTATTTCATGGACTCGTGTGCTAGTTGCACCTTTCCTAGTTTCCCAGATTCCTGGACCCGCGTCCCGGAAACTGAAAGCACTCTGGAGTCGGAAGAGACTTGGGCAGCCTTGTTCAAAACCAGGTCCGTCCACAAGAAGGCAGCGACCAAGGACTCCAGCAAAGAACGGACCCAGGTGAGAAGGGGGGGGGGGACTCCTTGACACCCTGTCTAATCTGCTGTCCCTGATTCTGGTTGTGACAGGAAAAATCTCAAAATTGGAATCCTTTGTGGCAAGAGTTGAAATAAACCTGGATAAAGAAGCTGAAACTTTGATTTCTTGGCAAAACCGCCTATATGACCTGACCAGACGGGAATGCCAGGACAAATCAGTAATGATGGATGCCCTATTGTCCGACTGTAAATGGATGAGGTATAATTTTAAAAGTTTGACTAGGTCCGTTGAGCCCCGAGAGGTAAAAAAAAAGTGTGAAAACCCTAGGAGTTCCAGCTCGGTTTTGTCTAGCATGGAAATTGTGGTAGATCTAAAGAAGGGTATGGCAAAATGCATTAATCCCCCACAGGATAAGAACATATTTTCAGTCTTCAATGCAAAGGAAAAGGTAAAAACTACGACCCAACCAGTTGAGGGCGGGGGGGATGGCACCAATGAATGATCCTGTGTTAGGCTCACAAACTGGTGGGGCAGGCCTCGGTAAAGGCAAGCCAGGGAAAAAGTCCAAAAACCTGCCAGCAAATACAGGAAGGAAAGCAAAGGGTTCCGGGCCTTTTTAAGGAATATTAGATCCCTCCCAGCGATGAAAAATTTGCCAGTCTCCAAAAAGCTAATGAAGGAACTCCCACCTCTACTGGATCTAGAAGCGGAACCATCGGAAGGTGGTACACGACCTCAAAGGGGAAGAGTGGGGCCTCCCAGTATGGGTAACCCAAGTATGTTGGTGGAAGAGATCGAATGGGCTGAGGAGGAGGCCAGATGGAAAGATGTTAGTAACTAGGAGTGGGAAAATATGGAAGGTATGGCAGACCACCTGGGTAAGTGGACAGCTGCAAATAATGAAAGCAAAAGTAGAAATGCCCAGATAGCTAAGGTGAGTGATTTGAGAGTGGCATCGAAGCATAAGAATGATGGAAAATCTAATATGACCCAAGAGTTAGAGCTGTGGAACCCGTTCCCCTAGCGGAGCGAGGGGAGGGCTTCTACTCCCGGCTGTTTACGGTGCCCAAACCCAACCAGGCTGGCCTGCGCACCATCCTAGACCTTTCCCAGTTCAATCTCTCTCTTCCCCCAAGAGAAATTCAAGATGATCACGCCCTGTCAGATAAAGTCCTCTTTGCAGAAGGGCGACTGGCTCAGCGTGGTAGGCCTTCAGGATGCTTATATGCATATCCTTATTTGGAGTCCACATCGGAAATACTTATGGTTTTCCATGGGGGAGGAGCATTTCCAGTTTCGTGGGCTCCCGTTTGGCCTCAGCTCTGCACTGCGTGTCTTTACGAAGTTGATGTCGGTCATTGCAGCTTAACTTCGGCTACAGGGTATCCATGTGTATCCATATTTGGATGATTGGCTGCTGCGCAGTCCTTGTCCTCTGTCCGCCTCGAACAACCTTCAGTCTCTCCTCCAGCTCCTGTTCCACCTTGGGCTGTTGGTGAACTGGCGGAAATCTTCCATGACGGTCTCTCAGGACTTGATTTTCCTGGGTTGTCATTGGAACACGATATGATATGATATGATTGTTTATTTATATAGCGCCTATGCACAATGTGTTTCAAAGCGCTTCAAGGCAAGGGAGGGAACAAGGGAAAATACAACCACATTCTTACAGGCCATGAACAGTAAGGATGTGAAATTAACTATCGTACTCGGCCTGACAACATTTCAGATAGTGCAAGAGCTAAGACATAGATAAGGAGGGTGGGGGGAAAGTGGGAAGGAAATGGAAACAGACAGGCAACTACTCTACTAGGCCTGACGACATTTCTGGTTGAGCCGGAGAAAAACAAAAGGTGAGGGAGAGGGGTGCAGAAAGGGAGGGGAGGAACAAAACAAGAGACTATCATACTAGGCCTGACGACATTTCAGATAGTGCTGGAGGGTTGGTGGGGAGGAAAAAAACAGTAATGGGAGGGTGGAGGAAACAGACGAGGTTGTTATCATATTAGGTCCAGGGACAATTCTGATAGAGTAAGTGCATAGAAGAAAGTAAGGGGAGGAGATAGGAAAAGGGAGAAGGGAAATGAGGCGAGAACAGAGAGTAAGCAGTCAAAAAGAGTGGAGATCAACTGCAGAGTATACCTCTGGCCTTCGTGTGTGCTGGCTCTTCCTCTTGCTTGTCTCAAGATGAGGCGGACGCAAATGGCTCTTGGAGCTCTTGGAGCCAAGCAGTGGATCCAGACTCCATAATGATCCTGGTTCCATCCTTCATGAGGATAGACCTCCTGTGGTGGTCTTCTCTCAGCAATCTGTCGGTGGGCGCGGCTTTTCAAGACCTCTGCCATCTATCGACGGTCATGACAGACTCCTCCCTTCTCGGTTGGGGTGCGACGTTGGATCTTATTCAGGTTTCCGATCTCTGGTCGCCACAGGACAGACAGCTTCATATGAATCACTTGGAGCTCCTGCCGAGATTCCTGGCGCTGAAAGCGTTCAAGCCTGTCATTGTCAACAAAGTGGTCCCTGTCCGCACATCCTCTTGTGGATCTTGCCATTCAGAATTGGGAATGGGCTGTTTAGCATGGCATCTGGCTGGTGGCAGTACACATCCCGGGCCAGCTGAATGTTACTGCAGATGGACTCAGCCGACAAACACTGGTCAGTTACGAGTGGGAACTGAGCACGGAGGTCCTCTTACAGATTTTCTATTGTTGGGGCACTCCAGAAGTGGACCTATTTGCGACGTCGACAAACAGGAAGCTTCCCCTGTATGCCTCCAGAAACGGGCTGTTAGGGAGAATTCTCTTATAAGGCTAATTTCCCAAACCTAGTGAGTCCCCCAGCAGCTTTGCTGGATTTTTGGGGTTTGTTTTTTCTCCTGCTGAGACTCTTTTTCCTCCCACTCTTAGGCATGATTTGAGGCGTCTCCACAGAAGCCCTCCAAATGGTGGCACTCTGTCTGGGTTCCACAGGATGTGTGGGGAGGGGAATTGGCACCCTGGACTGCGTTGCCTTAGCAATTCAAGTCGCACTCTGTTCTGATTGGCCCATTGGTGAGCCGCCCGGCTCACCACTTAGCATGTATGAGTGACAGCTAGGCTGTTGAATGGGGGTTTTTCTGCATAAAAGCAGGGCTTTTGGGACTGGAACTTCAGAAGTTGCCACAGGACCTAAGAATCCGAAGAGGGAAGAAGCTGAGCCATCTGCAACGACACCACCGGTGGAGCCCTGATGCAACAAACACACTACTTTCCCAACGACAAGAGAAGATCTTCTGCTGGACAAGTCTTCTTCCTTTGAGCTGGTGGGATTAACCAGTTCACCCCTTTCGCTTTCCAAAGACGTCTCTTGGTCGAATCGCCCGGGCCAAGCCCCCCGGCGGCCGTATAGCCAAGCTTCACCACTTTCACCGCGAATAACAGGAACGCACCTTTTATCGACTAACTCCGCGGCTGGTTTCATCCCTGTGCAGTGCAACAACTCCACATTTCCTCCTCGACGAGATTCTCTCTTCCCCTGGTCGAAACAATGAACTGCAACCACTGCCAAGAAAAACTCCAAATGCTGGAGCTTCCTCTCTCTTTAAGGTACTGTGTTCTGCCTGGGCCCCCTTTCTTCGGTTTGCCCAAGGTGACCCTTAAATCCTTGGCTTTCCAACTGGGTTCGCCCCAGACCTTCTAACTTTACTTCTTGAATCACCACAACCTCTTTTGAACATTCTGCAAAGACTTTTAGTGCATTTTAAACTCTGTGATTTTGGAGCACATTTTGCTTTGCTCCATTTGAAGTGGGCCTGGAAAGTGTGAGATTCCACCCTAGAAAGGGTTGAATCAATAGTATACCTAGGAGTTACATTAAGTAAGAATCAAAACGACTCAGCCCATTTGGCCTATTTGTGGTCCAGATCCCCTTTGGTAAATCAGGGTAGAGTCTTTCAGCGTCGATATGGGAAATTCACCCTCATACCTATAACAACCTTTTATAAACAAAATGTTGCACAGAAACTCACGTATGGGGCTGAGGCGGTACTCCGCCTATCATGTGATTGCTGGGAGAAAATGGAGGGACATTTTTGGCGTAAGGTCCTAAATCTCCCTGATAGTCTGCCTGCGTGTGTAATAAGGTTGGAATTAAGGTTACAATCATTGGAATCGATGGTGGCTTGGAAAATCGTGTCCTTATACAGGAAATACTTCCTGTCGGAGGACTTGAAGCCCTTCGAGATTCTGGCTCTGGACAAAGGCATGGTAAAGGGACCTTTAGAAAGGTTGAGGATGAAAGTGGAAGCCTTTTTGCAGGATAAGCTGGTGCAGATAAAGACGCTTTTGCACAAACCCATGGCAGTTACGAAGAAACTGACGATTAGGGACGGGACATCTACGGTTGAGCAATGTAATGATATGAAATCGAGAAAATTTGTGCGGGCGGATACGGGGAAGGGTAATGTACTGCCAATGTATTTGAGAAAATGTCCCTTGTCAAAATACTGGGACATCCTGCTTAGATGTCGCCTAAATATTTTAAAGACCAGTGAAGTACAATGCAGAAGGAAAATACCTCGGGTGGATACTGCAGCCTGCAGGTACTACAGATTGTCTCTTTCGATCGAAACCCTGCAGCATTTAATAATGCATTGTGAAGCCCTACCAGCGATTAGATCCTTCTTGTTAGAGGAATTTAGTCATTTGGGGAAAACCTTTTTGGCTACAGTCTTGCTCATACATAAAGATTTGTGAAGGTAAAGGATTATAGATTATTTTCAGGATGTGAGATTTTATGAGGGAAATTTAATTTAATGAAGTGAATGCTAAAGGTTTGTTTAGTTGACATGTGTTTTTTAACTGTATGATTAACTTGCAACCAATAAAACATTATAAAAAAAAAACGTAGAAGGGAATTGGCACATTTCTGAGAATTCTCCCCAACAGTTACTCACCACAATAGACAATATTTACAGTTATTAATGTGTATAGATTCTAGAGTGGGGGACGAAGAGGTTACACCTTTAATCAGAAGCCTTGTTAGTTATAAGCTACTACTTTGCAATTCTGTTCTTCTCGTCCCAATGTCCAGGTTTGCTACAGGTGAGTAACCCTATTCAAACAGAGTAATTTAAAGACACACACAGACACATATATGGCTTGACTGACTCGACCATGGGGAACAATGGGCTCAAAAAAGCGTCTCAAAACTGTCCGTTTGTGTAGAGCAGAGTTGTACGTGGAAAGTGTACAAAGTCTGTTTTCCTGCTAATGAAAATGTAGACTACTACTACTCCTTATGTCGTGACAGTAGAAAGGACTCCTTATCAAGGTTCCATCACCTTTGGCTAGTAAAGTAGCTACTTATAAACATAAGGCTTTATGCCACATGTATCCCTAGGAGGCTGGGATGATTCAAGAGATTTAAGCAATCTCTGCCTCCAGAACATAAAGAAACAGAAGGTTACCAGGCAATAGGGAGTTGCTGGGGAAGACTAGGATCTCTGGTGGTTTGGCTGCAGAGGGCTCTCTGGTTGGTTGTTAGGACATAATCCGATGGTTAGGGCAGACAAAGGAGGACTGAATTAGTATGCCACAGCACAGAACGATCCGGCAGGAGAATCTCACTGGGCCAGACTTCAAGGGCCCAGGCTGGGGTAATAAGCATTGAGCCAAGGTGGATGGTCCTGGTGTTCCAACAGGCCCTTCCTCGTGGCGAGTGAACAGCTGCAGGTTGGCAATGTCTGAGCGATGCAGACATAGTGCCCACATAATTTCCAGCTCCATGTCTCAAAGTTGCCATGTCAAGTCTCATGTGTGTGCAGGCCAAATGGAGACCCAGCAACTCCTCCATTTCCTTGGAGACAGTGGATGCAGGATTAGGCTTCATACTGGTTGAGCCCACAGGACTAATTGAGGAAGACTCCCGGTTTAGTTCTTTCCAGCCAAGATGAAGGCAGATGGCCGAAATGCAGTGATTAGCTTAGCCAATGCTGTTTGCAACAGCAGTATTCCGGCAGCTCTCTGGCAGTCTTTCAGCTTCAGATGCTTGGATATTGAGCTCAGTCTCTGATTCCAGTCCGCCTTCATTCATTGCACATTCAAACTGACAGAAATCCCAGGCCTCCACTGGTAGTGACCTGCATCATTACTATAGGTAGAGGTTGTTGTCCAATCATGGACAGTCAGCTATGCCACAAGCTGTCCAGCAACTAAGCACACTCTGGAAGGGGTGTGGATTGGCACCAGATTGTTCCACTCCCCAGTTCCAACCAATTCAAGTACACAGAGCTCTCATCGGGAGTCCTTTGCATGTCTCCTGTGAAAGTGCATACACACAAATAGCAATTTCCAACGGAAAATGACAGGAAAAAGGCCAACAAGCAAGATGCACAAAGAACTGGGTTTATACCATGAAGAGCAGCATTTTTAATGTGTTGGTGATTCTGCAAAAGTTATATAAAGAATATATTTTAATACATAGGCTATGTGTATGTTCCTTTACTGTGTTACCGTAAAAGATACTGTACTTTTTCTCCACTGTGCTCCCCTCTTCAGAGTACAGGCTACCCTGCACTGTCACTTCTACTCCTGGGAGATTCAGGCATATACAGAGAATCCCTGCAACCTAGGTATCTATCTATTTATCTTCTGATCAACCTTCTTGGTAGGAAAATTC
This sequence comes from Ambystoma mexicanum, assembly GCF_040938575.1. Classification (NCBI taxonomy): domain Eukaryota; kingdom Metazoa; phylum Chordata; class Amphibia; order Caudata; family Ambystomatidae; genus Ambystoma; species Ambystoma mexicanum. The sequence continues at coordinate 1,329,269,313 of NC_090922.1, forward strand.
CAACACGTGTCAACAGTTTGCTTGTTATGTGGATTATTTGACTGGTAGCTCTGTATTAAATATAATTCGTTCTAAAACAATGTCTTTGGGAAAGCTACTGGCCATGCAAAGCAGAAAAAATCAACACACCGGTAACAGCTACTAGATTGTCTGGTGTGAGCATTCCTGAAAGTGGGAATGTGTGGGAGCAGCTTTTCAGACCTGGTAAAACTGGCCTCTTCCTTTTCACACAATGTGGGAAGAACCAATTGGAGTCTGTCATTTCCTTTGTTGTGTGTCTTTCAGCGCTCTCCAGAATACACCAACTGCCAGTATCTATGCAAGCTCTGCCAGGTGCACATTGAAAATATCCAGGGAGCCCACAAGCACATAAAGGAAAAGCGCCACAAGAAGAACATCACAGTGAGTATACCAAGCATTGAAAGCTTTTGACCAAGGCTATGAAGTGTATGGTCCCTCAATGACTACCCTCTAGTAAAAAAATTGTTCACTTTTTAATATGGAAGAATTTGAATTTAACGTTATTTTGTGACTCAGCAGATGCCTTTGATCAGTGCTTTGCAGTATACTGTCCCACAAGGGTTCCAAAGAATTATATATTTTTTTGTTTTTGTTCCAGTAGATGAAAAAGTGAAAGTATTTTTTGTATTCGTCTTGATTTTAGAAAGCAAGGTATTCCTACACTTCAAGAAGTATATTACCTGGAGGAAGGGGCAAATTAATAATCTAATGTAGTGATTGGATTTGGACAGGGGGAATTAGACAGTTCAAATATGTATGTGAGTATGTACATGATGCCACGTAAAGTATGGGAAGGTTAGTGAATATGATTACTTGCATTGCTTTGGTACTATGATCTTTAAATGGTTGTAATGTTGATTGTGCATAGAGTGTGTGATATTATAAGGCTCTGTTTCATTGTAAATTATACAACTTATAAGGGGTAGACTTGTTAGGTATTAATATGTTACTGCATGGGACTGCTATTCATATTTGGTTGTGGTATGGTTGCAGGCTTATTGCTGCGCAGGTTATGTTATTTCTATTTAAGTTTCTTAATGAGTGAATAAATAAGTCTAGTTTGGTTAATAATGGTCAATATTTGGTTTTATATGCTCTTTCCTATAACCTTTGTTTTGCTTTGTTTATTTTGTAGTTGTCATTTTATTTGCTTCCGTTTTATTTCTTGTCCTTTTTCATTTGATTTCCTAGTATGTTCCTTATATGTAGAGATCATTGATTATAATGCCTTGGTTGGTGTAGTCTGTCAAAATGGGGAGAGTGAAGGAAAGGTATAGGAGGAGGATGGGGGCCCGGAGTATAAAAGGGAATATATGCTCAGTGTTGAAGGGGATTGTCGAAAGGAGCAGCTTATCTGACCCTAGAAATGTAATTCATCTGAGATTATGGCAGTAAATATAACTTTTATGAGTTGGAATGTCAAGGGTGTCAATAATCCTATTAAGCGGCAGGAAGTATTGTCAATGATAAGTAGGCACAAACCGGATATTGTATTTCTGCAAGAGACTCATTAAAGAGGAGATCAAGTGGGGTATATTTTAAATGGTTTGCATGTAATGGAGTTTTCAAGCTATTTTGCAAGTAACTCTCGTGGTGTGTCCATTCTCTTCAAGAAGGGTGTAAGATATAGAACTGATACTGTACGTATTGATTTGATTTGATTTATTGTGATCAGGAAGGGAGGTATATGGCTCTGAAACTACACATTGAGAATAGATGCATGGTAATATTGAATATTTATGCGCCCAATGTGAATTAGGATATATTCTTTGAGAAATTGGATGGAGTTTTAGCTAACTTAGATTGTACGGATATTGTAGTTGGAGGGGACTTCAATACCACAATTGATATGGTTAAAGATAAGACTACTCAGGCTAACTCCTATGCTGAGTCAAAAGCAAGGAAAGGGCTTATAAGATTGCTTGACATGTGGGATTTGCATGATATTTGGCGGGATTATAATGAAAAAAGTAGGAAATATACTTTTCATTCATTGGCTCATGGTACGTCTTCGCGTATTGATTTTTTCCTTGTTAGTAGGAGTTTGTGTGGGGACATTTGTAATGCTTCGATTGGGGAGGTTGTAATTTCGGATCATGCGCCAGTAACAATGACATTGGAAGAGGAGGATTGTGGTTTGCGGCCTAAAAGGCAATGGCGTATGAATACACAGTTGCTTATGGACTGTGAGTTTGTGAAACACCTAAAAACAGAAATATTGCTGTTTTTGCAGGATAATTTGCGATCAGTGGACTCTTTAACAACGGTCTGGGATGCATTGAAGGCAACATTGCGAGGTAGACTTATAAGCTTTGCGGCTTATCGTAAAAGTCAACAGGAACGGTTTATGGTTCAACCTAGAGGATGATTATAAAGAGTGTGAGGTGCGTTATTGTGGCTGTCCCAGTGATGAGAACATGTTGGCTATGACTCGAGCAAAACGTGCCTTGAGTGTGAGCTTCATCATAAGGCAGAAACGCACATTTTCTATTCTAGGCAAGCTTTCTGGGAGGGGGTGAAAAATCTGGGGCTTTGTTAGCAAGCCGCATACGGCAGAGAGAGAATAATAAGCAGGTGCTTTTTATTATGGATGAAAGAGGAATGAAGAGGAGAAAGAATGTGGAAATTTGTGAGGTATTTAAGGAATACTATGCCTCGTTGTATACGGATGATATAACAGTCTCTGAAACGGAAATTAATGATTTCTTGAGTACAGTAGATATGCCGGGGCTTACCGAGCAAGAAAGATTAGGCCTGGATGCGCCTTTAACAATAGAGGAAGTTCAAGATTCCATCAATGCTTTGGCAAATGGTAAATGTCCTGGCCTAGATGGTTTTCCCATAGAATTTTATAAGACCTTTAGTCATATTTTATCACCTTTTCTTGTAAAGTTATATACAGAAATGCTAGAAAATGAAGTAATTGCTGAATCAATGCAGACGGCATTAATAACGGTCATACCAAAACCAGGGGAAAATCCATCATTATGTGGGAAATATCGGCCTATATCACTCTTGAATGTGGATGTTAAAATTTTGGCAAAAATGTTTGCAAGAAGATTGAATGGTTTACTACCAAAGCTTGTTCATAGAAACCAAACAGGTTTTGTGTGTGGAAGGAATAGTAGTGATAACTTGCGCGAGCTCCTTGATGTTATTTATCTCAATAGACAATCAGCTGATGCATATGCGGCAATTAGTATAGATGCAGAGAAAGCATTTGATAGGGTGAGTTGTTTTTTTTTACGCCAGGTTCTGCTTAAAAGTAATTGTGGACCACTTTTCATTAGGCTGCTCAGAACCCTATATGGAGGTGCTAAAGCATTTGTAACTGTTAATGGTAGTCGATCTGATTGTTTCCAAATTCAGAAAGTTACTAGGCAGGGATGCCCTTTGTCCCCACTATTTTTTTATTTGTTTATTGAGCCCCTCGCCATTATGCTTAGAAATAGCCCTAATATAATGGGTATTCCTTTTGGAGAATATGTATCGAAAGTCCTTTTATATGCAGATGATCTCCTAGTTCTGGTCTCAAACCCTGAACGGTCTTACCCTGAGCTCCTACTGACATTGCAGGAATTTGGTAGATTTTCTCATTACAAAGTTAATGTTGCTAAAACTTTGATTTATCCAATTTCTGCGGCATGTCATAGGGGGTTGTATGATATTGCTCGGGAGATGTGGGCTGATTCGGGTCTTAAATATTTGGGAATTCATGTAAATAGGAATATTGAGACTTTACTTGTGTACAATATTCGCTTGAAGATTACAGAAATAGATAAGCTTTGTTGCAAATTAGAGAAGTTGAAACTGACTCTATGGGGTAAAGTTAATGTAGTTAAAATGTCACTTCTTCCAAAATTATTGTATGTTTTTAGCATGCTTCCCCTGCCACTTTATTTGTGTTAATGGTTATTAATAAGTCTATGAGCAGGTTCAGATACTGAGTGTGAGGGACAAACAGGCTCGTAAAGGGGGGTGGGATCAGGGGGGCAGTGAGCAAAGACTAATTGATGTTAATGGAATGGTTGTGGATTGCACTGCGTGTTTGGTTTGTATTGTTGGTTGTGTTGTAAAATTAATAAAATTCTTATAAAAAAAAAAAGTCTATGAGCAGGTTTCTGTGGGGAGAAGGAAATAGGGCGCGAATTCCGAAAGATATTTTACATAAACCAGTACATCTGGGTGGGTTTGGTTTGCCTGATATAAGTCATTATCATTCGGCTTTTACTTTGCGTCCACTGCATCGTTGGTTGGCGGATGCAGAGATTAATGGCATGGGTTGGATTAAATTTGAAAAGGAATCTATCGCTCCCACGCCACTAGACATGCTTTTGTTCATGGATAAAAGATTACCGATTGATACCACTCCACCTTTGATAAAAAATGTTGTGAAGGAATATCATAAAGGTAATGAGATCCGGGGTGAAAAGTTTTTATTGTGTGAAGATTCGTGTCTATGGAAAAATCAAGCTGTTAAGCAGAATAATAAGGTTATATCATGGGTCACGTGGCAAATTGCAGGTATTTGGAGAATTGGGCAGGTCTTTAATGGTCAGAATATGGTTGACTTTGAGTTTCTACGCTTTAAATATAAGCTCAAAGCAACTGAGATTTGTCGCTATAATGCTTTGAAGGAGCTTTTTGGTTTATTGTTTTCGCCGTTGAATGCTGCTATACATGCACCACCGGCGATTTTCCTTCTTTCTAAGTCTGTACCTTTATCTGCATCTACCTTGTATAAGCTTATTACACCTTCTGCGTCCCAGGTGATTCCACAATTGGAAGGGCAAATTGGGACTCTGATTTGAATAATTCATTATCAGATTCTGAATGGAATCGTGTGTGTGTGCGGGTCCTGTTAAGTATATGGTGGATTTGGATTTGAGGTATACACAACAAAGAATTAATAACTACCTATACTGGTCACCGTTGAGAATGAAATCTTGCGAGTTGAGTGCTGTAAACACCTGTTGGAACTGTAATAGAGAGGTGGGTAGCACGCTCCATATGTTGTGGTTATGTCGAAAAATACAGATATTTTGGTATAGTGTTTTCCAGAGGATGGAATTGGTCTTGGACTTACCTATACCTAGAGAGCCTCTCCTTGGTGTGCTAGGTTTGATTCCATTCGGTATTGGATTGTAAGAGGCACCCTACGCCTCCTCTCCAGCCTCCATTACCCTCCAAGGACACAGGATGGACACGGCGACGACAGACACAGATGATGGCAGAATCTCTCCACCTCCAATGGGCTTCTCGCACAGACGAAGAAGGTTCCTTCCACTCTATGATCACCCGTGCATTAGAACTCTTCCAACTCACGCTGGAGGAGACGAAGAAGGAGGGCTTCCTTTATCAATGCCGGGAGGCGAAAAGGAAGACAATTTTGGTGGTGCCCCCTCTGGACGATGTCTGGGATGATGGTCTGGCACTGCTGAAGAATCCTGCCTCAGTCCCAGGAAAAAAAGACTGACGAGAGATGAAATACTGTGTTCCGTAGACAGCACCAAAGTATCTCCAGTCACAGCCTTCCCCAGACTCTGTGGTCTCGGCAGCTGTGCGGAAAAAGTTGTCCAACCCATCGTCCTCTGCCTCTGTTCCCCCTATAGAAAGGTCTACTTGGCAGTGATGGCAGTCAAGGCGGTGAGCGCTTTAGCCATCCTGGCCAGGTACGACCGGGAGTTAGGGTACAAGATGCCCCCGATACTGGTTTCCTCCCCCAGGACAAACAGGTCGAGGCGATGGAGATTCTCCAGGAGGAAGAGGTGGTATCGGACCACGCCATCACTGTGGTCCTGGACATTGCGGACACAGGGTTTCGGCAGATAGGAAACACAGTACACAGTTTGCCTCCATCGCTGTTGCTGGCTGAAGGCCAACAACTTTAGGCAAGAGGTGCAGACTCTGGTCCTGGACATGCTGTTCGACAGGAACAATCTCTTCAGAAAGGCTGTCTATGAATCTCTTCAGGCCATCAAGACCGACACAGAGACGGCCCGTGCCCTGGGCACGCTGCAACAGCACTGTCTGTCCTTTCGATCCTCAGGAGGGAAGTCTGGCAGATCTTGGAAGAGTTTCGGTGGAGGATCTTCCTCCTGTGCTACGTCCCAAGAAGCCTACAAGGGCTGCTCCAAGGCCTTCTGAGGTGGCCTCTGTCGTCATCAAGGCCCTGAAAGCGGCGCACCGGCCTCCAAGCAGGACTGAACCGGCCAAGGCATCGGGCCTCTTCCCATGCACCCCGGTGGGACTTCATTAGCGTGTGGGAAAAACATCTCCACCGATCGATGGGTGCTGAACGCTCTCACCCACGGACACATTTTGGAGTTTCAGCAATGTCTGCGAACACCACCGGTGGCCTGGCAGGAACAACCTATCCCTCAGCTGCTGACAGAGGGTTCGGCCATGTTAAAAAAAAAAAAAAAAGGTGGGGGGCAATGGAGCTGGTTCTGAGGCGACTTTAGTGCTTCAGAGTTTACTCCAGATACTTCTTAGTAAGAAAGAAGACCGAGAGCTGGAGGCTCATTCTTGATCTACGACGACTCAACAAGTACATAAAGTCCCAAATATTCAGGATGGCCACGTTGCAATACATTCTCGGCCAACTGGAGGAGGGAGACTTCCTGTCATCGTTGGATCCTGAGGATGCTTACTTCCACGTCCCCATTCATGAAAAACATTGCAAGTTCCTACGCTTCGTCATACAGGGGAAGCACTAGAAGTTCAAGGCTCTCCCCTTCGGACTGAAGTCGGCACCCAGAGTCTTTACGTGCCTGGCTCCAGTACTGGCTAATCTGCGCCTACAGGGAATACATTTGTATGCATACCCCGACGACTGGCATGTCCAGGCCAAGTCAAGGGACATCGCTGTCGATCACACAGAGGACCGTCTGGCTGCTGACGGATCTGGGGTTCTCTGTGAACTATGCAAAGTCCTGCTTGACTCCATCGCAGGAAGCGCTGTTCCTGGGGGCCAGACTCAATACGGTTTCCTGCCTGGTAACCCCCTCGGGAGAGAGGAGAGCGGCCATTTTGGGAAAAGTGCTATGGCTGTTAGCACAGAAGAAGGCCACGGTGAGGACCATCAAGTCGCTACTCGGCATGATGTCCTCGTGCATCTACCTGGTCAGGATCTGAAGGTTGTGGATGTGACCACTCCAGGAATTCCTGGATGCCCATTGGATCAAGGTCCGGAAGCTTCAAAGACAGGATTCTGCTCAACGAGGAGTTCCGTACTGCGATAAGATGGTGGGGTATGTGCTCCATGTTAGGCAATGTTTGTATGCAGTATCCTTTGGGACCATTACACACAACTAGGACTACAGGTGTAAGCAAAACCAACCTTAGTTTTGTGGTAGCGCTGCTGAGCACTCAGGCTTATCTCAAGAGGGAATGTGAGCTGTAAGGGTGTTACACAGAGGTCTATAATTACAAGTATTCAAATAGACTCTTATACCCAAGGTTTCTTGGTAAAACACTTGTTAATTTATTTCACAGTCAGTTATAAAACATTCACTAGAAGGTGGCAATATATATCACACAAAAATATACTTCAGTACTTCACAATATCAGGTTCTGAGGCTTTTAAACTACTTTGAATGAGGAGCAAAATGGCATTCCGAGCATTTGAAGTAGGAGTAAAAAGGCATAAGTTAATGAAACCAATATTACAGTTACTCTTAAACAGTGAAAATAGTTTGAGTTCACCAGAGGAGTTGATTCAATGCAATAGGCTAGGCCAAAGTCAATGGGCTATAGTCTTGTATAGGATAAAGCAGTTCTGGAAGTTAAACGGAACAGTCTTTGCCAAAGTTCTCAGAAGTAGTTTGTAAAAGAAAGATTCATATGTTGGGTCACAAGCTGACTAGGCCTGCAAGTTGCAAACGTTTCAAGCACTTTCCAGTGGGAGGTAAGTCTCTCGGTCGGGTTTTCACAGTACCTAACAATGAAAAAAAATAATGCAGCTAAAGACATCTATTCCTGGCAGTTCCTGCAGATCTCGCTCTTCCTGAGCCTCAGTGGTGGGGACAAGAGGGAGGACGTCGGGGGACTCCTGCACTGGAACTGGTCAAAAAGCTGCCAAAGTCAAATCTTGACTGAATGACTCAGTTATTCTAGGTAGGCAACAAACTAATTCAGACTTATTCTGGGCAGGCTAACAGCAAGTCAGTGGAAGCAAGACCCAGTTGGGGGACACTCATACAATTATCCTGTAGGAATGATCTGGTGAAACCAACACATTACTTTTGAGACGAGGCACAACCTAATCACAGGAGAGTAATATACCTTCACATCTACTTTCTGTAATAATTGCTAAACAGTTTCTAATGAAGGAAAATATGTTAACCATACTTTTAAGAATAGTGCATCACACATCCAAGGTAAGTAAGAACTTTCGTAACTGTTCACTCTTGAGTTACAGTTACCAACCAACTCTTTTTTTTTTTAACCAACTTTATTTATTCAAAAACAATATCACATTCAGATGTTATATAGGCCAGTGATGTATCTTAGTGCAAGTCAATTACTGAGGCCACATATCAACCTTTGAAATTACAATTTTGGTATAGCTTCAAGTAATAACGGCGCTGTTTGTGACGCCTTTGTAGGATAGCTCTGTGGTCGGGGCCCCCACCGTTGCCTCTGAATTGGGCCCGCAATCACCTGCTTGCTGTGGGGGAGGAGGGAGCCCTTGTCTAGGTAGAGTTGTAGCCCCTGCCAGGAGTAGTCTTTTGGGGCTGTCCAGCGTGTTTGGGGACTTTGGTTGCTGACGGCTGTGGTTCTTAGCTGGGCTACGTTTCTCTGAGCTCAGTCTATGCTGGGGGGAGGGCATGGGGGTCACTGGGCCCTCTGGTGTATGCCTGGGGGACAGATTTAGAGGCGTCTTGTCCCCCCCAATCCCCCTTACTTGTCAGCCGGACTGTGGGCTCAGCTGCGGCGCTCCTGTCTCCGCAGCTCTCGGGGCCGTGTGTGCGCCGGCAGTGGCGGTTATCCACCTTTATGGGCCCGGTTCGCCCTCCCCTCCGGCCGCGGCCTCTCTCTCCAGTTGCGCAGTGGTGTCGGCTGCTGGCGGGCGGGCGGGTATGAGGGGGCCGAAGGGGCCTGGGCTCCCGGCGACGAGCAGCAGAGTTTGCCCATGTCCGCTCCTCCAGTAGCCAGGCAGCTGCGGGGCGATGTCAGCCGCTTCGGGGCGTCCCCCTCAGTTACTGCGCTGCCTTCCAGGGCGGGGGGGAGCCGAGGCCTGCAGCAGGCTTTAGCTCAGATGGCTGCTCCGATGTGGGTCCCTCGGTGCAGCTTGGGTTCAGCTGTGCTCTGGCGCTTGCTGCAAGGTTCTCCTGGATCCTGCTGTGAACGCGTCAGTTCCCCTTCATTTCTGTGATGTGGGACTCGCTCGGGGCTTCTCGGGGCTGCTTTTATCTCCGTTAGATCTCCCGAGACGGAGCTCTGAGGAGTGCATCTACCTTAGACGGCGGCCATCTTGGAATCCCCTACCAACCAACTCTTTACAAGTAAGTCCGTTTTAAACACTTATTTTCTTTTCTAGGTAAAAGTCCCAATCCTTTAAAAAAAAGTCTTTCCCTTATTCTTGGAGCATGCATGTTCTCGGTGGAAGAAGGGGGGGGTCACTAGGATGTAGTGACCAACAGGCAGTGTCAGGATAGGTTCTTAAGTAGCAAAAGTCAGAGTTCCTTAGGAAGAATGGGCTAACAGGTGAGTACTTTACATCTGAGGTAGAAGAGGGTACAGGGGCTTTGCAGAAGACACCGTTGCAGGATTCTAGCAGTGGGACTGGGTGCACTGGATGACAGGCCTCCCCATCACAGAAAACAACCCACAGCTACACAGAAATCCTAACAGATAGTAAGTACATACCCAAGCCAACACAGTACCTCACATTGAAGAAGATTTTGCAGCAGGAGGACTTCAGGTCTGCAGCCAAATACCTGGTCAGTGGATTCCTTGACATGGTGACTGAAAACAAGACCTCAGAAGGAACTTTGCAGCAGGGATCGATGAAGAAAGCTCTATGCAAGGTTTCCTCACGACTGAATGCGGTTCGGCGGATTTGACGCCTTTTCAAGGAGCACAGAACAAGACAGAAAATCGCGGTTGAATTCTCGTCGTTGCAAAGGTCCAGCACTCTATTGGGACTTTTCAGACTCTATTGTTGTCTCTGGAGATCCACCAGGATGCCCACGAAGTCTTAGCAAGGTTCGGAATTCGGAAGACTGAGCACCGCGCAGTGGCTCGAGGTGCCAGGGTATTTGGGTACTGCAGAAACACAAGGTCGCAGCAATGTGTGGGAAGGCTCAAAATGTAGGTCTTCTTGAGTGTAATGGGTCTCACCAGGCTCTGGGTCCGGGTCATCGTTTACAGAGTCCCCAGGTCGATTGGAAGTGCGGGCTACAGCAGGCTCTCCGGTTGCTGGAAATAGTCTCTGCCGCTTTTCCTTCATCATCCTCTTCTGTTTCAGTTCCGGTGGTTGACTTTTCTTCAGCTTCCAGGTTCTCAGTATTTATCAGGAATTACAACACAACTTCTGCATTCTCTCCCTGCATTTTACAAGAAGGGGGCGGTCTGGTTGTCCAATCAGGACAGCCAGCCCCCACTGGGATTCGTCCCCATTCAGCAAGGGGGAAGACAAAGGGCTGTGGAGTTTTGGACTCCTGCATCGCTTCCTGCCCTCATAGACAGACTGGAGCCTGGGCAAGGAGTACAGGGGACTCCCGCCAAAGATAAATTCACACATAGGAATTTCTCGCCCTGGATGTCAGGGAAAGGAACAAGAAAGGACAAACACTAAAATGGTGAAAAAAAAGAAGACTGGGGCCATATTGGTAAAACAAGCAACCTTCGGTGCCTGTACTGCAGCTGAGAACACAGCCCGCGGTAAAGGTGCACCAAATTAATGTGAAAACAAGGAAATAATATGAGGCAGGGTAACCAAAAAGGAAACACACCAAACACAGGTTACAAAGGAACATACAAAGCACTTTATTTTATACTGAATCCAGTTACAAAAGAACAGAACAAAATTCAGATAGCAGATTTCCAGGAATGCCCGTCTTCAACTCATCCAGCTGTACATCACCAATAGGGCCTACGTTACGCCCGAAGCTATATCTAAGTTCAAAGGCGCTACAACCCAGACATGCCCAAAATGCCACGAGCCAAGGGCAGGAATGACCCACATGTTTTGGGGCTGTCCGACGATCCAGAGGTTCTGGGCCCAGGTGAAGGAGAGGGTGGCGACTGCGGGGATTGAGGTAGAAATACGTGAGCCGGCAGCCTGCATATTGGGGCAATACAAGCGAAGCAGCAAGAATAAGCCCCTGAATAAACTCACTGACTTGATCTACATCACCGCGAAGAGGCGCATAGCTATGAAATGGAAGAGCGCCAGAGGTCCGACCGAGGCCCTTTGGTGGGGCGACCTCAGGAGATGGATAGCTGCTGAGACTGCAGCGTGGGAAACGGCGATTCACGTGCAGCGCCTCGACTCCAGCGCTGATTTGCTCAGTTGGGTGGCGCTTACGGTGCCACTACTCCACCCAGAGGCGCAGGACTGTGCCTCGGATAAAACGGACAGTCCCGGCCCGGCACGAGATCCTAAAGAAGACTGAGGACTTTTCGGTGGTCTCGGTAGGAAGGGGGAGGGGGGAGGGAAGGGAGGTTTGGGGAAGTTACACAATGTTGTTCTTGAGTTATGCATACCACATTGTCTATCAATGAGTCAACTGTGTCAAAATCAATAAACACATTTAAAAAAAAAAAAAAACATTCAGATAGCTATCGACCCTCAGTACAACACAGCGAACTCCGGCGTGGTTCGGTGTGCTCAGTGAGTGCAAATATTCATTGAAACAGTCAGGCTTTTATACATTTCTCCAGCCTGTTGTCCAGCCTTTCTTCAGGTTAACCATTCCATAAATAAGTTACTGCTCTAGGGTCCCTTGCCAGGTCAAATCTAGTTCATTTTAGGTTTATACATTAACAAGAAGAAATGGTAATAATGTATGCTCTAGGCCTAACATTACAATGCGGGACTTAATTTATACAATATAGTTAAGCAGGTGTTCTCATTCAATTATAGATCAGTTTCGGTGATACAGGTAATCCATTGCACACAGGTCAGCAGAAGGACAAGGTCTCAGCTCATGACCCTAACAAGTGGCCTGCAGGTAAGTTATACATTAGCTGTACAGAGGTCATGACAATAGAGTTCTGTTCTGAATAACATAGGCTACCATTTTAGCTCACATGGTGACTTTATAGAGCAAGAAAACCTAAAATGACGGCTTGACCCAAAATGACAGTTTACATGGTTTCTAAGGTCAGGACCTTGCAATGCGAATTTATTCACATGTAGTTTATAAGCAGCTTGTTAGCAGCTTGGCGTAGGCCAATATACATATATTCATAGCAATAGGCACGATATAATTTCTAGTTTGACAAACCCTCCTTTTGGCCTATGCCAAGTGCTAAACTACTTCTGATCTCCCTGCAAATAACTCCATGTGTCATCGTCCATACACCCTGAATAGCTGTCAGAAATATCTATCGCCATTAGATCTTTTACTAAGATCTCTTTCAGTACATACTCCTTAGAGGTTTTATCCAGGGCATACACTTTATGTCCTATTGTACCTATCGCCTGAGCGCAACATCCCCCTAGCATTGAACATATACTTGGTAGACATTGGATACAACAAAGAAATAGCAGAATTCCCAAAATAATCAGCAAGACTGAAAGCACTTTCCAACCCCAAGACCGCAAGAAGTCCCAGAACCAAGCGCTAAGATCCCAATTTCCCTCGGGAACATGCACTTCTGAACTAAGAATGTGCAGATTCTGTATTGCCTTAAAAATAGTTGGGGAGGAATCCGGTATGAAAACACAGCAAGCGGACCCCACTAGTTTACATACTCCACCACGTTCAGCCAGAATGACATCTAATGCCATCTGGTTCTGAAGCGCTACCAATCTGATCGCTTTCTGCTCTAAAGTCATATTATAGAGTATATCTGTGGTTCGGTTGATGGTTCTCTCCAGTACTCTCCTAGTTTCCTGATATCCTCGGAATTCGCTATCTGCCCAAAGAATGGAAGGAATGATTTCGCTACATCTCCTAAAACCTGTGCTGGAGTGTCGCCATTCTCGTCCCGCCGTGGACGAGCCTTCGAAACCTCTACAGTACTTGCTATAAACACCCCAGGTAACAGGATTCCTAGATAACAAGTTCCCTGCCAATCCCTCGGCAACCATGGAAATGCTACATTATCGCAAACAAAATAGAAAGGTTCGCCTACATACAAAGGTCTGTCTTCCCCAGTCAAATTTGCAACGTTGGCACAACCTTTAAAATCTCCCATTGACCGGGTGCCATTCCTCTGTATGCAGAAAGAAACTGATTCGGAGCTATGGTTAACAGTATAAGAAGGAGGCACGGCATCCTTATTGCCTATTGGAGCCATTTTAAAGGAAATCAAAGATTGGAAAGGACGAGACAGTCTATCAGAAGGCCTAATAGAAGCAATATTGAGCTTACTCCTATTTGCGAAAAGCGAGTATCCCAGGGGAGTCAGGACACGTTTTTCAAAACTATTCAAATTAGTGCCATGAAAGTTCCCCGAGATGCTATCGTTCCATCGGCCAAAGAACAGTGCTCTAAGTGAAGCATAACAAGCAGTTGTCAAAGGTAAAGGGTGAATATACCAACCTAGCCCCTTATCCCATTGTTGCGGTAAATGTGAGCAGACCCAACAATTAGTCTTATTAAAAATGGCATGTGTTGCATTCATTATAAGCAACAAGGTATTATTGTGATACTTCTGTCTATGCTGTGAGTCCCTAGGTGACAGAGTATGCAAATGTACAAAAGCTGTACGAACAGTGGGTACAATTTCAGTCGGCAGCAAAGACTCTAAAGGATGAGTTTCTTCAAAATACCAAAGGCCTAAGACAGTGACTATTATAAAACCAAATATTATCATAAAAAGACAGCAATACGTTTTCGGGGCCCAGGCACATTGTTCATTGTCCGAGTTGGTCACCCCCTTATTTATAAGTCCAATACGAGCATCAGCAGTGGCGGTAGCAGGCATTGTAGATTTTCAATTGACGACCCCAATGTTCGTTGCTGGCGACACTACGGTCGCGCGGCTTCTTAGTCCTTCCACAACCCCTAGCCAACAGAATCCCCTTCCTCAAATTTCTGGGCAAAAGCAAGCCCTTGATGATCCTTTCCTTCCTTGAATGCACAGCCGAACCGTGCCGTATGTCTATCAGATGCACAGCAAAACCGTGCCGTATGTCTATCTTCGTGGCCGGAAGTTGTATCTTGTTGTGCCTGGTATTGTTTGATCCGAGAACAAGATGTCGTCACTTCCCGTTGGAAGCAACATATCAGAGGCAAGTGAAGTTGGAACAGCAATTTCCGGGAGCAACATTTTCGGAGAGTGCGGAGATAAAATGGCAGCTTCCCCAAGCCTCACGGGCTCAGAAAGATTCTCCGACGCACTCTCAGTGCTACTCACTGCTTTGGGATCATTGGTTGCAGCGTTAGCGAGGGGTTCTGTTTCTTCTGTAACGTGTGGCACTGGGTGAGGAAGTTTCTTGACATGCGTCGCGTGGATCCAATGCTTCCGGCCTGCGACACGCACCGCTGTTTGGGTGACCAGCAGGACCTGGAACGGGCCCCGCCACCGAGGTGCAAGGCAGGAAGATCGGTCAAAGGATTTGACCAAAACCCAACTTCCAGGTTGTATACTGTGGCCTGGGCCCTCGTATAGCGGGCAAAGCGTCTCGTACCTGGTGATAAATGAAATACAGGTTTTTAGTCAACTGACTACAATAGTCTGAGAGCAATACATTTTCTACATTCCTCAATGCCCTAGGCTTCGGAAGACCCCAGATATTGGCAGGTCTCCCCATTACCACCTCAAATGGAGAGAGCCCAGTCTTAGTTTGAGGGGTTGTACGCATGGCTAGTAACATGATCGGTAAGGCGTCCGGCCATTTTAGTTTGGTGCCGGCACACGTCTTAGCGAGCTTGTTTTTTATGATACCATTGTGTCTTTCCACTAATCCGGCGCTCTGAGCATGTCTGGCCGAATGGAATCGTTTGTCAATTTGCAATGCCGTACATATCTGTAGAATTACAGCAGCGATAAAATGCGGACCATTATCCGACCAGATAACTCTCGGCAAACCGAACCGTGGGAAGAATTCCTTTAACATGGTCTTTGCAGTGGTCATGGCTGTAGCGTCTTTAACAGGGAAAGCCTCGACCCACTTACTAAAGGTGCAAATGACCACAAGGACATCTTTTAAATTGTTACATCGCTCCATTTCAATAAAGTCAAAGTGAATCATTTCAAACGGGACAAAAGGAGGTCCAAAGCTACCTCTTGGAGTTGCTGCCCCCTTTCCCACATTGTGTTGTAGGCAAATCATGCAATTTTGGACATAATGCTGGGCAATTTTTGAAATCTTATCATTTAGCCAGACTTTCTCTAACATTCTCGTGATCTGTTGAGCGCACACATGTGTGGGACCGTGTGCCATGGTAACCATCATTACTATATAGGCATTAGGAAGCAACTATTTCCCTTCAACCATGTCCACCCAACACCCATCATCATCGAGTTTCCCCAAGCCCTCAGCCCACCTCTTGGATTCTTCTAATGTGGCATCGGCTTGGATATCCCGTACAGACCCAACACCCTCATCCATTGCATAGGCATCTACAGTCTCCCTTGAAACATACATCTCCGTGAAGAGATGAGAGGCAGTTTGTCTAGCTATTTGATCAGCGAAAGCATTCCCTTTCCCTACATCATCTATAATCTTGTGATGTGCTGCGCACTTAATGATTGCTAACTGACTAGGGAGCGCAAGCGCTGAAAGCAATTGTACTATCAGGGAGCCATGTTGGATCTTGGTGCCATGCGAAGTTAAAAACCCTCTCTCTGACCAAAGTCTCCCAAAGTTGTGAGCCACCCCAAAGGCATACTGGCTATCAGTATATATGTTTACTGTTAGCCCTTCGGAAAACTCACAAGCTCGAGTCAATGCTATAATCTCTGCGGCCTGCGCAGAGTTATGCGTAATTCTCTTGGTCTCCACAACCGTACTCAATGTAGTGACTGCATAAGCAGCTGTGGATGTACCATCCAGTAGTTTGAAGCAGGAGCCATCACAAAACAGCTCCCCTTGTGGGTTATCCAAAGGAGTGTCCCTCAAATCAACTGTGCCTTTTTGTATCTTGTTCAGTAGTATACACGCAGTCATGTGACTCTTCGTCACCGCAAACAGTATTTTGCGGGAAAGGTAGGAGTTCAGCCGGATTAAGAATGCAGCACCTCCTAATGTGAATGTGGAGAGCAAACAAGATTAATTCATATCTTAGCTCACATGGTGACTTTATAGAGCAAGAAAACCTAAAATGACGGCTTGACCCAAAATGACAGTTTACATGGTTTCTAAGGTCAGGACCTTGCAATGCGAATTTATTCACATGTAGTTTATAAGCAGCTTGTTAGCAGCTTGGCGTAGGCCAATATACATATATTCATAGCAATAGGAGGCACGATATAATTTCTAGTTTCACATTAACACAAGGTATCACTGCCACCAGCCATTGAAGGTAAGCTTTTCCCTGTAACAGAAATGTTAGTTATGTGAAAGGGGATACATTGTATCTCCCCAGCACATAATGTGGGGTGTGCTTTTTTCACCTAACACAATTTAAAAGGGATCCAAAGATCCTTTCTACCCTTGGGAACTGTAGTTCACTCAAGGTTAGCAAAAGAAAGTTAAAAGGGGAGCCCCTAGGGCAACCCAGCAACAACAGGCACTTATTGCCAATAAATTGTTAAAGAGGATAACGCACTATGGAGAGTCAATAAAATGTCACCCATAATAAGAGTTAAAGATTCTATTAGTGTGGAAAAAGGTTCCCACTCACTGAGGTATTAAGGAAAAATATCCCACTAGTAAAGCCAAATGTTCTGGGGTTGACCCAGGCCAGGAAGATTTTCCAGTTCTGTGAAAACCTCTTACCTAGCAGTGAAAGATAAGGACACTGTGTAACCGCCCAACAAAACCGCTGAAAATTAACTGGCGAGGCAAGCCAGAAAGAGGGTCAGGTTGACCTGGATTTTTGTAAAGACTTTTGGGAAAGACTGAAGCAAGTATAAGTGGCCAAGTTGAAGTCTTAGGGAAGGGAACCCTGAGGCTTAAGGTACCACACTTGTCTTCAGAACGGAGTATCAAGGCTTTTGTTTTTGAATTGTGTTGCTTGAAACTTGGGGAAGGGACCCCAACGATTGATTTTAAAACTGTTATCACCTTGAACTGGAGAATGGTAATCTTGAGACTTTTTCATGGAACTTTCTTATGCTTGGGGAAGGCAAGCTGAAAGAAATCTACAAGCTGGAAGAAGCTCAGAACCTTAAGTTGAACACTATTTCTTTTGACTTTTATAGCCCTACACATTGGTTAGCTTTAGTTGTGAGGGCAAGGATAGGTTTGGGACTCAGACGTACCTTTAAGTTGAACTCTTTGACTCAGACTTCCCTTAGTTTCATTCAGATAAGGAAATCCCACTTTAGCGTAGGGCAAATTAGGCCTTTAACCATCCCTACATTTACGTTAATAAATAGCTTTTGTTTGAGCTTGAATTCTGTTGTCTGTGACTTACTTCATGATGCCTTCACAGTGGAGGCACGGCAGTCCCACATGACTGCCCCTACCAGATATCAATGACAGGATATAGATATTTGGGTATCCAGTTGGGCAGACAACTTTCAGAGTTTCTCAGGCTAAACGTGCACCAGATAATGTGCAAATTTCGACTTGATGTTGCACACTGGCTGACCCTTCCCTTGAATTTGATGGGCAAGGCAGCGCCTTTCAAGCTGATTGTTTTACCCAAGTTTTCATGTGTGTTGTAGAATGCACCTCTTCCGGTTCCTAGGTTGGTCTTCCAGGGGATTGGGAGGCTAATCAGGAAGCTCCTGTGAGGGGTAAACGGGCACGCATCGCTCTCACAAATCTGCAGCGCTCCATGTGGGAGGGGTGTGAAGCCTGCCTTTTTTCCCCATGTTATTATTGGGCTGCACAGCTGGCAGTGGTGAACGACTGGCTACACAGGGATCCTGGGAATCCGCACTTTGCAGTTGAACGGGGCAGGATGGCAGACAGGTCTCCGGCACAAGTGCTATATGGGAAGAGGAGGGGGGGGGCCAACGCTCACGCATATGATGAGACATGCACATGTTAAGCAGAAACCTGTGCAGTTCCCTTAGGGACCACTGCAAAAGGCTTAGGACTACTGGTGTTGGCAGTAAACCCAATTGGTAGTCTGTACCACCCAGATTTACCTGGTAGCTGTGGCTGAGCAGCCAGACTTCTCTCAAAAAGAGTTAGACAGTATATAGAGTATACAAAATAGGTACAGAGATACAATAGCACAAGCAAACACTGACCAGAGCTTGGGTATCAAAGTATATAATTATTTATTTAAAACACACTTGTGAAGATACACTAATATGACAAGCAAGTTCAAACCCAGTCACTATCAATATATATATACATCCCTGATTACTTATTGAACAAGTCTTAGTTAAAACACCACTTATTTGTAGACAAAGGTGAGCGCTTAACCTAAGATGGCACTCCAATAAGTTAGTTAAAAAGGGAGGGAAAAAGGCAGAATTAGGAAAATACACAATACCAACACTTTTGAAAAGAACCAGAGAAAGTGTCAAAACC
Source organism: Ambystoma mexicanum (assembly GCF_040938575.1). Classification (NCBI taxonomy): domain Eukaryota; kingdom Metazoa; phylum Chordata; class Amphibia; order Caudata; family Ambystomatidae; genus Ambystoma; species Ambystoma mexicanum. Next base: position 1,329,288,112 of record NC_090922.1, read on the forward strand.
ACTTCCCAATATTTCTTTACCCGGAGTCTCCTCACCTTGATCTTCACTAAGACTGGTGGCTTTCTGTCTTCTCCTCCATTCTTTCTGGGTCTTCTCTTCCGTGTCCTTCTTAAGGAGTCCTTTACCCTTCTTGCGTTCGAAGAGATAGGGACGGTCTCCTCCGGAGGCCACCTTGACCGTTATTAGACTAAACCGTCAGGTGAACCCTGGGGAGTCCGCCCCTCCCACTACAGGGAAAAAGCCAGTAAGGCAGAAAAAACCCTGTGAGGCTGCCGGCGGGGATGGATTGGGTAACTTCCAGAAGTACTAAAAGTCTTGAGAATAATGTCCAGTTGATAACTCCAAATATCACCGGAAACAGGACTTTGATTCCTTGGCAGGAACGAGGGTGCCTTGGATGAGGCGCTGGAGTGAAGAGCCACGAAGGAAGACTAAACAGGCTTCCGAAGTATCCAACAGCGGCTCCGAAGACTGCTGATAGGGTAAGTTGGGATGGAGGGAGAGAATGTGAGAGTGGCCCAGAGTCCGTGGGAGAGCGAGAATGCGAGAGAGTAAGAATGAGAGAGAAGTGACTATGAGAGTGCGCGAATGCGAGGCAAGCGAATGCGAGAGAGAAAGCATGAAAGGGTAAGTGACTATGTGAGTGCGCGAATGCGAGGCAAGCGAATGCGAGAGAGAAAGAATGAAAGGGTAAGTGACTATGTGAGTGCGCGAATGCGAGGTAGAGTGAATGCGAGAGAGTCTGAATGAAAGAGCAAGTGTCTATGAGAGCGCGCGAATGCGCGGTCGAATGAATGCGAGAGTACGCAAAAGAAAAAAACTAGGGGAGAAAGAGAAGGATGGAAAGACCGAAAGAAAAAGGGGGAAGGCAAGAGAGAACGGCCGTCGCCAGGCGAGAGGGCGGCGGGCCGGTGAGAGTACCCAGGTAAACTAAAGAAGAGCTCGGGAGGTCAAAGCTTTCGTCGGCACAAATCCGAAAGTAGCATAGCGAGTTGCAACGCAACTCGCAGGGGGGGCGTGGCTTCCTTAAATGCAGCGGCAACCAGAAAGACTAGACCGCTCACCGACAGACCAGATGGACCTAATAACGCCTCCATCTTGCCCATAACTTCCACGGTCTCAGCGGTGTGACAGTATGCCCTCTCCTTATCCCTTCTCCCCCAGGCTTCCCTGGGTGAAGGCGATGGAACAATCTGAGAAGGCGTGGGGCATGGATGTTACGTATGGGCTCCCAAGAGCGTTCTGCGGCGGAGTATCCTTTCCAATGGACCAGGTATTGTACAGTGCCATGTCTGTAACGGGAATCCACCAGTCTCTCCACCTCATACTCGTCAGGGTCCGGGTCTTCAATCCTTAAAGAGGAGGGTTTACGATGACTCGTAGGATCGGGGACATAAGCCTTTAGGAGAGACGTATGGAATACAGGATGAATCCTCTTCATCTTGGGTGGTAATTGTAATCGAAAGGCCACAGGATTTACTCGGGATGAAATGGGGAATGGACCTATGAAGCGGGCCGAGAATTTTCCTGGGTGAACCCAACGTGGGAGAAATTTGGTAGATAACCAAACCTTGGTTCCTACGACCCAGTTAGGGTTAGGGGAGCGCTTCTTATCCGCATACTTCTTGTAACGTATCCGGCTTGCCTCCAACTTCTGTACCGCTTCCTTTTGGATGATACGGAGATCATGAAGATGACAATCCACCGAGGGCACAGTAGTAGAGGGACTCTCGAAAAGAGGTATATGTCTCGGGTGATACCCGTAGGTGAAAAAGAAGGGACTGATACCTGTAGCAGAATGTTGGGTGTTATTATATGTAAACTCTGCCAGTGCTAGATAGGACTGCCACTTATTCTGCTCCTGATTACAGAAACAGCGTAGATACTGTTCAATGGTGGCATTGAGGCGTTCGGTCTGGCCGTTTTCCACTCATCCCCCTTCTTTATTCTCAGCAGATGGTAGGCTCCCCGAAGATCTAATTTGGTGAATATAGAGGCTCCTTCTACAGCTTCGAGTACCTCCTTTATGAGAGGCATAGGGTACCTGTCCCGAATAGTCAAGCTGTTCAATCCCCGGTAGTCTATGCACGGCCTGAGCTCGGTAGAACCCTTCTTTGGGATGAAGAACATTGAAGCCCCCGCGGGAGAGTGAGATTCCTGGATCAGGCCGTTCTGTAGATTTGCATCTAGATACTCCTTCAAAGCCTTTCTTTCTGGTAGTGACATCGGATACATGCGTCCAAAGGGTACAGATGCTTCAGGTTTCAAATTGATGGCACAATCCTCAGCTCGATGAGGAGGAAGAGTACGAGGTAGTTTGTCCTCAAAAATCTCGGCATACTGCTGATAATAAGGAGGGATTGTTTGAACCACAGCCGAGGACGTTGGAATAGCAACTCCCTTCCCCCTGAAATGAGATGTCTGGGGAAGACACGAAGTGGAACAATACGAAGACTGAAAGCCTATGGTATTAGTAGCCCAGTCTATCCTGGGATTGTGCTTGCGCAACCAGGGTATGCCCAGGATGACGGGAACATGGGCAGCTCTGATAACATCAAAGGTAATTTGTTCCTGGTGTTGGAACAAAGACATAGTGGCTGGACTAGTCTCTTGAACGATGGGTCCTGAAGAGAGAGGAACTCCGTCAACTCCCTCTACCGGTAAAGGACAATCCTTCTGAATTAGGGGAATAGCTTGTTCTTGAACCCACTGAATATCTATGAAATTTCCAGCAGCTCCGCAGTCTAGCATAGCCAATGTTTCTAATGAAGCAAGAGATCCGAATGTTAGATGGACAGTAAACACCATGAGTCTATGGTCCTCCTTCGGTTTATCCGGCTGTCTGAAATTGCAGGGATCAATCGATTCCGCCCGGTACCTTTCCCTGCTTAAGACCGGGGAGACGCGTTTCCCGACCGTCTCGGGGGAACTTCGGGACAACTCCGAAGTAGGTGCTTAGAGGATCCGCAGTACATGCAGAGGCCCTGTTCTCTGCGTCTCTTTCGTTCCTCGGGAGTCAACGGGCCCCTAGTAGATCCTATTTGCATAGGTTCCTCTGGCTGCGATCGAGTAGAAGGGTTTGAGGCGGGTACTCCGATGGTCTGATGTGGTCTGAACCTCCTCCTTTCTAATCTTCGCTCTTGTAATCTGAATTCCAATTGCAGGGACAGCGTGACCAACTCCGGGAAAGAAGCAGGACGTGCCATCCAGGCTAGTTCGTCTTTAATTTCATCATGTAGTCCTCGTCGGAAGAGGGTCTGCTGGGCAGAGTCTGGCCACCCTGCCTCAGTCGCCAACTTCATAAATGCTGAGGCGTATGTCTGTATACCTTGATTCCCCTGACGGAGATCCAGAAGAGCTTCATATGAGGAGTATTGGACCTCTGGTCGTTCGAATCTGTTCCGCATCAATTGAAGGAACTGTGCGTAATCATTAACCGCAGGATTAGCTTGCGCTATCAATGGAGTAGCCCACGCCAAGGCATTGCCCACTAGGTTGGAGACCAAAAAAACCAACCTTGGCCCTATCGAGTTCATAGGCCTTAGGTCGAAAGGTAAAATAAACCATACAGGCATCCAAAAATTCTTTCAGGAGTCGTGGACTGCCATCATACTTCCCGAAGGAAAATGTCAGGGGAGGCAGGTCGCCTCGGAAATCCTCTCGAGTGGCTACCTGCTGCCGTAAGTTGATGTTCTCTGTTCGAAGGTTCTGAACCTCCGCCTGGAGACCCTGAATAGCCGTTACCATCTCCTGGTATTGTTCCAAAGAGGCCATCGTAGTTGTTGGGCGTTGCAATCTGTCATAACCACTTCCCAATATTTCTTTACCCGGAGTCTCCTCACCTTGATCTTCACTAAGACTGGTGGCTTTCTGTCTTCTCCTCCATTCTTTCTGGGTCTTCTCCTCTTCCGTGTCCTTCTTAAGGAGTCCTTTACCCTTCTTGCGTTCGAAGAGATAGGGACGGTCTCCTCCGGAGGCCACCTTGACCGTTATTAGACTAAACCGTCAGGTGAACCCTGGGGAGTCCGCCCCTCCCACTACAGGGAAAAAGCCAGTAAGGCAGAAAAAACCCTGTGAGGCTGCCGGCGGGGATGGATTGGGTAACTTCCAGAAGTACTAAAAGTCTTGAGAATAATGTCCAGTTGATAACTCCAAATATCACCGGAAACAGGACTTTGATTCCTTGGCAGGAACGAGGGTGCCTTGGATGAGGCGCTGGAGTGAAGTGCCACGAAGGAAGACTAAACAGGCTTCCGAAGTATCCAACAGCGGCTCCGAAGACTGCTGATAGGGTAAGTTGGGATGGAGGGAGAGAATGTGAGAGTGGCCCAGAGTCCGTGGGAGAGCGAGAATGCGAGAGAGTAAGAATGAGAGAGAAGTGACTATGAGAGTGCGCGAATGCGAGGCAAGCGAATGCGAGAGAGAAAGCATGAAAGGGTAAGTGACTATGTGAGTGCGCGAATGCGAGGCAAGCGAATGCGAGAGAGAAAGAATGAAAGGGTAAGTGACTATGTGAGTGCGCGAATGCGAGGTAGAGTGAATGCGAGAGAGTCTGAATGAAAGAGCAAGTGTCTATGAGAGCGCGCGAATGCGCGGTCGAATGAATGCGAGAGTACGCGAAAGAAAAAAACTAGGGGAGAAAGAGAAGGATGGAAAGACCGAAAGAAAAAGGGGGAAGGCAAGAGAGAACGGCCGTCGCCAGGCGAGAGGGCGGCGGGCCGGTGAGAGTACCCAGGTAAACTAAAGAGGAGCTCGGGAGGTCAAAGCTTTCGTCGGCACAAATCCGAAAGTAGCATAGCGAGTTGCAACGCAACTCGCAGGGGGGGCGTGGCTTCCTTAAATGCAGCGGCAACCAGAAAGACTAGACCGCTCACCGACAGACCAGATGGACCTAATAACGCCTCCATCTTGCCCATAACTTCCACGGTCTCAGCGGTGTGACAGAAAGTCAGAAAAGGCAGAGTCTACTGGGGAGCAAGAAAGTCATAGGTCAGGCCCACTCTTGGAGAGAGCAAGGCGGAATGTGTCCAAGATCACACAGTTGAATAGTACTTTAAAGAGTCTTTGCAGATAGTTCAAAAAGGGTTGGATCAGTTAAGGAAAAGTTAGTTAGCAGGTCCCAAGTCACCCCAGGATAGAGAGTGAAGGATTTACGGGACACCTTGAACAGTCTGTTGCAAGGGAGACCAGGCGGGACACAGTACCTGAAATGGTGAGAAGGCTCCAGTGGGGGCAGTTGTTCCTGGCAGCGGGTGCAAGTCGGTGCTTCGTCCAGGGAAAGAGAAGATCTCGACATGGAGGAAAGCTGGAGGTCGTTGCACTGCCAGGGAAGAAACCAGCCGCGGAGTTTCCCGGTTAAAAGGTACTACCCTTTTATCCGCGGTAGTGGTGAAGCGTGGCTATCCGGCCGCCGGGGTACTTGGCACAGGCGATTCGACCACGAGATGATCCAGGAAGGCGAAAAAGAGGGCGAACTGGTTATCCCCACCAGTTCAGAGGAAGAAGACTCTCCGGGATGAAGAGCTTCTCTGGCGCTGGGAAGTGGTGAGACAGTTCAGCAGGGCTCCACCAGTGGTGTCGTCGTTGCAGGTCGGCTCAGCTTCTCCCTCTTCGTATTCCTTGGTCCTGAAGTTCCAGTCCCCAAAGACCTGCTTTATGTAGAAAACCCCCATTCATCAGTCCTAGCTGTCACTCAAACATGCTAAGTGGTGAGCCGGGCGACTCACCACTGGGCCAATCACACAAGAGTGCGACTTGAGTTGCCGAGGCAACTCAGTCCAGGGTGCCTAAAACCCCTCCCACACATCCTGTAGACACAGACAGAGTGGCACCACTTTTGGAAGCTTCTGTGCAGAAGCCCGCCAAAAAGTGGAACAAAGGGCTCGACTTCGGTTGGAGTTACAGAGGCAAACACAAACGTCATTTTAACCTCTTAAGTGCCATTGAGGTTCCCCCCCAGTGCCAATGGCTTTTTTTTTAAATCGCGGTATTCACCGCCCAAACCGCCAACATTTCCCCCCTCATTAACCCCTTAAGTGCCACCGACGAGCCGGCTCGTCGGTGGCAACCTGGAGCGGTTTTTACCGACGAGCCGGCTCGTCGCTGGCATTTAAAGGGTTAAAACCGAGTCCTGGCAACAAGACCCAACCGGGGAATAAATATTTAATAAATAACCCGGCGATATCTTTAACATTGCACCAAAAAATGGTGCGTTTAAAATGAATGGGAAAATCCCATAGGAAATATTCCGGTGGAATATTTCGCGTGGTAACCACTGCCACCAGCCAGAAACTCGACGAGGGGGGACTGCACAGTGCCCCTCGAAAAACAGAGCCAGGGGCAATCTAATTACCCCTACCAGTACTTCCACTATATGATGGTTTGTACTGGTTCTGTTCACAATTTAAGACTAGTAAAGTCAATGGTGACTTTTACATGCCCTGGGAGACAGTAGTCAGTCCCAGGGTATGGAGTCTATGTTTGGGGGGTCACTATGACACCCCTGTGTTACTGCACTGAGGGTGCTGTGTAACACACTTACCAAAAATACATGAAACCCTATGGAGTAAAAGACCCGATAGCCCATAAAACTCATTACAAAGTCAAAGGATTTCTCAAATCATGTCTAAGAGTGGGAGAAAAAGAGTCTCAATCTTAGCAGGAGAAAAAAATAAACCCCAAAAATCCAGCAAAGCTGCTGGGGGGGACTCACTAGGTTTGGGAAATTAGCCTTAACAGAGAATTCTCCCTAACAGCACAACAGATATAGATCGAGGTGTACAAGCACATGTGATGGGGAGGGAGACCCACCTTAAGCCATCCCCTCTGGTGAAACTCTCGTCTTCTGGAGCTTCTTAGGATGGGTCACTTCAGGAACTGGGAGAGTCTTTGGTTCCGGACCCTTGCAGATGTTGTGCAAGAGGGTAGCCCCCTCCCGTTTGAGTCACTGCAGGATATCAGTCCTGAAGCCCGCCAAAGGCAAATGAACAAACAAACCAAACCTGGTTGGCGCGCAGAGCCAAACTCTAGGAAGTCCTTACCCCAAAGAAATGGTGAAAAAAGAAGACCGGGACCTGTTTTTGCAGAGGGGGCTCGGACGCCATCTTGAAACCGGTGTTCGCGGTCAGGAAAAATCATGATAGTTCGTTGTAAAACCACTGCCACCAGCCATTTCGATAAGAAAGGGTAGCTTTTGACTGCTACATGAGTATCTAGATACAGGGGATACTAAGTAACCCCTCCAGCACTCTATTGTAAAATAGGGTGTGCTGGGTCTAGGAATTTAAAAAGACTAGTAAAGTCAATTTCACATTACTTACTCTGGGAAACAGTAATTTATCCCAGAGAAGGTAGTTAAACCTTGGGAAAGCCTGAAAGGCTTCCCTGTGCCACTGCACTGAGGGTGCTGTATGACACAAATGAAAAGATGATGCCTATGGTTTTGGTCAGACTCCATAATTCAAAAAGAAACAAACACAGAAAACACATTGAATTGAAAAGACACAAAGTCTAGCAAAAGAGCTGAAGGGTTCTAAGGTGGTAGGAATTGGCACATTTTGAGAATTCTCCCTAACTTCATGGGAGCCACCACACACAACATGTACTAGCCTGCAAAAAAGGTAGCTTCTTGAAAAGCGATGCATGCCCTTGAAAGGAATTACCTGCGCTGGAAGGGCAGGAAGAAGGTCAAACTACAAGATGGCCAAAGCACAGAAAAAAATACCTTGTGGCGCGGCCTTGTTTGGACACTAGCTACAGTCAGTAGCCAAATGCAGTAAGCGCGTTTAGGCCAGACAAAATACTCCAAAAATAGAGAAAAAGCAACTGCTTCCACCAGTCTGTTCCTTAGCACATTATAGTTGAAGCCTGAAGGACTGGACTGATCAGTTTCCCCACAACATGTGTGCAGATGCCCAGTGGTGTGAAACCTCAAGGTTTCACTTGACTGTAAGAAGTCAGGACAGGATACAGAAACAAAAGCAAACAGTTTGCGGGGGTCGATAGAATATGGAGGGAAAGGTGCTAAAAGAGAAATCTTTACGAACACACAATAAATGCCTCATTCAAAAAGCTTCAATCTGAAAAGGAACTTAAAGATTGCACATATGGAGCATACTGTTAATTTAAGAAATCCATTGAGAACAAGGATTTAGAAGCATGCTTATTATAATTTAATAAACAAGGATGCCTGACTGTAAAGTCTTGAGGGGGTATCTGTACTCCTGCTCTCTATATGGCAGAGCAGAGGCACAGAGAACCCCAGCCAAGGTTCTCTATTTGGTAGCTTGGACGAGCAATCAAGGCTTAAACTCTCAGGAGGTGATGCAGGCTGGTTTTTTAAGTACAGTGTAGTCCCCCAAAAAGCCACAAAGTAATGTCCACACACTACGTTAGTGAAAACAGTTATTTATATAAATAAGGCTTTCATTATGTACACATACAATAACACACTTTGTGCTCAAGTTAATCTAAAATGGTAAATATATACACTTTCTATGTGGTACCACAATTGCTCATAGATTCCATTAAAATGCATCAACTGTTCTCAGTTCAAATATCATACAAATCAGTTAATAAAGGGAACCAACAATAGACATAGGCGGAAAGCAGGTTGGTTAAAACAATAGGCAGAATACTGGCCCAGTTACCTAGACGCAGTTCTGTGTGAGGATCCCCCCCACCTGGGCAACCTGTAAATAAAGAAATAATACAAGCACAGTCCATATATTGTTTCTACGAGTCTTATTTCCTTCTAAATAGTTCTACCACCCCAATGTACCTGGAATAGCAGAGTTCTTCGATGAGGTGTTGATGGATCCTTCTTGAGCGGCCACCTTTAAGGCAGGAGCCACGGATCGTCGATAGTTCTCGAAGAAGGTGAACCTTGGTGTCGAGAGTCGTCGATGAAGAGGTTCTATGGCTTCGAGGCAGCAGCTTCGGTCTTGGCGGTGCTTGTCGATGATTAGTCGTGGATGTCCTGCGAAGACGAGGCGTGCTGTGCACCTCGCGCGCCTTGAAACACTTGTGTATAGGCGCGTTATAAATGCCATATCATATCATATATACCTTGACGACGATAGGTTGTTACTGCAAAGAGTCACTGAAGAACTTTGGCCCAGAAAGGACGTTGGGTCGTCGGCGTCTGTGGACTTCGGGTGGCGGGAAACCCACCGGCGGATTCTCCTTGGCGCGTCAGAGGCCTCTACTTTCTCTGGCGGGACAAAGAGGTCGGCGGTGCGGAGAGAGAGTCCTTGGATTCAAATGTCTTAATCAATGGAGCGTTGCAGCTCCGGTCGGCGACGGCACAGCGTCAAGTGGTCCCCGCTTCTGGGCAACATGGCTTCGACCCTCCAGCGGTTATAGCAAACCTGCAAACCCTGGTCAACGACGGTGGACGGAATGTCCGGTGCTTCTCTTAGTTCTCCTTGGCGGTCCTCGTCTCCGGTTGGCAGTATGTTGACGGTCTGACTTCCAGGGAGCTTCGGCAAAGGTTAGCAGTGCTCGATGGTCCCTCTTAGCTCGGGAAGAGGTCTCCTAACCAGATCCTTTCTCTGTTCAGTCCTCGATAAACTGGACAGCTTTTGTATCGGGTCGAAGCAAAAGCAGCAGCAAGTCTACTTTCAGCTGGGCTTAAAGGGTAAGCATCAAGTATCAACTTCAGCTTCTGAACTAATTATAGCAGCGAGAGGAACCCAGGTATACTGTTCTGTCTCTCATTCATTCTGCTGGGTCACACTCGGGCAAACAATCACTCAGAAGGGCATTCGGGCAGCCAATCAGGCTTACAGTGCATTCACACCATTCTTCTCCATCCATCCAGACAGACACAACCCGGAATGTGGATTCGTACAAGCACTCTGCCATTCAGCACTCCACACTGCATTCATACCAGTTTTGGGCAGGGCTGTCTCAGTTTTGTGTCAACCACCACTAGACACCCACAACATGAAATGCATATTCATCTCACACTCCATTCACCCAGGTCCCGCCCCACGGGCGTACTCGCAACATACAGTCACTGGGAAGGCTCCAGCCAGTCTGACCTGGACTTCCCCACAACACCATACATGGAACTTCCACCCAACAGCGAGTCAGAGGGAAGGGACAGACTCAGTGCTTCCCTGGACTTCGAGAAAAATAAGGTAACCGGCTATAGAAAGCAAGAGGCCACAGGGGCCATCTTGTTTCCTATCAGGAATCAACTGATTCAAATGACAGGGCCTGGGTATACCAAAATGGAGGATGCTCGGAGCACCGGTCAAATTAGCATGGAGGTGCCACCAGCCCATACCCTGCTCTGTGGGCCACACGCAGGTGCCCCAAAACATACACTAGGAGTACAGGGTTGCACCCCTACCCATGGGTGCCATAAGGGTATTGCAAGGGTCTGTTGACCACGACCAAAAAGAGGAAGTACTGCACCGCCAGGAGTCCCACATGAACTACTGCGCGGAAAACAATATAGAACATTCATGATAAAGCAATAAAGGACAAGGATATGCAGGCCATGTCCCTCCAATGCATTTCCAGCATCACACTGGCTTCAAGAATATATAACCTCTTGGAATAGGGAAGGGAGTGCAGACTTACTGAATACTTGGCCCGACAGAGCCATGGCAGAAAATAGGTGGCTCAACATTTTTAGAAAAATACCATTGATGTCCCTGAACCTTGGGGAAAGGATTTGGCAAATTAATATACTCAATAGTGTATACCAGACCCCTGAGAGGCTACATAAGAGAGACACGAGGATTCAGAGGGCTGTTGTGGGTGCAAACATAAACTGGGCTCACTGGAACACATGATTTGGGAATGCTGTATGGTGTGGCGTTTCTGGGGAGAAAACACCAAGGCTGAATAAAAGTACTCTGATTGGAAATGGAATATGATTTTGACCTGTGATATCCTCATAATTGCTGGCTATTTAGGGCTGCTTTGACAGTCAAAAAATGGATTCTAAGAGAATGGAAATCGGACAAGTACCTGTCTGCTTTAGTATGTTTTCAAGAACTTCAAAAACCTCAGTGCGTCAAAGGGTCATACTTCGAAGTCAAAAGAAATGTAAACTGTATGAGGAAATCTGCGGAAGATTTCTGGATTTGATCTAAAGCTTTGTTTTAATTGAGGCTTTGTCTGTAGGAGGGAGGGAAAAGGTGAGAGGGAAAGGGGAGTGAGGGGATGTAATGTTCTCCCGTCTGCCTGTTATTGGAGAGATCTTTGTGAATAAAAAAAAGTATGTTAAATTTTCAGGTGTCTACAAAGCATTCTCACATTGACTCTTAAAATTACATAGGAAAAGCAAGAAGAAAATGAGCTGCGTGGTCTGCCACCCCCTTCTCCTGCCCAAGTGGCAGCACTGCGCTCTGCTCTTATGGAAGCCGCCAGAGAACATGGTATATCAGATGAGGACTTCATAGTCCGACAAAGAATTGTGAATGACATGGAAAGGATTGTTTGTTTGCGCTTACCAGGTACCTTCTGTTTGTTTTCATCTCTGTAATATGTATATGCTCCTCACTGAGGTCGATATGGGATGTTTTGTACTTTATTTTTTTACTTACATTTAATTGTAAATGTATCCAACAGTTTTCAGATACTACATATGACTTGTTACAAAACCACCACAGAAACCGCTGAAAATCTCTTCCTCCCACCCCCAAAACTCACAGAATGCTTGCTTCCCTAAACAACTAAAAATACGATACATGTGACTAACATAGAACAGTCTATATCATGGTCTCCATGTGCGTGCCAGCTCTACAGCTTAAAACCAGTGACTCCCACATTTACATAGCTCTGTGATTCAGGAGGCGAGACCCCCCTCCCACACCACTCGGGTACCGTAGCACAATCCCTACAATGCCTTTGTGTCCCCCTTCACGAGGCCCCGCCCTTCCCCACCACTTAACTCACTCCCCATTTACCACCAGTTGGCCCCACTTCTCATGAAACACTCCCATTTGGTCATTCACAATAGGCGTTGGCTTCTCCATCGTGTAGATGTCCCTAAACTCATATTCCCAGACCGCCCTATCTGGGCTCCCGGGGACGTCCATTTTTGCGAAAGCGCAATCCTACCCGCACTTAGCATTGATTCCCACAGTCTAGGAAACCTTGTCTCTCCACCCTCCACCTTGGAGACTTCCAATAAGTTCTGAAGAGGGTCCATAGCTAGAGGGATCCCAGTGACATCCTTCATCCAACTTAAGACGTCCGACCAATACATCTGAATCACTGGGCAGTCTCACCACATGTGAAACCACGTGGCCTGCTGTCCACAAGCCCGGGGGCACAGCTGGGAGGAGCCCCGAAACATCCTGGAGAGCTTAACTGGGTCTCTATGCCATCCATGGAGTACTTTAAAATTCTGCTCTATTGTAGATGTAAAAACGCTCTCATGGAAAGCAATTTTAAAACCTTGGACCACATCTCCTCAAGAATTTCTTCCCCAGGCCAGTTCTCCCACCGTTGCTTGAAGTCTTGTCTGTTCCCCATCTCGGCCGTGATCATAGACCCATATAGTCACAAAAGGATACCCTTCCGACACTCTGCTGAAACCAGAACCAACTCTAATTGTGTCAAGTTCCCTTTCCACTTTCCATTAGTGAGCAACCCTCTGATCCTCAAGTATTCAAAAGTGGACATCTGAGTCCTTCCCTACAACATCAGACAAAGCTTCGTAACATATGAAGGTACCTTTTTGAAAACAACTGGCCCACCCGCTCCACTCCGCTCCACTCCGCTCCACTGTCCGACCAGATCGGGAGTCTCAAAATTCCTGTTTCGCTAGGTCTATTGGGGCCACCCACACCAAGGAGAGCGAGGACGGCCAGGAGGACGAGTAGCAATTAGTTTTGGATTCCTTCCATACCGCCCACTGGACCCCTAGGCATCTTATGATGATTCTGCCAGATGGTAATCAAATATATGAACTGTTAAGTTAGGTTAGTGCCTATGAAGTAGCTTGTTTGCTATTTGTCTCGATGTCATTTTCTTGTAAACAGTCCCACAATTGTTACACCCAAAAGGACAAATACCCACTAAATTAAAGAAAACCTTAGATGGCATTTTCGAGGAAGACACATCATGTTTCTAACTTAATACGGTTTTTTTCCAATTCAATATTTAGAATAGCCAAGAATCTGGTAAGCCGTAAAATGGCTTTGGTGGAATTACCCCACATACATACATGCGAGCCATAGCCATTCTGTTGAGGCAGCCGAGACCCCCACTGATTCAATACCAAATATTTCCTTGCGTTGGATTTCAAAGAATACACAATTGGCAGTCAAGTGTTTAAGAGACTCCTGCATGCATGGTTCTTTACAAAATCTGCAATCATCGCCAGGCTTTACTGCAGTATACGTGTATACGTTGCACAATTTTTTAGTCCGTCTAAGGTAGACCGTTGATTTAATTTGAATCTCATGTATAGATCCCTGGCTTTGGGACATGGAAACTGCAACAGGTAAGGCTTGTGTGGGATACGACTTGTGCAGAATTTGGCCACTTCTTTATAGGTTTTGTATTTTTCAATTGTATTTAATGTCTTGTCCCAATCATGCGCAAATAGTCGAAGTTTGACATGAGCCTGCCGATATTCTAGGTCCGCCGGGGTTAAGGCGAGCTCACCCAACAGTACAACCATTTTCCTGTAGAAGTTCCCAATTGATGGAGGATTGGTGTTATTTATCATTACCCCCAAATCTTCATACAGGGAGTTTTTCAGGGAGAATGGCATTTTTCCCAAATTTGATAGTTGCCGCCAATTATAGCAAGCCGAAGTATAAGATAAATCGCGCTTCTATTTCACGATTTCCAAATCATACACATGCCGCTTATTTAATCCCATTTTGCTGGTTCCTCTGCAAGATTCTGTGTATTGTTCCAGTAGGGCAAAGTAATCTATTTTATCATTGCCCTTTTGTTTTATTTTATCTTGTAGGGCTCTCCTGATATTATTCACCTTACTGCGATCTATTCTCAGTCTGTTACGACCGGGTTCGACATTCACAGGTTGTTTCCATCTTGTGGAGGTTATTGTTGATACTTCTAAAAATGATTTTCACCAAGCTGTGATCACTTTGTGCCATATTAATAACACTGAGGTTGCTCATTCTTTTGGCAGTTTGTTCCGATACAACAATACAAAAAAATAGTCAAGAAGAGATTTTTGATTGTCTCTTCTCCAAGTCGCCTGATGAGGGATGTCTCCAACTATGTTTCCGTTTAATATGAACATATCCCTGGCCTCCATTTCTTCCAGCCATTTTTCTCTAGTTTTATTTGTGTTTCATTTTTTTTTCACTTTGTTGTTTTTAGCAGGCTCCAACATGACACACTCCATGTGTAGGTCTCCACAGAGAATTTTGTTTGGCCTCGGCCCTGGAGACATGATGTTGTCAATTATTTCACATATTTTGTCCACGAAGGTCAGGGCTCCCGCTCTCTGGTGTTTCCGATATACATTTAAAATGTGTCCTTTTTGCCACCTTCCCCCTATGTCAATCGACTGTTGAATTGTAGTTGTTTAAATATAGAGAGAATGATTGTGTGTATTCAATACCAGACCTCCACTTTTTTTCTTCAGTAGAGTAATTAGGCCTGCCATAGGTTGAATTTTTTCTTTATGGCCAGGTTTAGAGTTATTTCATAGCCTTCAACAATCGGCAAAGTATAGAGTCAAGTCTCTTGTAGGCATAGTATGTCCAATGATTTTATTGCCTTCGATGTGTTGTGAAACAAATGGGCAAAAGCGCGAGTATTCCAGGAGCCCATCTGAATCGCTATATTTGCTGATTTCGATGGACATTAGCTGCTGTTATTGATGTTCAGGACTCCTGCAATCCAGCTCCAATTTACATCTGCTTCCTTTTCATTAGTGCACTGTTAATTATTTTTGGGCACTATCGCCTCTTTCTTGTTGCACGCAAATGTAATTTTTATTTGCTTTTGCGGCACTAGGATTTCCTTTCGAGGACTACAAGTTGTCTCCTCTGAGTTTTCCACCGATGGTGTCCACTTTGTTTAAGCATTATATAAGGAAGGCCAGGCTTTTGTCGGCAGGCCTGTTTTGGTATACGAGACTCTAGCATGTTTAGACCAGATTGGGGTAGTTTGTGATTTAGACCAGATTGGGGTAGTTTGTGTTTCGGCTGCTTTATCAGCATGTTGACTTCCAGTATGTAAAATCCCAATGGGTTTATGTCAGAGATCGCATTGAGAATTGAGTCACGAATTGCTCGCGAGTAGATATGTAGTAACACACGATCATGTGTAGTTTCTTTAATAAATTCCCCTGTTTTAATATTGTTGGATGATATCATTCTTAGTTGTGGTATATGATCGAAAAGACGCAGCACATTGTTTCTATTTCGAATGAACCCATTGTTCGTTGGTAAGATTTGTTCCACCATTAAGCAGTAGTTTGAGTATACCATTTGCTTTTTACCTGTGTTTCTGTGTGTTGAGGAGTATGGGACCCGTTTATCAACTCTCCATTCCTCTTAGATCTTGTTTTTAGATTCTGCTTTTTGCTTATTTTTTTCCTGCATCGTAGTGTGTGAAAGTTGTTCGGAATCGTTATAGATTTCTTACGAATGCAATCAACGCCTTTTTTTTCGGTACCAGGGTTTCCATTAAATTTGTTTTCTTAGCTTTTATGATTGCTCTTCGTTCGGCAATCGTTCGAAAGCTTTTTCCATCTTGCTTGCAATGAAGCATCTCTTCTTCTCTATTGGACTTGAGCTCCGGTGTTATAATAATTTTTCATACTCTTTGTGAGTTTCTCCTTTGGCTCATGTCTAGCTTCATTTGACGCTAACTCCTGCTCATCTTCTTACTCAATACATAGGATCTTAATTCCAACTTGGGCACTGTTCTCCTCTTGATCTTCATCTTCTGTTTCTGTATCATGTGTAGATAGATTTAGCATCTCTGTCATAAGTTCTTCTTCACTTTGGTTTTCCACATTTAAAGTTGGCTCTTTTGACGTTCTCTTTTAATTCCTTTTCTTTTGGCTGACGTGGTTGACTCGAGTGCGCACCATGAGTCAGTGTTTTTGCAAAGCGGTAGATTGAATTGTAGCATTCAAAGACTTTATATTTTGCAGAAATTTGCGTGAATGGTTCGCGTCTTGAGTTTTCCATTTTGGTACATTTTTTTGTCTTCTTTTTATTTTTATCTTGTGTTCAATTCTTTCCTCTGGTTTTGGTTATATCTGCTCTTTTTTAACCCAAAGATGGCATGGCTTTTATTGCCTGTGCTTTTTCACTTGGGCGTCATCTCTTCAGTGACCGATTGATTGCCAATTATACCCTCTGCATTTGCAGGTTTTAGATGGTTTAGATAGATGGTTTGTCTATGATCAGTGTTTTTGTCGTTGACTTGCTTTGTAAGCTTTTATTTCTCTCCGTGGCACTTGCTGTCCTCCCCGTAATGTTGCTGGAAATTTCATGCTCTATTTCGATATTCTCAATGCTATTTGCACAGTTTTTATTTGCTTCTTGTGTCGGTGCGACAACTGTATGACTGTGTGTTATGTCACATTGAGTTTTCACGTTGGCCTGATTATTGAAAAGCGGTGTCACTTTAGGATCACATTGCGTTTTCCCACTACTGCCTCCTCGATCGAGGTGGTCCCTCTTTAAGATCATCAGAGCTTCTCTGGCAACTTCTGCAAGAAGTCTTTTTTTCCTCTGTGTTGTTTTTCATCTGATCCTTTAAGAGATCAGCAGATGTTTCCGCTTTTTGGTTATCGTTGTTAGTTTGAGTTTTCATTTCCGTCAGCTCCCTTTCAATGTTGACCATTTTTGAATTCATAAGGTGTTCTGATCGTTAAAATTATCATAGAATTGTTCATACATTTTCAGGAATGGGGCAACTGCAATTGTCATGGCTAACATATTGGTACTCAGTTCTTGAAATACCTTTCTGGCCATCTCTTATCTCATTGTTTGCATTTAGAAATCCCTGCGCAGGGGCAGATCTCCTAATTTTTGGATATTCCCTTTCCATGAATGATGAGTCGGAAGATGACTCGTCCGACGAGGGTGCCTTGTCTTTTGGCTGGGATCGACTCTTACTCCTGAAGCCAGAGTTGTTAGGCAAACCCTTGTTCCCGCCATGAATGCGTGCTAAACTAGTTCTAATTTGCGAACAAAGTATCAACGGCTAGGGGGTGGACTCTTTTGCCCATCAGTACTACTCTCAAAAGTACTAGCGGGCCCGTCCCTCTCTCTGTAATTGTCATCCTTCATCTGGTGCCGCGCATCTAGGTTTCTAGAAACAACATTAAACCTGTCCACACACGTTATTGCGGTTTAGTTTATTTTAGTTTATTTGTAGAACACACCAAGCTCGTAGGCATTTGGGCGCTAATCTTACAGGTTACAACAGTTTAACATTCTTCTTAAAACATTGAAAATTGCGTATATACATCAAGTTGAGACAGTCGCTCTGAAGGAAAACATTTATTGTATGTACAGTAAATTACATATACATTAGTTATGACAGGCGCTCTGAAGAAAAACGTGTATTGTATGTACAGTACATTAACAGAGGCAAAAAAGCGTTCCAGTGGAAGTGAGAAGCATTAAGACAAGGCAACTTGAAATCACAGTAAACATCTTGACAATAGTTATATTGTATGGAAACTATGTTTATTGTCGTTAAAGAATCAGATTATGACTGTACCGGAAATCCGTGTTATGTGCCAATGCTATGATCTTGCTCCTGTAGCCATAGCTTGAAATTTTTCCTAAATAGTGGGTAGGAAGGTTCGGCTCTTAGTGTTGTAGGAAGCACCTTCCATTTTTTTGCAGCAAGGACCAGGAAGCTAACTCCTCCTGCCCTTGTTGCTTGAACTGTCAGATCTTGATGCAGTGGGTTTGAGCGATTCTAGTTGGATGGGAAGATGTGTTGCGTATGAAATTATTGGAAAGGTATTTCGGTGCCAGATTGAATAGGCTTTTGTGGGTGAGGGACAATGTTTTAAGTGCGACTCTTTGCTTGACGTTAAGCAAGTTCAAGTTGCATCTGGTTTCAGAGATATGTTGTTTCCTCAGGATATTCAAAGCTGCTTTGATGGCGTCATTTTGAATAGTTTGCATTTTATTGAGGTTACGCTGTGTGGTACCTAGACAAAGTACATCAAGTAATTAATACAGTTCTCCAGCATGGGGTCTGGCATGGATTCACATGGCCATGAATATTCCCCGTCGTCAGGCTGGGAATCCTCAGCAAAGAGAAAATCAGTACAAGTTTCGTTTCAGATCTGCCTTTCTTAGTAGTAACCAATCACTGATCTCTGGGTCATACTGCCCCCAGCCAATAACTGCCCTCTCCCTAAGCCCCGCCTCCGGCAGCCATCCTCAGATTTTTACCGCACGCTCAAGTGTTGGGAGTCCTCGTGTTTAGCTCTCGAGTTTTTTACTGCGTTTTCACGTTTTTTCAGGGGATTTTCTAATTTTTTCGGTTTAATCGAGCCTCAAGCTCCACCGTTTCTACTTCCAATAACGGGGACCCGTTTCGGAATTCTTCTACGCCCCTCAAGGGTGAAGTTTTCATCGAGTTTACACTTCTTGGAGGATTCCGGAAGATCTGCGGCCTGCCTCAACGGACATGGCCCAGGACAAGGGAAACTCGACGCCCGGATCCAAGCTGTTTAGGAACTGCCCTGGATGCGGATTATATAACGTTTTCAAGGAGGACGAGCATTTGCGATGTCTCTACTGCCTTCATGAGGACAAGACGCACGTGGAGAAAGACTGTGCGTTCTGCAAGAACCTTTCGGAACGGACCAAACAAGATCGTCGTTCCCGCCTCGCCACCTGGCTGGAGAAGGGCACAGCAGGTGAGAAGGCGAAGAAGAAGTCTGAGCGGGCTTCTAAGTCCTGTGAGGGTGCCCCGGCGACGGGGGCCCAACAGAAGGCCAAGCACCGAGTCCGCGGGCACCGGGAGCGCCGAAAGGTCAGGTTCTTCGGTTGCCAGGCATAGCGCTACTTCTCCGGCACGTTCGACCACGAGCCAGCGCTCTGGTTCGGGGAAGAGGAAGTCTGAGAACCCAGGTAGGCCGCTGGAGCGGACCCGGTCGATCTCGAAGGGGGAGCGAGGCGCTGACCCTCCCCTCAAGGTGAAGGCCCAGGACGCACCTAAGGTGGTGAGGGCTTCTACCGAAGTGGTCGCTGCGACCCTGGCGGAGCCGGCTGAGACTACGCCAGTGGAAAAGGCCTCTGGGCCCAGAGTATCCCTGCCACCGCGGAGGGAATCCTCTTTCCAGCCCATCGCTAAGACCCCCGTTAAGCCCCCGGATGAAAAAGATGGGGGGGCGGTGGCCATTACAGACTCGGAATCAGCCTCTGAGGAGGAACTGGTGGAAACCGAGAAGGGCCTCAAGGAGAGGTCCATAGGCCTCAACGAGAGGTTCAAGAAGGTTCGATCCCAGGGGATGGTTCCCGCTGACGTGATCGAAGATAGCAACGATGACGATGAACAGGGCCCAGTGGAGCGGCCATCCCATCCGTCGCAGCCATTGCCCGAGCCCCAGGATAGCTCGGCGGCCGTTTTTGTTGGCAATCCAATCCTTATGTACCGAGATAAGGACGAGATTACCACGCACCCCGACGGAGGAGCCAGAACCAGGCCCGTCGGGAAGCCCTCCGAACAAGCGGAGGAGAGTCCACCCCGCTCAGCCCTTCGTGCCTGCGAGACCGGTGGACCCCTCATCCCCCTTGCTGGACCCTAGAGAGGATACGGGGACGGACGATGACGGCGGCGATGACACAGCGGACATCCCGTCGTCAACACCCCCCCAAACCCCCGCAGGCGTCTCCACGCCATGATAACCAGGGCATCCGAGCTCTTCCAGCTCAGCCCTGAAGAGCAGTACCTTTACTCGACGACATCTGGGACGAGGGGCTTGCTGTCCTCAAGAACCCTTCCACGACTCCCGCCAAGAGGGACAGGTACGAGAAGAAGTACCGGGTCCCCGATGCCGCCCCCTTGTGCCTCAGGGCCCAGCCCACGCCGGACTCGGTCGTCTAGGCAGCAGCTAAGAAGAGGGCAGCGGGCGCGGCGGCTTCAACTTCCACTTCCCCGCCGGACAGCGAGGGCAAGAAGTTGGATTCTATGGGACGACGAGTCATCTCATCGGCGGCAACAACGATTAAGGCGGCCAATGCCTTAGCGATTGTGGCCCGCTACGACAGGAAGCTCTGGTTCAAGATAGCTCCCCTGCTAGATTTCCTGTCTGATGACAAAAGGGCGGAGGCCCTAGAAATTCTGCAGGAAGGCGAGGTGGCGTCGGATCACGCCATAACGGTGGCAACGGACATTGCTGATACCGGATTTCGCCAACTGGGCAACAGAGTTTGCCTCCGACGACGAGGATGGCTCAAGGCGACAGACCTTCGCCAGGACGTCCATACCAGAGTGTTGGACATGCCGTTTGACGGCAACAACCTTTTTGGGAAGGCGGTGGACGAGTCTCTACAGGCCATCAAGACCGACTCGGAGACGGCCCGGGCCCTTGGGGTGCTTCAACGGCGACGGCCCTTTCGGAGCTCCGGAGGCAGACAGGGTGCCTCCAAAGGATCCAGTGGTGGCTCCTCCTCTTACCGCCAGGTGGCCCGCTCCTCTTCCCAGGAGGCCTACAGAGGTCGCGGCAAGCAAGGGGGATCCCGCCGTCGTCGCCAAGGTGGCAAGGCCGCCTCCAAGGAAGACTGACCCAGCCGTGTCGTCGGGCCCCCACCGAAGCACCCCGGTGGGAGGCCGGCTGACGAAGTTCGTCAGCGTGTTGGAGTCCATCTCCACCGACCGTTGAGTGATGGACACCGTGGCCAACAGGCACTTGTTGGAATACCAAAAGAAGTGCCCTCGCTTTCCTCCCGTGGCCAGGAAGGAGAATCACGTCCCTCAACTGCTGTTGGAGGTAAGGGCGATGCTCAAGAAAGGTGCCATCAAGCTCGTCCCCAGGACGCTCCGGGGCTCCGGAGTGTACTCAAGGTACTTCCTCGTCAGAAAGAAGACAGGCAGTTGGCGCCCCATCCTGGACCTGCGTCGGTTAAACAAATACATCAAGGCGCAGAAATTCAGGATGGTCACCCTCCAGCACGTGCTGGGACAGCTGGAGCAAGGCGACTTCCTATCGTCGTTGGACCTGGAGGATGCTTACTTCCACATCCCCATTCTAAAAAGGCACATGAAGTTCCTCAGGTTCGTGATGCAGGGACGCCACTACCAATTCAGAGCCCTAACATTCGGATTAAAGTCGACACCCAGGGTTTTCATCAAGTGCCTGGCACCAGTGGCGGCTCGGCTGCGCCTGCATGGGATCCACGTCTACCCCTACCTGGACGACTGGCTAATCCGGGCAAGGACAAGGGAACTCGCCGTCGAACATACGGCGAGGACGGTCCGGTTACTCACGGAGCTGGGGTTCGCCATCAACTACCCCAAATCCCACCTGGTTCCATCGCAAGTAGCACTGTTTCTGGAAGCGAAGCTCGATACAGTGGGGCAATTGGCCTCCCCTTCAGAGGAGAGGACCATCCTGGGCAAGGTGCGGCACCTGTTAGCCACGGACGTGGCCAGGGTGAGGTCCATCAAGTCCCTTCACGGGATGATGTCCTCATGCATCTACCTTGTACCCCTTTGCAGACTTCGGATGCGTCCGCTACAGGAGTTCCTCGACGCCCACTGGTTTCAGGCGACGGGCTGCTTCGAGGACAGGATCCCTCTCGACGAGGAGTTCCGTCGGGCGATCCTGTGGTGGGGCACCCGGGCTCAACTTACTACAGGCACGGATTTTCAAACCCCGGCGTTTCAGGAGACGGTGACGACTGACGCCTCTCTGGAGGGTTGGGGGGCCCACACCGGAGATCTCCATGCAAGAGGCCTTTGGCTCCCGGAGGAGAGGTCTCTCCACATCAACATCCTGGAGCTCCGAGCAGTGTTCTGGGCGCTCAAGTCGTTCCTTCCGTCCCTCAAGGACAAAGTGGTGAGTATCTTCACCGACAACACCACCACGATGTTCTACATACGGAAGCAGGGGGGCACCAAATCCCCAGCCCTATCCAAGGAGGCCCAGGATCTGTGGCACTGGGCCGTCGCCCAGGGGATGTTTCTGGTTCCCTTCCACTTGGCAGGAATAAAAAACACCATTGCCGACTCATGCAGCAGGGAGCTGCGCTCGTGCCACGAGTGGGAACTGCAACAGGATCAAGTGGATCGGCTCTTCCAACGATGGGGCAAACCCCAGATCGACCTGTTCGCGACGGCGACAAACTCCAAGTGCCAGAGGTTCGCCAGCAGGTTACCACACCCGAGGAGCATGGGCGATGCTTTCTCGTTCCCCTGGGACGGCCTGTTTCTATACGCGTTCCCTCCTTTGCCGTTGTTGCTTCGCCTCATCAACCAGCTCAAGAGGTCCAGGTGCAGGATGATCCTCGTCGCACCGGCGTGGCTGAGGCAGATCTGGTTCCCGGACCTTCTGGACTTGTCAACGTCTCCACCAGTCAAGCTGCCGGCGGACGCGGATCTTCTCTCCAGGGAAGGAGGCGCCATTCTCCATCACGACCCACAGTCGCTGAACTTGCAGGCCTGGCTCTTGCGGCACTAGAGTTTGGAGGGTACGATATAACGGCTGATTGCACAGAGGTTCTTGCAAAAGCCAGGGCGTCCTCAACTCTCAAGTGTTACGGTTATAAATGGAAGAGGTTCTCTGTCTGGTGCCGTGCACAGAAGATTAACCCTCTGCGGATTACGGCCCCTCAAGTACTGCCGTACCTACTGTCGCTGGCCAAAGCTGGACTGGCTCACGCCTCCATCAAAATACATCTGGCTGCAATCTCCCGATATACCAGGACTACGGGACGTGCGTCCTTGTAGTCTCATCGCCTGGTGAAGGAATTCATGAAGGGACTATTCCGATCATTCACGCCGGTGAAGGCTCATGCCCTGGCGTGGGAGCTTAATGTGGTGCTGACCAGGCTCATGCGGGCCCCATTCGAGCCTATGCGTTCGTCGCCTTTGAAGTTCCTGTCATGGAAGACAGCTTTCCTCGTGGCCATCACCTACGCACGACGAGTGGGAGAGATCCAGGCCCTATCTTGCAAGCCTCCATACTTGACTTTTCATGACACGAAGGTGGTGCTGAGGACGCACCCCTCCTTTATGCCCAAGGTGCCGTCGGACTTCCACCTCAGCGAGCCCTTGGTGTTACCAGTTTTTTTCCCGTCGCCTTCGTCGCCGGCCGAGAGGACTTTGCACTCGCTGGATGTAGCTAGAGCGCTGAAGTTCTACGTGGACCGCACGAAGAGTTTTCGGAAGACGTCACAACTGTTTGTGAACTTTGTGCCCGGATGCAAGGTTTTAAGCAAAAACTCCTCCTCTTCTCAGATGAAAGGTAAAAAACACTTCTGCAGCTCCTCTCGTCTGGGAAAATGACAGCGTTTTGAACACAATGAACACTCCTTGGACTCCGCGCAACCCTTTCTGGTCTTGCCGCCTTTCTCCTCATGTTAAACAGCCATCTCGGAACTGCTGCTTCCTCATGTGTTTTGCCTTGCTCAGAGTGTGCTTTCGTGCTCCGTCTTTTATCCGTTTGGGGAAGTGTGATGGAAGTCAGGTGTGTGTAATTATCAGTAATTGCCTGACCCTTGTGTTGGACATGTCAGGTATATGGCTTGGGTGTTAGTCCATTTTCATACCTGTAATCGTCTTTTCTGATGCTTCTATCTGTTTAAATTCACATGTGCCCACCCTTCCTCCTCTTGTTGGGAGTAGAAGGAACATAGATGGCTTCCACCTTTTGCACTTTTCTTGTACATGAAGACACACGTCAGGCAACCTCAGGTCAGAAACAAAACAATCTGAGGACCTGGACGTGTGATGGACAATACACGTCACAGTAGCGAAAATATTACAAACGAGTCCTGTTGAAAATAAGCCATGTAATGTCAGCCTATCTAAAGCATGTGACTCTAAGCAGATGCAAACATCAGAAATTCGATTACACGTATGTAATGTTTGTCATATATGTTTAATAGAAGTTTTGTGATAATAATTTCCAGAAGATTTCTTTGCTAAGTGTTCATTTCAAAGGCCTTTTAAATCATTGTATATTTGTATACTTCTAGGTCTAACTGGAATTATTGTTGTCCTCTCTGTGTCTCATTGTAGCCCTTTGCACTCCTCTTGAGTCGAAGCCTTGCTTCTCCGCTACCTACCTTTATTGGATTGGGTAGACCTTGGTGGCTTTCCTGTTCTCCATAATAGGTTAGCCTCCCAAAATCCAACCCCAGGGTTGATTTTGGAAATCCATCTGAACACAGAAGAATATGATCTCCTTTTTTTCACAACATTGCCTCTTCAGTGTAACCGCTCCACCCTCAGTGAGAAAGTTACACCTGACAGCATACGTACAATTAAGTACATCAAGACCACCCTGTGATACAGAGAGATTGGCTATTTGGTGCTTGTTGAATACTGAGGTCTACCTTTAAGAGCCTATGATCAACTTTCTGGTATTTTCTTTCCTAATATTTAGGTGTTGCATCCCTGAAACCTAGGGGAAGAATGCCACTCTGCACTAGGAATAGCAGTGCGTTTCTCAATTACAAGCAAGAAAGACATTCTGCACAAAAATCTCAGTGTTATTGTTCTACCCTGATGACGTGGTAACTCATAATTGGGGGCCCCCACCACCCGTATATTTACTTGAATTTCCATCATCTAGACTGACTGCTCCTTTCTTTTACCACCTTATCCCCCCATTTAATTACTACATATCCATGTTTAGTTACACCAGGCATGGGCACAATAAGACCTACAGATGAGTGTGCCAAAACTTTTGCAGCCCCTCTATTGAGAGATATTGCAGATGACCTGTTCACTGGGATGGTGCCCACTCAGGAGGGTCTGCCCCCTCATTTGGGCTCGTACCTTACAGAGAGGAGAAATAGCCATTTGCATATCAGTTTGGACCCACCCACAAGGACAGTCCAGCACCAAATGTCTTGACAATTACCTCTAAACAAGACCATCACCAGCAACTCAAGATGCATGATTCAGTCTATTTGGATGTTATCAGTAAGGGCTGGATTTGGTGCTCCCTTTCTAGGCCCAGAGAGCAAGGAGGTCACGTCTAGATTTCATTCATACTTATGGTGAAACCGAACTACAGACTGGCCTTAGCACTTGGACAATGCTATGGTGGTAGCAGGTACCCACAAAAACACTTAACATTTCAACAGGTTGCTGTATGTGCTGTATGAGAGAAGCAATACCCTCCTTCTTTATTCATAACCGGGATTGCAGAGACAAACGCCACATAGGACTGCCACATTTAGACTCCTGCTAAACTTGTGGTTGTTAATGTTTTTTTCTTTTGCAAAAGTTTAGGCAACTAAAAAAATACCTTCAAAAATAAAATCTTCTCTCTTTCAGACTGTTCTTTGAGGATGTACGGATCCTGTCTGACCAGATTTGCTTTTAAAACCAGTGACATTAATATTGATGTCAAATTCCCCCCCAAGGTAAGGGAACTACTGTATCAGGTACTTTGTTAACTGCACGAACTGGCTGTTAAAATGGCAAAACCAGACCTGCATGCAAACTGCACTTCTCAGGATTTGAGCCCTAGGAAAGCTGACATCCTGTAATCCTGCTATGGTTGATAAAGTGGGCTTTGTAATTACTGTTCTAGCGAAATTACTGCTTTTCTGCACTTTCTATTACAATAATTTAAAAGCATCAGATATTTAATTCTCTTTGGTTGTTTGTGCTTTGTGAACTGAGTCACAACCATCCTAAACCGGAGAGCCTGCTAAAACTTTGCCCAGGTCCAGAGATCCCCAATGAAATTATTTAATGTTGTAGCCAATTATTCTTGCATACACATCTCTCCGAATCTGTAGATTTTCTTCAATGTTACTAACATTTTAAGTTTCTGGTTGTGAAAAATTAAATGAGCAACAAGCCAGTGTGCATTATGTCATAAGTGATTGGCGTACAGAACCTTTTTTCAGAGATATATTTGTCAAATATAAAGATCTGTGCTCATGTTTGTGTTGTCCAAATTCCCTTTGATGATTTTATGGAAGCTAGGCTGTAACACCCATCTGTATTATTTGCCCCCTTACCCTTTATTATAGAGGTATTAAGAGTACAATACAAGTTTACCCGATTGGCCATCTTGGAAAGATAACCTGGTTGCATGTTTGAAGTGCAACATGGTCTTTTTTGCGACTCTGTGAAAAATGTACAAAGTGTTTGGCTTTCCTCTTTTCTGTTTTTCTTCGAACAGCCTGTTAGGGAGAATTCTAATTTCTGTGATAAATTCCTTCAACCTTTTGCTGGACTTTAGAACTTTTTTTGTTATCGTGGAGGTAGTGGGACCTTTTTCTTGCTCTCATGTATTTTTTTTTTAAACCCATTTTTATCAGCATTTGTTAGACAAAACAATAGTCAATAGAATTCAAAGAGCTGGTGCATGCATGGATACGGGATGAGGACATTACACACATTTTTGTTTCAGGATCGAAGGAGTCCAACAGGTTTTGCACTAAGACATTACTAAGGACCCCTCCGGCCCCCCTCCCTCCAGGTTGATCTTTCCATGCTCTGTCTCTGCGACCTAGTAAATGGTGTTCCTCAACAACTAACCTTCCTACCCCCCCCCCAAACTGAGTTGCTTCCGTGTGCTGAAACTGCGAAGTTTCGCTCAATTGAAAAGAGCCCTAGCTGCCACCGACCTCCAAACTGCTGTGCAGGAGTCCTCCTGACATCCTCCATCTTGCCCCCACGACTGAGGCCCAGGAACACAGGATCTGTAACACTGCAACCAGGACAGAAGCCTGCTGGCTCCTCTTCTAGCCTAAGGTACTGTTCTGACTAGTGGGTACTTGCCTCTTTGACTGTAGCTTACTTTTCTCAGTTGGGATTTGCAGTAGCTGCTTTTCTAGAGTTGATCTCAGCTCATAAGTGTAACCGCTTGTGGCCCAACAGTGATTTTCTACAACAGACTCTCTAACATTGTGCAAGACTTTATGCTATCTAAGAAGTGCCTCAGCTCCATAGACTTTGATCCAATTGACTTTGGCTGTCCTGGCTCCTTGCAGATTCTTCTAGCCCGTTGACTCTGATTCTAACTGTCCCTCATAGGTGATACATTGATTTTTAACTAATATTGCCAGGAAAGGCTTTATCTAGACTTCATTGTGAGATTTAAAAGTGCTCACATGCTCAGAGAACCTGTTAACCTTTTCCTTCCTTTAACCTTTCCTTTCTACCAACCTCAGAATTTTACCAAGTGCTAAAGTGATGTATAAATGCTATTACTGTCTTACTTAGTGAAGTAACCTCAGGGTGTAGGAAGTTTGTATGAAGCATCTCCAAATAGTATCTACTTGCTTGGCCTTGATTCTGAGAAAGTATTTGAAGTTTATTTTGTTTGTTGCACATTGCCCTTTTTAAAGATTGCTTATTTAAAACTGACCATTAAATACATTATATTGCAAGAAAGTCTTGAGTGTAAGTGTTATTTGGATACTTGCATTTGTGGATTTCATTGCTACAGCTCTACAGCTCACATTTACCCCTCTTGAGATAAGTCTGGCTGCTCAGTCACACTACCAACTTGTGTAGTACATACCTATACCAATAGGTGGGTTACCCAATACTGAGAGGACAAGGCTGGTGTAGTCTCCCACTGGGTTAATACTCCAATTCTTGCCTAATACACCTTAAACCCATGTACCATACAAACATGGGGAAGGGGAGACATGGCAAGATATACATTTGCCATTCTGATATTGTTCCACATTGATTTTCCTTTGAGAAACCCGTTTACCTGTACACATTTTTGTATATAGAGGTACGGATTGGCAATAGGTTTATTAGTATAGGCCCTTTCATATTGTCTTGACATCACTAGCACTGCGTTATTATTTGATGGTCGTAGCTTGCTCCCATCTTTAGATTTGATCAGCGTTTTTCTAGCACAAGCCAGTTGTAAATTCAGTAAACATCCTTGAACTGTGGTCACTGGTCTGTCTTCACTACTCTGATACCATGCCTTCCTTACAAGGTTTTCTGAATTCTTGTGCTCTTCTGCTACTGTTTAAATAGTGCTAGTAAATTGCTACGCCCAAAGCAATAACAATACTAATCGTGACCACGCGCTCATTAAAATAAAGCAAGGAGGTTGTTTTGAAACACAATATTGCAAACTTCACAAGGCTAGCAGAAAGAGATTGCCTAATCAACAAGTCTTGTCCATTCCGCTTACAATTAATTTTCAGAACACACCAAACATTATTGGTTTCCAATGAACACATTCACCCCAGAACACATTTTGAACAGTTTTAGTAATGTACTGCAGATTTCCAATTGTGCTTGAGAAGACAAGGCTGGCAAAGTTAATAGTTAAATGTACATCTGTGAAATGTTTCTCTTAACAAGAATGTTGCAAATGTGGGTGCAGGCTGGTGTGGCCTGACTTGGAGTTTAGATCTGTTAATATTCTAGGTATATAAAGCAATTTCAGACCCCTGCGCACCCCATTTACAGAATAAACACTAACAAAAAGTCACAAAATGAACTAAACCCGTGACAGTTGAGAGCAGAAAGAGAGAAAAAATATAAAAACAAATGCTATGTAGTCAAGTGTCTGACATTTTCTATCAGTTCGGTAGGAAAACATGTAGCAGCGCGTTTCTTTTGCGTCTGTAGAAACTATGCAGGAGTGTCCCTTTATTTCTTTTTGCAAAGGAGGTTTAACAAACAGTAACCGTTTTTAAGATGGTGGTTAGTAAAACTCATGAAGTGGCCACTGTGTCAGTCTCTTGTTTAGATGACTCTGATGATTGTCCTCGGCACTTAGCAGCACAGCAGGACAGTTGAAATGGCAAAGAGATCTCGTTCTCAACGTTTGTGTTGCTCCAGATAGTCAAAAAACCTTTTCAGGCTCATTACTGCTCTGTAGAAAAGTGGCTAGTAGAAGAAGTCTTTACCTCTGGAATCAACTGACGAGGACGACTGTGATTTTTCATCACCCAGTATTGCTGCATTTGTGCATGATGGATGGCAGTACCCTGGATGCCAGCGTTGTTGTGGCATCATAATTTCAGTGATATATGCAAGTATGAATGGGTACGCACTTGCTCATGTTGTGCTGGTTAGAGTCTGCAATTACAGGGCCTTTTGTCAGTGTATCTCCATGGTCTGTCTATGTACCATTGACCCAACGGGTCAATGGTAATTCTGCCACTGCATGGGACATGTTCGCAACTCTTGCTTTACAAACATTGCATTCTTTGCTGTTTTTCACTTTAGTTCCCACCCTCAGATTACCTGTGTCCACCCCCTACCCGTGCAGAGGTTCTGATGTTTCAGGCTTCTGACTTTTAAGGTAGAAGGAGCACTGTAGCTTGTTAGATGATTGGCGATATTTCACCAGTTCTGTGTCCATCATGAGTGCATCCCAAGGGCCAAGCACACAGTGTTTCAGTGGTACATAGGCCACTTTCAGGTAGTGAGACAATTGCTTTTGTTTCTCCTCGGGACAGTTTGAGAATCCTACTCTGATCGCTCCTGTTGAAAGCTGTTTGCTGTCCTCTTATGCCCCATGTAGGTTGTGCAAAAGTATGCCCATGCGTGCGCGTGTCATCACATGAAAGGTTCCTTCTGTAGGTAATGGCACCACAGCCATGCGGCATAGGAAGGTGTATTGCATGTATGTGTACTCTCACATGTGGCCCAGTGTACCTTGTCCCCTCAAGCGCCAGAGCCTTGTGAGTGTGCTGTTGTGCTTTCTTGCCATTGCTTGGTTCAGTCCGACGGACCGGTGGTAGATGTTCCGATCGGGGATGGTGTCATCTCTGCATGACTACCAGCAAGTTGGGCAGCAAATGTTTTTTTAGTCCACAAGAGTGACATAATTGTGTTGGTGAGTGGTTGGACTGTGTATTCGACTGTACTGTCCTTGTGTCACAATGTGTACTGTGCAAATTGTCATCCGTGTGTAAGGCATGATACAATGTATTATGTGTGACATGCCTTGTGACCTGCTTGCTTACTGTTGTGGGCGACCGTGTCAACCTTGTTGCGGGTTCTGGTTGTGCTGAGGGGGTACTTGCTTGTTTGTGCTACTGTGTGCTGTGGTCCTGCTTTTGTTCCCCACATCTACACACCTCATCCTTGATGTGCAATTTGTAATGTGCATGAATGCAGTGGCAGAATGGCTGTGTGGGTGTATGCGGCCATTGTTTGATCATAAAGTGTGATGCAGTGGGTGTAGAGGCGCGCATGCAGGACATGTGTTTGTTTGGTATGTATTGGCATGTCCACAGGGCTGTTAACATGGGTGTGTCAGGCAGATGACTGTGTGCATGCAACACATGGCACTCATCATCCTAGGCACTGCTTCATGTGCCCTCGCCTCCAAGTTGCATGCATGCTCATGTGAAGAAGCGCTTGACAAGCTGCTCCCTCACTCACGTTGCACTTGCACTGTGCTCCCCCAGGGTGAGTGGCCTGGCATGTGGCTGTGTCGTGAGCTCAGGGACCATGTCAGCATTTATGCCTTTGTACACTGCAATGTTGGAGTATACATCAGGTATGTACGTCATTGCACACAATGTGTGGCCTGTACAGTAGCACCCCACCCACCTGAGTGTTCTAGGCATCTGAATCTGATTACATGTTGCCTATGGACCTCTCTTATTATAGCTTTGCTGTTGCATACTGGCGGGCCGTCTGAGGGTGTCATGAGGTAGGTGCGGAATGGGTAATTGGAGATGTAGGGGATGATGTTCCATTGCAAGATCCAATTAGATGATTGATCTAGGTGTGCATGACAGCTTATCAATGTGGAATCCTCACTGCCTGGGAGGGAACTGGCATTGAGCCAAGTTGAGGGGGGGGGGGCAGGCAACTGAAAGAGTTGAAGTGTGCAGGGAGCCAAAGTTTAAAAAGTCATCATCGTCACAGTTGAGGCAGAGTTTGCTATAGTCTTCCATCACTGAATAGCTTCAAGGCAGGTATGATGAGATTCAAATGAAGATTGCCTTGTTTCATGATGGATTTCTAGAATCTGGCCTGGTGAACAGATTTCAGGCACCACCCTCATTATAGTGAACAGGGAGCTCTGAGAGGTTAGCCAAAATCCAATCAAGTTAGCAATGAAGAGCAGTCAAGTATTATTCGCCGGAGTGTGAGTGGTGGTCTGGGGCCCGCAACGAGTCTGCACAGTATGGGACACAATAATTAAATTTAGATGGTAAGTAAACAACAAAGTTATTTATTATAGTCCTTTTGAACACACTGGAAAATGAATCTAACAGGTAGTATTATCACATAATACTCTCTGATACAAATATATACATTGACCATAGGTTCAAATGTGCATCAAATTACTTATTAAGCAAAGCAGGTAAGTAGGTTAGATTCAAGAATTCAATTCAATAAGCTTATTTAAGCATTTGTAAAGAATGTCCTCTGCATCCCATCAAGCTCTCTGGCATCTGTGAATTCATTCTGAGGCTCAGACAGGAACAAAGGGAAAAACGGGAGCCCTGGTGAAGTTCAGTCAACTTTAATACAGGTTCACAAGATACACTGGAAGGGCACACAGAGCTCTGCAATGAACTTGCTTGTATAGGCCTTTTTGACTGATGCAATACTTTCATGTACATTAAGGATACATATCTGATTGGTCCTCTTAGCCAGAAAAAAAGCCGTCCTTATCTTTGATTAATTATCATAAAGCCCATGTGAGCTCATTATTGGCAACAACTTGCTGACTGACACATAGACTGATGAGCTTATTTTGGACCCAGCCGAACACAATTACACTTCCTTTAACTCCTGCCAAAAACAATTCTTATCTGCTTCTCGAGGTCCTGCCAAGATTCAGTTGGCAGCTTATATCGTGGAAAACCCAATAAGCTCATTTTGTTTGCTGCCAAGTAATTGAGCTGATATGTACTAATTGGTAACTTCCTTGCCTTTATCTGATTTACCATCAATCATGTCTGCTTTTCCCGGCCAAGTTTCAAATGTAATCTCCAGATTCCATTATTTCACAGTGAGAGGCTGCCAAAGACCTACTACTGTGTAAGCATGATTCAAGCCTTCTTGACACCTGTTCTTACAACGCCATTTTGTATTTGGCATCCATTTTAAAACATCTCTGTCTGTTCGGCCACACTGCCAAACGGGGAGTCAATATTTACTTTTAAGCATGTATCATTTTCTATCCAGTTTCCAGAATATGTTTTTACATATTCATGATAAGCGTGTAATACTTGAGGCACCCTTCACTTCGTGAGTCATTCTGACCCAAAAACGTGCGCTGCCCACATGCACTTTTATATCTTTAAAAACACTATAATTTTAATTTCTGTCTTACTGGAAACATTGATCCGCCTATCATGTTATCTGCACTCAGTTTGAGGGAGGGGGGGTGTCTGATACCCCTATACACTCCCCCCTCTGGTCAGTATTAGACCATTGTTCAATACACGTCCACTACACCCAGTGCCCACCCTCCACCATATAAAGTATACCTATACATCCCTGTCTCCGTCAGCCCCCTCAGTGTGGTGATTTATCTCAGCGTGGGAGGTACAGAAACATTTCTACGGAATCATCTGTGTCTTCAATCATTTTGTACTTTCTTAATCTAAAACAAATGTATCTCCTTTTGCTAAAAGGCCATTTCAACGTTTTGCCCTCTTTGAACGTTTGTATATTCATATCCTCAAAGGATAACTTTATTTGCTCCTGTCTGGATCCCACCCCCATTACCCAATAAAATGTAATTATAACATATACAACAACCGATTTTTGGCCACCACGAGAATCGAGAGAAATCATTCCTTGAGGCAACCTGCCAGCCCATTTTCTCCTGTTCAGTCCACATACAACATTTAGTTAATTTACACTTTTCCTATTCTCCCATCCCACAACACTTCCTTGTTTCCCGCTTTCTCCCCATGCACATTTTTAATGTTTGTCTTCTTTTTATTGGTCTTCCATTGACACATCTTCCACCCGATTCATCTTGTTTTAGCTTGGTCTGCGTCCACGGACCTTCTTTATGATTAGTCCATTTGTTTTATTTGTCCTTTGAGCTGCTTTGCAGTGAATTCAATTGCCCCTTAATATAGGCCGGTCTATTCGGTTTCATTGTTCTTTGCAGTCGATTGTTTCTGGGGAACATAAGGATGGGGGAGTCCCACAAGACGAAACATTTTCAAAAGCAGTTGCAACTGGGCATCTGGCTGTGTCTCTCAAAACCCTTTTTACACTGGGCTTTTCTCCCTGCTCGCAGGATCGGTTGCCGTCAATCACCTGGTGTGTAGGTATCTATCTATCATGATGCATACCCCCGGGGACCCAGACCAAGTCCAGCAGGCATCAAGTTATCCCGAGCAAGCCCAACAACCCCTGCTAGGGGCTATTTGGGTGCAGTCCTGGCGTCTATGGCACCAGGCTCATATGGAGAGTCAGTGCTGGCGCCATAGGCGCCAGGCTCATAGATTAAAACTTACCTGATGCAGACCATGCTGCAAGAGCTCCAAGCCAAAAGAGGCTTGGAAGGGACTACTTTACCTAGGGACGATTTTTTTACTCGGGTGGGGCTGGGGAGGAATACTTACCTGGGACTACTTTGGAGTCTATTTAAACTACGCCCGAAGAGCAGCTCACGCTTCGTGTTATTTTGCATCCAGCAGCGTAACGCTCACCGTGCCTGCAAGTCTGCATCCAGTCTTCTGCCACGCCCGCCTTGAGTTTGGAGCTCCTAGAAAAAGGGAGAAAGAAGGAGAAAAGGTTAGAACAAGAGCAATACCTTTGATCCTTACCTGAATTCCCGATCCATTGTGCCTTCGAGCTGGAAGAAAGAAGTTATTTTATGCGCGTCGTCTAGCCTGCTGCAGCGCCGCGCTGAACTCATCGGCCTTCGCACCATCTTCACATTCCACCGCATCCTCCTGCATGTTCCCGCCGCACTATGGCACCTAAGGGGAAGACAAGAACAGCAAGGTGAGCCAAGGGAATACACAGAGGAATATTAGTTACCCCCCCCATAGACTTACCTGACTTTACCACCGGGGGTACTATTCCTCTTTACGGGTCGGCACAGCTTTCACTGCATCTTTGCCGAACCCCGGCCCCTAAGGGGAAACAAAGGGACTAACAAGGGGAACCATCCTCACCACAATAGACTTACCTGATTTTACCGCCGGAGGCATTATTCCCCGAGACTTCATACTTTCTCTCAGCGCCTGAATAAGGGAGAAAGCAACAGGTTACATATTGACATTATTTTATCGAACTGTGTTGGCAAATACAGATCCTTACCAGAATATTACCGGTTGCCACGAGGAACTCTTCACTAGGGTCAAGCTGCAACCTGCAAGGAATCGGACAAGAGTGAAAGTCAGGCATTTGAACTCTTACGAACTACATACTTACGGCGTCTTGCCGGGAATCTCGGAGTCAATATTGTTCTGGAACTCACCAATTCCTTCAAGCCAGTGAAGCAACTGGTTATCAACACGCCCCTGGGCTCAATGCAGGATAGAGAGCTCATCTTTTCAAACCATCAGGTGAGATTATAAGAGGGGACATCAAAGGTGATCTGTGGGGAGAACAGCGGGGGTGGGAGGGATTTACGCTCAACTCCACGGGTGGTTAATTCCATTTCTCCATTTGCAGAAGAATATTCCTACGGGCCAAGCAAATGAAGCTAGGTGGCCCAGTCCAGTCCGTCATTTCGGCCCTACGCGTCACGTTGGTGGAGACCGCAGCTGTCCAGTTCAGATCGAAGCCTCTGTGGAAGCCAGGTGAGCGTAAAACTATCGTCCATCTGTAATATAAAAGCTGAATGAGTTTCTTGAAAAATAAGTGCATCTTTATCGTCATTACTGCCTCCTCAAACCCAAACCTTAAACTACCTATGTCCCTCCTTTAAGAATTCCTACCTCCTAAAAGAATTTCTACTGCATTTTTTTCTTTTTCTAATATAATAGGATTGCTCCTCTTTTCTCCCTTTTCGGCATATCTTAGTGTCACTTTTGTTCCATACCTATTGGCTGATACTGGGGTGTGGCTATGACACGAGTTTTTATAAAGTATATAAGTGATATACATCTTTTGCTTTTTCCTGGCATTTTGCTTTTTTTTCATGGGCTTCTTTCTTTCCAACAATGTTAAATATCAAAGGAAATATTTTCCCTGTGGTTGACATGCTCAAACCAAAGAGTCATGCAGTCTCCTTCTGATAAAATAATAAAAGACAAACCGACAACATAACAAATTCAAACCCCCTTTTTTCAAAAAGGATGTGTTTTCTTCAGTCGCTCCATTTCTTTCTTCGTGGTGCATCCGTACCTGAAGACGACGACACTGGTATGGGTTCCTGCTCCCTGTAGAAAACCGAAATAGAGGCAAAGTAATTTTTTTTACATTGGCAAAGCAATCAGTTATTTACTCAAGGTGAACCTTTGCTCTTTCATTTTGATCAACAAATGTTTACTAAGGTCATCTCCTGAGATTCTCAGCCCACTCAACTATAGGCTTGCTTTTCTTGAAAAAAATAAAGGAATCGTTGGTGCACTTTTTAGTCGACCTGTCATTAGTGTATTAACAGGCATGTGTTTAGTCCTTTCTACTATGCTGAAAATGTTTTCTGTACTTTTGAAGTCCTCCTCCTGATGGCGTGGGAACGCAGTCGTCTTCTTTCTTTGCTGTGTTTATTCTGTTGAGACATATTTAACATTTTCTGTCACCCTACCTACACTAATCTTACCTACCCATGTTATTGGGAACTCAGCACTGTTCCGATTAAATTCCTGCGAGTGTAACAAATAGGAACACATTGTTTTGCCGATTCTCAATAATATTTCATGCATTTGCCAAATGCACCTATTTGGCATTTCTCTGTCATCAGAATTACAAAAAGTTTACTCCACCTTCTATCCAAAGTTCTTCTTTAGTCTTCTCATTAGATATTGCCATGTATGTATGTATGTATGTATGTATGTATATATATATATATATATATATATATATATATATATATATATATATATATATATATATATATATATATATATATGCTATTTCTTGGGTAAATGCCATCTATTTAAAAGACTGTATCCCTTACTGCCTTTTTTCTGTACTCGCCTAATTCTTCATTTTCCTAATAATGATCGATGAGGTTTGATCAACCACTTGCTGTGTCAACTGGTATTTATCTTTTCATTTTCTACTTGTCCACTAATACTTACCTTTGTCATAATATAGATGTAGACATTACTCGCGTGCTCAGGAATCACAATAAATTTCATCTGTAAAACATAAATCAACATCATCATATGCATTGTTTTTGTTATTTACTCTCATATGTTCTTTGGTGTAGTTCTATTAAAAATTGTTAGATCAATCTTGGTCATCCATACCCCTTTGGCCGTTCATTAATCATATTTATTTTTATCAAAATACACTACACTAATCAATTATAACCAGCACCATCCATTGTGCTTATTGTTTGCAAATCTGGATATCTTATCCAGACCTTCTTCATCACCCTTGTCTCACAACGTTACTCTTTGTTCCATTATTTACACCTACTATCAACTTGTGTTTTTTGCTGCTTTTAATCCACTCTTTATTTATTCCCCTGAATTGACGTCAATCTTTTGGTTTTAAAACCTCTTACTTCAATGCTTGTAGATTTAACTGTTTATGATTACCTTTCATTAATTAGTTTATAACGTAAACCTCGCATTTTATTTTACTTTTTTTTTACATATTATAATCCCTTACATGTTTGTATTTTTTTATTTTGTTCCCCTGTTCCTTTCAATAGACCCATGTCCTGAGGGTCTGTTGTCCACAGGCCACTTGGCACTCTCTCCAAGTCTTCTTGAAAATATGCTTGGTGCTGCTGCATCATTGCCAAATGCTGTGAGATTTCCCTTTTCTCTTTCAATATGTGATGCTCCTAAAAAACACCACTTCATCGTTTGTTTAGTCTTCTCTAAACATGTCATCGCCAATTATGTCCGTCAACCTGTATCCTTTTTTTAGAGCAATCACTGTTCTCCATGGTCTACCCTATTGGCTATTCCTTCGAGTATTGCCATTTCCCCTCATACTATGTCTGCCTTTTAATTCTGTAGGGATAGTCTGTCCCCCCTCTTCGTCCATAGATATCTGTGGTATGAACAAGAATTTGTCAGGTATTCTCACCATCTTCTCCACTAGGCCAGGTAGCCATGTTAATATAATGCGCTCCCTATAAATAGAAAAACCTCCAACTCAGCTGGAACATCTCGCAGAGGCACTTGCTCCTGTGAGTGCCAGTATATATTCTCCGCCTTTAAATAGTGTATTCCAAGAGTGGAATACACTATTCCTTGTTCAATAAATAAAATCATCCAATCCCTTCCTAAAATACTAACTGGTATCTGTCCCAAATATAACAGAGGATCAGTCATGTCACACTCTCCTCTAGAGACTGGTAATTCATTAGTAAAAAAAGGAACTTAACTTGTGGCTCCAAAGAACCCTTAATCATTTATGGCAATTCCCACCATTGGATACTTTTCCTCATGTGTACATGGACGTGCAGTCCCAGTGTCTACCAACAAAGCAAAGGTTTTGCCCCCTACCGTCACATTAACCCTTTACTCCTCTGGGGGTTCTAATATCACTGATAATCCTGAATAAATCAAGTCATCCTGTGAACTGTCCTATTGTGGGTGCATGCATACCCCCTGTTCCTGAGAAAGGATTTACTCCTACCCCAGTGGCACCTCCTATTCTGGGTGTCAATACCTGTCATTTGTTTGCATATTGCTAAATCTTCATGGGGGCTCTTTGCAACTGCCCCTCTAGTGAATTCATTTGCACTTGCTCTATCTGCTGTACGTGTTGCACTCTCAGCGCTTGCGTTTGATACAATGTCTGATCCTGGGTGACCCCTTCCCTAGTTTGTGAGCTATATGCTGGAGGATAACCTATTCACCCCTCTTGAAAATAGACCATTCGAATAGATTGTGTCCTCCCATGTATTCCTCATCTTAGATATTCGTATCTTCCAGCTTGTGGCTTCTGAAATTTTTCACTAGAGGGTGCTGTGCACGAGGCCGAGGCGTTGAATATCCATCGAGGGCCATCGCCGACCATCAACGTCACCCGTAGTATAAAGGGCTCGAGCTGTGCTTCTTAGCCTCAGTTACATTTTTCCGATAGATTGCTTCGTGATACGAGAACGGCGCCTCAGTTCTTCTATCATCATGTCTTCATCGTCGAATCCTTCCATGCCTAAAACAGGCTTAACAAAATGTCAGAATTGCGGCAAGAAAATGTCGATCACCGACCCCCATTGAAATTGTCTCTGGTGCTTGGGCCCTGACCATCGCGCCGACGAGTGCGGTTCCTGTCAGGGCATGACCAACAAGGCTCTGAAGGAATGTAGAGGTAAACTGGCGGTGGGGGAGGAGTCCTCGAAGTCTTCTTCGAGAAATGTAAAAGGATTGAGGGAATCGGATGGGAAGTCTCGACATAGGTCGAGGAGTCGCTTGAGGAAATCTTCCTGTCTTTGTCAAAAAAAATCTAAGAAGAGGCAACACCGATCTCTTTCTGCCTCCTCCTCGTCGGCGGACGCAAGAGTCATCCCCTAACCTTCCAAACATGATTCCCCTGAGAAATGGGAGGCTTTCCAAACCTCCATGTTAAACATTTTCGAGAATGCGGCCCAGACCCCCTTGAAAAAACTGCATTTGTATTTGTATTTATTTTATTTGTATAGCGCAAGCTAGGCCCAAGGGCAACCAGGCGCATATCTTAGTGAAGCAATTACAGTATATTTACACGAGCAGTACATTACATATCATCATAGTCGTCCCGTCGCCTTGCATCAAGTAAGCAGTAGACGTTACAAATCAGGCATCGATCATCAGTGCAAGTAGGGTCCCAGGTGGCCCATTCAATAAAGAGGAGCAGTTGTTAGTAGGATGTAACTAACCAAAGCTTAGCTTTGTGTTTGAATTGGTTGAATGAGGGTAGGGTTCTGATCAGGAGTGGTACGGTGTTCCAGAGCTTGGCTGCCCAGACAGGGAAGCTGGCGCCTCCAGCAGATTGAAGCTTAAATCTAGGGATCGCTAGACCTTGGTTTTATGCAGATCTGAGTGCACGTGCTGGTGTGTAATGAGTGAAGCGCGAGGCTAGGTATGAGGGAGCCTGGTAGTTGACGCATTTGTAGGTGAGGGCCAGTGCTTTCAGGGAGATCCTTTGGACGACTGAGAGCCAGTTGAGGTTCTTCCTAGTTTCCGAGATGTGGGCAGATCGGGGGATGTTGAGGGCTGCTCTAATGGCATTATTTTGAGTCATCTGGAGTTTATTAAGATTACCCTGGTTGGTACCCTGGTACAATGCATTGCAGTAGTCCAGTTTGGACATGACCAAGGTCCTGGCCAAGGTGATGCAGTTCTGGGCCGTGAGGAAAGGGCGGCAGGCTGAGATCAATTTGCAGGTGCAAGCAGACGCGGAGGCCACTGCATTGGTTTGTCTAGTGAGTGTCAGGGAGGCGTCCAAGTATATACCCAGAGTTTTGCTGTCTTTGGATACTTTAATCAGATTGCCATCAATGTTGAAGGAACCGAACAGGTGACTTAGTTTGTTAAGTCTCTGTTGTGAGCGTAAGATGAGAAGCTCAGTCTTGTCATCGTTGAGGCACAGTTCATGCTGGGCCATCCAAGCCTGTATGACAAGGTAAATGTCATTAAGGGCTTTGGAATCTGCAATGTAGTCACCAGTGATGGGTATGAGTATCTGGGTGTCATCAGCGTAGTTAGTGTACGTGACACCCAAATAGTCAAGCACATCAAATAAAGGTTTGGTGAAGACATTGTAGAGAGTTGGGGAGACACAGGAGCCCTGCGGGACTCTGCACGGGACAGGTGTGGGATCGGCCGGTGCGGTAGGAGAGAACTATCATGTGCCTATTGTCAAGGAATGACCTGATCCAATTGGATGCATTGTCAGAGAAGTGGGCCACTGACTTCAGATGCTTGCATAGTATTTGGTGATTGATCAA
Source organism: Ambystoma mexicanum (assembly GCF_040938575.1). Lineage (NCBI taxonomy): Eukaryota > Metazoa > Chordata > Amphibia > Caudata > Ambystomatidae > Ambystoma > Ambystoma mexicanum. The sequence goes on from NC_090922.1 coordinate 1,329,328,223, forward strand.
ATCAAAGGCAGCTGATAGATACAGTAGTAGTAGAAGGGCCAATTTACCGTTGTCTTTAAGGTCATCAATTTGAGTTTTGAGATCAAGTAAAGCTGTTTCAGTCCAGTGCTTAGGTATGAAGCCAGATTGTTTTGAGCCGAGGAGGTTATTGGTTTCCAAGTAGTTCTGAATCTGCAAGTAAGCTGCTCTGTCGAGTATTTTAAGAAGGAACGGTACGGTAGTAATGGGTCTATAGTTGGTTGGTATTTCAGGGTCTAGTTTCGTTTTTTTTAGGAGGGGGATAACCCAAGCGTCCTTTAAGTTGTTAGGAACCGTGCCTGATAGGAATGAGGAGTTAATGAAGGCAGTTATAAAGGGAGCAAGGTCATGCCCCTACTCACTCCAAAAGTGACAGAGGGAGGTCAAATGACCAGACGTGTGAGATCTGACGATAAATCGTGTCGGGTATCATCGGAGGATATTTCCCCGATAACTAGTAAAAAATCAGACCTACCGGTACATAAATCGGAGGTAACATTGGGCAAGATGGCGTCAGGAATTCACCCGCCATCGAAGTCCATGTCGAAGGCTGCTTGTCAAAATGGCCCTGGTCTTCTTTTTTCGCCATTTCTTTATGGAAAGGTCCTTCTCGAGATTTACTCTGCGCGCCAAACCAGGTTTTGTGAACTCTGGCTCCAGAGTGTCTGGCTTGCAGGAAGTAAGGAAGGTGCCAGAAACTCCCTGAGCTTTATCCCCTTGGTTACAGGAATGCACCCAAAGGTGGTTGGCCGGCAGCCACCCTGCTGTTTGACTGGCAGCTAGGCTGGAACGAATGGGAGAAACCTGCATAAAAAGCAAGGCTTTTTGGCTTGGAAGGCAGAGTCGAGCACTGGACGAAGGAATCCGAAGAAGAATTTGGAAGAGACGCCTGCTGCAACTCCTGGACCGTTGGTTTGTCCAGTGAAGCCCTGCTGCTGTGCTGAAGCTCTGCCTCGACTAGAGAAGCCCGGCAAGGACGACTTCTCCCCTTGAGTTGGTGGGACCAATCATCTCCAAAGTCAACTCGTCTGGACATCCACTCGGAGCTGGCTGTACTTCTTGCTGCTGCAGGAACCGAAGTGTCACGGAGAGGAACACCAGATTGGAGTGAATCACTTTTAAGTTGGCCAAGAGCTCCATGAAGATCCTCCAGACTCCCATGAAGCAGGACTGACCGAGCCTGAGCCACCTCAAGAGAGTGCTGGACCCCAGATGCAAGGAAAGCCCATCTCGACAGCCAAGTACCGCGGTGGTGCTATTTGCTATAGACGCGAGGAGCTGAAACCGTGAAGTTCCACTGAATTGAAGTTTGCCCTTTGCTGCTGCTGACCATCCCATTGCAGTGCAGCCGTCCTCCAGACGTCCGACCTCTTGTCCCCACGACTGAGGACCAGGAACACAAGAGCTGCAGAGCTGCACAGGAACAGAAGCCAGCTTGAACCATTTCCTCTAACCAAAGGTACTGTATAGACTAAGAGAACTTACCTCTTGTTGTGTAGCCTCACTTTTTCTCACTTGAGACTTGTCTTTGTTGCTTCTGTAGAGTTGCTAACCGCTTCTTTACCTCACAAGCCTAAACAGCTTGTGTCCCTCCTTTGATTTCTTCTTTTCTACAAAGACTTCAAAAACATTGTGCAAGACTTTTACCTACATATAAGAAGTGCTTCAGTTCACCTAGGCTTTTGCCCAATTGACATTGGCCTGGCATGGCTCCCTGAATGACTCTTCTTCCCTCTGACTTTGTGTTTGGCCTTCCTTCCAGGAAGGGGTTAACTTAACTTGCATTGGGGGTTTCAAAAAGTACTTACCTGCTTCAAAATATTTGTGTGATCTCTTATTTTATTCTAATAACCCCTTTCTTTGACACACATTTAAGTATTGCTCTAAATGCAAAAGTGATATATTAATGTCCACAGTGTCCTAGCTATTTAAGTCACCGGAGGGTGTAGGAAGTGTCTGTGTGCCACCCCAAATGGGTATTTGCTGATTAAGAGAAACTGAGAGTGTGTTTGGAGGTATTTGTGTGTTGCTATGTTATTGCTCCCTTCTAAAGAAGGCTTATTCAAACTGACTGTAGTAAAATAATAATTGTTTAATTTAGAAACCTTGAGTAGAAGTGTTTATTGGGATACTTGTCACTGAGAATCTCTGTGTAACTACCTTACTGCTCACATTGACCCCTCTTGAGATAAGCCTGGCTGCTCAATCACGCTACCAACCTGTGTAGTACAGACATATACCAAAGGTTGGGTTCCTATTGCCAGGAGGGCAAGGTTGTTATAGTGCACCCAAAGGGTACTACTCGAAATCTTGCCTAACAGTTTCGCTTCCATTCCCACTTGCTTCTTAAATTGCCTCTGTACCTGCGCAGGCAATCCCTGACATAAAATGTGGTGAAATACTGCCACTGTTTTCTCCCCTCGGCATGCGCGTTTCAAGAGTCCAGTGCTCCTGAATGTAAGCAAGCGGATCTTCGTCCTCTTTCATTTAGTCTTCAAAAAATCTCTAAACTTCTTTTATATCATATTTTAGAAAAACCTAATATCCCTAACTGGTATTCCTAATATTAAGCAAAAGCATCTTGTATGTATGTATGTATGTTTGTGTGTGTGTGTTCTTATTGCAGTGTTGAATTCCTTCTTCTGACTACTTATGTGTGTTTTTGTGTATATTGAGTCTGCAATCCATTGATTGCCTGTGCTTTCACAAGATCATGTGTGCACGTGTGTGTGTGTGTGTGCATGCGCATGTGTCATGTGCGTGCGTGCGTGTGTGTGTGTGTGCATATGACATGTGTGCGCACATGGTAAGTGTGTAATGATAATAATTAATTTAACCAAACCCTGCAAAAAACCCTAAATAGTGCCAATCAGAGTATATGCATATACATATAGGCTTATTGGAGGAAGACGTGTGTAAATATCTGCATCCCAAGTTTCCAACAATGCCCACAATTAATTCTTGCCAAAAGTCCACAAAAATAAAACAAGACCACCCGGGAGACCTATCGTAACTTTATTTGGGGCACTACTTGAAAACGTGTCGAAACTAGTAGACAAAAACACTGATAAAATTTGTCACCAGCCTGCCGTCATATTTACAAGACACAAAGGACTTTCTGAATAAAATAGACGGCATACCGTGGGAAAAGGCGTACCTACTAGCCACACTAGACGTGGTCTGCCTATACACTTCAATTAAGCACAAAGATGGATTGCAGTCTGTGAGTACTTCCTGAAAACCAGATCGTTGAACTACCTCGAGCATAGCAAGATGATTTTAGAAATGATCAACCTCTGCTTAACCAATAACTGTTTCCTATTTGATAACAAGTTCTACACTCAGTTGCAAGGAACCACCATGGGGACAACGTTTGCTCCCTCATACGCAAATTTAACAATGGGATGGTGGGAGAAGTTTGCAGTGTGGGTCCCCACTAATAGCCACCAAACTGACAGTGATCTTGTGGCTGCGTTACATAGACGATCTATTTGTAATTTGGGATGGCCCCACTAACGAATGGTTGGATTTTGTTAAGTCACTAAACATAAATGAACATAATCTTCAGTTCACCGAGTGCCATAGTAAGACCAGCATTGTATATTTAGATATACTTGTAACTTTGGCTCAGGATAGTTTAGTGACTGAACTGTATCGAAAACCCACAAGCTCCAACACACCACTGCATGCTAAAAGCAACCACCCTACATCATTAAAGTGGAGCATCCCCTACGTTGAATTTATCAGCATTAGACGGAACTGCTCTAAAGTGGAAACTTTTGACAAGGAATGTAGATCTATGGCCCTGAGGTTTCAACAAAGAGGCTATCCGAAAAAAGTGCTGGAGAGAGCTTATCTTAAAGCACGCCAAAAGGATCGTCTGACACTACTGATGCCTAAGGTTCAAATTGAAAATGCAGTAGAAGAAACAGACACACGAATAATCTTGACATTTAGCAAAGCCTTAAAGTACATTCGCCATATAATACACAAACATTGGCATGAGCAGCTGGGGCGAACCTTGGGAGCAAACATCAATATTACCTACAGACGCTCCACCTCTTTGAAAGAAAGCCTAGTGTCCAGCTACATGAGTCCCAGAACCACATCAGTGGTCCCGAGCTGGCTAGGTGCCAATCCAGAAGGTTTCCATAAATGTACAAAGTGTAAGGCTTGCAAATTTGCAAAAAACATCAAAAACTACCAACATCCAGTATTGAAAAACAAAGTGATCATAAAATCCAGGATCACATGTGAGACCGAGTTTGTTGTGTATTTCCTTACCTGCCCGTGCAATCAGTGGTATGTCGGGAGTACGATCGGCAAGTTAAAACTCAGAATCTTACAACACATACGAGCCATCAAAAATGTCGATGCAACATACCCCATGGCCCTACATTTCCAAGACAAACACAGAGGCAAACTGGAAGGTTTTGGGTACTTTGGAATACATGCCATCCAAAAATCTGAAAGGGGTGGCAATGGGGAACTCTTCCTGAGACAAATGGAAACTAGATACATTCTAGACTATGAAACCAAGAAACCAAAGGGCCACAACCTGAATGAAGAATTATATACAATCAATATCTTTTCTATTGTAGGATTGGACATATTTTAGACCTCTCTTCTAGTTTTTTCTTATTTCTTTGTTTTAATATTTTTTCCACTTCTTTTCTCTTGTCAGGGCGAGCAACCTACCCTTTAGTTGCAGTATTTATTAACACAAGAACAGAACTACCCGCATGCACAATTTTGCCTTGTCTGTCTCTCTCCATCTTTGGTTGATACAACCTTTGTGTTGGCAACACTACTTATGATCTACTTTGCAAGTGAGGTTTTATTATGTATAGGCAATTGATTTTACGACTGTTGCAAACTTTTAATCATTGCAGTAACTAATAAAACATGTGTAGTTTTATAGACCAAAAAAACCCTCTTATGCACTTTATCTTATTCTCATTTAGAGAATAACATTGAGAGGCTGCTAAATGCACGTTGCACTTTACTAATTAGGAGTTGTATTCCGTGGCTGCTGATTGCACATAGCACTTTAACAACATTTTGTTGTATATGACATATTTTGCACAGTTAGTCTAAACAGACATCTGTACTAGAAGAATGTTTTAAAATACACATGAGTCTTAAAATCAAAAGTCTATAGTGCACTTTACACTAAATTTGAAATACTGTATTGTTCATATTAAGACACCTGATATGCAGTGATTTTTACTTTGTAATATGTCTTTGCCTACCACTTGGAATGTTTGACTTCACAGCATGCTTAGTTTAGCTTTGTTATGCCATTACGTTTAGCTTAGCTCTTGAACCCATTCAAAGATGGCAGACTTGTGTAACAGACTGATAGGAAATGTGCGCAACTCTCTATACTAAAATCATAGAGTTCAAATCTGTATAAATAGTCCTTCCTCTGTGTCTTTCGCCCTTAACGTGAGCAAGCGGTTTGTTACCGCGAAACGCGTCATTATTGTGCTGCTTTCTTTTTCTGTCCTGGACATTTTATGAATTAAAGAACATTTTCTGTCTGACTGGTATCGTTTGCTGCCTCTGTGTTTTGCTGTGATTCCTGTATGCAAGACCGCTTCCTGGAGTGCCTTCCGCTTTCCCTGCACTTCTGTACAGGGTCCATTTTATATATATATTTCTGAGGCTTGTGGAATCTGCTTAGATCACATGCTGTGCATAGGCCGACATCTAGTGGAAGCTGCAGAGTATTACAGTTTGTTTTTCGAAACTCAAAAATGGGCGTCGACACAGGGCGTGCCAGTAATACTATCCCTAGTGTGACGTCCACTGTACCCATGACCCTCACGCGTCTAGGACCCTCAGATTGTTTTTTTCCGCCATACTGGTCGTAAGCATCCCGCGGCGTTCGCTGGTCTTAACCATAATTTTCCAAAATATCATAATATTTCCCCATTTCCTCCATCCCAACGTCGAGCCACCAAAGTTCGACACTCGACGCCGGCCCGGAGAAGAAAACGACCAACGAGAGCTGCACGATGAACTTTGGGCCTAGGAAGGCCTCTGGCCTAGGCCCCTGCAAGTAGGGAGAGTGGGGGGTGGTACATACCCTAGCATATATATATATATATATTTCTGAGGCTTGTGGAATCTGCTTAGATCACATGCTGTGCATAGGCCGACATCTAGTGGAAGCTGCGGAGTATTTTTCGAAAATCGAAAAAGGGCGTCGACACAGGGCGTGCCAGTAATACTATCCCTAGTGTGACGTCCACTGTACCCATGATCCCTCACACGTCTAGGATCCCCAGATTGTTTTTTTCCGCCATTCTGGTCGGAAGCACTTCATCGGAGTTCCCTGGCTTTGCCATATTTACACTTAAAAATATTTCTAATTTGCCCCATTTTCTCACCCCTACGTCGACCAGCATCTCGACGCCGAACCGGGGAGGAGATCAATGTCGAAACCCGACGGATTGGGCCTTGAGGCTTCCGCCTCGGCTCGGGCCTGGGCCGCTGGCCTCGGCCCTACAGTAGGGAGAGTGGGGGGTGGTACACTTCCACACTCGGTTAGAAACACCTTCTTACCTACACACACTTGCCCGCTGCCCACAGGCGCGTATGGAGGGTACACCCTTTCAGTTTTGCCCCAAGTGTAATAAAAAATACCCTTGGGTAGATAAGCACGCTACGTGCAACCTTTGCCTGCCCAGAGACCACCCCGAGGCGGGTTGCAGGGCCTGTAGCAGGTTTAAGACAAAAACTCTTAAGGACCGCTCCACCAAGCGTTGGGCCCACCACGCCAAGCTAGCAGCTATGGAGGCGGAGGGTACCTTCAGCGACGGCAGCGACGCCGGACTTTCGGACGGCGAGGGCACCAAGGCGTCGAAAGACAGCCTAACGCACGTCCCCGGCCTCGGAAGGTCGTCCGTCCCGGCGACTATGGGGAAGTCCCCCGGCGACAAGAGCTTTACACATACACACGCTAAACACAAAAAACCCACCCGAGATTCGACGTTGTCGAAACCTCGGAAAGAGGCACAAAAGGAGCGGTCCGAAAGGACGTCCTCTGGGCGGTCCCGGTCGAGGTCGCCGCACGACGTCAGGCAAGCCTCCACACTTGCACATAGTGCCTCGCCCATTAACATCACGGAAGATCACTCGTCCGGAGACGAACACGGCTTCCATCCCCAGCCTGCACCCCAGGGAAAGGGTACATCACTTGGGAGTGAGGACGGCCCAGTTTCGAAGCCTAGTTCGAAACACAGGGTTTCCACCTCCGATCCTCGACGCCAGGCGTCGAAAGATAAGGGAAAGGGTAAACACACTTCCACCCAAGGGGTATTCCCCAATAGATAATCAGCCCCTCCTGAATTAACTGCTCTCTCGGGCAGCTAACCACTTCCACATAGACACACAAGGTGTCCAAGAAGAGAGGGACTTCGCGGAGGAACTAATAGGGGAAAGGAAGACAGTAGCCCAGACCATTCCCATCCTGAAATCTATTCAACGCAGAATAGCACCATCCCTTGTCAACCCAAACTTGACAAGACCTGTAAACCCGAGAGTAGAGAAGCTGTTTAAAGCAGCCCAGTCGGACCCTCTATATATTAGAGGCCAACTTAAGCCAGACTCTCTAGTCGTAACTAACACCCGCAAGAGAGCTGGAACCCCATTATCTTCCTCGGAGGCTCCCCCCGACAAAGAAAGTAAGAAACTCTATGGTTTTGGTAGAAAAGTAGCTTCCACGGCAGCCTACCAAACCAGAATCGCGAATTCCACCACACTGTTGGCCAGCTACAACTGCCATCAGTGGGAAGAAGTGGCAGCACTAATAGATTCCGCTCCCGAACCCCTTAAGAGCCAGCTATCTCGCATTTGTGCAGAGGGAAGAAACATCTCAGGCTGCATTTTAAAAGCAACTTTAGACGCCGCAGACAATGCGGGTAGAATTATAGCAGAGGGGACTGTCATCAAAAGACATGCTTGGTTGAGGCAGTCGGGATTCAGAGCAGAAACACAAGCTGCACTCTTAGACAAACCAGTGGAAAATGATCTCCTGTTTGGAAAGGCAGTCGAGGACGCACTAAAAAACGCTAAGGAGGAATTCGACACCCTCAAATCCCTTGGCCAGTTAACTACAAAATCACCTAACCTAAGAGGGAACGGCAATTTTCGTCGCCCCCGCGGCCAAAATTCCAATAGAGGAAATAGCTATTCCCACACCCAGGGTACACAGTGGAACACCAACTCACAACAGTCTACCCAGGGGTATGGTAGGGCTAGTAGAAGAGGACGTGGTAGAGGCAGAGGCAGCCCCAGTAAAGGAGGCGGCACGCCTCCACCAAAGCAGTGACGCTCATTTCAGGGTCCCTTCCCATGCAACCCCAGTAGGGGGACGAATATCCAGCTTCACCCAGGCATGGGAAGGGATAACATCCGACAGATGGGTGCTGTCGACAGTATCCAAGGGGTACTGTATAGAACTACTGCAACGTCCCCGAAACCACCCTCCAAGACAAAAAGTCCACTCTTTAGAACATCAAAAGATCCTCCTCGAGGAAGTCTACAATCTGCTCCTAAAGGACGCGATAGAACTCGTCCCAGGACACCAGGTAAACGAGGGTATCTATTCAACTTACTTCCTTGTGCCAAAGAAAGATTTAACAATGCGCCCAGTATTGGACTTACGGCCTGCCAACAAGTATGTCAAGCCCCAAAAATTCCGTATGACCACGCTACAAGAGGTAATCCCACTCCTAAAAAAGGGGGATTACATGGCAACCTTGGATATGAAAGATGCCTATTTTCATATTTCTATGCTCCCGGCGCACAGAAAATACTTGCGCTTCAAGGTGGACAGTCGCCACTACCAATTCAAGGTACTGCCCTTCGGGATAGCTTCAGCACCAAGGGTATTCACCAAGGTACTGGCGGTGGCAGCTGCACACCTACGCAGGGAGGCAATCCCAGTGTACCCTTATCTAGACGACTGGCTCATAACGGGGGAAACCCCAGGAATCTGCAGATCAAACATTCAGAGGACTATCGACCTCCTCCACGAATTAGGCTTCTCTATCAACGAGAAGAAGTCAAGTCTGGTGCCAAGCACCTCAAAACAGTTTCTAGGAGCTATCCTAGATACTCAGAGAGAATTGACCTTCCCTTCGGAAGAAAGAATTCGGAATATACTTCTGCAAATTCCGCATTATCAGTCAGGTCAACAGATAACAGTACGCAAAGCTATGCGGTTACTGGGCATGATGGCGTCATGCATTTACCTTGTCCCCCACGCGCGTCTGCGCATGCGTCCCATGCAGGAATGGTTGGCGAAACAGTGGTCTCAGGCAAGTGGTCAGTGGGACGATCTAGTGGTCGTTTCGCCAACACTCGTACAGAGCCTACACTGGTGGACAAGAGAGAATATCGCAAAGGGGAAACCCTTTTACGATCCCGAAGTACAGGCAGTGGTTACTACAGATGCATGCCTGACTGGGTGGGGAGCTCACCATCTCCACCACACAGCTCAGGGTCTCTGGTCTCACTCAGTAGCCAAGAACCACATCAATCTGCTAGAGCTTCTGGCAGTATTCCGTGCGCTGCAGGCGTTCGAGCCCCATCTACTGAACTTGTCGGTGCAGATCAGGACGGACAGCACGACAGCCATGTTCTATCTGAACAAGCAAGGAGGGACTCGTTCGCCAAATCTGTCCAAGCTTGCCCAGAAAATATGGATATGGGCACTCAGACGGAACATCTTCCTGTCATCGCAACATGTTCCAGGGGAGCTCAATTCCCTAGCGGATGCTCTAAGCAGAGACCCCCTCCCAGAAGAACACGAATGGGTCCTTCACAGAGACGTAGTAGAAGATCTCTTCTCTCAGTGGGGTTTCCCCACTATAGACCTATTCGCCACAAGCGAAAACAAACAATGCCCAGGATTTGCATCCAGGTTCCCCCAAACGGACTCCCAGGGGAATGCCCTGTGGATGAACTGGTCAGGGATGTTTGCGTACGCTTTTCCACCAACTCCTCATCAGGAAGGTGGTGTACAAGATGAACAAGGAATCAATGACGCTCATCCTAGTTGCTCCCATGTGGGCGAGACAACCATGGTTTCCACACCTACGCAGGATGGCGGTGTGCGAGCCCATCAGACTCCCAGCCTGGTACAACCTTCTGTCCCAGCAACAAGGTCAAACACTGCATCAGGAACCCAACTCTATGAACCTAGCAGCATGGCTCCTGAAGTCATAGAGTTTGGACATCTCAAATTACCACAGAGGTGTATGGACATTCTAAAAGAGTCCAGGAAACCAAATACAAGACACTGTTACTTTGACAAGTGGAAAAGATTCGTTATCTGGTGCCAGAATAAACAAATCAACCCGGTTGATTGCACTCCTTCCAACGTTGTAACATACATGCTCCACCTGCTGGATGCAGGGTTGGTTTTTAACTCTCTGAAAGTACACCTGGCAACCCTCTCGGCTTACACCACATCCCATAACAGGGTCTCGTGGTGGAAAGTACCAGTGGTTAAAGCCTTCATGGAAGGAGTAAAGAGACTTCACCCTCCTATTTCGAACCCACCGCCAGGATGGGACCTCAACGTGGTGCTAGCTAAGCTCATGGGGCCCCCCTTCGAACCCATGCATAAAAGTAGTCTCAAACACCTGACTTATAAAACGGCCTTCTTAGTAGCCATTACCTCCATAAGAAGGGTCAGTGAAATTCAGGCTCTGTCAGTGCAAGATCCTTTCTTTACTATCCACAAGGACAAACTGGTTTTACGCACAACACCCTAGGTTCTCACCAAAATTCATATCCAAGTTCCATGTAAACCAGTCCATCGAGCTTCCGGCTTTCTTCCAAAACCCACAAAGCTCGGCTGAGGTGAAACTACACACCCTAGATGTGCGTAGGGCGGTCTTATACTATGTAAATAAAACCAGACCGCTAAGGAAAACAGATCAACTGTTTGTCTCCGTAGCTACAGGCAGAGAGGGGGATCGCGTCTCTAAGGGCGCTATCTCTAAGTGGATTATCAACTGTATACAGCTGTGTTACTCTCTTTCTAAAAAGACTCTGCCGTTTACACCAAGGGCCCACTCTACTAGAGGCATTGGGGCCACTCTGGCTTTCATTGCAAATGTTCCCCTCGACACCATTTGCAAAGCAGCTACTTGGAGCTCTATTCACACTTTTACTCAGCATTACTGCATTGACACTCATTCCAAGACAGATACACAAGTGGGACAAGCGGTTCTAAGACACCTGTTTGCTCATGACCCTTCTCACATCCCACCTCCTGCTTCTGATACTGCTCGCTAATCTATGCACAGCATGTGATCTAAGCAGATTCCACAAGCCTCAGAAGGGATACATTACTCACCGTAATCGTATTTCTGATGCTTGTATCTGCTTAGATTCACATGCGACCCACCCTTCCTCCCCTCCGAGAGAAGGCGCATGGTTGCTTGTAGTTCTTACCTTTCTGTCTATCTGCTTGGACTATCTGTACTCACGCTACTCCTCATGCTACCTCATGTCAGGAAAAACGCAATCTGGGGATCCTAGACGCGTGAGGGATCATGGGTACAGTGGACATCACACTAGGGATAGTATTACTGGCACGCCCTGTGTCACGCCCTTTTTCGATTTTCGAAAAACAAACTGTAATACTCCGCAGCTTCCACTAGATGTCGGCCTATGCACAGCATGTGAATCTAAGCAGATACAAGCATCAGAAATACGATTACGGTGAGTAATGTATCCCATATATATATATACTAGCCCGCTGCCACAGGGTGCGTATGGAGGGTACCACGTTCCAATTTTGCTCCAAGTGCAACCGTAAGTACTCTCGGGTTGACAGACACGCCTCCTGTAGCATCTGCTTACCGAGGGACCACCCCGAGGCGTACTGCAGAGCGTGTAGTCAGTTTAAACCAAAGACTCTAAAGGACCGTTCGATCAAATGTTGGGCCCACCACACCAGGCAACGAGAGGCCATGGAAGCGGAGTGCGCCTTCAGACGGCGAGGGCAACGTGGCGTCGAGAGACAGCCGAGCGCAAGTCCCCGACCTCGGAAGGTTGTCCAGCAGGGTAGCTATGGGGAACACCCCCGGCGACACAAGAGCTACCCACAACACTTCCACTAAGCACTCGAAGTCCAACCGAGAATCGACGCGCGCGTCGTGTTCTCGGAAAGAGGCACGCAGAGAACTGTCCACCGAATCGGTGTCCTCTGGACGTTCTCGATCAAGATCGCCGCATGACACCAGATAACCATCCAGTGTTGCCAAGAGTACCTCGCTCACTAAAGTAACCGAGGTTCGATCGTCGGGAGACGAAGAAGACCACCATACCCAGGCCGCACTCCAGGAGTCGGCGTCAGCAGACCGCGTGACGGCTGCTCCTGTGTCCCGACCTCCACTCTCTAAGGAAAGGGACACTACCCCCGTATCTCAACGCCAGACGTCGAAGAGCTCCGAAAGGGTGAAAACACTGGGGAAGCACTCTTCCATTCACGGAGAGGGGGGAAAACAGCAGAAAAAGCATTCTCAGCCTTCATCTGCACCACAGACACATAAGGACAAGTCACAGTCTTCTGTAAAATTATCCAAGACCCCTGCACAAGGCCATAGGTCCAGTCAGGATATAGCAGGGAAACACTTCCAGGAAAGGGTAATCCCCAGCTCTAAAGAATGGTCAAGTGAGGATATAGACAGAGTTATGTCTAGAATGTCATCCCTAACAGACTTCTATGCCAAAAATCCACAGCACTTCCTCGCCTATACCCCTGACGGGGCTATGCCCTCAGAGTCTAGGGACCCGCAACCCTGTGGTAAAAAACCTTGAGTTGTGGCACCAACGCAAGGTCGGTCTTCTGACCCTTTCTACGTTCAGCAATACTCTCAGTATGATGAGGATCCAGCATTGGCCACGTTGGACGACCAATCTGGAATGGATTACTATGGGGATGACGAGGGCCAAGAGGAGGACGAAGATGATCCAGAAGTCTACAGAGTAGACTCCCCAGTAGGCAAAGAACTTCCGGTTACCGACACGCCTGTCGACAACCAACCTCTCTTAAATGAGGTTTTATCTAGAGCGGCTGAACATTTCTGCATAGATACTCAGGGAGCACAGGAGGAGAGGGACTTTGTGGGAGAAAAGAGACCTGTTGCCCAGGCCATCCCTATTCTCAAGTCTATACAAAGGAGAATAGACCCTTCCCTTCTCAATCCCAACCTCACCAGGGCAGTAAACCCCAGGATTGAAAAACTGTTCAGGGCAGCCCAATCAGACCCACTCTACATAAGGGGGCAACTGAAGCCGGACTCCCTGGTAGTGACTAATACGCGGATGAGGTCGGGAACACCCTTATCGTCTGAAGCTCTTCCCGACAAGGAGAGCAAGAAGATCCATGGGTTGGGAAGGAAGGTATCTTCCACGTCCGCCTACCAGGCAAGGATTGCCAACTCCACCACCCTGCTGGCGAGTTACAACTGCCATCAGTGGGACGAAGTTGCGGCGCTCATTGACTCCGCCCCGGAACCTTTAAAAAGCCAGTTGGCACAGGTTGCGTCTGAGGGAAGAGCTGTGTCCGGTTGCACCCTTAAGTCAACCTTTGATGCCGCGGATAATGCCGGCAGACTGCTAGCAGAGAGCACTGTTATCGAAAGACATGCTTGGTTAAGACAATCTGGGTTTAAACCCAAGACACAAGCATCCTTAATAGACAAACCGGTGGATCCCGATCTACTGTTTGGTAAGGCGGTAGAGGACGCATTAGAAAATGCCAAAGATGAATATGAGACTCTCAAATCCCTGGGCCAGTTAACCAACAAACCCCCCAATCAGAGAGGGAATGGCAATTTTCGTTGCCCATGCGGCCAAAACTCAGAGGCTCCAACTATTCCCAGGGGCAGGGTACACCATGGAATAACAACAACCAGCAACCTACCCAGGGTTATGGCAGGGGTAACAAAAGGGGGACGTGGTAAGGGTAGAGGCAGCCCCAATATAGGCGGCGCCATGCCTCCTGCAAAACAGTGACGTTCTGTTCAAGGTCCCTTCTCACGCATCCCCAGTAGGGGGACGCATTTCCAACTTCACCCAAGCTTGGGAAGGGATTACTTCAGACAGATGGGTGCTGTCCACAGTGTCCGCAGGATACTGCATAGAACTATTAGAGCGTTCCCGAAACCACCCTCCAGGTCAAAAAGTACATTCATTAGACCACCAGAAGATCCTCCTCGAAGAGATCGCCAATCTTCTAGCAAAGGACGCGATAGAACGCGTCCCGGGACACCAGGTAAACAAGGGTATTTATTCAACTTACTTCCTTGTGCCAAAAAGAGATTTGACAATGCGCCCAGTATTGGATTTATGGCCTGCAAACAAGTATGTCAGGCCCCAAAAGTTTCGCATGACTACTCTCCAAGATGTAATCCCCCTCCTAAAATAGGGGGATTACATGGAACATTGAACATGAAAGATGCCTATTTTCATATTTCCATGTTCCCAGCGCACAGAAGATTCTTGCGCTTCAAGGTGGACAGTCAGCACTACCAGTTCAAGGTACTGCCCTTCGGGATAGCCTTGGCTCCAAGGGTATTCACCAAGGTACTGGCGGTGGCGGCGGCACACCTACGCAAGGAGGCGATCCCAGTGTACCCTTACCTGGACGACTGGCTCATCACGGGCGAGACCCCAGTAATTTGCAGATCAAACATTCAAAGAACTATCGACCTCCTCTTTGAATTGGGTTTCTCCATAAACGAGAAAGTCAAGTCTGGTGCCAAGCACCTCCAAACAGTTCCTAGGAGCTGTCCTAAACACACAAGAGGGGTTGGCCTTTCCATCAGAGGAAAGAATTCGGAATCTACTGCTGCAAATTCCGCTATATCAAGCCGGTCGCCAAGTAACGGTGTGCAAAGCAGTGCGTTTGCTGGGCATGAAGGCGTCATGTATTTACCTGGTCCCCCACGCGCGCCTGCGCATGCGTCCCATGCAAGAATGGTTGGCGAAACAGTGGTCTCAGGCAAGTGGTCAGTGGGACGAACTAGTGGTCGTTTTGCCAACACTTGTACAAAGTCTTCACTGGTGGACAAGAGAAAACCTGTCAAAGGGGAAACCCTTTTACGATCCCGTGGTACAGGCGGTAGTCACTACAGACACATCCCAGGTGGGGAGCACACCATCTCCACCACACAGCTCAGGGTCTCTGGTCTCACTCAGCGGCCAAGAATCATATCAATCTGCTAGAGCCTCTGGCAGTATTCAGAGCGCTTCAAGCGTTCGAGCCCTACTGTTAAACCTGTCAGTGCAGATCCTGACAGACAGCACAACAGCTATGTTTTACCTGAGCAAGCAGGGAGAGACTCATTCGCCAAATCTGTCCAAGCTTGCCGATAAAATGTGGATATGTGTACTCAGACGGAACATCTACCTGTCATCTCAACATGTTCCAGGGGATCTCAATTCTCTGGCGGACGCTTTGAGCAGAGATCTCCTCCTGGAAGAACACGAATAGTGTCTACACAGAGAAATCGTAGAAGATCTCTTCTCTCAGTGGGGTATCCCCACTATAGACCTATTCGCCACAAGCGAAAACAGACTGTGCCCAGGATTTGCATCCAGGTTCCCCCAACCAGACTCCCAGGGGAACGCCCTGTGGATGAACTGGTCAGGGATGTTTGCGTACGCTTTTCCACCAACCCCCCTCATCAGGAAGGTGGTCAACAAGATGCACAGGGAATCGATGACGCTCATCCTAGTTGCTCCCATGTGGGCGAGGCAACCGTGGTTCCCACACTTACGCAGACTAGCGGTTTGCGAACCCATCAAACTCCCGTGCTGGTACAACCTACTGTCCCAGCACCAAGGTCAGACAGTTCATCCTCAACTCAACTCAATGAACCTGGCAGCATGGCTCCTGAGGTCATAGAGTTTGGACATCTCAATTTACCTCAGAGATGTATGGACATCCTAAAAGAATCTAGGAAGCCAAACACAAGGCACTGCTACTTTGACAAATGGAAAAGATTTGTTATCTGGTGCCAGAATAAGCAGATCAACCCGGTTGATTGCACTCCTTCTACTATAGTCACCTACACGCTCCACCTGCTGGACGAAGGGTTGGTATTTAATTCACTGAAGGTGCACCTGGCAGCTCTGCCAGCATACACCACCTCGGATAACAAAATATTGTGGTGGAAAGTACCAGTGGTTAAAGCCTTCATGGAAGGAGTAAAGAGACTTCACCCTCCAATTTCTAACCCACCACCAGGATGGGACATTAATGTGGTGCTTGCTAAACTCATGGGCCCTCCCTTCGAGCCCATGCATAAAAGCAGTCTCAAACATCTGCCTATAAAACTGCATTCTTGGTAGCCATCACATCTATAAGAAGGGTAAGTGAAATTCAGGCTCCGTCAGTGCAGGATCCTTTCTTCACTGTCCATAAGGATACATTGGTTTTACGAACACACCCT
This sequence comes from Ambystoma mexicanum, assembly GCF_040938575.1. Classification (NCBI taxonomy): domain Eukaryota; kingdom Metazoa; phylum Chordata; class Amphibia; order Caudata; family Ambystomatidae; genus Ambystoma; species Ambystoma mexicanum. The sequence continues at coordinate 1,329,344,728 of NC_090922.1, forward strand.
AGGTTCTCACCTAAGTTTATTTCTAAATTTCACATGAACCAGTCCATCGAGCTTCCGGCTTTCTTTCAAGACCCACAAAGCTCAGCTGAGGTGAAACTACACACACTGGATGTGCGTAGGGCGGTCCTATACTATGTGAACAAGACCAGACTGCTAAGGAAAACAGACCAACTGTTTGTCTCCATAGCTACAGGCAGAGAGGGAGATCGCGTCTCTAACGGTGCGATCTCTAAGTGGATTTAAACTGTATCCAGCTGTGTTACTCCCTTTCTGAAAAAATTCTGCCTTTCACGCCAAGAGCCCACTCTACAAGAGGCATTGGGGCCACTCTGGCATTTATTGCAAATGTACCCCTTGACACCATTTGCAAAGCAGCTACATGGAGCTCTATTCACACTTTTACTCGGCACTACTGCATTGACACCCATTCTAAGACAGATACTCAGTGGTCCTCAAACTTTTTAAACAGGGGGCCATGTTAACGGTCCCTCAGACCGTTGGAGGGCCGGACTATAGTTAAAAAAAAAAAACTATGAACAAATACCTATGCACACTGCATATATCTTATTTTGAAGTGAAGAAACAAAACGGGAATAAATACAATAAATACAATATTTAAAATGAAGAACAAGTAAAGTTAAATCAACAAACTTACCAGTATTTCAATGGGAACTAGGGGCCTGCTTTTGGCTAACGAGATGGTCAATGTCCGGTTCCATATTTGTCACTGCTAGTCGTAACAAGTGATGCAAGTGTTCATCCGTTAGTCTAGATCTGGTTGGAGATTTCAGATGTTTCATTTTGGAAAGTCTGTTCACAGACATAAGTGCTGCCAAAGATGGTTGCCATTTTGAGTGCATGGTTCCTGAGATGAGGATATGTCTCGGAAGGGAGAGAGGCATAGAAACTATGAAGGCTGCTTGACTTGAATGCGTCTTTCAGAGAGTCACAATTCGCAGTTCAGCCAGTTCCATTTGGTAAATTGTATCCACATTTTCAATGTCAATAGAAAATGGGTTACGGAAAAGCTGTATGTCCTGTTCATGGAGATGAAGCTCTTTAAATCTTAATTGGAACTCCTTTTGCAATTTTTCTAGTGAATCCACACATGTTTTGTTTGGGAATGCAACCAATGGTTTTTCCGCTAACAGATTTTGAGTTGTGGGTAGATGGCAAAAGTTTTCCTCCTTCACTTGTTTGATGAGGAGGCCTAATTTTACTTCAAATGCTTTGACATGTGATTGCATATCACAGATGAGCTTCCCTTTTCCTTGAAGTTGCACATTGAAACTGTTGAGTAGCTCTGTTACATCTGTTAGAAAGGCAAGGTGCCATTTCCATTCTGCATCATTGAGCTCTGGTACTGCTTTGTTTTTTGAAAGAAGAAAAGCTGTAATCTGTGGAAGTAAGTCATAGAAACGTTTCAAAACTCTCCCTCGACTCAGCCAACGGACTTCTGTGTGGTACAGAACATCTCCATAGTCAGCATTTAGCTCAGACTGAAATTGTCTGTGCTTTAGTGCATGAGCTCTAATGAAGTTAACACAAGATACCACAATTGTCATAACAGAGTCAAACTTCAGTGATTTACTACACAGCGCTTGTCGGTGGATGAGGCAGTGTATGGCTATTGGATGAGAATAATTATGTTTGTCCATCTCTTGGTTAATGTGAGAAATTACTCCTTTCTTAGACCCCACCATGCTAGGAGCACCATCAGTTGTCACACTGGCTAGTTTAGCCCAGTCCAGCTCCAAACCATTCAAAGTTTGGCAAACCTTTTCATAGATATCCTCTCCTGTAGTTGTTCCTTTGATGCTTTCCAGTGCAGCAAGCTCTTCTGTGACTTTGAAATTGTCATTCGTCCCACAAATAAAAATTAAAAGTTGTGCAGAATCACAAACATCATTGCTTTCGTCAAGTGCCAAGGAAAAATAGGAACGTTTTTTTTGTCAGGTTTTGCAAATGCTGATACAGATTGTCTCCCATTTCTTCAATCCTCCGTGTAAGTGTAGGTCCTGAAAGACTCACTGTACTAAATAAATTGGCCTTCTCTGGACACATCTCTTTGGCAACAGAAAGAAGGCATTCTTTAACAAATTCTCCCTCCACGAATGGTCTGCCAGTGCGAGCTATTAGCTTGGCAACTTGAAAACTTGCTCTCAGTGATGAAATATTTAGCTGCTTCTGCTTCACACAAGTATTTTGCTGAGCTGTCAATGTATTTTTCAGTTTTAATATTTTATCTTTTCTCACTTCTCCGACCAAACAATCATATTTATCTTTATGTTGAGTTTCATAGTGTCGACGCAAATTGTATTCTTTGAACACAGACACTATATTCTGGCATATCAGACACACAGCTCTTTCCTTGTACTGTATGGAAAAGTAATCATAAGTCCACTGTTCTTTGAATATCCTACACTCCGAGTCAATTTTTCTCTTTCTTGACATCATTGTTTCCTAGGGATTCCAAATTGCTATTAGTAAAATACCAATAAAAACAATATACCAGCAACATTCCCCCACATTAGGTGCAATATAGTCCCCCACATTAGGCTGGCAGTATAGTTCCCCCACATTAGGCTGGCAGTATAGTTCCCCCACATTAGGCTGGCAGTATAGTCCCCCACATTAGGCTGGCAGTATAGTTCCCCCCACATTAGGCTGGCAGTATGTTCCCCCACATTACGTTGACAGTATAGTTCCCCCCACATTACATTGACAGTATAGTTCCCCCCACATTGCGGGGCTTATGTACCGGGCATGGCATCGGGGACTCTAAATGAGTCCCCGATACCATAAAAATGCCTGCTATCAGTCCCGATACTGGTATCGGGACATCCCTTCTGACCACCGCTCCGGCCATAGCAGGACCGGTGGTCAGAACACCGAAGGGACGCGCCACTGGTAAACACTTACCTCCAGCGCGCGTCCTTTCTTCTCCGCTTCTCCGCCTCGGTTTCCATGGGCGTGCGCACGCATGGGACGTCAGTGACGTCGCTGCGTGCGCCTACTCCCAGCGGTCCCCGCGTTTTTAAAGTAAACGCGGGCCGCAGGGACTTCTCAGAGGCATCCTTGTGTTCCGAAAGCATCTTTCGGAAACACAAGGATGTCCTGAGGCTAAAACACCCGGCGGGCCGGGTAAATGCGCTCCGTGGGCCGCATGTGGCCCGCGGGCCGTAGTTTGAGGACCACTGCTCAAGTGGGACAAGCGGTTCTAAGACATTTATTTGCTCATGACCCTTCTCACATCCCACCTCCTAACACTGCTCGCTAATCTATGCACAGCATGTGATCTAAGCAGATTCCACAAGCCTCAGAAGGGATACATTACTCACCGGAACTTGATGCGTGTATCTGCTTAGATTCACATGCGACCCACCCTTCCTCCCCTCTGAGAGAAGGCGCATGGATGCTTGTAGTCTTACCTTTCTATCTATCTGCTTGGATAATCTGTACTCACGCTAATCCTCATGCTACCTCATGTCAGAAAAAATACAATCTGAGGGTCCTAGACGCGTGAGGGATCATGGGTACACTTCCACTAGATGTCGGCCTATGCACAGCATGTGAATCTAAGCAGATACAAGCATCAGAAATACGATTACGGTGAGTAATGTATCATATATATATATATATATATATATATATATATATATATATATATATATATATATATATATATATATATATATATATTCCTTTATATGCTCAAACCCCAAATAATACTCCTCAATACAACTGATAAATATATAATTCCCCTTATCTTTATTGTGTGTGACCTTAGTCCCGTTGTGTTTTGCAAGTACTTCCCCTCAATACCCTCTTTCCTCATTCTAAATGCACATCAGTCCATGCTTTTTCAATATTTTTCCCAAAAAGGTGTTTGTTTCATTTATTCTTACTATTCCCCATAAATATTCACTGTGCTTAGTTTAATGTCATTTAATGTCATGTATTATTGCATTAATGTACTATTAACTGTCATTTGCACGCATAATTACATTTCTATTCTTGGCTGCACCCTTTCACAATTGAAGTGGTTCTAGACACATTCATAATTTTGTTTTATTTTTCTTCAAATGCCTCCATATTATATAGGTATACTGTCCACCCTCTTGAAACCGGTCCACTCTGCTTTGGCTCTGGTACACCTGCCTACATTTTCATGTATACCATTTCCATGACTCTGCATTATTTATGATGCATATCCCATACCTTCTCTCTATGCCCAATTACCAATATTCTCACCATTCTGGTCACCCACAGCACTCTCTTGTGCTTTATTTTTTTTATTTTGTTTTAGCAATCTGTGTTTTTATAGCACACTGAAAACCTCTTAACACTTTTTCCCTCTTTTTCTCATCTGTGCATCTGGCCCGTACATGCCCCAGCCCCAGGATCCATGCTCTTTCCAAATGTCCCATCCATCATCAACAAGAAATGGCTACCTTGCCCATCATAATAAGCAACAAATCGGGGGGAAATCCATTGTGTGCTTCCAATACTAACCCCAAAAAATGACCAACAATATACAATAACTGGGAGCAGCCTACAGTGCTAAATATCATATTCCAAATAAAGTTCAACCACATATAGTTTTAGGCTGTGGAAGAGGGTGGCAGGGTGAGCAGATACCTGGGCCCGAAGAACAACGGGTGGCCAGGTGCACAGTGCCGAGAGATCAAGGCAGGGGAGAAGAGGGGCAATGGCAGAAGCAAAGAGAAAGGTCTTGAGCTGCTTCCGGAACCGAAGATGGTTCTCCTCAAGTTTCAAGATGGCAGGGAGGCTGTTACATAGGGAGGAACCAGCTGAAGTCAAAAATCTACCCCAGCTCTTTTCTTTGAAAAACGACTGACGCTGAGGGAGTTTGAGGTAAAGGAGCGAAGGGCTTGAGAGGGCTAGTTGAAGGTACTTTGTACCCAGGCCCCAGAAATCCTTGTGGACAATGCAGCAGGTTTTAAATGTAATCCTTGCATCTACAGGGAGCCAGTGGAGGGATTTCAGAGCTGGAGAGATACGATCCCGCGGCTTGAGGCCAGGGACAAGTCTTGCAGTCCTGTTCGGGATTAGTTGTAAAGGGCGTAGAGTGGAGGCATGTAGATTAAGGAAGAGGCTGTTCCAGTAGTCCAACCTAGAGAGAACCAGAGCTTGGGAGACAGCAAGCTTCTGAGGGAAGGAGTGGAAGGGCAGAGTACCTTTAAGGAGATGAAGTAAGAAGTTAGACTTTTCAGAGACGTGCAGAGAAGGAAAGTGTGGAATCAAAGATGACCCAGAGGTACTTGGCCTCATAGGTAGGGTTAGGAGGAGGCCCAAGGTGGCCAGCCAGAGAGTGAGGGGAAAGGATGGTGCCGGTGTACCAATTAGGAGGATCTCAGTCTTGTTGGCATTTAGACAAAGATCATTGGCAGCACACCAAGTTTGAATGGCGGTTAGGCAATCTGAGATGAGGGAAAGAGAGGAGGTGGCTGAAGGAAGTCTGAAAATGAATTTGGTGTCACCAGCATAGCACTGGAAATTTGAGCAGAAAATGGAAATGCAATAGGCGAGAGTTGCCAGGTATTGGTTGAAAAGCCAGGGCGAGAGGTTAGACCCTTGGGGAACACCACAGGTAGAGAGGGAGATGGAAGATAGGAAGGACCCAGGTTGCACCTGGGAGGGTTGATCAGAGAGGAAAGAGGACAGCCAGGCCAGAGCTTGACCAGTGATACCCAGGTTGTTTAGAAGACGATTGAGCAGGGTGGTATGGTTGACCTTATCATAAGCAGAGGAGAGATGAAGAAAGATGAGGACAGAGGGAATGTTAGATCACCACGGATGTTCAGGAGAGCAGTTTCTGTGCTTCTGGCAGCTATGTAGTCATATTGGTGGTCATGGAGAGAGCCAACATAATCAGAATGAAGGTTAAGCCGAGAGATGGCCAGCTTTTCCAGGAGCTTACCCAAAAAGGATCACCTGTGGGTTTCTTGAGGAGAGGATGCACAAGTGAGTGCTTCAGAGGGGAAGGGAAAGATCCAGAGGCAAAGGAGAGGTTGCAGAAATCAGCAAGTGCCGGAGCGAGGGTATGAATGTGGTCCTTAATGGTTTTAGAGGAACAGGGATGGACCTGTCTTGATCAGGCTTCCATAGATCGGATTTGTCTAGCGACCCCATCTGGGGAGGAAAGAGGAAAGGAGGAGAAAGAGGGAGGGGAGATAGCTGAAAGAGGTTCATCAAGCAGAGAAGGTGAGGGGAGAGGAGGGGGAGCAGAGGAGAGGGTGGTTAGGATATCCTGGGTTTTTAGAGATAACGTGGGAGGCAAGGGCATTGCAAAGAGCCTGGGAGGGGAGAGGAGGGGAGGAAACTGCAGCAGGGTTGGCCAGCTCCTTACAGAGGCCGAGTTGTTGGATGCCGCAGAGACGCAGGATTGAATGTGGACTCTCTTCTTGGTGCGGACAGAGTCGGTATTGCCTTTGGAGCAAGCGGCAGGCCAGTTTGCAGAGGATGTGCAAGAAGCCTTCCATTTCCTCTCCCTGCCCTACACTTGCGTTTAAGTGTAGCTGGGTCAGAATCAAACCAAGAATTTCACTTGGCTCTAGACTTCAAATGGATCCTCATGACAGGGGCAAGAACATCAAGAGTAGCAGGAGCCGAGCCGGGTCAGGGCTGTGTCAGTGTGTGAGTCAGCATGGGGTGGAGGAGGGGGAGAAGGTGGCAACGAAAGCCTCAACTGACACACGCTTTGTGGGCCGGATGACCAAGAAGGTGGGTGGCAAACTTGGGGTAGGCTTGGCTTGAGGGTATGAGATGGAAAGAGAAGAGGAGGAAGTGATCACTCCAGGTCAGAGGAGAGGTGAGGGGAGTAGAGAGGGGGAGGCCAGAGGAGATGAAGACATAAGGTGTGTGACCAGCAGAGTTAGTCGGGCTGGAAGGGAGCATAGAGAGGGAGAGTTGATCAGAGGTTGTGAAAGAGCGCAGTTGAGGAACAGGGAGAATCAAGATGGATGTTGAGGTCACCAAGGAGGAGGAGTTGAGTGGATGAGGCCAGGAGGGAGGAGGAAAGGCCAGCCCACTCAGAGAGAAAGGAGGTGGTTTCACCAGGGGGTCAGTAGAGAGTAGCAATAGTAAGAGAGTGGCTAGGAGAGAGGGAGAGTATGCAGACAAGGCATTTAAAGGTGGAGTACCTCTGAGAGGGGATGATAGAAGCAGGAATTCACTCTGGGCTGTGTGGATCTCGGGGCAGAGAGGATTTTGTAGCCGTCAGGGAGGAGAGTGTCAAAGCTTGTGACAGTGCTGGCCGTGAACCATGTCTCGGTAAGACCAAGGACATCAAGGTCAAGTTCTTTGAGGAGGTGTCAGATCTCAGAGGAGTGTTTGACAGCTGAGCAACAGTTGAGAGTGGCAAAATGTAGAAGGTTGCCACCATTAAAGACCTTCCGGGAGGGGTATAAATCAGGGGTACGTCCTGCGGAGGTGTTGAGGGGGCTTGAGATGGGGCAGATGAGGAAGGAAAAAAGGGCAAGGTATCCAGGGGAGGAGAGCAAGGGACAGCTGGAAATGAGAGGAAGTCGATGTGGTGAGGAAACCGCCTATCAAAGAGGAGGAGATTGGCTTGAGGGCCTTGCACCATAACAGTGCCATTAAGGTAGACATTAATGATAACTCTGGAGGAGTCGAAGAAATCCATGAGGACTTCCCAACGGGTGCCACCATTATTGGGAGAGGAGGAGACGGGACAGGGATCATATGAGGGGTCCAGAAATCTGACAGAGGATATCAGTGAGGGTTTGTCTGGCAGAAACGCTGTAATAGGTGTCAGCGATTGGGAGACCTGGGTGTGAGGTCAAGATATCCTTTTTAAATTTCTTCTTACCAGACTTAGTGAGAAGGGAAGGATAGTTGATAGAGAAGCAGTTAGAATAGATAGGAGTAACAGATAACGCCATGGGCAGGTAGAGGAGGCAGTGGGAGAAATATGCAAATACAGCGGTATGGAACAGTCACTGGGCTAGTAGGGCAATGGAAAACAGACCAAGATAAACGCACCCACATTTGACTTTCTAAAACACACCCAGTATCAAAGGCAAAAAGCTAAGGCACCATAGGTAAATGAAACGGGGTAAGAGGTGGGGGTGAGTGTTGAGACAAGAGCATTAGAGAGCATAACAGGAAAACCAGTTGGCCAAGGCAGAGGGGTAAGTGGAGGTCAATGAAGGGAAAAGAAAGGGTAAAAGCAGCAAGGAAACTAAACTAGGAGAGTGAGGTTAGAGAGTCCTGGTAGTCCAGTTCCAATTTGCTGAGTGAGCTGGCAGCCCCAGGGAGGGTCAGGCTGTTGAAGTAGCGTCCTGGTAAGCGGACAGGGAAGCAGACTGGGGCCTTAGAAGTCAGCCTTTGAGACAGTGGGCCGGTTAAAGCCTGCCGGTCCCTCGTTGTTGTTCAAAGGCAAACTCCCCACCAATCTTACTGCCCTGGATGGAGGCAGATGGCAGAAACAACACTGCAACACATGAAGAAAAGGCCTGGGCGACCATTTTGTATTTGGCATCAATTTTAAAACATATCTTCGTCTGTTCGGCCACACTGCCAAACGTTGAGGCAATATTTACTTTTAAGCATATTTCATTTTCTATCTAGTTTACAGAATATATTTTTACATATTCATGATATGCGTGTAATACTTGAGGCACCCTTCACTTACTGAGTCATTCTGGCCCAAAAAAACTGCACCACCCACATGCACTTTTGTATCTTTAAAAACACTATAGTTCTAGTTTCTGCAATACTGGAACCATTGATCAGCCTATCCTGTTATCTGTACTCACTTTGAGGGGTGGGGGGGGTGTCTGATACCCCTATACACATTTAAAACTCAAAGAAGAATGGAACTTTGTGCCCAAAAGTCACAGGATCCACAAGGTTTCTCACCAGAAGGGTGCCTCTACAGGTAAGGTATTGGTGATAGTTAAAAATGTTCTTCAACAATTTTAATAAAGTTAAGTAAATGTTTTCTTTTATATCGGGGTACTCTTCCCAGGTCTGATGACCAAAAGGTGAATGGAATGGAAATTGTAATGTAAATATATTTATAAAGCACTAACAACTGCCCAAAGGCACTAGGCGCTAAGGCATGCAGGTAGAAAATCCCTCTGAAAAGCAAAAAGAAAAGCAAGAAAAAATTTAAAATAGAGATGTTTTTAGCATTTGCGGAAGCCAAGATGGTCAACAGTTTCACAAAGCTGAAGTGGGAGAGAGTTCCACATAGAGAAGTGTGTCAGGGAAAATTCTCTGTTAAGGCTAATTTCCCAAAACTAGTGAGTCCCCCAGCAGCTTTGCTGGATTTTTGGGGTTTATTTTTTTCTCCTGCTAAGAGTGAGACTTTTTCTCCCACTCTTGGACATGATTTGAGATTTCCTTTGACTTTGTAATGTGTTTTATGGGCTATGGAGTCTTTTACTCCATAGGGTTTCATGTGTTTTTGGTAAGTGTGTTACACAGCACTCTCAGTGCAGTAACACAGGGGTGTCATAGTGACCCCCAAACATAAACTTCATACCCTGGGACTGACTACTGTCTCCCAGGGCATGTAAAGTCACCATTGACTTTACTAGTCTTAAATTGTGAACAGAACCAGTACAAACCATCATATTGTGGAAGTACTGGTAGGGGCAATTAGATTGCCACTGGGTCTGTTTTTCGAGGGGGCACTGTGCAGTCCCCCCTTGTCGAGTTTCTGGCTGGTGGCAGTGGTTACCACACAAAATATTCCACCGGAATATTTCCTATGGGATTTTCCCATTCATTTTAAACACACCACTTTTTTGGTACAATGTTAAAGATACCGCCGGGTTATTTTTTTAATATTTATTCCCCGGTTGGGTCTTTTTGCCAGGACTCGGTTTTAAAATGGTGTTTGTGTTTGCCTCTTTAACTCCAACCCAAGTCGAGCCCTTTGTTCCACTTTTGGCGGGCTTCTGCACAGAAGCCTCCAAAAGTGGTGCCACTCTGTCTGGGTCTACAGGATGTGTGGGAGGGGGGTTTAGGCACCCTGGACTGAGTCGCCCGGCTCACCACTTAGCAGGTTTGAGTGACAGCTAGGACTGAGGAATGGGGGTTTTCTGCATAAAAGCAGGGCTTTGGGGACTGGAACTTCAGAAGTCGCCACAGGACCTAAAGAATCCGAAGAGGGAGAAGTTGAGCCAACCTGCAACGACGACACCACCGATCGAGCCCTGCTGAACCGCCTCACCACTTCCCGACGACAGAGAAGATCTTCATCCTGGAGAGTCTTCTTCCTTTGAACTGGTGGGGTTAACCAGTTCGCCCTCTTTTCGCCTTCCTGGATCATCTTGTGGTCGAATCGCCCGTGCCAAGCACCCCGGCGGCCGGATAGCCATGCTTCACCACTACCGCGAATACAAGGGTAGTACCTTTTAACCGGGAAACTCTGCGGCTGGTTTCTTCCCTGGCAGTGCAGCGACCTCCAGCTTTCCTACACGTCGCGAACTCGCCTTGCCCTGGACGAAGCAACGTCTTGCACCCGCTGCCAGGAACAACTGCCCCCGCTGGAGCTTTCCCACCATTTCAGGTACTGTGTCCCGCCAGGTCTCCCTTGCAACAGACTGATCAAGGTGTCCCGTAAATCCTTGACTCTCTATCCTAGGGTGACCTGGGGCCTGTTAAACTAACTTTTTCTGAACTGATCCAACTCTTTTTGAACTATCTGCAAAGACTTCTTTTAAGTACAATTCAACTGTGTGATCTTGGACACAATCGGCCTTGCTCTCCAAGAGTGGGCCTGGCCTATGAACTTTCTTGCTCTACAGTAGACTCTGCCTTTCTTGCCTTGCTGTGGTTCTTTTAAAAGTGTTGGTATTGTGTGCTTTTCTAATTCTGCCTTTTCCCTCTCTTTTTAACTAACTTATTGGAGTGCCATCTTAGGTTAAGCGCTCACCTCTGCCTGCAAATAAGTTGTGTTTTAACTAAGACTTGTTCAATAAGTAATCATTGATGTATATATATATTGATAGTGACTGTGTTTGAACTTGCTTGCCATATTATTGTTAGTATATTTTTACAAGTGTGTTTTTAAATAAATAATTATATACTTTTATACCAAAGCTCTGGTCAGTGTTTGCTTGTGCTACTATACTATATTTTTGTACCTAATGTGTATACTCTATATACTGCCTAACTCTTCTTGACTGCTCAGCCACAGCTACCAGGTAAATCTGGGTGGTGCAGACTGCTACCAATTGGGTTTACTGCCAACACCTGTAGTCCTAAGCCTTTTGCAGTGGTCCCTAAGAGAACTGCACAGGTTTCTGCCTAACAGAGGGCGAGGACAGAAAAGGAACGGCCAATATCTGGGCACTATCAGGAATTTCTGGTAAGCAGAGCAAAGCAACCTGGGGGGGACATAGTGGGCCAGTTTGGCTTGAAGATACTCTGCTCCAAAATTATGAATTGCACTGTGAACAATGCAGAAAATCTTGAGTGTAATATGACTGCTCACCGGAAGCCAGTGAAGCTGTTGTAAAATGCTTTGAGAATGGGAAAGTCAAGAGGCACCAAGAGCCAATCGAGCTGCAGCATTTTGTAAAAGCTGCAAATGCTGAATCAAAAAAGCTGGCTGGGCAAGGTAGAATCTGTTGCAGTAATCCAGGGATCTCATATTGGATGCCGTCACTACCTCAGTCCGAGACTCGGACGGAAGAAAAGGCACTGTTTTCTTAAGGACTTTCAGTTCCTGGGAACATGATGGTAGGAGTTTGACCTTTAGGCTCTTTGCCGATTCATAAGGATTAGGACAGTGTCTCTGTGCCTGATTATACGGGACTTCTGGAGCTGTCATCCTCCACGCTCTTCAAGTCACGCTGCCGCAGGCTTTACCCTCCCCTCGTGCCTGGTGCAGTCACGCAATCCCACGTGACCACCACTTCAGGAAGTCCTGCTGCAATTTTTAGATGTGTGTGTGTGTGTGTTATCTACCTGCTGTGAGATATTCTTCAACATCTTGATTTTCTGTTATCCCACCTTCTCCCTTCTCTGCCTTATCGTTCCCTTTGCAGCTTTCACTCGCAACTTATTTGAATGTCCTTTCTTCCATCCCTTCTCATCAGTCTAGATTAAATGTTTTCCTCTCTTCCTCATCCATCTCCTGTCTCTACCTGTCCCTTTTTATGCCTCTGATCACTTTCTACTTTATTTCTCTGTTTCGCCTCGTGATTTACCTACTTCTTCCTCAACTAGCTTTACCAGCCGTAATCTTTCTTCATTTGACTCTCCAGCTGTTCTTTCTTTTCTTTCTTCGTTGCCATCTTCTCTTCACATCAGTCCCGCTTTTCTCTTCCTTCTCCCTGATACAGCTGCTAGTACTCTACATTCTTCTGTGCTGCCTTTGCTTGACTGACCTTTTCCTTTGCAATCTTTTTCTCCTACTCATACAACTTTACAGCCCTGCCTCTCTACAAACATGTTTCTCTTTGCCACAGTTTGCACAAACCGAACGGCAATGGACACATTCTCGTTCCCTCCCTTGACCTCGTCACGCTCTCAACTTTGTAATTGTTTATTTATAGAGTACTTATTCACAGGTGAAGTGCACACCTCCTTTGACTCTGCTGTATTTACTGCAAAAAATAGTATTTTCCAGAACTCACACTTTCTCACACCACCCTCATCGCCTCTATCCGCTTCTTCACAATATTGTGACTCCTATTGCCCCTGATTCATCTGCTTTTTTTTGTCTCTTCCTAAGACTTAGCAAACTACTTCCCTTCTAAATTAGCAAATCTCCACTCAGCTTTTGTTTCTTCTGTTACCCCTTCCTCCTCTCCCTGTCCTTTTTCTACCTCTACATTCTTTTTCATTATTCTTTCCTCTTGCTGATTCTGATATCGCTGGTCTTTTAGCTTCTGCTCACCCTAATGCTTCTCCTTCTGCCCCTCTTCTCTTGTCCCTCAAGTATATCCTCTTCTTCCTTATCTCACCTATCTTATTAACTCCTCCTTTGCAAATTCTTGCTTTCCCGCCACTTTTAAGCATCTACTTATTCTATCCATTCCTTTTCTTGACTCATCTATTCCTGCTAACTTCTGCTGTATTGCTCGTCTGCCCTTTCTTTCTAAAATTCTTGAGCTGGCTGCCTATGTTCAGGTAACCTGCTAGCTGAACCTTCATTCTCTCCTCCCTCCTCTTCAGTCTGGCTTTAGCTCTTCTCAATCTACAGAGACTGCTCTTATACATATCTCAAATTCTCTCCTCTATCCTTATTATTTATTGATTTTTCCACAGCGTTTGACACTGTTGATTATTCTCTTATTTCCTCTCTTTCTGCCTTGGGTATCTCGGGGCCTGTTCTTGAATGGTTCCTTTCCTATCTCTCCCTACGGTCTTACTCTGTAACTTGGGCTGGGCACTCTTCTTCTTCACTCCCTCTTATCTGGTGTTCCTCAAGGCTCGGTACTTGGTCCTCCTCCCTTCTCTCTTTTTATACTGCTCCTCTTTCTACTCTTATCTCCTCCTTCCATCGTTCTTTTCATCTGTACGTCGACGACACCCAGATCTTTTTCTCTTTTTCATCCTTTGATTTTGTTAAAAACTGAATGTCCTCTCATTTTCTACATCTCAAGCCTTCTAAAACCAAGGTGCTGTTCTTTCTATCTCTCCGTCTTCCCCCTAGGTCTTTCTTTTCCTCCATATTTTTTTCTCGCTATCTGCACGTAACCTGGGTGTGATCTTTGATCCTTCCCTCTAATTTTCTCTTCACATTTCCGCCATTGTCATTACACACTTTTCAACATCCGTCATGCTCGCCCCTCTCTCTGTTTTCATGCTACGGAACCTCTTTTTTTCTATGGTCTTTTCCTGTATAAACTTCAGCTGGTCTCTTTGCTTGGTCTTCCGGCCTCCCAATACTTCTTCCTATTGGTTGAGTTTATAATTCCTCGATTTGTCTCCGCTTTTCTTTACCCCCAGCCCCTTTGGTCTTTGTTAGGCAAGATTGTATGCAGTACCCTTTGGGTGCACTACAATAACCCTCACCTCCTGGCAATAGGAACACAACCTTTGTTATAAGTCTGTACTGCACATGTTGGTAGCGTATTGAGCAGCCAGGCTTATCTCAAGAGGGGTCAATGTGAGCTGTAGGGGAGTTACACAGAGATTCACAGTGACAAGTATTCAAATAAACTCTTACACACAAGGTTTCTTGATTAAACAATTATTAATTTCTTTAACAATCAGTTAGAGTAAGCCTTCTTCAGAAGGGGGCAATATAATGGTAACGCACAAATACACTCCGAAATACACACTCTTAATATTTCTAAATCAGTAAGTACCCTTTGGGGATGGCAAACAGACACTTCCTACACCCTCAGGGGACTTTAGTAAGTAGGACACTGTGGACATTAATATACCTCTGTTTGCATTTAGAATCAGATTTAGGAGTGAGTCAAAGGAAAAAGGTTATTGGAACAGAACAAAAGATCACACAAATATTCTGAAGCAGGTAAGTACTTTGGATAACCCCCAATGCAAAGTTAGTTAACCCCTTCCTGAAAGGAAGACAAAACATAATGTCAGATGGAAGAAGAGACATTCAGGGAGCCAGGCTAAACCAAAGTCAATCGGGCAAAAGTCTAGGTGAGCTGAAGCATTTCTTGCAGGTGAGTAAAAGTCTTGCACAATATTTTAGAAGTCTTTGTAGAAAAGAAGAAATCAAAGCAGGGCGCAAGCTGGTTAGGCTTGTGAAGTAAAGAAGCTGTCAGCAACTATACAGAGCAACCACAACAAGTCTCACCACAGGGAACAAGTGCAGTTGCACGACAAGAGGTAAGTTCTCTTAGACTTTACGGTACCTTTAGGTTGAAAAAAAGTGCAGCAGATGGCTTCTGTTCCTGTGCAGCTCTGCAGATCCTGGTGTTCCTGGGCCTCAGTCGTGGGGTGAAGAGGGAGGATGTCTGGGGATTCCTGCACTGCAATGGGACGGTCACCGACCGCAACTGTCAATCTTCGAACAAGTGGCACTTCAGTGTTTTAGTTCCTCGCGTCTACTGCAAATGGCAACACCGCGGTTCCTGGCTGTCGAGATGGACTTTCCTTGCATTCGGGGTCCAGCACTCTGAGGTGGCTCAGGCTCGGTCAGTCCTGCTTCCTGGGAGTCTAGAGGATCTTCCTGGAGCTCTTGGACAGCTTAAAAGCAACACACACAATCTGGTGTTCCTCTCCCTGGCTATTCGGCTCCAGCAGCAACTGCAGTGGAATTTCAACCAGCTCCGAGAGGATGTCCAGGTGGCTTACTTTGGAGTTGATTGGTCTCACCAACTGAAGGGGAGACGTCATCCTTTCAGGGCTTCTCTAGTCGAAATGAAATTGGAGTTTCAGCACAGCAGCAGGGCTTCACCGGGCAAACCAACGGTCAAGGAGTTGCAGCAGGGGTCCTCTTCAAGTTCTTCTTCGGATTCCTTCGTCCAGTGGTCGACACTGCCTTCCAAGCCAAAAAGCCTCACCTTTTATGCAAGTTTCTCCCATTCATTCCTGCCTACCTGTCACTTACCCAGCAGGGTGGCTGTCCTTGCCGGACGGACAGCCAGCCGACCAATCACCTAAGAGTGCATTTCTGTCTGCTAGGAGACTACGAACAGGGTGTTTCAGGCATCTCTCTTGCTTCCTGCCCCCACCAGACACCCTGGAGACAGATACGGCTACACTTGTGAATCCCACCAAAGGCAAAACAAACAAAGGGACCAAACCTGGTTTGGCGCGCAGAGTAAATTTCAAGAAGGACCTTTCCACGAAGAAATGGTGTAAAAAGAAGACCAGGGCCATTTTGACAAAAATGGCACCCTTGGGTGCTTTACTGCAGCTGCAAATGCAGCCCGCGCTAAATGCACACCACAGTAGTTAAAAGTAAACCACTGACACCAGCCATTCATTGAAGAAAAGGGTAACATAAAAATGTTACATGAGAAGCTAGACAAAGGGGATACTAATAAACCCCTCCAGCACCCTATTGTAAGATAGTGCGTGCTGGGTCTAGAAAATTACAATGTAACTTGGCTGCTCTTGGAAACAGTAGTTTATCCAAGAGAAGGTATTTAAACCTTGGGGAATCTAAATGACTTCCCTGTGCCACTGCACTGAAGGTGCTGTATGACACAATGTAAAAAGATGATGCCTATGGAGTTTTTCAGACTCCACAACCAAAAGAAACAGAGTTCAAAATCACATTAAATGAAATTCCTAGAGTCCAGTAAAAGAGCTGGGGCTCTCTAAGGTAGAGCGCAATTAGCACATTTCTGAGAATTCTCCCTAGCAGTCTTCTATTACACCCTCCCTACTTTTGATTTCATTACCCACTTTTGAATTTCGTCTTCTTTACCACTTTCTCTCAATTGTTTTCAAAGGTACCCATGTACTGCCCCCCCTTATCTCTCTCCCTTACTCTGGTTTTATGTCCCATCTTGCCTCCTAAAATCACAGAATGTGTTTCTTCTAACTATCACACCTCCCTGTGCTGCTTCTTCTTTCCGTTCTTTTGCTCTCTTGGATCCCAAACACTGAAACTCCCTTTCCCTCTCACTTCGTAGCCACATCTCTCTGTATCTTCCAATAAAAGTTCAAAATGCATCCGTTATCTTCTCTCGTCTCTTCATCCTCTGACTTTCCCATCTTCTGTTTTTACCCATGATTACATTTTATCACGTTTGTATTGCTTATTGATGTATTTTGTTCAGGGACTATAAATTCAATGAAATGAATCAAAATGAAGCTGCAAGACTAGTTTGTGAATCATAACCTTACGTACACTCCTCCCAAGTGCATTCTTAACTCCACCATTTACCACCTGTATCCAATTCAAAATTCTCTGCCTTGCTCAGAAAACATTCCACGATCAAGGGCAGTCATTCCTTCGAAATCGCATAAGGCATTGTCTGCCAAGATCTATCTGATCTTCAAATCCGCTCTTCTATGCAATGCCACATTTTTATTTGCCAATGCATGTGTTTGTCTTTCACTCTCACTTTCTTCGTGTGTCTTTCTCTCTGCTCCTCTCGCTCTTACTGCGGCCTCCTATACCTTCCCTCTTTCTCTATGGCCGCCTCGTCCCTCATCGCACCTATATTTCTTGCCATCTCTTTCACTGCTTCCAAACCCCTCCCTTTTTCCTATTTACTTCCCCAGTTTGCTTCTTCTACCTCAATGATTTATCTGGATTGCGCTCAGCGAAGCAAAACACCAAATTAAGAAACTGACTATGTAGGCCGGATATTGGCTAAATGCCCTAAAACAGTTTTTTCAGTCACTTTGAACTGGAAACAATATTGAAATCTCAGCAGAATAGATCGGAACCAGCTTTACCAAAGAAAAGTAACTTTTTATATTTGTAGTAATGTGTTGAATCTATATTTTAGAAACTCTTTTTGCTGCAGATATTATTTTAAAAAACAATCACTGTATAATTCAGCAATTTAATTCACATTTTATTTTTTGAGTTTTCTCTTTCAGGTCATCTTAATTAGTGCAATCTTTTTATTGTTTTTGTTTTAGATGACGCAACCAGATGTTCTAATAAAAGTGCTTGAGATTTTAAAAAGCTGTGGTGAGTTTTCCATCAATTTTCTGTTTATGATCCTTAATCTTATCGTCCATTGTGAGAGGCATATTGTGAGCTGTTGCTTGTTCTCATGACTGCATTAAAGGCAGATTTGTAGCAGATAGGAGTTGAGAAGACCCAGGAGATTCCCTGATGCCTAGAAGGGTGAAACAACAAAGCTGCCAACCCCACCCCTCGATTATTTACACCTTCTCTGTTAACATTAGGCCAATCATACTTGTACTTTTTCATCCCACCAACTTTACCTCATCTCATTGTTACTTTTTTAAACTCCCTGAAAGCATTCTGATAGATTAATAAAATGAAAAAGTAGGTGAAATGCCATATGTTTAGACATTTCTTTTACACATCTTTATTCACACCATTTTAATGATATGTCCCAAAGGTAGACCACTTATTCCTTATCCTTCCAACTTAATAACTGGTTCAGAAAAATACATTGTGTAAAGGACCTGTGGGGGATCTTCTCTACTCTTGCACTCTATATGGCAGTTTAGAAGCACAGAGCACCCCATCCAAGATTCTCTATGCGTTAGCTATGGGCCAGCAATCGAGGCTTAAGCTCTCAGGAGGTGATGCTGGCTGGTTCTTAAGAACAGGGTAGTCCCCAAGCCCCCACAAAGGAATGTCCACACACTATGTTAGGTGATAACACAGATCTTTATATAAATAAGGTTCAATATGTATACACAAATCAATAACACAGGTTGTACTTCGGCCAATCTGATATGGTAAATATGTGCAATGTCTATGTGGTACCACAGTTAACTCTAATCTCCTTTAAAATGCACCAACAGCTGGCAGTTCAAATGGCATACAAGTCAAATAGTAATGTGAATCAACATCAGACATAGGAAGGAAGACACGTTGAGTTAAACAATGGCAGAATAGGTCTCTTGCAACTAATACATAGTTCTGTGTGAGGATCCCCCCACCTGGGCAACCTGTAATAAAGAGTATTAGCAAGCCCAGTCCATTAATGTTTAAGTAATCTTGTTTCCTGGTAAAATGTTCTACCACCCCAATGTACCTGAGGTTAGCAGAGTTCTTTCGATGGTTCGTCGACAGACCCCTCTTGAGTGGACTCCCTTTAAAGCAGGAGCCACGGGTCGTTGAGATTCCTACAAAGGAAGGTGAACACTGTCATCGGGACAGCAGCTTTGTTCTTTACAGTGCACGTCAGCGATTGATCGTAGACGTTCAGCGAAGACAAAGCGTGCGGTGCACCTCGATGACAAGAGTTTGTTGCCGCAAAGGAGATTCAATGAAGAACGTAGCCCCAGAAGGGGCGTTGTTAAGGATTCCAATCGGCGTCACACACTGGACAAGGACACTTGGTCTTGGCCTGGGATGTGTTGCTCAATGGGAATGCTTTTTCTTTAATTTCAATGAATTCAAATTGACCCGACCAACCCGACCCTTCTCACACCCCCTTTTACAAATATTCCAGATCACAATAAACCATGAACCAGGCCCGTTGGTGAAATACAATATTTATTTATTTATTCTTAGAACTCTCAAAAATCACACCCATTTTAATATTGGGCAGCAATCACCATTGGGGTGCTAATTACAATGGAAATAGAAGCAATGCACTTGGTTAACCTTCTAGTAGAATATATCCAAAGCAGAATTTAATAGGAACATGTTTTGAATTCGGATAGATAGCACCCAAGTTAAGGATCCCCCCCTGCAATGTTCCCTCAACCCACAAATAACCAAATTCTGGGTAGCTAGAAAGAAGCAGCAGGTAGCCAGGGATAAGAGACCTTCCCTCACAAAATAAGAGGGAAAAACCCTTTGTAATAGCATGAAATGACAAATAATTAATGTGCGGTTAAATCTTTGAGACAAAATGTTCTTCTCACGACGACAGTAATGCATAAACTCTAGCAATCACAAAGCAAGGGATCAAAAAGAAGCATACAATTAAAAAACAAGTGAAAATTAAAACATGCTGTAGCCGAATGACACGTTGGAAAGTTGCAATTGTCTCAATTCCCATTTAAAATGACACAAACGAATTTGAGGAAAAACGGGTGAAATACTTGAATTCTCAATGCGGTTTTTTGGCTGGGGGATAGATATATATCACAGGGACAATATAGAGGTGAAAATAGGTCTCTAGCTGGTGAATTGAGAGAGATTTGGAAGGTAGAGTGAGGTTCATTTTTAGGAAAATATAGCAGTGAAAAAGAGAATCGATTTTAAAATAGACACATTTTACTTAAACTAGATTTAATGGCTAAGAAAAAAGGAACGCCACCACTGAATATCTAAGTTACGCTGCAGTTGTAACACTTCATGCAGTTTACCCCTTTTCTTTAGGGAAAATTAATTTATTTAATCAAAATATCGCTAATGACTTATGATCTATGCAGAACAAAAGGAAAATAGGAAAGTTGCTCTAACGCTGGGAAATTCAATGTCAGGGTGCACAGAGAATTCTAACAGTTTTAACAAGTTACCAGGGTAGGGATAGGATTGCTTAGAGAGTGGAACAAAGACAAACTGGTCAAGATGGGGTAGACTGTGTTAAGGGGATGTGGGATACTCGCAGTCCATGCTTGGGTATTATGGATTAGTCAACAGGGTTCTGGTCACTGCACCGTTCGGGTCACCAGGTAGCGGACTCTCCTGGCAAAAGACAGCTGGGCAAAGGTCTGGTCACCGGATGGCAAGTTCCATCTGGGCAATTGGGGTCACTGGATGGCACAGGCAGTGGACAAGCCGGTCTGGTCTCAGGATGCTAAGGTACCACAGCCTTTCCCCTTTTTAATGGGATTTTTTTAATCTAGGCCTTTGCTGGAGTGGAGTCAGCTATGCTTTCGCCTGGCAGTGAAATCTGGTCATCTTTGCTTTGGCCTTGTAGTGGAATCTGGAGTCTGGCAGGATGAATGTGGGAGGTCAGGGACGACGGTGCAGGAAATTCAGGATAGAGTCTGTGTCTGGAGCTCTGTTAACCACTCTTATTTATAGAGCATGGTGACATCACAGAATTATTGTTTGGCAGAACTGAGCTAGGTCTACCTCCAAGAAGCATATAGGACAATCAATGTTGGTTGCCTCCTCGAGGAGGAGTCCCAGTTTGAGGTTGAATTTTATGAGGTAAAAAGCCATCCCACTGTCCTTTTTGCCAAAAATCAGTCATAACCTAATTTACACATTTATTCATTTGTGGCACTTTATCACATCGGCAGATTACATATTGTAGGTAGTGCATAGCAGTCCAATCCTCACGGTTGTGGAACCTTGTTTCGCCCTTCTACCAGTTTTTCACGATTTTCAGTGAGAATTATATTACTTAAAATTCTATAGCTTTATACATGGGTGTGGATTATCATTAGGCATGTAAGTATTAAAATTCGCAATGGCATCATGGATACTTTCCTTTTAATACCCAATTCTCTGCCATTTCTGTTCCCCATGTGTCAGTGAAGTCTATGACGTCTTAAATGAAAGCCCATAAAATCACTTTTTTAAACTGTTCACTTTTTACGTTTTTGAAAAGTCCTGTGGCAAAGATAAGTCTTGCAAGTTTTATTAATAAAATAGTCTTTGGAAACAAATGTTCAGTATTTTTTTCCATATACAGGCATAGCTTCCAAGCTACCGCCTCAATCCAGGGTTGTCACAGAGATTTCCTTTGAAGCTGCCTGTAGAAGTCACAAGTAGGTGCAATTTTTCACTTCGCACATCCGTGTCCTGGAAGTTCCATTGTAAAATGGCTCAGCCCACACCAAGTCTGATTAGTAGGTGAAGTTTCTTTCTTCTGGTCAGTCAAAGTTTTACAACCTAGCAATTATCACTTTTGTGTCCTGGAAGTTTATGGTGGTTCCCTTTTGGGGAAGCCTTAGCTCTGCCAACAGGAATAACCTGTTTTGGGAGCTTGCAAAATTCAGCCCAGGCAGTTTAACAGTTTTCTTTTATTTTGTCCTGAATCAAAACAGCCTGTTGAATAAAGCAGGTTATAGATGTTTCCCCCAGCATCAAACCAAACCCGTTACATTTCTAGGCACGGACAAGCTTTCATTAAATATTGTACTTATTAAAAAACCGGCATTTTCTTTCTCTGGTTTGTAAAAAGCCTATTCTGACACATGTGGTGAAAGCTGGTTTATTCCTTTCAAATTCGGTTTTGCTCTTCCATCTGGATACCCACATGGTTTTGTAGCTGTAGTCCGCTTGTTTTACACAACAGTCTGTACAAGGCAAAAGTCTTCGTGAAACTGACGTGTGCACAGAAAGCTATGATTTTCTTTTCAAGCAGTGATTTTTGACATTTTGTAGCAAAATAAGTAAGCTTTTCCCGTGTAGCTGAAGGAAAGCTTTTGTTGATTTTCTCAGGTTTGGCTGGCACATCCTGTCTTTCAGGAATAAGGCTCTTTTCTGATGGAGCACAATGTGAATATGGCTGGGCATGACGGTCTTTTTGATAAAGGTAGTGTGACGAAGAACGGGGACAAATAGCATCAGAGCTGCTAGGCCCTGAAGACCCTCCGCAAATGGAGACTAAGGCACAATCACCATATACTAGTGATATGACAGACACTAGGTTCGATTTTCTAAGTACTATGGTTTATTGCAAAAAAAATATGCTCAGTCGGCCGACTGGGTCTAACGTCTTGCAACGTGTGTCACCCAGAGAGTGAACATCATTCAAACAGTTACATATATACAAAAAGCAAGCCTTCAAGGCGCATCATAACCACCCATAATGTATCTTCTTGAGCTAGGGTTCGGTGATTGACAATTATGACACATTATGACAAGTTTCTTATACTTAGCAACAGTTGCAGACACACTTCTTTTTTTATTAAGAACACAAAGCACTTGTTCGTCAAGGATATCATGTTCGCGAGAGAGACACCTTTCCAAAGCACGTTATCTACCAGTTTCTATTCATGAACTAGGGATCAGCCTGTTCTAAGAAAGATCCACGAAGGAGGACCACTAGAAAAGTATAAATCATGCTTTAACTGCCTATTGCTACAGCTGTAGTGAGACAGGCCGGCACCTGATCTGTTGATTAAATGCTGTTTCTGCTTGCTCTCAAGGACTTAGTGAGGGAGGAAAACAATGTATTTCTGCACTGCTTGGCATTCCTGTCTGGGTTGATCTATCAACATGCAAGCTCTGGCCTCGCACCCTGTATGAGCTTTCAGAGTATTATACGTTTTGCAAAAGCGTTTGACAGAAAAGGTAAAAGCAAAATGGCGAATGTTACACAAGATGGACGCTCTATGGTTATACTGACGAATCTATGTTTGCGGTGTTGGTTATGTGATGTGATTGGTTTACGGCCAACATAGTATACCTTCTATACTTGGTTAGGGTCATTTTCTAAATGTATAAACCCTCCTTTTGGCCGTAAACCAAGAGCATCATCCATGCATCTCATCTTCATCTGACCATGTATCTAATTCTGAACTATGCATGCTACTGTAATCGTCATCCTCAATGTTAATTGACATAAATTCCTTCATTGTTTCCATTTCGTTATTTACATCCTTATTCAAATTGAGAGTTCGTTTTTCCGTCATCGTATGTACACATTCGTCATTTCAGAGCAAAAGATTGGCAGGCAGTGTATGCAACAATAGCAAAACATGAGGATTCCAAGTAATGTCACTAGGATTGCATTTAGTTTCCATCCCCATGAATGCAGCAGTTCCCAAAACCATGAACTTATATTCAGATCCCAACCACCTGTCGGGGTATGAATGTCAGAACTCAGGATGTGCAGTTTCTTGATTGCTTCAAAAATCTGAGGATTCGTCCTTTTCAAACTGCATGACACTAACTTCCTCCACAAAATGGGCCTTTTTGCTGTCTTTTTCTCCTACCCACCCTCTATTCCCTGGGTTGCAGATTTTCAGGGGCAGGAGATTTTTGTTCAGGTTCCTGGAAGTCCAGGGGCTTTTCACGAGTGAGGAAGGAAGCTTCGTCTAGGGCTTTAAACCCCCTTTCCCTGTGTCGTCTCCTCTGGAACCGGTGAGTTGTCAGAGTTCCCTCCCCGTCATTGTTCTGGGGTGCCAGACCCTTGGTTTGTGGGGTTTCTGAGCCGCCATGTTCATCTGAGGGTTCTGTTGAGCCCTCAACATGCGACCCAGATCCTGGGTAAGGTTCTGGACATGGCGCTCCAGTTGGGACATCCGTTCCGGCTGGTACGGGGGGGGGTCTCTGTTCAAATCTAATTTGGGTTTTGGTTACACTTTGTTTTGCTCATGTGTCAAATGAATCCAAACAAATGAGACTTGACTCAATTTTGTGATATAAAATGATATATTTTTTCCTTGAGAATGCCCTTTGTGATGACACGCGTTTCGACGGTCCACACAGTCTTTATCAAATCAGGGCTATATTAGATAATTAAACATATGATTAGCCCCACTGGAAAAAAAACACATATGTGAATAATTTGTGTTATTAATTAGTAGAAATAAACATAATTATACATAGAGCAAAATCTGATGAATAGACACGAAGGAAGGGGGATAAGGGAGGAGTGGTTGGGGTGAGAAAAAATAAGCAAAATACAAAGAAAAAGAGAGAATACAATACATTGGTTAGTTGCGTTGATCATCTTGGTAACAATCTGTTACTTTCTTTTTTTTTTCTTTTTTTTTACGAGTATATAATCACCGAAGTGATTTTTACAAGAAGATGAAAGAGAACTTCAGTTTCTTAAAATCTTTACAAAATATTACACAATGTAGCTTTGAAGTTAAAATCCTATCGAAAAAAAAAAGAAGCAGCAGAAAAAAATCAATAGTTTCAACACTCTGCTCATTAGCAGAAGGGAGAAGAAGCGGGAACTGAGGGAAGATGAAATCGCACTCAACCAGTGCCCTGCGAATCCGCCACACAACCAAGCGGTATCACCCCCCGTAAATAGTATCAAGTGGATCCACTCTGCCGAAACTCCGGAACAGTGTGTTCGAAAATTAAGTCCAGGATTTTGGTGGCTGCTATTGTCCATGAAGGTCTAAGGCCCCCTATTAAGCGGTCCCACCAAAGTGCTTAATCAGTCAAATAAGCTTTCTCTATATGGTGAAGCAGGTACGGCGATCTGTGCTTGGCTCTTCCTGGACACAGTAGAAGAAGGTGCCCTAATGTTTTGCTTTGTTGAGTGTCATTACAGAAGGCGCAGATATTGGTTGCAGAGAGTCCTCTTATATGTAATATTTCGTTCGTAGGTAAGAAGTTCAACCTAGCACGCAGGAGAGCATTCTGGGTTTTTCTATTTGGATTTTTTATCAAAAACGGTTGGACTGCGTTTAATTTTCTACATGTTGGAGGTAGGTGACTTGTCAGTTTGTACCCAGAAGCTTTTTACAGTGAACTTATCCAGTCCATTTCCTCTATGCGAGTTTTGGTTTTTGTGGATTACCTAGTAACTCTTCCATGGAGCTGCCGCAGATTTCAAGCTGTAGTGTACACATTGACTCCCATTTGGTCAGCAGTTTGCTTTTACCTGAGTTCATCTCAGCCTGTACCATGGAAAAGATTGTCGGGGAAGAGGGATCTTTAATCTTCCGGTATAGCATAGCAGAGGCCCTCGTTACTATTGACTCTAGAGATGAGAGAGAGAGAGTTCACATCTTATCAAGCCTAGCGGAGTGGAAGTCGGTAGATTCAAAACTGAACACCAGAAAAGGCTCTCTAGTCTGGGCCACAGAGAGTTGGGAAGAGATGGCATGGCGTCTACTCCATACGTGATAGTTGGAATAACTTTGCCCCGATAGAATTTGAGTAGGGGCATCAGAGAGAAGCAGCCATATTTTCTGTCCAGGATTTTTGCTTGTGAGATGAGTTTTCATTTTTGCGGAAAGATGTTGTTGCATTGCTGAATCTTTAACTGTGGAGTCTGAGGACCCCAAGATATTTAAATTCTGCCACTTGTTCGATTTTTTTTTTTTTTTTCCAGTCAGAAACTATGAGTTGATGTTCTTCTTTTTGAGGATTTTTTCAAACACCATGATCTTTGTTTTTTGTTTATTCACTTCTAGATCGTTGGTGTCACGCCCCCATCCACACTCCACTCTGACACACCCCGAAACCTGACCCCCACCACCACGAAAACACGGCAGGCACATAAAGCACACCAGGTCCCCACACGTGTCAGGACACGCTCTCACCTGCAGGCCTGCCGGCAAGGGGTTTGCCAGGAACATCAACGCCAACTTCTGCCTCGTTTCCCGTTTCGGCGTTGGCAGTTGCCGTGGAGACGCGCCACAGGCGTCCTGCAACGTCTCCGTTTCTGATGCCTGGGGAGCCCTTCTCAGCACGTTCGGTCACGTGACGGGTGACAGAATCACGGTCACGTGATCGCGGTTCAGCGTTCAAAAGCGACACGCTGACTGCCATTCAGCGCTTCACAGCTGATTCCTGTTCGGCATTCTACGGACTACGGACTAACCTTGCTACCTCGACCTCGGATTGATTTTTGGATACTGATTTGGTTCTTCCCCTCATTGTACTTTTGCGTGGAACTTGCTACCTCCTGGATACGACCTCGGCTCCTCTCTCGGATTGGTTTGGATTTTCTTTTTTGTACCTTTGCTGGAACTTGCTTTCTCCTGGACACGACCTCGGTTTACCCATCGTGCTGTTGGATTTCCCCTTTGTTACAGCTTTTGACTCTGTTCTTTGGGTCACGTACTATTCAGGACTCCTCTACCTGATTGGCTCATAGTTTCAAGCTTCCTGCATCAGGTGGTGACTTGACTACACCTTCTCAAGTGCCTTGCCAGACTGCCACCCTGTCGTCAACCTCTGCCGGCTGCCTCAGACAACATTCCCTACACCAACATTGGGTTCCGACCAACTACTCAGGGTAAGCCCCCTTGTAGATTCATTAAGTATTCGGGTCTGGGTTCGTGTTCATTATCTAACCCACTTGTTTGCCTTACAGTGGTCGGGGGGCATCTTCCGGCATTCCTAGTTCCGGCTGACGACATTCACCACCTGTGGCCTCAAGGATCGCTCGGGTAGTAACTTATTGTTTGCTCGAGTGGTACTTGGGGACGGAGGTATCATCGTCTACACGACCATCAAGTCTTGACAGTTGGCAGCTGTGTATTCAGTCAGTGAAATCAGCTGGCATTGTAGGCCAATTGGAGTCTGATCAAGTCGAATGAGATCGTCCGCATACAAGAGTCTTGGAATCTTCTCCTTGCCCAATTCTGGGGAGAAAGCTCGTGTCAAGGTTGTCGTTTCTTTATAATCCCCAAAGTGTGAAAGGAAAAGGGCCGGGGCAAAGGGACAACCCTGTTTGACCCCTCGGTTGGTTGGTATAACTGCCGAAAGAAGACCACTTGTATTCAGTCGCACCTGGACCGTAGTGGAGGCATGAAGAGCTTTAATTGGGTTCAAGATCTCCGGTGGGCAATCCCAGTTGGTGAGTTTTCCCCAGAGTTTCCTTCGATTGACTAAATCAAATGCCTGGGTAAGATCTGTGAATGCCAGATACAGGTTCCGATTTGCTTCCCGGACTTTTGCTTTTAGTATACTGAGAATGAAGATGTTGATGCTGGTTCCAACTCCCTTTTTGAACCCGGATAGAAGAGGGTCATTACAGGGTGCATTTTATGCCCATGAGTTGAAGTGTTCCAACAATAGGGATCCGTAGACCTTCCCTATGACATCAAGCAGAGCCACTGGGTGGAAATTCCTAGGGTGTCTTTTCTTCCTTTTTTGAATATGGCAATGATTACCGCTGATGTCCAAGAAGGCGGTATTGTGCTGTAAGTTGTACATTTTTGGAAAATCAGACTCAGCAAGTTTGTCCAGTCTTCAGGCGCAGATTTTAAGTTTTCGTTAGAGAGGCCGTCGGGCCCGGGAGCCCCCGATTTCTTTAGCTTGGATATTATGGGCAGGATTTCTGTTTTATCACAAAGATCGACCCAAGGTTCAATTGTCGGCGATAAAGGAGGCACAACAGAAGAATCTGGAGATCTGAACAGTGTTGAATAGAACCCAATCCATGTTGCTTCCGGGATGCTGTTTAGCATCGTTGAGTCTGCCTCTTTGGCCCGTGGATTGCTCAGTCTCCAAAACTCTCTAGAATTGCATTTCTGAATTTGTTCTAGCATAGCTTCAGAGTCTTTTTGATACAATGTTAGACGATGAGAACGTAACCAACTTTTGTAGGATCTCGTTGCCTCAATTGCATAGGTTCTGTTGGAAGCTGTTATTTCTTGCGGCAATTCTTTTTGCTCTACAAAGTGTATTTCACTGTGCCACCAGGAGGGCGTCGAAATTATGTGCATGGTGTGATAGCTCTGAATTTTGCAGCTGTGAGCATTTCATCATAGATCTGTAAGGTTCCAAAAGTGGTCTGCATCGACCTCCAAATCAGACACACTGCTTCCATATGAAGTTGTGATCGCTCAAATGTTTGCCCGGGTGACCCTCACCTGGTTGCCTTTACCTTCCGGTTCGATTCTTCCTGGATAGTGGGCTGATAGTGGTTTTGTAGAAGCCCATTTGATAGCCAGAAGATTGTGATCACTTTGGGTTGACTGATCAACACTGAATCCTGTCAGCCGAGCTAGGAGAAATTCAGAGGCAAAAATATAGTCTATAGTTGAGTACATCGAGCCCCGCTTCCATGTTGGTAAGTTGTTGGAATCAGGAAGTATGGTCGCTGTATTAAAAAGTTGTCTTGCAGTCATCAATTTGAGCCAAGCTGTTCCTTGTTTGCAGGGTTTGTACTGTGAGGGATCCGTAGATTCAGAGCCAGCCATCGGACATTTGATGTTCAGATCTCCGCAAACAATGACCTCACAGGCCCCTTGATCCAGATATACAGAGTCTAGTGTAGATGATACTATGTCGAACAGTGATTGCTTTACGATTCCAATAAATGGACATCACCAACAAGTAGGTGTGCGTATAATGCTCTTCCCCAGTCTCTTTACGCACCCAAGAGATTAGTACCGCCAGGACGAAGGGGGACTTCAGGATGATCTTGACTATTTCTAGTCCCGTACCCATCCGGACCGCAATCATTAGTCCTGAAGAGGCCCTTCCTTTATTTCCTGCTAGTGCTTCTGAAAAAGCAATCTCATATCCATCCAGTGTTGGTTTAGATTTTAGCCAAACCTCTTGAAGGCATAAAATGTCATGTTCCCATAAGTTGATGTCGCCAGGGATTGTTAAATGTAGGAACCCTCTTGTGTTCCAACTCGCCAGGGAGAGTAGTTGGTGCTCTTTGTCAGTATTGGTATGTGATGGTGGCTATTTATGTAGCCGAGTAGACACAGCTTTCGGTAACCAGGACCATGTTGGAGACTTAAGGTTTGGTCTGACCTGGGTCACCTTGTGATCCTCCTCTAGTGGTATGCTAGATTTTATACTGGTTATTGGACGAGGGGGAACCTCTTTCCCATGAGGTGATGATTGAACAGTGTCAGGCCTGTGGACTAATGATGGACTTGAAAGGAGATCTTCTCTTGATCTAGTGGGATGGTGGTGTTCAGTTGTATGTGTGGATTCCCTGGCGCAATCCTTTGACATCAAGTTCAGTTTTAGTTGGCCTGAGCAAGGTTAAATCAAAGCCTTGTTTGTATAGGACATCCGATGCGTCTGACAGCAAAGTGGTCACTCTGTCTGATGTTATATAGAGAAGACAAGAGGCCTTTTGACCCTCGTGGGAAGGTTCCACCGTTTTAAGACCTTCTGATTTGAGGTTTCTTAAAGTTGAAATAATGTGTAGCAAACTCATCATAGTACGTCTATTTAATACTAAGTATTTTTGGTTGCCAGTCCGTTGTCGTATTTTGAAAGAGGGACTCAACCTCTGCCTGTAGTGTTCTTGATACGACTTCTTCTGTTGATGAGAGTTATAGGTCGCCCTCACTTGTTGATTGTTGTCCTGGTGGTGGGTTCTCCGCTGCGGTTGCTTGTTGTCCTTAGTTTTGTCCAGTAATTCTGATTGATTGAGTGTGGACTCTCGAAGTATATTTTGGTTGTGGGCGTCGGAGAGGTGAATCCAAGTGAAGATAGTGTTGTGTGAACTCTTCAAAAGGCTTGTTGGTGTGGGCCGCTTTATTGCTCTGTAAGACTTTGAAGCGATCATTCAAGGTGGTGAAGCTTGAGAGGTCTCTGATGACGGTCTGTTGGAGGGGTGTCACACTGGGTGAGTGTTGGCTGTCGACGCTGGCATCTAGATGTTGGCTTAAATCCATCAAATCTTTGTGATTGAGGAAATCGGTAACTGATTTTGGCAACTGAGGAGCAGCTTCTGGTAATTTGTGGATATTTGAGGAGTTTGTTGGATCTATGTTCTTCCCCTCCAAGCTTTGATTTTTCTGAGGTAGAATCTCCTCCAATCGCTGTTCGGGTTGGCGAATCCCAGGAGTTGGCTTGAACAAAGGTGCCGTTTTAAGGCATATTTGTGAGGAAGACGGTTGTTGTTTGTTTCTCATGTCCAATATTGAGTCGAAAGATTTTTTTCCCTGATTTGGTCTTGTTCTTGTGTGATCTTTATGCCGGGGCATGTCATCTAAACACATCACATCGTTATCTCCAAGCTTGTTAATCCTAGAGTCGGGTCTAATTAGCGATGAGCTGTAAAGGCCTGCCAAGCTGCTGGAACCAGTTTTTGGTCTTGTCCCACAGTCCACGTGAGAGGCCTCGCACCGAAGTGTGTCGTGTGCTGTTGTTTGTGAGCTTGCGTCTGCCTTTGGGCCATCCTTGTTACTTTTTCTTGCCTCAGTTGAGGATTCCATAAACTCAGATTGGTACATTAGTATTGTATGTGGGAGATGCCGGCTGGATCATTTTTCCGTCTCTCCAGGGCATTGATGTAGCCTTCTAGGTATATGAGCTTTGAATTCATCATCGCGAAGATGGATGTATGATCTTTTAAAGAATCATTAATTGCCTCATATAACTTACAGAAGGGTGCCAGTGCAATAGTTACGGCAGACATGATGTACATGAAGTCTGCCTTTTTAGATGGGGTATCCTTTGGGATGCTATAAAATGTGTTGCTTAGTCTCCAATTAGCTGAAGATCTTGTTGGTGAAGAAGGCGGCCATAGCAGCAGGATTTGCTGGGTTTTGTGTTGCGGGGTGGCCGTCCGAGGGAAAACACCCTCCTGGGATTCTGACACCACCTCCTTCCTTTTGTCTGTCCCTTGAGCGCCAATACTAGTTTGGTCTGCCAAGTTAGTGGGCGTGGTCGCTAAATTTCTTTTCTCACAAGTTTGAGGCGATAGGATTTCGTTGTCTTGTGGGTTAAGATTGTTTTTATGCAATGGGCCTGATAGAGCGGTAGGCAGGCCTGTAAAGTCTAACTGGGAATTAGATTTCGGGCTTCCCAGAGGAGATTGAATTATCTGGTCGGACCCAAACGGATTTAAGTCTTCAATAGAGGGCTCGTTTTGAGATGGCAAGGGTGATGAAGATGGAATTGCCCCTGGCCGATTTTCTTGTATTTCAGCAATGGTTGGTAAGACTGCTGACGCAAGATTAGGAAGTTCTTTAGCTTGCTCTTTTTGTTGTTGTGGGGGTACTTGGACCCCACTGTATGGGATGTTCTTTTGGTGGCCTGATGATGCTTGAAAGTAAAGGTTCAAGAAGCGCTTCCAGCAAATTTGCGTCTGAGATTTCCCCCGGACCAGTTTGTTGTTGTTTTTTTTTTTTTTTTTGCTTGTCTTTGGAATAAAGTTTTCAGGGAATTTTCCAACCGCGAACTTGCAGATGGAGTTGTCATAATAATTGAATATGTGGGCTTTTTTGCTGTTGATCGCTTGTTGGTCGAAGGTAGATCAATTTTTTTTTTGTGATCAACCTAAATGGGATTCCATGTAGATGGCGATTATGTACCCCTGCTCTGTTGCCCTCTCTCAGATCTGTGGGCTTTAAAGATTCCCTTGCAGAGATCTGAGGCTGTAAGGGGGCCGAGGGGGAAAGAGTTGCTGCAGGTGAAGTTGTGTTACACTCACGAGGACATACTGAGAGCTTAAGATCCCCCTCAGGAACCTGTGCTTTACTTACTCCAGTCTGTTCCATTTCTTCACTTTCGGCTGATGGCAGTACCGATGTGTTATGGATCTGTGCCTTTGTAATGTTAAAAGAGACAGGCGTTGTAGTTTCGTCTGTAGCCACCAGATGGCTCTGTGGGGTGGCTGTGCTTGTTTAAGCACCTCGCCGCCCCAGAGTCTCTGGTTTGATCCTGAGAATGCTGATCCTGGAGCTGGCCCCCGCAGCTCCTCTTCCGGCGGGGCATGCTGGTCCACAATGCCTGTACCGGAGCCCGCAGTGCCGGCCGCGGCCCCCCCAGCTCTGACACGGGTGGCCCCCCCTCCTTCGAGGGACGGTTCCTCCGTGTCTTCCACCAGGAAGGGCTGAGACGAAGGCGCCGCGGCTCTGCTGATTTTCCCAAGGCAGCCGTCTTCATCAAAAGAATACTGCCGTGGGGAGACTTCCATGCAGCTCCGTTCCTCCGGTTGGCCGCGCTTGTCCGCAGTCACTGCGTCGGAGCCCGCGATGCCAGCCCACAGCCCCTCACAGCTTCCAACACATGAGGCCCCCCCTCCTTCGAGGGACGGATCCTCCGTGTCTTCCACAAGGAGGGACTGGGACAAAGGCGCCCGGGCTCCACTGCTTTTCTGATGGCAGCCGGCTTCCAACACGGGTTCACAGGCCCCCACCGTCTGATTGCTTCTGATGGCAACTTCCCCTGGCAAGATAGATCCGGACGTGGGCTCAAGCCAGCCCGCAGGTAAGAGTTTTTGTTTTTGTGCAGGTTGATTGATTTTCACAGTATGTTGTTGTGCGGCTAGTTTAGCTGATCTTTTTGATGGCATGTTTTGCAGTTTTCCTCCTGGCCGTTTTAAGGAGCCTGTACTAGATAGATTACTTGATTGTAGTATAGAAAGTACGTTGTTGGTGGGAGAGGATGATAAAGAGGGTGTGGAGGTACTGTCGGCCCAGGCACTCCGCAGCCTGCGAGGCTCATCTTCGCCTCCAGATGTATTGAGTCTCAAGTCCAGAGAATCTCTGCCGTCCGCCCCAGCCGCCATTAGACTGCCTCAGACTGCCCACTCTCACACCACTCCGCTTCGCTCCTGCTTGGAGGCTTTGTAGAAAATGGCGCCAAGACTGTAGTGTCCACAGAGAAAAGACTGTAGACTGCCTCAGACTGCCCATTCTCACACCATTCCGCTCCGCTCCTGCTTGGAGACTTTGTAGAAAATGGCGACAAGACTGTAGTGTTCACAGAGAAAAGACTGTAGACTGCCTCAGACTGCCCACTCTCACACCACTCTGTTACTTTCTATATTTTATTCAGTAGAACTGTAGCTTAATTGTAAAATCTACATTACCCAATTTTTCGTCTTGACAAATGAAAATGTGCCTTTAGGCTTGTGAAATAGTCATGGGTTCAATCCCAGCCTGTCAAGAAAGCCTGGTATGAGTATTCTGACCATAAAGATTCTGGGATTGATTTTGCCGCTGGTTGCATACACTGCCTACATCTGAATCCGAATGGTGTTGGAGGTTATGGTAACACATTTATGGCAGTATTGGAGTTGAATTTAAAATTCTTTCAGTGTTTTAATGCCAAGAAATTAAGTTTCCTCTAAATACACTCTTACGTGCACAGTAGTGGCCCGCGGTTTGTTTAAAAATTCTTACGCCTTTTGCTGTGATCACAAGTTTATTTCCTCTTTTCTCTCTAAATGAGCTCAAAGTGAGAGGTTTGGTAGGGGGATTGTGCTCTCGTTAGCTTAGGTGCATTAATTTGGAACAAAACTAGCCACTCTAGTGGTTTCATAATATGCGTGATAGTTTAATTTTGAAGCGCGAGTGCTGTTTGTACGCACGGATCGCTATCTGATTCGTGCATCTCTTTACCCTTGCTATGGCTTACATTAATTGGTCTAGCTTCCGACGTCCGTATTATTTGGTCCGCGTTCAAAAGCGGACTGAAAGTGATACCTAATGTGTTGTCTTTGCAGTCCCCTAGCAACCGCCGTAGCCCTTCTTTCATGTTTATTTTGGCCACCATCTTGTGAGTGTCAACTACCTTTTCTCGAATGGCATGATCAACTTAAGTCCCTTTTTAATTATTAGCTAGTCTCATGCTGGAGTAGTATATCTTGTCTTAATTGTGCATGTTTCCAATCTCGTGGAGTATTACATTGCGAGATTGTCCTCAACCCTTGTGGTATTTTGTTATTGAGTATATCGTGACACATTTATGTAATTTTCAACATCATTCCTAAGTTTCTTTTTAATTGCTCATATGTTATGTTGCTTCGATCTACTCCCTTTTATTATTTCAGAAACCTGCCAAACCGTATATATGAAGCACAAGTGTGGGGACTCAAGCATATAATCCTAATTTTGTTCTCTTGGGGAAGGTGCTCTCCCTTATACTTAAATTGATAACTGAATGAATATATACATTATAATTTTGATATGCAACCTTAACTAACTTTATGAACCAGTATTCAATATTCATTGGACAAGATTTATAGAAATGAGGACATCTCATTGTCTGAATTTAAACTTTTCTTCACCGTCCGGAATTGACAGATTAGTTTCGCTTCTTCTTGTCTCAATTTAAGTTCTTGATTTCCTCCCCTGGGTCCAAGTTTTACTTTCCTTAGGCCCAGGAACCTGATGGTTTTCTTGTCACTCAGCTTGTGATTTGTTTGCCAGTGATGTGCTAGTGGTTGGGTGACATCCTGGCTTCCAATAATTGACATATGCTCTCTAATTCTTACTGTTAGCTCCCTGATAGTGCTTCCTATGTACATTAGTTCACACTGACATGTGATGGCGTAAATGACATATTTAGATTTACAATGTATACAATCAGTAATTTTGTGTTTGATTCCAAACTTGTCCTTAAAAACTCAACATGTTCTTCAGTGTTCGTGCTCGTCTGAAAATAACTGATGCGCTATCTTCAATTAGATCTTTAATATGTGGATCTAAACAGGTGCTAGTTTCTCTTTAGAATCTCTCAAAATTGAGTTGTTTGCACAATAAGTTGTAATGAAGCGTATTTGTTCTTGTTTGCAGACTTTCAGCTTGTTTGGGGTTAAGGTAGCTTCTCTATTCAATTTTCTCGCTTGACCACGTGCTTTCGCTATGCTTCTTCTGGCATAGCCTCTTGCAGTAAATCCGGATGTAAACAGATCATATTCTTCATCAAAAGATTTTTGTTCCGTACATTTCCTCCTTGCTCGTATATATTCTCCTTTGGGAAAATTCTTAATTACAGGGTGTTAGGGAGAATTCTCTCTTTAGGCTGAATTTCCTAACCTAGTGAGTCCCCCAGCAGCTTTGCTGGATTTCTGGAGTTTGTTTTTTTCTCCTGCCAAGAGAGACTCTTTTTCTCCCACTCTTGGACATGATTTATGGTGTTCCTTTGACTGTTAATGTGTTTTTTGGGCTATGGGGCCCTTTACTCCATAGGGTCTCATGTGTTTTTACGGTGTGTGTTACACAGCACCCTCCGTGCAGTAACACAGGGGTGTCATAGTGACACCGGACCATAGACTCCATACCCTGGGACTGACTTCTGTCTCCCAGGGCATGTAAAGTCACCATTGGCTTTACTAGTCCCAAATTATTAACAGAAACCAGTACAAACCATCATATTGTGGACGTACTGGTTGGGGCAATTTGATTGCCCCGGGGTCTGTTAGTCGAGGGGGCACGTCTCCGCCCCCCCTGATCGATTTTTGGCTGGTGGCAGTGGAAACTACTTTTTATATTCGACCGCAAATATTTCCCTATGGGATTTTCCCATTGTTCGAGGCTACCAACTTTAATTATTTAATTCTCATAGCCTCGAACATACCGCCGGTTTATTTATTTAACATTAATTCACCGGTTGGTATTTTTTGCCAGGACTCAATTCTAAAATGGCGTTTGTGTTCTCTTCTGTGACTCCAACCCAAGTCGAGCCCTTTGTTCCACTTTTTGTCGGGCTTCTCCACAGACCTACCACAACGACACCACCAACCAGTGGAGCCCTGCGGAACTGACTCACCACTTCCCGACGATAGAGAAGATCTCCAGGCTGGAGAGGCTTCTTCCCCTGACTGGTGGGCACGTTTACCTTCTTTCTTCGCACCCCAGACCGGTTTGTGGTCGAATTGCCCGTGCCAAGCACCCCGGCAACCGGATAGCCACTTACCACTGAACCGCAAATCAACGGACCGCTCCTTGTACCTGAGAAACTCTGCGGCTGGTTTCTTCCCTGGCAGTACAACGGACTCCTGTCTTCCTCCCCGACGAGATCCTCTTCCCCCGGACGAAGCACCGACTTGCATCTGCTGCCAGGAACAACTGCCCCTGCTGGAGTATTCTCGCCACTTTAAGGTACAGTGTCCGCCAGGCCTCCCTTTCTAAAGATTGCTACAAGGTAATAATAACCCCTTAACCTTCTGGACTGGGCTGCCCGCCTTGACCCTCTAACTGGTCTCTTTCTTTGGTCCAACCCTTTTTGAACCATTACAAGACTTTTGTGTACTGCAACCGTGTGACCTTGGACACATTTCGTTTGATCCTCTTAAAGTGGATCCGGCCTACTGACTCTAAACTCACGGTGTTACTTTGCCTTCCTCTCTTGTTGTGTTCCTGAAAAAGTGTTTGGATCTGTTTCAATTTATTCTCTGCTTTTCTCTCCCTTTTTTAAAAACAAATTATTAGAGTGCCATCTACGTTAAGCGCTCACCGCTGTCTGAAAATAAGTGGGGCTTTACTTAAGACTTGTCTAATATTCTTTTAAGGGAGTGTATATCTTTTAGTGACCGTGTTTTTGAATTGCTTACTATTAGTGCCTGTGTGTTTTTCTAGATGTGGTTTTAAATAAATAATTATATCTCTTTTACACCAAGCCCTGGTCAGTGTTTACTTATTCTATTGTGTTCCCTTGACCTATTGTGAATACTCTGTATACTGCCTAACTCTTCTTGAGGGGGAAGTCTGACTGCTCAGCCACAGCTACCAAGTGAATCTGTGTGGTACAGACTGCTACCAAGTGGGTTTACTGCCAAACACCTGTAGTCCTAAATGTTTTGCAGTGGTCCCAGAGGGAACTGCACAGGCTCTGCCTAACAGATTGTAGTGACAACTCATCGCGAACAACGTTGAGTTGGCTTCTGTTTCCTTCCTGTAGGTTCTTGTCTTGATTTGATTGTTGGTGACATAAATGGTTAAATCCAAAAACTTAATCTCAGATGTGCTAGTATTCCCAGTCAATTCTATTCCTAGTGGATTATAATTTGCTCTTCCTCTGAATTCTTCCAAATCGACATCCTTTCTTTTCCAAATTAACAGGACATCCTCTATAAACCGGATCCATAGTATAATTTTCTCATCATAAGCTTCATCTTTATATATATATATATATATATATACATATATGTTTGTCTTCATACATGGACATCACTAGGTTGGCTAGTGCTGGGGCATATCTAATGCCCATGGCCACACCTCTTGTTTGTCTGTAGTATTCACCATTGAATAGAAAAACATTGGGCTTCATTACGAGTCCGGCGGTAACCGAGGCGGTAAAACCGCCTGGTTACTGCCGGACTCGCATTACCATTCCGCCTCCGTGATTCCCGGAATTACCGGGGCATTACAACCCCGGTTTTCCAGGAATCACGGAGGCGGAATGATGTTAATTCCCATTCCCATCGAGTCCTATGGGACTCGATGGGAATGGGGATCATGGAAACACCGTCAGCATCTCGTAATGCTGCCGGTGTTTCCTCGACCGCCTGCAGGTGGGCGGTGTTAAACCCGCCAGGTCAAACCTGGCGGGAACATCACCTCCCGCCTGCACGAGTCGGGATCAGGCGGTCCGGAAACAACGGTGGCGGCGGGTTTACCGCCACCGTTATTTCTGGACCGCCTGATTTGTAATGAGGCCCATTGTTTTGTAAAGTTAGTACCAACATTTCTTTCAACATTTTCACAGATTGATAATTAAATGCTGTTTCTTGGGAAAATGTGTACTCAATTGCTTCCAGTGCTGTTTAAACCTAGGTGGATCACGGGAAGGGTAACTATCCCTTCTCCTGTAGTACCCTGGATATGGTGAATTTTGGTAACCCTTTGCCTCCCCTCTCCCGAATTGAGTTGTCTGGTTTCCTGAAAGCGGGGAAAGAAAGGAAGGTTGTCCTGCAGGTTGGGGTTTTGTGAGTACCGGGGAAAGAAACTTAACCCAGCATTTCGGGGTTTACTGCCCTCCTGCGGGAGGTTAAGAGGGAAGTTTCCCGGGGCGTACTTACCTGATTGAATCACCCCCCTTGGGCTGGGGGAGTCCATACATACCCCAAGATTGGTCGGTTACCCTTGTATCTGGGACTTATATAATCAAGGGAGTTAGGGGTCCCTTTGGTGGGATTACCTCCCTGACCGCCACCTCTTTGTAATTGGCCTGAAGGCCTTCTGGGTCTCTGATTTTGCTGTTTTTGTGTAGGTAAATTGTTAGGCTCCCCCATCTCTAGCTCTAAAATGGGGGGCACCTTCACCTCCGTTACCTTAGCAGCAGCAGGGGTGTTGGCTGGCTTGGGGTTTTTGGTCTGATTTTTGTTTTCTGCAGGTTTTTGGACTTCATAAATGCGGGTCGCCTGCTCTATCACCCAGTCCAAAGATCTTTTATCGTGGAAATCCCTCACCAGCTGGGTCATGATATACTTTGGGAGCGCATGAAAGAAGGTAGTTATAAATTCCCTGCTGTCCATGCACACCCTCCTAGTGGTTTGTGCAAAGGTGCATTTTAGCTCCTGCACACATTCACGTGGGGCCAGATCTTCCCCGCACTGCAAATTTTAGGCCGCCTTGCATGCCTCTTGAGGGTTTCTGTGGGTGGAAAAGTGTTTCAAGATGGCTGCCCTGTAGGTGGCCCATCTTGAATGGTTCTAGTTCTCCAGTCCAGCAAAGAAGCTGGAATACTCTGGAGAGAACGTCCACTTAGCATACTCTATGTAGTTCTGGTTGTCTTTAAGGTGGAAAGTGTCCATCATCTGCTCATAGAGTTCCAAATGTTCCCAGACAGAATTGTTAGGGAGAATTCTCCAGAATGGCTAATTTCCCTTACCTACTGAGTCCCTCAGCAGCTTTGCTGGATTTCTAGAATTTATTTGTGTTCACCTGGTAACAGTGTGAGCCTTTTTCTTCCCACTCTTGCATGTGTTTTGCTATGTGTTTAACATTTTTGTGTTCATAGACTGTGGAGGCCCACCTACTCCACAGGCATCATTTTTTTACTGTGTGTCACACAGCACTTTAGTGCAGTGACACAGGATTGTCTTTTTCAGACTTCCCACTTTAAACTCCATTTTGTGGGACTGACTACTGTCTCCCCGAACATGTAAAGTTGCCATTGACTTTATTAGTCTTTTTAAATTCACAGACCCAGTACAACCTATCTTACATAGAATACTTGAAAGGGTTTATTGTTATCCCTTTTTCTGTCTCTCATGGAACGTTATTTTCGTTCCCCTTTCTTTAAGATTTGGCTGGTGGCAGTGCTATCTACCATATTTTTCCTACCTCGCTCTATGAAAATAGCCTTGGTACTGTTTTAGCCTACATTAGTAGCCTCAAACTTTAATCTGCATTTACTTTTATTTGGTTCCGGCTGGGTTTATTCACTATTTCTTTTTGTAAAGGTCTTTCTCGTGTTTTACTCTGCGTGCCAAACCAGGTTTGGTTCCTTTGTTTGGCGGGCTTCTGTACAGAAGCCCTCCTTAGGCGCCTGAGAGTCTGGGTAGACAGGATGTGAGGTAGGGGTTTTAGGACCCCTGCACAGGGTTCCCTTGGAAACCCAAGTTGCACTCTTGTTTGATTGGCTAGGTGACTGTCCTGCCAGGACAGCCACCCTGCTGTGTGATTGACAGCCAGTCTGTGTGAATGGGGGAAAACTGCATATAAAGCAGGTGTCTGGGATTTGGAAGGCAGAGTCGCCACTGGATCGAGAGAACTGAAGAGAAGCTTAAGAAAGAGGACCACGACTGAACCTCACGGTGAAGCCCTGCTGCGGGTCCGACTCTCCAAACTTCGACGACAGAGAAGATCTGCAAGGAATCTTCTTCCCTTGAGCTGGTGGGACCAACCAGTTTGCCAAACAACATGCAAGGCCTACCTCCCCATGTCAAATTTCCTGTGCACAGCTGCAGTGAACCGGAAAGCCAGTAGGACCGGACCCTGTTTGGGTTTTAAGGAGCTCACCTTTTATTCATTGCTTTGCTCTGCTGGCTTTTTCCCTGGGCAGTGCAGGACCCTCCAGTCTTCCTTTTTCGTGTCAGTGTGACAGTCGCTTTAGGAACCGTGAGACTGCAGGATCTGCCAGGAACCTCTGCCTCAGCAACAGCATTCTTCTTCTTTTAAAGTGCTATTTAAGTACCGTTCCGTCCGACTGCGGTGAAAGTGTTTTAAATCTTTCGCCAATCTGAGGGCTTGTCCTTCTCTACTCTTTTGTAACTTTTCCTCCGACCAACTTTGTTTCAAACTCTTGGCAAAGACTTAACCGCAAACTACTGTGAACTGTGTGATCCTCTGCAAAGACTCGGAACCATTAACATTGGCCCAGGCCTATTGATTTGAATCCTCATTGTTGCAAGCCTTTTCTAGATTGTCCTCCCTACTTACTTGTTGGTGCTGCTTAATTTTGTATAACCTTGTCTTTCCCTCCCTTTTTAAATTGCTGGAGTGCCATTTTGCTCACACTTCTTTTGAGCTTAACTTGTCCAGAATTGATTTTTCTGCTGCTTTATTTAGTGAACTGTTTTACAAATGAATGTGTAAATAAATGTATATTCTTTTACTCAGAAACCTTGAGTCAGTGTTTGTTTGAACCATAGTAATTGCTGTCCTTTGTGTAACTTCTGATACTGGTCACTTTACTCTTGAGATAAGTCTGGCTGCTCAGCCATCGCTACCACTTAACTATGTAGTACAGGCTTGTACCAAAGATGAATTTGTACTGTCACTTGTAGTCTTAATTGTGTGTGGTGTTCCCAAAGGGTACTGCATATGATTCTGCCTAACAAGAATATTTAGCATTTTTGTGGTATGGGGTTATGAAACTCCTAATGGCCTTAATCTGCCTAATGGGGTCTTTTTTCCATAACTCTCTTTAATTTATTTGCCTTCTTTGGCTTTGTCACCCGAGTCCACTCACCCTCAGAATCAGATGCGCTGCTATTTGAAGTCCCCTCATAATCATCTAGGTGCTCCCGGATTCTTTGAGCTTGGGAGAGGCTCGCAGAATGGTGGGGCCTAGTTTCTACTCCCCTGTGGCACACAGGAGAGTAGTCTTCTGACTCCTTCCTGCTTCTAGGGTTGGCGGAGGATCCCCCACCCCTCTGTCCTGATTGGGTGGAGGTCTTCAGGATGCTCTTTTGGAGCCTCTTTACCTGTTGTTCCTGTGCAAATTAAACCAACTGGTCCCTTTGGAGGTAGTGATTCTGCAGATCTGATTCCCTGACCTTCTCATAGGTGGTTTCCTGGTCAGAGGCATCAGCCTTTATATTTTTGTACCTGTACAGGGACGCCCTTCTATCAATTTCTGGGGCACGCTGACCTGTCAGCTCCATTATACTCGGCCTATTTAATTCTGATGGCCTCATGGTTTCGGCTCATGTGAACCAGTAGCCATGAAGTCAGCAGTGCACAAAGTGTTAAATGGTTTTGAGTCCCTTAGTACAGAGGTCATCATACTATAATCAGGGGTTGCCCTTTACCTCTCTACCCTTACAGAGTCCCTCCAGTTGGTATTAGGTCTAGAATACTCTTTCTCCAACCTTGCTAGCTTTTTCTTCTCAGCCCTTATCTCTTGATAATAGGCAAAGATCTGAGCCTTTTGCTCGGCTATTAGAGTTTTACTGGCCTCTATTACCCGCTCTTGAGCTGCCACTTGTTTGTGGAATCCATCATTCTCCTCACAGAGGGCCTCATTGTCTCTCTGCGCTTCCTGTATAGTTTGGACACCCTGAGCTAATTTTTGTTGCAGGAGACTCGCCTCCTGAGTTTGTCCATTTTTGGTTTGGGTGTTCTCCTCCAGAGCACCTTCTAACCGTCTGGCGTGCTCCAGTAGCTTTCCATATTCTGTTTTGAGTTCATTTAGTTTCTGGAGGCCTAACTCACTTTCCTGTAACTCTGTTTTTAAATTACTTACTTCCTGACACAGGGCATCTTTCTCCTGATTTAGAATGCCTCTCTGTTCAGCCAGGTCATCCCTTTGCTGCTTGATGGCATTTCATTTTTGGTGCTCTTGATCAAAGTTAGTCTGCAGGTGAAGCTCAATATTTATTAATTCCTTGCTCTCCCCTTCCAATTTGTCAACCTGTTTTAATAAAGTGGTTATCTGGTCTGAACAGGCTATGTTATATGTTATTTGTTGTTTTAATTTCAGTTTACCCTCTTCCAAAGAGTCAACCTTTTCTTGACACTTTTTCGACATTTAATTGGGCCTCTTGGTCTACATTATTCTGCTGTTGGAGAGACAAGTCCCCTTTTAGCTTTTTTAATGTAATCTCCAGACTCTGCCTCAGAATCTTGGCTCTTCTGCTATTTTTGTTCTGCTAATTTCAGTTCAGTCTGGATTTGAGCTAAAAGTTCGGATTGATTTTGTGCAAGAGTTTTATTTTCCTCATGCTTTTCCTGCATCACTCCCATATGAAGATGCATATAGGTCGCAATTCTGACAACTTTAGTCTGTTCCTCTTTAATTTTCTGAGTCCTGTATAACCCACTCAGGGCTTGGTGTAATAGGCCACCGTCCTGCCATGTGTCCATGTCTATGGCGGTGACCTGTTGCGTTTTTTATTCTAGCCAGACTTTTTCATCTTGTTCTGGCCATTGCCCCCTGACAAATAGTTTGTGCAGAAGGTGCCCCCTAGCTATGTTGATCTCTATTTTTGGATAGTGTTCTTTCTTTATTAATATATTTATGTAAGGGTAATCTGTATTCTACTGCTTTTTGTCCATTTTTGGGGATTATTTAGCTTACATTTTATACACAGGCCTGGTACTTAGGATTTTTGTTTTTGGGGGGATGCTTCTACAGTGTAACCCAGTATTCCAACTACACAAAGTATCACTACCTTGCAGGTTAGTCTGCTGCGTTAGGCTGTCACGGGTGAATAAACAAGCTTGATCCCCGACTCAAGACCCCAATTTGTTAAGGACTTTAAATCGGCGTCACTCACTGGACAAGGACACTTGGTCTTGGCCTGGGATGTGGTGCTCAAAGGGAATGCTTTATCTATAATTTATTCAAATTGAGCCGATACCCGACCCGTCTCGCAACCCCTTTTACAAATATCCCGGGTCACAATGGACCATGAACCAGGCCGGTTGGTGAAATACAATATTTATTTATTCTTAGAATTCACAAAAATCACACATTTTAATATTGGGCAGCAATCACAATTGGGGTGCTAATTACAATGAAAATGGAACCAATGCACTTGGTTAGCCTTCTAGTAAAACATAACCAAAGCACAATTTAATATGAGCACTTTTTGAATTCGGATAGCACCCAAGTTAAGGTTTCCCCCTGCAATGTTCCCTCAACCCACAAATAACCAAATTCTGAGTGGATAGAAAGAAGCATCAGGTTGTTGAGGATAAGAGGCAGCGAACAGAATCAAAATCTGATTTTAAACCCTTTTGTAATAGCATGAAATGACACTCGGAAATTGACAAATAATTAATGTGCGGTTAAATGTTTGAGACAAATAGGACTTCTCACGACAACAGTAATGCATAAACCCTAGCAATCACAAGGCAAGGGATCAACAAGAAGCATACACACAATTCAAAAACAAGTGGAAAATTAGAATATGCTGCAGCTGAATGACACGTTGGAAAGTTGCAATTTTCTCAATTGCCGTTTAAAATGACACAAATGAATTTGAGGAAAAACTGGTGAAATACTTGAATTCTCAATGTGGTTTTTGGGCTGGGGGATAGATCTATATGACAGGGACAATACAGAGGTGACAATAGGTCTCTAGCTAGTGATTTGAGAGAGATTTGGAAGGTAGAGTGAGGTTCCTTTTTAGGAAAAT
The DNA here is from genome assembly GCF_040938575.1 of Ambystoma mexicanum. Lineage (NCBI taxonomy): Eukaryota > Metazoa > Chordata > Amphibia > Caudata > Ambystomatidae > Ambystoma > Ambystoma mexicanum. Next base: position 1,329,388,392 of record NC_090922.1, read on the forward strand.
ATAGCAGTGAAAAAGAGAAAATTGGTTTTAAAATGAGACACATTTTACTTAAACTAGATTTAATGGTTAAGAAAAGAGGAACGTCGCCCCTGAATAGAAGTTACGCTGCAGTTGTAACCCTTCATGCAGTGTACCTCTTTTCTTTCGGGAAAATTAATTTATTTAAACACAATATCGCTAATGACTTATGATCTTTGCAAGACAGAAATGTGGCACTAACGCTTGGCGATCAAGGGCAAGAGGCACAGAGAATTCTGACAGTTGGACAAGTTATCAGGATATAGATAGGGTTGCTTAGAGAGTGGAACAAAGACAAGCGGGTCAAGATGGAGTAGACTATGTGTTATGGGATGTGGGATACTCAGTCCACGCTTGGGTTTGAGAATTTTGGAAGAGTCAGCAGGGTTCTGGTCACTGCATCGCTCGGGTCCCCATGTAGCAGACTCTCCTAGCAAAAGACAGCTGGGCAAAGGTCTGGTCACCGAATGGCAAGTACAGCTGGGCAATTTTGGACACTGGATGGCACATGTAGTGGACAAGACGGTCTGGTCTCTGGATGCTAAGGTACCACAGCCTTTCTCCTTTTTAATGGAATTTAAGTGGGATTTTCAACTTTGCTTTAGCCTTGTAGTAGAATCTGGAGTCTGGCAGGATGAATGTGGGAGATCAGGAACACCGGCACAGGAAATTCAGGAGAGAGTCTGTGTCTGGAGCTCTGTAAACAACTCTTATTTATAGAGCATGGTGACATCACAGAATTATTGGTGGGCAGAACTGAGCTAGGCCTACCTCCAAAATAGGGATAGGACAATCAATGTTGGTTGCCTCCTCGAGGATGAGCCCCAGTTTGAGGTTGCATTTTATGAGGTAATAAGCCAACAGTCCTTTTTGCCAAAAATCAGTCATAACCTAATTTACACATTTATACATTTGTGGCACTTTAACCAATCACATGGCCAGATTACATATTGTAGGTAGAGCATAGCAGACCAATCCTCATGGTGGTGGGATCTTGTTTTGCCTTTCTACCAGTATTTCACACTTTTGAATTATATTACTTAAAATTCTATAACTTTATACATGGGTGTGGATTATCATTAGGCATGTAAGTATTAAAATTTACAATGGCATCATGGATACTTTCCCTATAATACCCAATTCTCTGCCATTTCTATTCTCCATGTGTCAGTGAAGTCTATGACGTCTTAAATGAAAGCCCATAAAATCACATTTAAACTGTTTACTTTTCACATTTTTGCAAAGTCTTTTGCCAAAGATAAGTCTTGCAAGTTTTATTTATAAAATAGTCAGTTTTCCAACCTAGCAATTATCACTTTCGTGTCCTGTAAGTTTATGGTGGTTCCCTTTTGGGGAAGCCTTAGCTCTGCCAACAGGAAGAACCTCTTTTGGGAGCTTGCAAAATCCAGCCCAGGCAGTTTAACAGTTTTCTTTTTCTTTTCTTTTATTTTGTTCCGAATTAAAACAGTCTATAGGTGTTTCCCCAGCATCAAACCATACCCTTTACATTTCTAGGCACGAACAAGCTTTCATTCAACATTGTACTTATTAAAAACAGGCGTTTTTTTCCTCTTGTTTGTAAAAAGCCCATTCCGCCACATGTGGTGAGTGAAATCTGGTATATTCCTTTCAAATTTGGTTTTGCTCTTCCACCTGGATTCCCACATATTTTTGTAGCCTTAGTCAGCTTGTTTTACACAACAGTCTGTACAAGGCAAAAGTCTTCATGAAATTGACATGTGCACAGAAAGCTCAGATTTTCTTTTCAAGCAGTGATTTTTGACATTTCGTAGCAAAATTTAAGCGTTTCTCAGATTTGGCTGGCACAGCCTGTCTTTCAGGAATAAGGCTCTTTTCTGATGGAGCACAATGTGAATATGGGGCATGACGGAGTCTTTTTGATAAAGGTAGTGTGATGAAGAGCAGGGAAAATTAGCATCAGAGCAGAATCATTTTAAAGGTGAAATGTTCCCTTTTTCCCATGGGAATTTTGGGCTTGCAGCAAAACAGACCTGCTTTTTCCCTCCATTTCTTTAAAACAAACAAGAACACACCCATTTAGCCTTTCTCGGGGTGCTCCCTGTTCCATCTTGCCCAATGGCGCTTGGCAAAACAGTGCAGCCATGCTTTTGTCGCTGCAAAACACAGTTTGGGTGCAATGGTGCTCACAGGAGCCAGCGCAGCCATTTTCCTGGTTCTGCTGAAGTGCAACTTGGTGATGTGGGGGGGGGGAAGTACTGCTGAGTGGGTAAATATAACCCACAGCGCTGGGTGTCCGCGTCAACAATCGGGACTCGACCACGGCTGGCTCTCGGATCTTTGTTGACGTCTGAGGACTTTAGGTGGCTGGGAAACCCACCTGCAGATTCTCCTCGGCCGTCGACGACCTCTACTTTCCCTGGCAGGACAAAGCAGTAGACGGTGATGGCAAGGGAGCCCTTTGTTTCAAATGTTTTAGGCAAAGGTGAAGCATTTCCGCTCCTGTCGTTGAGCAGCACGGCGTGAAGCTGACCCCACTTCTGGTCAACATTACAACGGGCTTGCACTGGTCACGATGATCCTCCAAACTCTTGTAGACGACGATGAACTTCGATGGCCTCTATGTCCGGGTGCTTTACTTCAGGTTCTCGGCAGACCCCGTCTCCGGTCGGCAGCCTTTCGAGGACTGACTTCCAGGGCGCCTTGAAGAAGATAAGCTTTTGCACGATGTTCCCTCGTACCTTGGGAAGAGGTCTCATAGCCAGGTTCTCTCTCGGATCAGTCCTTGACAGACACAGCAGCTTTCAGATTGGTGAAGGAAAGCAGCCACAATACTTCTTCTTCCAGCTGGGTTTCAAGGATAAGCAACTTTAAGTTTCAACTTCAGCTTCTGAACAATTCTGGTCAGTGAGAGGTCGCCAGATATACTGTTCGGTCTCTCATTCACACTGCTGAGCCAGGCTCAGGCAACCAGTCATTCAGAAGGGCATTCATCCAGGCAGCCAATCAAGCTCACAGTGCATTCAGGCCGTTCAACTCCACCCAGACAACCATAACAAGGAATGTGGATTGGGGCAAGCACCCAGCCTTTCAGCACACCACACTGCATTCATGTCTGTTTCGGGCAGGGCTATCTCATTGTCTCACACACACAGATACAAGACACCTACAACATGAAGTGCATATTCGTCACGCACTCCATTCACCCAGCTCCCACCCCAAGGTCGTACCCACAGAATACAGTCATTGAGAAGGTTCCAGCCAGTCTGGCCTGGACTTCCCCACAATACCATATATGGTTCTTCCACCCAACAGCCAGTCATGGGAAGGACAGAGTCAGGGAAAACAAGGTAACAGGTAATCGAAACCAAGAGGCCACGAGGGCCATCTTGTCCCCTAACAGGAATCAACAGATTTCTATGGCAGGGTTTAAGTATCCCAAAATGGAGGATACTCGGAGCACCTGTCAAATTTAGCACAGAGCTGCCACCAGCCCATACCCTGCTGTGTGGGCCACACACAGGTGCCCAAAAACATACACTAGGGTTACAGGATTGAACCCCCACCCATGGGTGCCATAAAGGTATCCCAAGGGTCTGTTCACCACAACCAAAAAGGGGAAGAGTCGCATTGCCAGGTGTCCCAACGGGCCTCCTGTGCAGAAAACACTGAACACACATGATAAGGGAGTACAGGACAAGGACATGTAGGCCCTGTCCCTCCAATGCATTTCCAGCATCACATTATGCCAGTTTGGTGATGTATTGTACTAGCACACACTGACCTACATGTATTTGCCCTATTAGGATTTTTGGATCAATTACATATTTTGGTGGTCGTAGGGATTTCTACTTGACTCCCTCTGCTATTGCAACCCTTTTTGGCTCATTCAGTATATGGTCCTGGGTTGCCATAAGGTTTCCAGTCCGAAGGGTGCTCCCTAAGCTTCCCATTTGTGCCCTACATTGGCTTTAGGGGTGGGCTGGTGGCAGCCATTACTTAGTTTTGGCTTCACCAAAGGTTCAAGCCATTTTACCACATTGCTAGCCGAATATACCATTTTGGTAGCCTTTTGAGATACCAATGTATTTTCTAAGTCGTGCTGCTGCATTTTTGTTTTAGGGACTTCCTTGGTACTAGCCAACCACCAGGTAAGATTAAAATCTCTATTCTGCACACATGGGTTCTTTGTGAGTGCATAATGGCAGCCTCTATATGGTTTTTTAGTGGTTTTGACCAGTCTAGGTCCCTCGTATTACCATATCACACCCTGTGGGGGTTGTGTGTGTTGAGCGACAGATTCAGAGGCCAAACAGATGGTCTAGCCTCCTGGTACTTGAGGGGAAACCCTGTACTTAAGCTCTCTTGCTACTATAATTTTTGGAAGAGCAGGTCTGCTGACTTGCTGATGGATTTCCGTCCGTTGCTGCAATTTTAGGAACACATTTGGCCACAATGTCAGGGTGCTGTGCTCAAGGCAGATATCCACGTTGGATTTTCTGCTTTGGGACCTCCATCCTGAGCCTCTTCTGTCCCCCTTCTGACTTCACTTGTGTTTTGCGTCAAGCTTTCCGTGCTGGGACCCTCTCGGCCATTCTGCTGTGGTTGTGGAATTCCCACACCTAGACCTGTTGGTGTCACTGACCCTGCCCCCTCCTGCGCTGCACAAACTGGGCTGCTGCATTGTGCACGCGCCACATCAAACTGTCATGGCCAGAAATAGCAACTGCAATGCTCAAATGTCACCACAGCTCTGTGCCATTCGGTGCCGCACCACAGGAGCACCAACTACGAGCTGTGTGCCAGACATTGCTGCACTACTGTATCAAGCGTGCCTCCCTAAACCTACACACTGTTTGATTGGATTGCTCACTGTAGCTATATGGCACTAAATTGTAATCATGTGCCACCAGTTTGCTGTATTGCTATAAATATGTAACAGTGTAATATTACACTATAGATACATGTTTGACACTGTAGCATTGGATCGCTCACTGTAACTGTATGGCACTAAACTGTAATTGCGTGCCACGAGTTTGTATTACTATAACCACGTAACTGTGTACTGTGCTGTTACACTATAGACAAATATGAGCCATGCGTTCCCCGCTCCCCAGCCCTCATGCCAGCATGCACCAATGCTGCCTGCAAACCCCATGGCCTGACTAGCCCGCTTAGAGCCTCCCCTGAGCACAAACAGAAGCCAAGTGCATACAATAATTATGAATAACCCCTGGTCTGCCTCTCCCATAATCTGCTATTGGAACTGCCAATACAAATACATTTTCATGTACGACTGGGGGGTGTGGCTTAACAGCCATACATTGAGGAAGCAGACCTTCAGAGCTCTGAGAGATCCTGCCCTTAAATCCATCAAACCGGTCTGTTTTGCATTGGAAATCGAGTGAAAGGTGTCGGAAACATAGGGGAACAGACGGGCCGAGAAACCGCTGAGCGGAGGGTGGCAGCACTAGCAGCAGCAATGGGCAAGATACCGGGAAGAAGGAGGCGCGAGTCCCCGGTCAGCCCGATAGTGCGGGAATCCACGAAGAAGACTACAGGCAGCAGAGAGGGAACGAACAAGGCCCTGGAGGCAAGAGCGTACAGCAAAACGAGCTGCTCGAGGAGAACAGCAAAAGGAAGCGAGCAGCGGCCCCCCACTAGGGCCCCCCCTCTCCATCCGTGGCAAGGGAAAAAGTGGGAAGGGGGAAGGGAGGAACAATGGAGACAGGCGCCGGGATGGACACTGAGAGGAACGCTGTGGATCCAGCTAAGCACCTCAGGCATGTGAACATCACGCGGACCGGGAGAACAACTCGCCACGAAACAGCCATGCGCCACGGAGAACCCTCTTGGGGACGTACAGCACAATTAAGGTACCGGATAGATAGATGGGATAAAGAGCCAGGCGGCGGGGGACAAGCATGGGGCACTGCCTACGCGCATCATAAAAAATAAAAAGGCGCGCACCTGTCGCAAATAGGCACCCCCCGCAAATAGGCACCCCTGCTTAAAACCAAGAGGACATTAGTGCGGCAAAGCTGGAAGCTTGCCCCACGGAAGACGTTAATCCTTGATGTAACCCTCACCCTGGACAGTGCATGAAAAGGGAGTGCAACATCCTGTAGCAGCGAAGGCAGGAGCGCATCTGTAGGAAGGGGTGCGGGGAGACGCTACTGAGCAGCAAAGTGAAAGAGGCGGTCGGCGCGGGTGCCCCCCCTCCTTGGACTCCTGAACCTTATAAAGATAATTACATGAAAAGGCACGACTTAAGGTTGACAGCTGGGATAAGTCGCAACAATGCCCTGGTGATCTTGGGAACAGGCTAGCTACACAACACTTCAACAACAATGCAGCCAATCTAACGGCACACACCAGGATGCCCGGCGGAACAAAGCACAGACTGCAGGGAACTCACTCCAAAACTCAGGGCGGGGTCAAAGCAGCGTTACAAGCTGGACAAGCGGGGTAGCGATAAATACACACACACAAAGCCAAAAAGCACAGCGGGCCGGCCCCTTCAACCTGGGCCCTCTTCCCTAAAAACTCGAGGAAAACCAGAACAGTGTGTGCCTGAAGCATACCAGCAACGCACAGCATCTACATTTCTGAGACCAAAATCGACTTCCGTGTAGGGCAAGCCCAAACAGGCAAGCTGCAGAAACACAGAGGTCCGAACTACAGAGCGGAATAGGCTACCACGCGACCCCCTGAAACACCAGCGGCGACGGGACAACACCTGACCAGCTGCCAAGTAAACAAAGTCAAGCCCCAAGACCGAAGGAAACAAGATGCCAGACAAACAAAAAGGGGGCGAGAGCAAGCAGACCAGCATGGAGACATGTGCCCGGAAGAATGAAAACAGCCCACATGCCTCTGCGGACACGAACATGGCAAGCCCGGACCAACAAGCAGGGAGGCAAGGGAACGAACAATAGCTGCACTAAAAACAGGGCTAGAGCACAAAATGGACGCAGTGATAGTGGACGTAGGCCTGCTGCGCCAGAATGTCAGGGCACTGGCAGATCGAATGGGCACTGCGGAACATCAGTGCAAGAGAATACAGAGAACTTAACAATTGCCCAAACCCAAATCACAACCATGTTAGAGAGAATAAAGACCCTGGAACATAGAGCTGAGGACGCGGGGGGTAAATCCCGAAGAAACAACACCGCATCTTCGGCCTACCCAAGGGAGAAGAGGGCAAAGATCCCACAAACTATGTAGAGAACTTACTGCTGCAGGAAGTGTGGGTGGGCACGCTGTTGCAGGGCTTTGCGGTGGAGACGGCTCCCAGATCCTTAGCCAGAAAGCCCCCACCGGGAGCCGAGCCGAGGCCCATGATAGCCAAGAATATGAACTTTAAAGATTGGGAAAAGACCCTTATCTTCTCAAGAGAAGAAGGCGCGATTACTAGGAACTACTCAAAAATCGCAATCTAGCCAGACTATACAGTGCAACTGCAAAGTCAGAGAGCACAGCTTGCACCCACGAAGGAGCGACTCAGAGACATGCTCCTCTACCCAGCCAAACTCAAAAGTACTACAAAATGGACCATCCTACTTCTTTGAGAGCACAGAGGAAGCACACACCTGGATGGACCAACAAGGCATACCCCAACTAGAAGCTGGGAACTGCAATAACAATGTCAACGCACCGCCATAATCGGACGGGAAAAAGATGCGAGAAGGCCTGATAGGAGAATCGAAAAAGTACATGCAATAAGACACGGAACAAGAATACAAGACCAAGGACATTAAAAAAGCAGGATACCGACAATGAGTTACCCCGTGCTGCATCGACCGTTGCTACAGCGAGCACCGATACTGCAGATAGCGAACCCAGAAGAGGTGAATGTAGACCAACAGAAAGAGTGCCAGACTTACAAATTGAAAAGGCGACAGGAGCATGAAAATAACACGGAAAGGCAGTGCGAAAAGCCCAAGCAAAAGAAAGATGTAGGATTAAGAATGGAAGGGAGGGGCCAGTGGGAAATGGTAGGCCATGCAATGAGATGAGCAGATGAGACCAGAAGGGATCAACATAGCTGCGTGGAATGTGCAAGGACTTAATAACTACGTTAGGAGACTGAGAGTGTATTCATGGCTTAATAGGTCAAAAGTGCAAGTGGCCATGCTACAAGAAACCCACCTGACGGAAGAGAACCTGACCAAGATAACAAGTAAGTGAGGTGGGAAGGTTTATGGATCCGCCTACTCTGCCTATACCAGAGGGGTACTGACCTGGATAGCCCCCAATATGCCATTCCAGCTCGTAACGGTCAACAAAGATAAAGAGGGCACGTTAGTAATTGTACACAGACTGCTAGAATATAGGGAAGTGTGTTTTGTAAACACGTACGCACCAAACCACAATGTGACTGGTTTCTTTAAAACACTTGGCTCGAAGCTCTCCCTCTATAGAGCCGAAGCATACATCTGGGGTGGAGCGCACAACTGCACACTCGACCCAATGCTCGACGGGTCAGATAAAAAGTTCAAGAAGCCAGCGCCACCAGCAAAGGCCCTGCAGACACTCCTTAGCCAGTTGCGGTTGGTTGACGTCTGAAGAGAAATACATAACGACACTCGAGTATACTCTCACTACAGCGCCCCACAAGGCATGCACACGCGAATATACTACATTTGCACGGGGGAGGAAACACTGTCCGAGATCACGAACACGCAGTACAAAGTAAGGACCGTCTCGGACCATGCCCCATTAGTAACGCTATGGAGATACATTAACGCAAAAGCCCCCATCCCAACGTGGAGGTTGAGAGCCGAAGCATTAGGAACACATGTAAGAGGCCATAAAGGAATATTTTGAGAGTAACACTGGCAGCGTTGATAGAGTTGGAACTGTATTGGATGCCTTTACAGTGGTGGCTAGAGGGATAGCGATAGGAAAGTCTGGGGGCCTAAGAAGACAAATACTGGAGGAACTGGCCAGTGTTGAAAAAGAAATGGCAAAGGCTGAAAGGCGAGCGGGACAGACTAGGACGGAACCGGCTGAGTTGCTAACATTAAGGCAGCAGTGCATAGCCATCTGGGAGAGACTCAAGAAGTTAGACTATGAGAAATACATCCAAAAACTACACGCTGAAGGTGACAAACTTGGCAGACTCTTGGCCTGGTTGACTAAGCAAGAAGTGCGAAGGGACCCAATTAACGCAGTAAGGAGACAAACAGGGGAAATTGTCAAGACTCAAGAGGACATCAACCAGGTGTTGTCACAATTCTACAACCAATTATATGCTCCGAACCTGGGGGCAGAGGAGTGGGAAATACAGGAGGCTCTAACCCAAATAGATTTGCCAAAACCTACGAAGGAACAAACGGAGGTCCTAGATGCACCGATAACAGTAGATGAAATCAAAACAGTTATTGTCGACCTCCCAACAGCCAAGACCCCAGGACCTGATGGGCTACTGGGGGAGTTCTATAAAAAATACAAAGACACATTAGCACCTAAAATACTGGAGGCATATGAAGATGCGTATACACAGGGCCAACTACCTGATAGCATGCTAAAGTCAATGATTATACCCCTACTGAAGACAGGAAAATCCCTCCCTAGACTTTGGATCATACAGACCACTCTCTCTGATCGATCAGGACAGTAAGATCTTCACAACAATACTAGCAAATAGATGAAAACAGGTCATACACACATTGGTACACACAGACCAGACTGGGTGCGTCCAAGGACGTAAAACCACGTGGAACCTAAGGAGACTGCATCATGTTATTCACCAGATTAATCACAGACTAGAAACAAGCACGGTAGCCTCCCATGACGCAGTCAAGGCCTTTGACTCTGTGAATTGGAACTGGCTCCTGCAGGTGCTTGATCATTTTGGAATGGGCACTAGCTTCCTGCGATGGGTCAGGCTGCTATATACCGAACCCAGAGCTAGAGTTAAGACAGGGGAACGTGTCTTGAATGCATGGAGAATTTATCGAGGTACAAAGCAGGGCTGCTCGCTGTGACCAATGCTATACATACTGGCGTTGGAACCACTGGCAGCCTTCTTGAGGTAAGAATATAGTGATATGTGAATAAGCATAAACAACGCCACCCACCCAGTCTCACTATACGCAGATGACATCCTTTTGTATGTCACTAACCCAGAGGACAACCTGCCGCATTTATTAGAGGTAGTAACAGCATTTGCCAGATTGTCTGGAATTAGTATCAGCAGAGACCAATCTTCCCTATACCCCCTTGTGACATTAAGGCAAGTAAACCTAGATCACCTGCCAAACCTGGGATTAAAATGGGCTCCGGTTTCCTTCAAATACTTGGGGGTAGAGATACACCATGACCCGGCAACATCACATTAGGCTAATACGCGGGCAGCCCTCGAACATATCACTAAATCCATGCCGTTCTGGAAGACGCTCCCCCCCCCTAGGAATGCCAGGGAGGGCAGCACTGCTGAAAATGATAGTGCTCCCCTCCTATTATATAATTTCACTAACGTAACCTACACGATACCGAAGAAATTCTTTAACCAAATGAATAAAATGATGAGGGAATTTCTCTGGGGAGGAGGTAGGAACAAACTAGCACTAGGCACACTGCAGAGGGACTATGACTTAGGTGGGATCAAAGAACCAAACTATGAATCGTACTATCTGGCAGGACAGCTGCAGTTCGTGACTCACTGTCTCGGAGACGAAATCTCCATAGACACACTAATCTTACAACCCACCTGAAACTCTGCTACCTGAGGGATAACCCATGGATGACAAACCCCAAACACCCGAAATTCCCCATGCTTGTCACGCTCAGCCTTGCACTGTGGAAGAGAGCATGGAAAACCTGGAGAATCCCAGACCCCTGTTCGGTTCATGTCCCCTTGGCAGGGATGGTGAATACACAACCTAGTGCACTTCAGACATACAGACGTTACTGGGAGGCCAAAGGAATAGCCCAAATAGGAGACCTATGGAGAGACGGCCAGTGGGTTGAGTTTGAAACCCTAATGGAGGAAAACAGTATACACGGGCCAAGGAGACCGCAATGAAGTGGCCTAAATTGAGCACTGGGGAAGGGACAGACGAAGTGCTAGACACATTGTACGGCATGGCAGAGGAGAGAACACACTGTGGCCAGCCTGTACGCGCTGCTCCAGCACACTCAAAACACCTCTGAGCACCCGGCAAGGAAGAAATGGGAATTGGAGCTTCAGAAAATCCTCACAGATCAAGAGTAGGCAAACCCTCTAAAATACATAAATAAAGTTGGCAAGAACGCGAGGTTCCAGCATACGCAATTGTTTGTCACGTACCGGGCATACCTCACCCCATGTAGAGTATCCAGAATGGCGAGCAAGGTCAAACACGCTTGTCCAAATTGCAATACGAGAGACGCAGGCATGCTGCACATGTTCTGGACCTGTCTGGTAATTACTGAATTTTGGGAACAAATAAGACTGAGAGCAGCGGCTGGAGGAATTCAAATGCAAGCGTGGACACCAGAATCCTACCTATTGGGACTGTTCCCAAGAGGCGGCAGACAGAAAGAGCACTTGGCAAAAATGAAAGACTTAGCATCTTAGCGAAACGCTGGATAGCGATAACCTGAAGGTCTAACAAATGCCCGACAATCGACGCATGGTGGGCAGATTTAAAGAGATGGGCAATGGCAGAGACGACGGCATGGACTGTGGCTCTGCAGAGAGGGACAAACGAGAGCAGTATCAAAATAACAGAATGGAACATGCTGGTACAGGAGTTATTTAAGCCTAGGGCTGAAAGCATCACTGAGACATCCGAGGACTGAGAGAAACAATCACATGCCTGATCGGTCCTTTGAAGCAGTGCATAACCCGGACAAGCGAAGTACAAGGGCGCATAGCCCATAACAACAAACCCACTTTGGAGCAGGCTGACCCACACAGGCACGGAAGACAGCAGTTATGGAACAAGGCAAGACTGACCGTGCATCAACATATAGACTGGCTGTTACTCCTGCCGATGACCGTTGAGTTGTACGAGAAGTAGTTGGTTGTTGTTTGTTTGGTCGGTATGGTGTATTAAAAAAACAAAATCAAAATTTCCATGTACGACTGTGGTCACTCCTATCACCGCTAATACAGGCAGCCCTGGTATTTTCCAAGATGGCCTCTCACAGTGGCCCTGTGTAGCCTTACAGCACCGCTGCACCCCACCTAACCAACTTCTAAACCCTTGGGTCACTTTTTATTGCTCCCGAACCGCTGCTAGGATGGCCTGCTCCCCTCCTCAGAAGGAGAAGGGACCTGTTTGTTAATTGCACCTCCTGCTCTTGGAAGAGAATGCCTGTTGTTCTTTCTTCACCAAGCCCCTTGTCTCCTGACCCCAGAAAGGGACGAGACCGGTTTGTTCATTACACAAGAGAGAACAATCTTGGGTATCCTTTTTCCACTGAGCCCTTTCTTTATGCATTTTACGACCCCTTGTCAGAAGATATGATATGGTCTTGTCAACTTCCTGCCTCTGCTTTTCAGCCTGGGAAAGCGGTTTACCTGGGGTGGTGGGGAGGGGTATGGGGTGGGAGGCGCAATGCTATGGCGGGGGGAATCTGACTATAAGGAGGTGACTACAAGGATCTGGGTCTTCACCGGCCAAACACCCCCCTGACCCCTGACCAAGGATTGTGGACTCTGTAGCCCCACTCCTGCTCAGCCTGGTTCTGTATCCCCCAGTAGCTGTGGGAGACGGTCGGCAGTCCCTCCCCATGATCCCCATGGTGCCTGTTCAGCCAGGCCTGCAAGAAAACATACCTCCCACAGGTGGTGCAGTGACTCATAGTGGGACTGAGGCTACCAGTTTGTGCCAGTCTGAACACCTGTGAGAAATCCCTGAATCCGACCTGCCAAGCCAAGACACAGTGCCAGCGTGCCGCCAGTAGAAAACACCAGCAACTGACAGTGAAGGTCACGTGTGCTTCCTCCCAAGCATCCAGATCACCAACCATCAGCACAGCTGTGAACATTCCGAACCTGCACACATGCTCCACCAAGTTGATGACCAGCCCTGCCATCGCTTGCTGCAAGCTGTTGCTGCCTCACCATAGATCAAGAATTGAGGTAAGCAATATTTACATGGGCGCATTAAGCATCTAAGTAAGGTTGGTACACAAAATAAAAAATGCACCCCTTCTCAGAAGACTGCACGCTCAACAGTCGGCTCAGACAACTTCTTCTTGCTGCCGTGACAGCTCGCTGTCATTCCAGCAACTGCAACCAGACCTTTTTGTGGGTTTGGTTTCTGCATGTAGGAGTTCCCTTAATGCCTGTCAGTAGAACTGAGCCTTAGCACAGTGTAGTCTAGAGAATTCGATAAATCTGTACTTTTCCTACACCATACCATATAAACCTGTACTCTTTCTAACCAGTTGTTGAAGGATTTAGTGTTTGTTTTATATTGCTGCTACCTCTGAATAAAGTTTAGCCCGTTTGTTTGAAGGAGACTAACTCTGAATAAGATTTTAGTGTGTTTTGTCTGACTAACTGTTTTGAAGTGCTACCAACTTCATCAAAACCATTCAACTGAGGCAGTACAAGACTCCACTCTTAATATAAGGCTGTACCACCTGAGTACATGGTAGCGTAGACAGAGCAGCCAGGCGTATTTTAGGAGGTAGAGAGGGCTGTCGAATCAGTACAAATGAAATTGTAATACAAATGGTCCAAAGAAACACTGAAACACTATGTATGTAAAAATAAATGGTTTATTTAAATACAGATAGGCCCACATACATCTAGGGGTAAATGAGTACTATCACAGATTATATGTAATCACAATTCTAAAAACAACACTATACTTGAAGGGACACAGACCAAAGTATAAACCTTATTTGGAACACCTAACGGTAGTTCTAGGGAAGTCGAAACCTTTTCATACACAGTTAGTATAGGTCACACTTATTCTTGGAGAGTAAAAAACAATGGTTACTTTCACAATTACATTGAGTAATGCAAGGGCAGTAGACCCTACCAGTTGTACAGTGACTCTCAGTACAAATCACATAATCAGTCAACTGGACAATGTACTTTTTGTGACTAGCAGAACACTTATTCCAGCTACAGTAAAAACCTATAACTACTTTTATGACAACACGGTTATACTAGGTGAGTAAAACCTAAGTATGTAATATTCAATTACAGGTGCTTTTGAGATCTGTGAAACAGATTGAGATAATAAGTAACTCTGATAACTTATTTTTTGATGGCACACAGCTAACTCAATGTAAGTAAAACCCATATACTTTTTTAATCTCACAAGGAGTGCAGGTTCGATCTTTCCCAACTATACAAGTGACTGATGTAGGACTTATAAGGGACAGTTAGAACCAAATAGCGCGCCTCAGAGCCTCAGAAGAGCGGGTCCTTGACGCAAGTCAAAGTAATCTTCTTTGACACATAAGAAAATCATTGAGCTTCTCGCCTGAGCCTTCAAGGCATATTATCCACCTGAATCCATTGAAGCATGTTAAATCATCAGCGCATTCGCTGGTGGCTTCAAGGAAGTCATGGACCCCTCGATACCTTCCACAGCATCGGGGCATTCACTTCCTCTGAAGTTTGTAAAACCCACTGTTGAACTGACCAAGTCATTCAAAACCATGCTTCGACGTGATTTCTTTTTTTTTTTTTAAACCTTTAGTTAACATTACAGCAGGCATACACTTGACCATGCTTGTACATAAAATCAAAAAATACAGAAGGTTGATTTACCAAGAACACTTATGTGCAATAACAAATGTCATATTTTAAACGCACCTAGGGGGTCTATGCACTGTCCTCTTTCCCCTTGGAGGTAAGTCCATAAAGGTCCCCAAATGTCCTTTGGTCGACCGCTGTATGTGACGGTTGCTATGTAGCCACCTCCCTCTCATTAGCGTAGGTCAGTTCATTTAGACATTCACACATGCTGGGAGCTACATTTGATTTCCAATATTCAAAAATACGTTTTTTGCCATCATACAACATAAGTTGAAAAGCCTGCGTATTTTCAGATTTACCTTTCCGATGTATCCCAAAAGGTATTTAGGGGGAGAGAGCACTGGGGATATTTGAGTAATTTCGTGCAATATTTTCGCAACCTCCTGCCAAAACTGAATACTCCTGGGGCAGTCCCAGTACATATGAAAGGAGTTCTCATTAGGTCCACCGCACTTCATGCACACACAACTCAAATCTGGTGAAAACCTTGAGACACGGGCAGGGGTATAATGTAGATGATTCAGTATCTTAAACTGTATTAATCAAAGTGTTACATTAAGAGAAACCTCTTTCGTTAAGTGACAGCACCGTTTCCATTGATCTTCCTGTACCACTAGATTCAGGTTTTTTCCCCATTTCTCTTTCGCCCTATTAACCTATTCGCCCTATTCTGGTTGCATTGGTGCGTTCTGTATAGTCTAGAGACAAGCCTCCTAGGATCCCCGCTTCGCATTATAATTTCTAATGGTTCTCACGCCGCAGGTTCCTGAGGGAAAGAGGGCCATTTTCAGCAGGCTGCAGCCTGCATCCTAAAATATTGCAATGATCTAATTGGGTTATCCCCTAGCTTGGCTGTAAAGTCCTCATGTGACACAAATAGTCAATTTGGAAACGGGTCCCCCAGAGTCCTCTTCCCACCCGGTTCCCGCATGTTCTTGATGGCATGGTCATAAATCGGGGGAGTGCCTCTGGGCAGTTACATAAGGGAGCAGCCCCACAATATGGGGCCGAGACTTCCAATCTTTTGAGCATTTTGAATCATGCATCCACCGTCGTGCGTACTGGGTTGAATGAAAACGAGTCACTGTGTCGGCCCCCGAGAATTATAGATTTCAAATTCGATGGGGCAGCGCTGTAGGACTCTAAGGCCTGATGTACTAGGTCTGGGTCAGTGGAGTACATTTTAGGGCAAAGCATGGATTACAGCATGCATAGATCTCTTTTTAACAATGAATTATTGAATAATTTCATACAAATGTGTTAATGTGCATACAGTTGATATGGCTCCACCAGTCCCTCCCACCTCAGCCATGGTGTACCCTCCCCCGCCACACATAATCAGTCACCATTGATCGCAGCCTATTGAAGAGCCCTCGTCCGGGCCAGATGGGGATATTACTGAAATAATATAGCCGCTTCGGAGCCAACACCATTTTAAGTAATGAGAGCCTCCCATACAGGGATAGTGGAAGCTTTGTCCATAATTGCGGCTTAACTGCTAGGGCCTCGAGATAGACCTCATAATTATCGGCAAACTGGGAGCGACGCGAGCGCGACATCATTATGCCCAGGTACTTAAATTAAAATGACACCCATCTGAATCCCAATAAATGTGTTGGCCTAGGAGTAGCATCAGTCAATAAGAACAATTCTTGCTTTGCCTAATTTATACAGTAACCTGAAAAAAAGGTGAACCTCCGGATCTCCTCCATCATTGGTGTTATATTTTGTTCCGGATCCCGGATGTATAGCAACGTATCATCCGCATATAGGGAGCTATCCTGAGGGGGCCCGCTATACGGATTCTCTGATGACCGTATCTGTCCCTCATTATACGCGCCAGTTGTTCTTTTGTCAGGATAAAAAGTAGAGGGGAAAACGGGCAGCCTTGCCTCATCCCCCGCTTTAAGTAAAAAGCAGGTGACAGTATACCATTGGTGGTTGGCTTGGCATACAATAATCGAACAAAGTCAATAAATAGGGCACCAAGTGGTATCTGCCGCATGACTGCAAACAGGAACCTCCAGGAGACAGAATCAAAGGCCTACTCCGCATCCAGAGAGGCCACCACAGCTTTGGCCTTCGGGTCTATCTGGGAGATGGCGCAAAAAATCTGTGTAAGTTCAATGCCATCCATCGCTCCAGGATAAATCCTGATTGATCAGGGTGGACTTTTAATTACATGTATGGGAGCAGTCGGGTAGATCGGATTTTTGCGAAGACCTTTGCGTAAGTGTTAATGAGGGACAGTGGTCTATATGAGGCTATTTTAGAAGCTGGGCAACAGCCGACCAGTCTGCAGGGATTCCTCCCAGACCTGTAGTAATTTAGGAGCCAGCAGTTGCTGCATTTCTTTATAGAATTATATGCCGATACCATCCGGGCCAGGAGCTTTCCCCGACGCTAGAGCCATAATGGCTCCTGTGATGTCCTCTAGTGTGACTGGTTGACCTAGAGCCACCTGAGCCTCATCTGAGAGGCCCAGGAGGGTCAGTTCTTCCTCCGTACACTCATCTTTTTTGGCGTACGGAGCCTGATAGAACTGCTGAAATTCTCGGTTAATCTCCTCATGTGTGGTTACCATGTTACCTGACTGTGTTATGATCTCAGTGATGCATTATGTACCCCTCTCTCCCCGAACCACCCCTGCTAAAAAGTTACCCGGTCTGTCTGCCTCACGGTATCGCCGTGCCTGAATGGGCCTGGCTACAAAACGAAATCTGACATTGGGTACCCAACTAAAAGCGCGAAAAACTGTCAAATCTGAACTAAAGCTCTCACAGAGATGGGACTCGGACGGATACTTTCTCTACTAAATCTGTGATGTAAATATGTATTGTTAGCAAGTTGGTTATATTGTAAATATGCTTTATGTGAAAAATAGATTTACTGTACAGAAACAAAGGGGTGGTACTCCCTGGATTGTAAAATACAGCATCATTATGGCATCAGAGTTCCTTCTCAAATCAGGAGAGAGGACAGACCCTGACCAATAGGATTCCCAGAGGGTGGGCCTAGAATAATTCAGCCTACCCACCCCTTAGGCTAATACATAAATAGAGACAGCTTAGGACCTAGACACACACACAGATTAGGCTAATACATAAATAGAGACAGCTTAGGACCTAGATACACACACAGATTCATCCATCAACCGATTACTGGCGAAGCACTTTGCAGGAGAAATCCATATCCAAGACTCAAGAACTTTGAAAGCAGAGAGGCCCAATTCCAAAGCTGAACCCTTCTCAGCTTGGCCTTTAAAATCTTGAAACCTGATTTTACCCCCGAGACTTCCAAGGGGCACAACAAAAAGAACAGCCTGACTGTGCTGTTTCTGCTTTCTCGTCAATAACTCTTGCTAGAATCCAGAGATCCAAACCAGTAAATCAGAGCTGTAACCTGATAGCTGCAACCCAGAACCAACCCGTCAGATCCAGACTAGAATGCCGTGCAGTGTCCAGAGGGCCGTGCTGAACCGAGCACCCTGAATCCTGTCCAGTGGGTTAGCAGAATTCTAGTCCAGAAATCTTTTGACCAGATCCCCGACAGGCCTATTCCACACAGTAGTTGTGAGTATCTATAATATAGAATTGTCCCTAGTCAATCTCTTATCAAATAATCCTATCCAAACCATTCTATCATATCCTGAACGGCATTTTAGAAAATCTCTTGTTTTCCTGAATCTTTCTCTCATCCATATAGTCCTTTGATAGTGATAATATCATCTTTGCGCTAATATAGTTGCTGCAGAAAGACAAGCGTCTCGGCAGGTAGAAACCATCCGGAGACATCGCTGGATTGGTGGCTGTGCTGTCGTGTAGCTTGTGGCTTCATAGACTCCTTAGTGTAAAGAACTCTTGTTTGTAATTCAAAAGCGCATCCTTCCTTTGAAAATCTTGAGTCTTTCTGAGAAAAACCGACCTTTACTAAAACCCTACTAAACCGACCTTTACTAAAACTTCAGTACCGTGTATGCTAGAATCGAAGTGTCAAATTGAAGCTAACATCCTCAGCTTTCCAACGAATCCAAAACCGCATTCCAACTCCTTCTAGTTTGCCGCACATTTTTCATTTGGCTCAATTTCATCACATGTAAAACAGCTGTTGTGTGTATCCGACCTCGGAATTGAGTTTTCAACATGCTAGTTATTCAATAATCATTGCTAGTGTTTATCTGAAACTATACAAAGCGGCTCCCACTAGTTTTGACCCCAATTAAGTGAATTGAATCCATTTTTCTGTGTGTTTCCCATTCATTCCAAGCCACATTCAAAAGCATTTTGACCTGTTTGCAATCATTCCTGTTTCTCTCTCTATGCAGGAATTGGGATTGAAACTGTATTTGTTGAGTTTGATTTCCCGAAACCTGTGTTCTCTCCTTCCATCTCTTTATACTGTATATTGGGGAAATTGAGTAGTGTGCAGGGGGAAAGAGTGACATTGCATTTGACTGAACCCACACAAAGTTTTATTCTATGCTGCATTATTTTTCTTATCCATACTCCTTCTGATTAAAGAGATTGTTGATTGTAACATCACCCCAATGGTGACCCTTGTATAAATATTAAATAGTGTGATAAATATTGTGCAAATTCATAAAATAAATCTTTTAACTTTGCAAAGCAGCCTGGTTCCTGGTTCAGTGAGACCGGGGGCGGGGGAGGGGGGGGTAGAATTCAAAGAGAGGGGCGTGATATAAAGGGTACATCATTCGGAAATAAAATAATAATTTATAGACACAAATATATAATTAAGGGTTCCAGCTGTGCATCACATGCTAGGCATCGACTTGGGTGGAGTGCCGGGTTGAAATCACTTGCACTCCCTCACCCACAAGTCTGTGGTAGGAGGCAGACTGACATATCATCTCCGGAGTTGGTGAAGCGTAACTTCGGATTCATGGGCGCTACAAAACGTAGCACATGGTTACCGTCTCCTGTTTATAAAGAAGCCTCCAGATTGCCCCCCAAAAGGCATATATTCTCTGGTTCCAGATCTGCTCCTCCAACAGGAAATTCTCATCCTGTTGGAGAAAGGTGCAATAGAGATGGTACCCGCAGCGGAGAGAAACCAGGGTTGGTACTCTCCCTACTTCCTTATTCCCTAGAAGGACGGAGGAGTGCAACCCATCTTGTACTCGGGATGCTTGAAAAAGTTCCTCAGGAAGGACAAGTTCAAGATGGTAACTCTTTCGCAGATCCTTCAGGCCCTTCCACTCCAGGATTGTTTGGTGTCATTGGACCTTGAGGATGGTTACTTTCATGTGCCCATACATCAGAAGCACAGAGTGCCTGAGGTTGGTGGTTCTCATTATCAGTTTCGTCTGCCAATCGGGCTCCCTGCAGCCCTGCGGGTCGTCACCAAGCTTATGGCAGTAGTGGCAGCAAGTCTAAGGAGGTAAGGGATTCACATCTACCCCTACCTGGATGACTAACTGATCAGGGCTTGTTCTCCAGAACAGTCAGTCATCTCAGTCGCACCTACAACTTCCTCCATGAGCTGGGCTTCTCTCCGAACCTCAAGAAGTCCCACTTGACATCGTCACAGAAACTTCGGTTTATTGGAGCAGTCCTGGATTCATCCTTGGGAAAAGCTTTGCCACCCGAGGTAAGGGCACAACATCTCTTGCAGAAGGTCCAAAAGTTTGAGTGCCCAACATCTCCCGTCCTACGACTTCCTAAGGTTGATCTGCCTCATGGCATCCAGCATTTTTCTGGTACCAGAAGCCCGTCTGAGAATGGGATCTCTTCAGTGGGCTCTCAGATCCCGTGGTCTCAATTCTCCAGCAGAATGATGGACCTTCTCCAGGTCCTGACCAAAGTCGCCCAGAATCTCCTGTGGTGGGCCAGCCGGGAGAAAGTGATGAGAGGAAACCCATTTGGCAACCATGGCATTAGCATTCCGAAAAGTAGGCATGCATAGTTACCCTGTACAATTAAGCCTGCAGAGGTATATTGAACTGTTGGTAGGCATAGCTAGAATTGTTAACAATCTTCTGGAAAAAGTGGTGAGAATTGGTGGTGCTCCCTGTTGCACCTGGTAGGGGGTGTGTATGACTGTGAACGCTAGTGAGTGTGCTTTTGATTAAGAAACATCACTTTCCCTGCTGTGATTAGTTGTGTATTGCCTGCATTGTGAGAATCTGCCCGTGAAAATATGGGAACCACTCCTTGGTAATGAGGTCGATGGAAGCCGTGCTTCCAGCACCTCAGCTGTTAGTATAATGTCTGTCCTGCATGGGCCCAAAATGGGAAGATGGTCATCTGCATGGACTGGGAAATGTGGTTTGCCTGTATGGCTTGGCAAAGGCTACTTTGACCCTGATCATATAGATGCTGTCCACACTGTTAAACAGAATCAGAAGTGTGAAACAGGCCAGTCAAACTGTAGAAATGTTTGTCTCTGGGTTCAGCAAGTACTGTGGAACAGACGACGAAAACTCAAACGTCAGCAACAGTTTGAGAAGAAATTGGAGCATCACAATGCCCAGCTGAAAAGAATGAATGAAATAATTCCACTAAAACAGATCACCAACCTGCACCCTGTTTTAACTCATGATCCAGTGCAGATGTTTTAGATTTTCCTGTTCTGCCCCAGCCTTGGTATAGAGAGCCTGCTCGCAGTTTTGTCCCTGCGCCACCAGCCAGTCCTGCCCCTGCAACCCATGTCACTGCAGCTCCTGTATCTGCCTCTGCTGTGACTGACTCTCTCCCACCATAGCTTGTTTCTTCTCTGCCTGTTATGATTCCTGACACATTTGCTCCTGCGCCTACCCCATGGCAGGGGCTGGCTTTGAGGAGTTTGGCCCAGCACATGCCTGACCCCTATCCCGCCTGCACCACTGAGCGCAGAACAAGGAATGTCACGCAGAGAGGCATGGTTTGGAACCCCATAGTGTAGAAGACTATATGAAGAAGGAGAAAGACCTGAAAATAGCATGTGAATGTTACCCTCGCCCAGTCCTGCAAGAAATTGCACAAGTCAGTTGTCCTAAACTATCTGCCTTACCAGATTCGTACCCTGGAATATGATGGCGATGAATCCTCTGATTCTAAAGTTGAAAGTGAAAAGAACTTTAGACAGCTCCCATATGGACTTTTTCTGCCCCTGAGAATTGTACCCCTGTTCCCGCTCATCAGCCTTGGACCCCTGCTGAAATACGGAGTTTACAGAGTCATCTTCCAAATTATGAGCAATCTAAAAATTTCCTTTCAAAATACAGCCCAAAAAAGCTTAAAAAACCAGAACATTTTAAAAGAAGCCCCTTTTTTTGGAAACCATACAGGAAAATTAAAATGAATTATTAATTAAAAACCAACAATACTGTGAATACTGGATCTTTAGTCAAATTGAATATCCTTATACAGAACTAAACAAACATCTTTAACATAAGTACATTGTTCTAGTGCATATCTCTTGAAAATGGCCACCGTACGCATTGAAAACGTGGTGACATCATAGCGTATTGCGCGGAGTGATGCTGTCTATGTGTATCACCAGGACTATATAAAGCCCATTAGCACACACAAACGCTGCGCAACTAGCCTGGCTATCTGTTTCTCCGCTTATCAAGGCGTTAAGGATACTTTCATTCCCATCTGGGACTTTGACAAAACAGAAGGTAAGAAATAATGATTTTTTTCCAATAGCTTTGCCAAAAACCATGCTTGTCTCCAAGCTTTCTTTTTAAACACCATAACAGTATTCTTACTTAGTCTTCTCTTTCCGACAGCTGCTTAAATCTTGAATCTCGCAAATAGACTTGTGGAAATTACTATTGAAACCACAAAGTAAAACTAATTGAAAAATATTTAAGTTGTCAAAGAAAAGCATGGGAATACCTAGGGCATTTAAAGCAGAATTTCTAACTAATACAGGGTGAGTCATATTACTGAATATGATACCATTGTTTACTATAATAGATTTTGTGCATAAAAGAATAATTTAAAATATATTATATATATATATAAAACAACTTTAATAACACTGTACTCCCTTCTGTATCTTTCTTTTTTTCCTGTTAGAAACTATTCTCTCTCCTGATGAACCATTGATACATTCAATGGGGAAACACGTTTCGAGGAGTGAAAATTGAGTGAGGATTTAGAGTGAGAAATTAAGTGAGGATTTACGGTGTGATGATAACACGAGGACAGACATAATTTGTTTATTTTCTTCAACTACCACTACCTGATGTGATGATAACGGCAGGATACTACCAGATGTGATGATAACACCACGATAGAAATATAAATATTTTTTGTTTCTAGAACTATATACTAAATTAAACAACTTTGCACCATCCATATGGAATGAAGTCTTTTTCTTTTCAAACAAGAATCTAATCTTACTGAAAGTTTGTTTGACTCACCAACATACATTTTAAACTTAGAGTTGGCGCATTTGAGTAAACTATTTCTATATATATTTTTTGCATTAATATTAGTGTAGCAGCCTCACAAAGATTTGGGAACTACTCATGCTGACAACCATGTTGCTTTGAGAGTTGGCGCCAAGGGAGAGCTTTGTTGGTTGCAACATCTTTTTTCTTTGAGTCCTCTCCCAAATTTGCATAAGAACCCTAAAGAATGCATCACATTCCTCAGAGATATAATGGTAACCTATACTCCGTCCCTGTCTGACATGCAGCAATTACTTGCCTGACCCCTGATCATCTAACTGCTGTTATGGCTAGTGCTAATTGGACTGTTGACATGGACCTTAGGAACACCCCTGCAAAGACAGACAGTAGTATACATACCCCTGCCCTGTCAAATAAATTAGGAGAAATATTAAAGGCGATTGAAATATTGTTCCCTCCCATCACAGATTTTTAGATAACAAGAGCTGTAAAGCAATTAAAGGGTGAAGTCCCCTTCGCACCCTATCCCTTTGACCATCCTTAAAACAAGCATGCCCCCTTTGATCTTTTGGGTCACTAAAGCAGTGAATGACTCCTGTTTGCGAGGTTTTATTCCAGCTGAATTGAAGCAGGCGACTGTGATCCCTCTCCTGAAGAAACCCTCCCTGGATCCTCTGGTGTTGGCTAACATTCGTCCTATTTCACTTCTTCTTTTCCTTATGAAACTTCTGAAATCTTTAGTTGCCCCTCTTCTTTCCTCTTTTCCGGAAACTCCTGGATCTCTTGACCCTTTCCAGTCTGGCTATCGGCCAGGACGAGGCACTGAGTGTGTCCTGGTAGCAGTGGTCGACGATCTGACCATACTGGTGGACCAGGGTGGGGTGGGGGCTTTGATCCTGTTGGATCTGTTGGCTGCATTTGATACAGTCGACCACTCCATTCTGCTCTCCCAGCTAGCTACCGTAGGCCTCTCCGAGCACGTCCTGGACTGAATTACCTCATTTATAAGGGAGAAAAGCCAAACAATTTCTTTACCTTTTTTTCCTCTCCTCCCTATGCACTATCTTGTGGTGTTCCTCAGGACTCCGCCCTGTCTCCTATGTTGTTTAACATATATGTTCAGCCGCTCGTTCGCCTCATCCGCTCATATGGCTTTTGTTGCTATTCCTATGATGACGACACTCAAATCCGGGTACGTTTAGATCTCAATCAGGTTACAGAGTCTCTTCGACTCCAGGGGTGTCTGTGGGTAGTGGGGGTGTGGGGGGAATGTGTGCAAACTGGCTTAAACTGAACGGCGACAAGACGGAGCACCTGGTGGTGGGCACTCCTGCTAGCAATGTCTTATGGACTCCCTCTTAATGGCCTGACACTTTGGGTGTTCTTCGATCCCAGTGAGGGTGGTCAGGAATCTTGTGATCCTCCTGTCTTCTTCATTGTCCATGGCCCAGCAACTAAGCGTGGTATGTAAAGCTGGGCATTTCTTGCTTTGAGTGCTGCGTAAATCAATTCCGACCTTTGGTGGCAGCATTGCTAATCACCAGTCGTATTGATTACTGCTATGTACTCTACTTGGCCCAACCTGTGGGATCTGTACATCGCCTGCAGCTGCTTCAAAATCTAGCGGCTAGGGTGGCCACCAATTCCCCATATGGAGTCCATATCAGCCCTGTGCTTCGTGCCCTAGATTGGCTTCTGGTGGATCAGAGTATTATATTTAAATCTATTTGCCTGGAGCTTACTATCGCCAGGGGGCTGAATACTTGCTAGACAAATGTCCCGATGTCGCAGGTCGATCACTGCGTTCTGGCGTTGCCAATCTGGTGACTATTCCTAAAATCCGGCTCGCTTGAGTTGGAGGACGGACGTTCACTTTCGCAGATGGTAAATTGTTCAAGTGTCTGCCGGTTGATCTTAGAGGCGTGACAAACCATCTTCAGTTCAGGCGCGCTCTGAAATCGTTTTGTTTTAATGTGCTTATAGGGAGGCTGCTTTCCTTTGAATCTTCGTGCCAAGATACCTTGGGGTGAAATTGCGCTGTTTAAATACCTGTAACATAAGACGTTTCAGATTACCTGGAACATGTGAAACAGGCTTATCAGAAATACTCAGGGATTGCTAAATCTGTTGAAACTGATAGTCCCACGATGACAGCCCAATTTGTGGAAGGTCTTCATCCAAAAGCTATTGTTGATATAAAAAGATATGTGGGTTGTGACAGTATGATGTATTCTGCTATACTTGCCCATGCCAGACATTTTTGTAATCTGCCCACTAAAGAACATCGGGCTGTCAAAGAAAAGTTGCTGCATCTACAAGTTGCAAATTCAAAGCAGCATTCTGAAGTACTGAATGCTGCATTGCAGGCCTCCGCCGACTCAGTTGACTGAGCCGTGCAGATGATGGAAATGCCTGGATGCCCCCAGAGGTCAGCCAGGGAGAGGTTTTTGAAGGGGTGCTTACCTGCCCCGCATACCAGATGCTTGCTACTGTCTCTCATCCAATACGCGTATGCTGTCCTTGGCCAAACCCCAGTATCAGATTAGATCATTGCGCATATTGGAAAGGATATGGGCATTAGAAAGCTGACTGCCCACACCACCATAGAGCCCCTTTGGGCCCTGCCAGCATTGGTTATAGGTACTGTAATAGATCAAGAGTAAAGTGACCTCTTTCATGTTGGCCAAAGACTTGTATTGTTTCGGGAATGTCTACCTATCCCTAGCTCTGAGGGGTTTCCCTGCCTCAACAAAACTAAGGAACATCTGTGTCAGAATGTCCAAGTCAAAAACAGTTCTCTGTCTTGTGTCCAACATCCTAAACTAACCCTCACACACTAAACTCAATATAACTTGAAAATGGGGATGTCCTTTAGCTGAAAACCTGGAGCTTCTCTCCAAGGTTCTAAACACAACGTTTTTAAAGTACAGAAAAGAAAACCAATAAGGTTATGCCTGAAAGGGTCTGTCCCTTCCCCAAGATTGCTTTGGCTTTTCTATGTCACTTTAATATCCTCCACACTCTCAAGGGGGGTGACTCTTCCCCGGAGTTGACTCTAGTTGCACAGTACTTTAATATACTCTAAAATCTCAAGGGTCTGACCCTTGCACTGGATTTCCTCTAGTTACACAGTTCAACAATTTGCACACTCCAAAGGGGTATGGTTGTTCCCTTTTGTGACTTTCATGATTCCACAATTCTGTGTAACAATTCTATAGTTCACCTTCAAATTCTTTTAATGTCTATTCCCTTTTACACTCCAAAGGGGTATGGGACTTCCCTTTGAGACTTTCACGATTTCCACAAATCAAAGTAACAACTTCTATAGCTCACCTTCAGATCAATAATTCACTTACAGGGGACTTTTTCCCTTTTGTTCCAATGCCTGGTTTAGTATCAGACGATACAGTATTTGTGATCATTACTCACTTTCTCTTGTATCCAACTGACTATAGTTTTCATACACTGGGTCAGCAACCCTTTTTCAGCAATACTTAATGTCCCAACTCCCTTGTTTAATCTCCCTTGCGCCATTTGTTCTGAAGTGCCCCATTGCCCCACTCTTCTTCTTTGGGCTTACCGGTCCCCGTTTCCGGCTTCAGTGTTCCTTGCATCTCACTGTTCTCATTGCAGCCTGCTCGATGTTTGGGAGTGCGTTCAGTCGGATCTTTGGTTCATGTCTGGACTCTTCCTTCGCTTGCCAGCTCCTACTGTCCACGGCGTCTGCATGGTAATCCTTGCTCTGCCTGACTTCCCTGGACAATACACTTGATGGCTTTTCTGCAGCTTGCTTTACTCCGGTATCCCAACCAGTGCCGGAAGAGGCTAGTCTCCTGCTCTGTTCAGGTGTGCCGTATATGAATGTCCCGGCACCTGTGAATCTTCTCCAACCCCTAGAATGCGCGTCAGCTTCCCGCTTCTAGTGATCTTCATTACTCGTTTCATCATCTCAGTATTATTCAGCAGAGGGGGATGAAAGTAAGGTTGGTGATCAGTTCTAATGGGAGATTCTCCCTCCACATTACAAGTGTGTGTTATCCAGAAAAACAAGTACAGGTTTATTTTGAGTTTACCACTTTAATCTGCCTCACAGTTTGTCCTTCCCCACGTGGTCCTCCCCTCAGATAGCCACCCCCAGGGTCAGGGTCAGAGTCAGGTAGCGTCTGCCTTCTCCTGGCAATGTAAGGGAAGCTTCCCTCCAGGAAAGCAGTGACGATATTGCTCGATTCATCACAGTACATACCCTCCCCCAGTCAGAACTCTTTCAATACCCCAGTTTGCCCCTGCCAACTATAACCAGCCTGTTACGGTGCAAGCGCCCAGTCATTTCACATACCCTGTACCAGGATCCCCTTATGGCCCAGGGTCTGAGCAGTAGGCCAGTTCCGACCATTACCCTAGCCAGACAGGGTTACCTATCCCCTGTTTGCACCCAGTGGCCAGATCGCCCGCGCCCAGACTGCCACGCAAGTATGGAACCCTCTGCTGGACAAGGTCCATACCAGTTTCACAAGACTAACTAGACCCAGAGGAGGACCCAGCCCCGAACATCTTAGCCCTGACTGCAGCCCTGCCGGAATCAGCCCCCTTCATAACTGTCCAAGATCGACAAAAATGTTAGGTGACACAGGTGCAGCCCTGAGTACCATCGGGAAAATGGAGTTGCTGGATGCCCCTCTTAACCGCCACACCATTCGCCTGGGTGGGTTACAGGTTATAGCTTCCCGCTTGCCTATTACTGTGCCAGCCATGGTCCTCCTGGGTCTCCCAACCAGTTCCCAAAGGTTCCTCCTGAGCCTGGCCGCCCCAGCCAACCTGTTGTGGATGGACTTGCTGTCCAAGGTCGGAGCTGTAACATTTTGTAAATGACAACAATCCCTGTGCGTTCCCCATAGCCCGGTTGAGTCAGAAGAGTTCTACCAGATGCTTCCAAAGCACATAGCAAGACTGCAAGCATTTAAGAACCTCTCTTCCATACTGATTGCCACATCCTTGAGTCAGAGAGAGATCCAGGAACTCGCAAGTCCCTGACTGTCTCTGGGCACCCCAGAGCACAGAGGATGTTCTGAACATTTCAGTGACCAGAGTACCCCAGTATCAGCTGAAACATGAATCGGAAAAGGGTTTAGTGCCAGTTATAAACAACCTATTATGCCAGGATATTATCATGGTTGCCCAATCTCAGGCCTTTCAATGACATAGCCCCTTTCTGCCATCAACCCAAATCCAGCAACTTTGATGGCTGCCATCTCCATTCACTCTACCCACTTTAGTGTGATGGACCTGTGCAGTTCATTTTTTAGTGTGCCCCTGCACCCATACTTTTGGCACTGGTTTGCATTCACGTTTCGTGAATCCACATGTCCTGGGAAAGGATGCTAATGGGGTTTGTGCACGCAATGACAGTCTTTTCACAGATTCTACACAAGGACCTATAAGAAATTGTCTACTTCAGCACACCTTTAGACTCTATGGCCGCTGCCCTGCCTTCCTGACTGTGCGCCATTGCAAACTCTGTCCTGTTGGTACAGAAAAGTCCAAATGTTGTCTTAGACAGCAGACTGCGCGTGAGTACCCAATTCTGTACATGCCCTTCTGACCCTCAAACGGACCCAGCACTTGTCCCCGGTGTGTAGATTGAAATATGAGGTGGTTTTGTTTAACAATGAGAATATTGAGATTGAAAAGTTCAACCTTGCATCCCAGGTCCCGGTTTGCTATGATGAGTATTTAGATGAACGTCACTGCACCCAGATTGTCCAAACCCATGTAACTGTTCACCCTGACCTTGGTGACAACATAATCCCAGATGCACAGACCCTGTATGTAGATGGTCAGTTCAGCCTTATGTCTCCCCAGTTACCTCCTATGCTGTTACCAGATCTAGGAGTATGTCAAAGGGAAAAAGGTTATTTGTCACGACCCGTAACCCAGAACTCCACTGGCATGGTCACATGCCAGGTAGGGTTAGGACTCGGGGTCCATTTGGGGCCCAAGGGCCTTACATTATCACCCGGGACGCTCCTGGAGTCAGTCCTGGCGCCTTTGGTGCCAGGCTCATATTTGGAATGGGACTTGAGGGGACTACTTTTTGTGTGGAAGCCTGCAGCCAACATGGAGACACCCACACAGTCTAGTCCCTAAGAACCAGACTGTGCGGTGCAGTGTTTTAGGGTATGGTAGCCCGGACTACTTTACCTGGACTACTTTACAGGGGTAGGCTTTATGAACCACACCCAACCTAAAGAACATGCTTTGCGTTATTCTGCAGCCAGCAGCGTGACGCTCATCGTGTTCAGAGACCAGCACCCGGCGTTCCTGGAATCGCAGACTTGCATTGGAGACAAAAGAACATCATTAGCAGTCCCAGCTTACCTACAGGTTTCCATCCTTCGATCCCGGCTGCTCGCGGTCTTCCGTCCCGTTGGCAGCATCCTCAGGACATCACGCATTCACCGGAATGAAGCACCTGGAGGGGAGAGAGAAAAAGGGACAACGTTAAACGGGTTACTAACGGCAATCACAGCAGTAACCATAACCTCCTCACCTGGCTGGGCATATGTTGGCCGGTTCCACTCCGGAAATCACTGCACGCCCAGAAAGACCATCGCGACCTGAAAAGGAATAAAGAATACAGGTTAGCCCAAAAAGACATTAGCGTGTCGCACTTCGCACTGAACCTACCTTTCTTCATACGCTCCGCGTCCATAAACCCCGGCAGGAGCCTGACCCAAGCAGCGCACCCAGCGAACCTCCGCACACCTAAGGGGGAAACAATCAGGGATAGACATTAATAGCACGAAAGAAAAGCAAAGGCCTTCAGAGACTGCTATAATCGGACTTACTCCTTAAAGACACTTGAATGGGTTGGCACGAGTGAAGTTAACTTGGTCGCTTCAACCCGCCGAAAACTACGCGCCCCTGCGCAGAAAACAAGACAGAGAGCACGCCAGACATCATAACAAGGTGAGGAGGGGGCCATCAGGCCGAGTCCAAGGGGCTGGTGGGAGGAAACAAAATCTGTGCCTAAGTCCAGTCCTCCTGTATTTTCGGGCCCACCTGCCATAGAAGACATCATCCCGAATTGAGCACATCCAGGGGGAATCCAGCAACCAGGGCATACAGGCGTCCCCGTGGATACCATGTGAGCGTAACATATTGGAACAAAACAAGATATCACACAAATATTCTGAAGCAGGTAAGTACTTTTGGTAACCCCCCCCCAATGCAAAGTTAGTTAACCCCTTCCTACCAAACACAATGTCAGAGGGAAGAAGAGTCATTCAGGGAGCAAGGCTAGGCCAAAAGTCAATTGGCCAAAAGTCTAGCACAGCTGAAGCACTTCTTGCAGGTATGTAAAAAAGTCTTGCACAATGTTTTAGAGGTCTTTGTAAAAACCTGAGAATGGGTATTTCAAGGGACAATTGGCACAAGTACCGCAAAACTGGGGGCAAAAGGAAGCCCTACCACAAGAAAAGGAAGTATGAATTGGGTCACCCTGCTGCCAACACACAGATCAGGCCTTGATGTATTCACACAGTGGTAATAAGAAGTATTGTGCTCTCAGGTTGGATGCTGGTAACTTTTCCTTGAGTCAACCCCTTTAGACCTACTGGTGTATGGAAGATTCTAAGCTGGAACTCCAGGGGGAACAAACCTCTTCTAGCCAATAGAAAAATATGTGCAGAAATATAATTGAATGATGTAGTGTTACTACAAGAGACATGGTCAACTTCTAATCTTACATGGGATGGTTACGACTCGGTCAGTGTAAGTGCAATCCAGGGAGCATTAGGAAGACCAAAGGGAGGCATTACCACATTTGTAAAAATGGGGAAGGAGCTACTAAGATGTGAGGAATGGAGAATAAATAATAACATTCTGGGCACGGGGTGGCAAGTGAATGTGGTGGAGGGAATGGAGGCTGTCTTACTAGTAAACATATACAGGACACTTGAAGTTAACCTGGATAAGCTGTTAGGGAAATTAAATCAGAGACTGGAGGACTGGTTCTTGCAATATGAAGAGGGGGAAGTAATCCTGGCAGGGGATCTAAATGCAAGTTGTAATTTAGATCAAGGAGGTAGAATGGATTGTTTTATGGTAGACCACGGCGTATAAAAAGAAAATGGCAGGAGGGATGTGGCTAAACTGGGCAAAGAATTTGTGTCTTAATTGTCTTCAGAACGATAAGCGTACTTGGACAGCAAGAGGATCTTCCTCAGAAATAGATTTTATATTTACAACAGTTAATGTGTTCTAAAAAATAAGTAGGTACAATATCAAAGAATCTGGCGTAAGTGACCATGCCATGCCATTATTGGAACTATAATGGCACGGGGCATTTCTGAATAAGATGACTTAGGCTAAAACGATGTTAGATGAGGGGGGATAAGAATTTAAAGAACATAAGCCTTAACACCAAAGACAATTGTGTTTGGTGGACTTGTAAGAAATTAAGTAGCTTTAGAATTGTAATGTTGAAAGAGTTTGAATCTTGTACATTCGAAGATGAAGTGGTTAGATACTCTGCCAAGGGATTTCCTGTATACTTACAATCAAGGCTTGAGAAATTAAGAGTCGGAGAAAAATAAAAAAAAATCCAAAGAAAAAGAATAGACATGTTTTTATTACAGAAACAAGAGAAAAGAAAAATGCCTTGCATAGGGAGATAAGCAAAATAAGGAGATCAAATGAAAAAGGAGTTGACAAAGTAGAAATTATAAGGCCCCTAAAACAAAAGTTAAAAGATTGGTTAAAGTATGAACTTGCAAAAGTGCTACAGGCGGATGGCGAAAAGCATGTTAGACTGCATCCAAGGGAAAAAATGGAGGGCCTTTTGGGAGTTCATTAATAAATCCGAAGACAAAAAGGCCCTGTGCAGAGGACACTTAGATGCAATACATACCAGAGAACTTTAAGAGCAAAGGATTAAGTCCTTAAATGAGGATCTAGTACTAGAATGGGATCTGGAAGTATCTGTGGACCAGATTGAGGCAAAAATTAGGCAATCCAATCCTTCAAGGGCAGCTGGCCCTAACAAATTAACTGCTAAAATATACATCAGGGTTGTGGGCAAAGATATTATGCGTTGAATTCAATGACATTATACATACACATAATATTTCAGATTCATGGACAAGATGTATATGTTCCCGATCTTTAAGAAAGAGTCTAGATTGTTACCCTCAAACTACAGAACAATTTGTATAATGGATGCAGATTCGAAAATGTTTGCTTCATTAGTATTAGACAGGATAAATGAATGGATTGAAAATAACAACATTATGGATTATAGACAAATAGTATTCCGAAAAGGTATTGGTATGGATTGTGGGGACTGTTGTTGAGGTGTTTGCAGAAACAGGCTTGGACATCTAGTAAATTCCCAATATATGTCGCGTCAATGGACCTGAGCAAGGCTTTCGATTCGGTAAACAGAAATATCTTATGGAAGAAATTGGATAATTACGGAATCCCGAAAAGTATTACTGAGCATGATTATCTACTTGAATAATGACTCCAAAATTCAAGTAAGATTAAATCATAAAGGACTACCAACTAAAGAGTGTCAAATGGACAGGGGAATAAGACAAGGGTGTATACTGGGGCCCACCTTGTATATTTTGTACGTGACGTTGGGCGGGTGCTGGATATAACACCCTTGTGTCACCCAAAATTGACAGGCTTAAAGTAAACTGGGCAGCATACGCCAATGATTTTCTTTCAATAGACGCCACCCAGGTGGGTCTGCAGAGACTAATAGAAGCTTTTGGGAACTATAGGTCAGCAATAGAATTAAAAATCAACCCTGTTAAAACAGTTATAATGAAGATAGCGAAAGGGAATGAGAGTGTGCAGCGCAAGTTTACTTGGAATTGGGAAAATAGTATCCTGGCAGTGAAAGAGAACTTTCAATTTTTGGGATATTCCATATTGGCGAAACATAGTAAAACTTTTTATGTAAATTATTTGCAATCAAAAGCGATGGGAAATGTTAAATCGATTGAAGCAGGTAGACTGTAAATTTGGAAAATTCTCTTAAACCCTGTAGAGAATTTTACAAAAGTAAAGTGCTCCCTCCATTCTATATGGGTTAGAATTCTGGCCTAAAAACTTGCAAGTGGAATACAGGACATTAGAAAGTATGATATGGAGATCTAAACTATATTTCCTCCCAAAATGTGTGCCGTTAGAGGTAATAAAGGATGAAGTGGGACTACAATCTATCGTACACGGAGGGGTATATTAAGAACTTAAGGGAGGATTGTGACAATGTATTGGAGAAAATAGGTGTGTCAATGGAAACTTTCAGGTCAGCGCTCACTGACCCTCTGTATATTGGGGGTCAGCTAAAACCGGATTCACTAGTGATCCCCACTACCAGAAAGAGGGCGGGCACTCCCATGGAATCGTCTGAGACTCTGCCAGACAAGGAAAGCAAGAATATCTATACTTCGAGGGGATTGGGTCCTCCGACGTATTCCATATCTATGACAGTAATCACCACAGCTGTGCTGCTTCGGAAAATCTTTCGGCGTCTGCGTCCTGCATCGATGATGTCGATACGCCGCCCTCGAGGACCTCCTCCGACGGCTGACGTCACTGGATGTTATAAGTAGGACACACGACGCCCGTAGCCTCAGTTCCGTTTTTTCCGTGAACATGTTCGCTTCGGGAATCTCGGCGTGCCTCGACTGTTTGTTGTTTCTTGGTTCTTCGAACCTGTTAGTTTTGTGAAGTTTCTTCTTCGTGAAGGATGACTACCTCGTCTTCCACCCCGCGTCTGGGATTTAAGAAGTGCGGGGACTGTGGGTCCAAGATGTCGGTTACGGACCCGCACAATGCCTGCCTCTGGTGCCTCGGGGAGGCCCATGACACAGATGACTGTGTCGACTGCCAGTCGCTCACGTCTAAAGCCTTGCGGGAGCGCAAGTAGAAGTTATCGATAGGTAAGGTGTCTAAGCCACGGAAGTCTAGGTCTGCGGGGCTTTTGACGGTCGATTCGAGAGACAACTCTCCGCGTCGTCGTCGAAAGTCCAGTGGGTCTCGGTCCCGGAGTCGGTCCCGCCACTCCTCTGCCTCTTCGAGGCACTCCCCGAAGCGCCGTCATCGGTCACCTTCCCCATCCTCTTCCGAGGACTCCGCCCATCGGCGGGTCGCTTACCCTATCAAGCAGGCGACGCCGGAGGAATAGGCTTCCTTCGGGAAGAAAATGTTAGCGATTCTCGAATCGCAGGGCACCGGTCCGTCCGCGCCTCCGAGTGGGGTCGGTCGTGATCGGTCGAGAGACACCGCTCGCACGCCTTCGGGCTTGGGTGGTCGGCACGATTCGCGGGAGAGGTCCCGCTCGGACAAGGGGAATCGTTCTTGTCATGCCCGGTCCCAGTGCTCGACGCGCTTGAGACCATGTGAACCTGTGTTGTCTTCGGGGAAGACGTCGACACTGGTGGCGCCGAGGTCGTCAACTGACTTTTTCGATGCCCCGCCTCCGAAGAAGTCGTCGGCGCCATCGGCGCCCAGGCTGTCGAAGGACACGCTCGGGGCTCCAGCCCGGAGGCCTGTGTCGATGCCATCGATGCTGTCTGCGCCGCGTTCGGCGTCAATGCTGATTCACTCAACGCCTTTCGAGGCTGTGTCGACGGGGGGTACCCCGGGGCTCGGTGGAACCCCCTAGAAAGGCTCTGGCCAAGGTCACGCATGGCTTTGGTTCACATTCTGTGCCTTCTTACCACCATCTTGAGTTTATTTCAGAGGTGGATGAAGGCTCTGATGATGGCATGGTTCCTAATACGCTGCCTGAAAAGCTTCTCTCAGGCCATAGCCAATTTGAGGACCTGAGGCAGTCCCTGCACGATGCTAGTGGGCTGGACACCTCTCCGGAGGTGGCGTTTTGTAGGCCTTAGCCTGGCAATCATGCCTACTCCTCGTACCGGCGCCTTATGTCTAGGGTCACCGAGTACTTGGGATGGTCTGCTCCCCCAGGGGAGTTTCTTCAGGATGACCTTACGGATATCCTCGACCTTGGTCCACCAACTGACCCGGTACTGCCATTTCATATGGCTCTACAGAGGAGAGTGGCGGCGGCTTGGACTGCTCCAGAGTGTCTCCCGGCAGTGGGCAAGTCTTTGCCGTGAAAATAACACCTAGCCAGTAGTGACCCCTGCTACATTTCCAAGCACCCTACTCCGGATAGTTTGGTGATGCAGGCGGCTACGGCCTCGGCAAAGCAGGTGTCGTATCCTACCATCCCTCCTGATAGGGACGACAAGCGTTTTGACGGCTGGGCGAAGAAAGTGTTTTCTGCAGGGGGTATGGCGCTTCAGGCGGCCAACTCCATATGTGCCTTGTCACGTTTCATGCACACTCTGTGGAACTGTGTTTCCTTAGCGGCTGAAACTATTCCCGAAGGGGACAAACGGGATGGTTTCCTTGCCATAGTTCAGGATGGCAAGCATGCCATGTGTGAGGCCGTTCAGTCGGGTTTGGACATGGCAGATTGCGTCAGCTGGTCCATGGCGGCGAGCACCATGATACGTAGGTTTGCGTGGTTGCAGAAGTTGGGGTTTGCTCCTGATGTGCAGGCCGGCT
Organism: Ambystoma mexicanum; assembly: GCF_040938575.1. Lineage (NCBI taxonomy): Eukaryota > Metazoa > Chordata > Amphibia > Caudata > Ambystomatidae > Ambystoma > Ambystoma mexicanum. The sequence goes on from NC_090922.1 coordinate 1,329,424,061, forward strand.
CCTCAACATGCCCTTTGACGGGGAACATCTTTTTGGCAGTAAGGCTGACGAGAGCCTTGAGAGGTTGCAGACCTCCAAAGCTGCAGCGAAGTCGTTGGGCGCTGCAGTTCGACAACCTCTGCCTTTTCGTCCTAGGGGACAGCAGTGGAGGGGAGGTTCCTTTCGTTATTACTCGTCCTTTGGTAAAGCGAGAGGAGCTGCCAGTCAAAGGGGCCCCCGTAGGAGTGCCAGAGGTGTAAAACAGGGTACTTGAGGTGCCAAGGCCGCTCGGGCAGTTGCCTCTTTGCTTTCAGGCAACACCACAGCCGTTTCAGCTCAGTCATGAGGCCATGTCCCATGGTTCGCCGGTTGGGGGAAGGCTGGCGCAGCATCTTGTAGAGTGGCGTGCCATTACTTCAGATGTGTGGGTTCTGGAGATCATAGCCCACGGCTACTGGCTTCCTTTCCAGCAGAGGCCTCACGACAATCCACCGGGGAATCTCTCTTTGAAGAGTCCGGATCCGCTCCTTGCGCAGGAAATTCAATCCCTGCTGGAGAAAGGCGCCATAGAACTGGTGCCTGTAGCGGAGAGGAACAAGGGATGGTATTCCCCTTATTTTTTGATTTCCAAGAAAGACGGGGGATTGAGACCCATCATGGACTTTCGTGGTTTGAACAAACTCCTCAGGAAGGACAAGTTCAAGAGGTTACTCTCTCTCAAGTCCTCCAGGCCCTTCAACTTCAGGACTGGTTGGTGTCTCTCAACCTCAAGGATGCTTATTTTCATGTGCCGATCCATCCAAAGCACAAGAAGTACCTGAGGTTCGCGGTTGGAGACTTGCACTTTCAGTTTCGGGTCCTGCCGTTCGGATTGACCTCCGCCCGAGGGTCTTCACCAAGCTCATGGTAGTGGTGGCAGCGCATCTCAGGAAAGGGGGGGATTCACGTCTACCCCTACCTGGACAATTGGTTGGTCAGGGCGCGCTCTCCCGAGCAAGTCCTGGATTATCTGTCCGTCACCTGCCACTCCTTCCACAAGCTGGGCTTCTCCCTCAACTTAAAGTCCAATTTGACTCCAACTCAGAGGCTCCAGTACATCGGAGCAGTGCTTGACACGTGCCAGGGGCAGTGTTTTTCTCCCCAGGTGAGGGCTCATCACATTCAGCAAATGGTGCACAAGTTTCAACTTGTCCAGAGTCTCCCAGCGTTCAAGTTCTTGAGACTGCTCGGCCTCATGGCATCCTGCATTCTTCTGGTTCCAGAGGCCAGGTTGTGGATGAGATCTTTGCAATGGGCACTCAAGCTCCAGTGGTCTCAGTCCTCCGGCAGGATGTCGGACCCTGTTCAGGTGCCGTCCTCGGTCGCCTGGGACCTTCTGTGGTGGGCCGACAAAGGCAATCTGATGAGGGGGGGCTCCATTTTGGCTGCCCTGGCCGGAGGTGACGATCATGACGGACGCATCCCTCACGGGATGGGGAGCTCATGCCAACGAGTTGACAGTCCGCGGTCGTTGGTCTCCGTCGGAGTCCAGACTTCATATCAATCTGTTGGAGCTGAGGGCCGTCAGGCTAGCCCTGAAGGCTTTTCTGCCGACTGTGCGCGGAAAGAATGTCCTGATCCTGACAGACAACATGATGGCCATGCACTACCTCAACAAAAAGGGGGGGGGGGCAGGATCACTTCCTCTGTGCAGGGAGGCGATGCAGCTCTGGTTCTGGGCAATCCAGCAGGAAGTTTCGATCTCGGCAGTTCATCTGGCCGGAGACGAGAACGAGACAGCGGACGCTCTGAGCAGGCAGAGCGCGATCTCTCACGAGTGGGAGTTGGCTCAGGAGATTCTCCTGGAGATCTTCGCCCTTTAGGGGACCCCTCAAGTGGATCTCTTTGCCTCCAGTGTCAACCGGAAGTGCGAGAGGTTCTGCTCGCGGGAATTTCCTCCAAAAGGAGCCTTGGGAGACGCGTTGGTGGTGGAGTGTCATTCCCACTGCTGTTCGCGTTTCCTCCAGTCCCCGTCATCCCGCAAGTACTGCAGAGGTTACGGAGGTTCGGTTCCTGGATGATCCTCATTGCTCCGGCGTGGGCCCGGAGGACGTGGTACCCCGACCTTCTCGACTTGTCCATCTGTCCTCCACGTCATCTTCCCTACCGAGACGATCTGCTCTCACGGGAGCGGGGTCAGGTTCTCCATCCAGAGGTCAGATCCCTCAACCTTCACGCTTGGTTTCTGAAAGGTTGAGGTATAAGGATTGGGACCTCCCTGAAGACGTGATGGAGGTGTTGCTCTCAGCCAGATGGTCCGCAACTAAGTCCCTGTACTGTTGCCGTTGGCGTAAGTTCTGTGACTGGTGCAGGGTTAAGAATGTGGATGCTTTTGCATGCGACATTCCCATGGTTCGGTCTTTTTTGCTTTCTTTGGCCCACAGGGGCCTTCAAGTGGGTACCATTAGAGGTTACCTGGCGGCGCTGTCCATATTTAAGCGCTCGTCTGAAGAGTGTTCCTATTTTAAAATTCCTTTAATTTATCAGTTTCTGAAAGGGCTCACTAATGTGTTCCCTCCGTCACCTTTCCAGGTGCCCGGTTGGGATTTCAACCTTGTTCTCAAGTTTTTGATGGGTGCTCCGTTTGAGCCTTTGCATTCATGCCCTTTGAGACTGTTAACTCTTAAAACTGTATTTTTGGTTGCGGTCACTTCCGCTCGCAGAGTGAGTGAGTTACAGGCACTTTCAGTTAAGCCACCATTCACTGTGTTTCATAAGGACAGGGTTGTCTTTAGAGTTCGTCCTTCCTTTCTTCTGAAGGTGGTGTCGGAATTTCATTTAGGCCAGAAGGTTGTTCTTCCGGCGTTTTATCCTCCTCCACATCGTGGTAAGGAAGATGAGAGGCTCCATAGGCTTGATCCTAGGAGAACGTTAAACTTTTATATTTCACGCTTGTTGCGGGTCAGAGTGGACGATCAACTCTTCATTGGTTACGCTGGAAAGCGTTTGGGACAATCTGTGACGAAACAGACTTTGTCTCGCTGGATTATTTTGGCTATCTCTGAGTGTTACCGCTTGGCGGGTAAGGACCCACCGGTCGGCTTACGGGCCCATTCTACCAGGGGTATGGCTGCCTCTACTGCCCTAAAGAGGGGTGTTCCTATTCGTAACATCTGTGATGCAGCCACCTGGGCTTCGGTACATACTTTTGTATGTCACTACTCCCTCGATTCCATCCGGGGGCAGGATCTGGCCTTTGGCAAGGCGGTCCTTTAATCCGCAACTTGATTGGGCATTCTAAATTTCTGGTTTCTAAATTCTTTTCCCACCTCCTTGCATTGGTACTGCTTTGAGAGTCTGTCATAGATATGGAATACGTCGGAGGACCCAATCCCCCTCAAAGAACAAGTTACTCTTACCTGGTAACGTTCTTTCGATGGGATGGTCCGACGACGTATTCCATATCGCTCCCTCCCTGCCTTCCCCGCTACAGAATTTCTTATGCGATTTCAGCTTACGTTTCCGCAAGGCTTTGTGTGGTCAGACTGGCAGAAGACTGGTGCCACATGTTCTGGGAAAAAAACTACAACTGAGGCTACAGGCGTTGGGCGTCCTACTTATAACATCCAGTGACGTCGGCCGTCGGAGGAGGTCCTCGAGGCAGACGCTGAAAGATTTTCCGAAGCAGCACAGCTGTGGTGATTACTGTCATAGGTATGGAATACGTCGTCGGACCATCCCATCGAAAGAACGTTACCAGGTAAGAGAGTAACTTGTTCTCTCAAGAGAAAGGTTGCATCCTCCGTGTCCTATAAAGCGAGAATCGCTAACACTAAACTTCTAGCTGGTTACGGCTACCACAAGTGGGAGGACCTGGAACATCAAATTTAAGCAGTTCCAGAACCCCTGAAGTCGCAATTATTAAGTACTATTGCAGAGGGCAAGCAGGTATCAAACTGCATCTTCAAAAATAATCTTGATGCAGCAGACAATTCAGGTTGCATCATCGCAGAAGGCACACTCATCAAGCGCCATGCCTGGCTCAGACATTCTGGTTTTAAGCTAGAGACTCAGGCCACCCTCCTTATCAGTCTGGTGGAGCCCAATATACTTTTCGGTAAGGGTTTCGGAGACGCCCTCAGGAGCGCAAAGGGGGAGTATGACACTCTTAAATCCCTTGGCCAGTTGACAAACAAGCCCTATGTACAACGGGGCTTCTCAAACTCCAGAAGGTTTCAGGGTCAGGGTTCTCCACGCTCTTCCGGATATACTCAGGGCGGCAAGGCTTCATCTTGGGGCCCATCGCTAGGAAGAACGCCCTCTTCCGGTTTTCAAAGAGGAAATAAAGGTACCAGAGGAAGAGGCAGAACCGCATCTGGGAGAGTGTCCACCCCTCCCAAACAATGACGTACTGCTACAGGTTCCCTCTGTAAGGAAGGCATGGTATCGAAGTAAGATAGACACAAGTGACCACAGTTCAAGGGTGTTTATTGAACTTTCGCAAGGGGGTGAAAAACGCCCATCTAAATCTACAGATGGGAGCAAGCTACGACCATCAAATAATAATAATAATAATAATGCAGTCCTAGTTGAGTCTTTTCAAAATAAAAGGGCCTTTACTAAAAAATCTATCACCAATCCTTACCACTAATTTACAAATCTTGTGGGGGAATGTTCATGCAAAAGAAAGAAGTGTTCACAAAATGATGTTTGGGGCGTTGGCCTCCCTTCCCCACGTTTTCAGCACGGGGGAAGGTGGTTCACTCGAACCAACCACACACTTCGGCCTCCTTGACACGAGGATAGATTTCCAACTCCAGCATCAGAGCCTTCTGTGGCCATGTCTCTTTCCTCATTAAAGTCTCTTGATTCAGAAGGCCTGATATACAAAACAAAAACAGAAAGTTATTTTCTTCTTACACTTATGTGATTCACATGTCTCTCACTGGATCTCCCCCTCAGCTGGGCTAAGGTCTCTTTTCTGTTACGGAGGATCCCCCTCTTCCAGGCTCAGATCCCTTTATTTTAAGGTTCTAAAAAATTCCTTCTCGGGTGACTCACGGTTCACCCCGGATCCCCCTGAGCCGGGCTCCGATCCCTTTTCTACTTTCAATTAGTGTCCCTCAGCCGGGCTCGGACCAATTGCATTTCACTTTATACTTATCGAAGACTTTCAAATATGCACAGGGTTTAGCTTAACCCGTCGCAGGACCACTCCGATACAACGTTCTTTTTTTACAATGCAGTCGCCATTCAGTTGGATACCTAACGGAGACCTTCGAATGCGCACCCACGTGGCACCGTACCACGCTGTACATGGTATCTTATTTGGCTTTTTCAAAGTACATTTGCTCCTTTAGTTTCCACTTGTTCGCACCTCTCATTTCATGTGCTCCAAACCCTGTCCTTTGTGGATTTCATTAAACAATGTTCCCGCTTGCAATCGTGGTTCAAACACAAGCTGATTTTGTATCAATTTCCCTGACACACCGGCTGTACTGCTTTTACTGGTGCAGCTTTCTTGTAGGAGCCAAGAACCGTACCACAGCGGCAATCGCTCCTCCCAGCCTGGGTTATCGACACAGGAGCGCCCCAGATACCTTTCATGCACAGTGTAGGATTGTTCAGCTTCAGTCCCCAGTCTTAGGCTTCTCACTTTCCAAGGCTCGTGACAATAACGGTTTCTAGAGGTCAAGGGTACTTCCCTCCTTACGACCCTCTTTGGTCTTGCCGTATTCCGACTTTTATTAAACTGCCATCTTGGAACTGCTGCTTCCTCATGTGCTTTTCTTTGCTCAGTGTGTGCTTTCGTGCTCCGCTTTATATCTGTGTGGGGAAGTGTGATGATCAGTAATTGTCTGACCTTGCCTGACCATGGTGTTGGGACATGTAAGGTATACGGCTCTGGTGTTAGTCTGTTGTCGCTCACGATGAGCTGTCGGTAAGAAAGTGTTCATGTCGGGAAATGGGTGGGCGGGGGCTGAGCTTCTAGGTCTCCTACTTGGTAGGATGGGGAAAAGGTGTTACAGGGAAGGGGATACCACATCTCATCCTTCAGTGTCCCACTTCCACTGTCCGAAGACCCCTCATCCAGGTGATCATCCCGCACTGGTCCACCCCCAGGCCCAGGAACTGGATTCAATATAGTGATGGCCGTGTCCTGGCTACCTGGATGACAGATCCCCGGGGACTAGTGGGTGAGAAACCTTCAGGTTTCTCACACCTCCCATGCCACTCCAGTAGGAGGCCGAATTTCACACTTCACCCATGCATGGGAGGCGATAACGTCAGACAAGTGGGTGTTGTCCACCGTGGCAGCCGGGTATTGTATCGAACTGTTACAAAAACCACCCAACCGCCTGCCAAGACAGAGGACAATGACTGTTAGAAGAAGTAAAGGCACAGCTGGAAAAGGACGCCATAGAGATTGTCCCCAAGGGTATTTATTCAACATAATTCCTTGTGCCAAAGAAAGATCTTTCCATGCACCCAGTACTAGATCTGCGCCCTGCAAAAAATATGTCAAGACCCAAAGTTTTCCCATGACCACGCTTCAAGAGGTAATTTCCCCTCGTAATAGGGGGGGGACTACATGGCAACATTGGATATGAAAGATGCATACTTTCATATTTCAGTGCTCCCTGCACACAAGATATATTTGTGGTTCAAGATAGCGGGAGTTCACTACCAGTTCAAGGGACTCCCCTTCGGCATCGCCTCAGAGCCAAGAGTATTCACAAAGGTGCTTGCGGTAGTGACAGCACACCTGGGAATCTCCTCAAATTTTCAAATAAAAGACAATAGACCTGTTAGGCAGAATTGCATGCAGTACCCTCTGAGAACACTACACACAATTAGGACTACAGGTGTTAGCCAAACCAACCTTTGGTATATAAGTCTGTACAACACAGTTTTTGGTAGCGAGCTGAGCAGCTAGGCTTATCTCAAGAGTGAATGTGAGCAGTACAAGTCATTACACAGAGGACTTTCAATCACAGTGGTTCAAGTAGACACTTGGACTCAAGGTTTCTTGGTAAAACACTTATTAATTTATTACACAGTCATTTAGAAAATATTTCACTAGAAGGAGGCAACTTAATATTATAGACCAATACACTTCAATACAAAACTCTAAGATTTTGAGACAGTTTGAGCTTCCCTGAAATATGGGACAGTTGAGTTACTTAGAAGTGAGCAAAAAGGAACGAGGTAAATGGAATAGATCACATATACTTGTTAGACCGTGCAAATAGTTTCAGTTTACCAGAGAGTTCAATTCAAGTCAATAGGCCAGGCCAAAGTCAATGGGCTAGTGTTCTGGATAGGAAAGAGCAGTTCTGGCATCAATCGTTAAAGTATTTGCAAAAGTTCTCAGAAGTAGGTTAGGTGAAAAAGAATCATATGTCGGGTCACAAGCTGATTAGGCCTGCAAGTTGGGAAGGTTCCACAAACTTTCACCGCAAGAGTGGCGTTCTCTCAATCGGGTTGGCACAGTACCTTCGTATGAAGAACAAAATGCAGCTGTCGATGTTGGTTCCTGGCAGGTCCTGCAGATCTCACTGTTCCTGAGCCTCAATCATGGGGCCAAGAGGGAGGACGTCAGGGGACTCCTGCACTGCACGGGATCGTCGAAAAAGCAAACAAGATGGAGTCACTTCAGTTCCAGTAGCTGTAGATTCAAGCACACAAGCTGGTATCCCTCTCCCTGGTTAATCCTAACCAGCCTTGAGAATGGTATCCAGGTGGCTTACGAGTTGATTGGTCGCACCAACTCAAAGGAAGAAGTCTTCCTTGAAGGGGCTTCTTTGTCGAGCGGAGCTTAGCAATTCAGACCTGCAGCAGGGCTTCACTGGGCAAACCAACAGTCCAGTAGTTGCAGCAGCCGTCCTCTTCCAGGTCTTCTTGGGTTCTTTCGTTCCTGTGGTCGACTCTGCTTTCCAGTCCAAGAGACTTGCCTTTTATACAGTTATCTCCCGTTCATTCCAGCCTAGCTGTCACTCACCCAGCAGGGTGGCTGTTCTTGCCGGACAGTCAGCCTGCCAATCATGCCATAGTTCATTTGGGTCTGCTAGGAGACTAAGCACAGGGAGTTTCGGGCACCTCCCTCACTTCCTTCCCACCCCAGACACTCGGGCGCCAGAGGCAGTCTTCAGTCCAGAAGCCCGCCAAAGGTACACAGTATGACGTCCTTTCATCACCTGCCTGTTCATCCCCAGGCTTTTTAACGTGCACATTCCATCGAATGTGCTCATCGAATTTTTTAGGGGTGGGGGGCAGATAAGGGTTTGGGTGGGAGGTCAATAGCAAAAAATAAATGTGGGAAGGGAGCTTGGGGGGCGGGGGGGTTTGCACCCACCCAAAATAATTAAAAAAAATACATGAGCACATTTGATGGAATGTGCACGTTAAAATGGTTGGGAATTAATGTAAGCGGGAATTCGGGATAGGAGAGCGGGAGGGACACCGATATTTCCAGATCAGGTACTGGGTCATGTCTACAGAGATAAGAAAGGCTGCGACCCGGGATCTGACTCAATTTGAAAGATTCCTTCTTACTCACGATGGATCTAAGGGGTTAATATCCGACCTTTATAGGCAGCTAGAGCTAATCGGCTCGCACCCTTCTTGGGCGTATATGAAGACCTGGGAACAACAATCAGGAGTCAGTTTAGGGCCCGAGGGATGGGAGAGGCTGTGGAGACAGATCCCGAAACTGGAAAAAGCGGTGCAGCTACAAGAAGCATGGTACAAGTACATATACAGTTGGCTTTACACCCCGGCCCGCTTGCACGATATCTATCCGGCTACTTCGGGGGAATGCTGGAGAGGGTGCGGGGGGGAAGGTACTGCGGCACACATATGGTGGGATTGTCCGAAGCTCCAGCCGTTCTGGAATGATCTTGCACGGGCCCACTCCCAGTATCTGGGGGCGGGCGATCGCTATGATACCCGAAAGTACCCGGGAGGTACTTTCGGGTAGCGGTGGTCAGGGGGAAAGAGGGGAGGCGCTAGGTCATCCTAAAGCGAGAGTGATCTCTACACTGGCAGCGATGGCCCTTATCGCACAGAGGTGGAAGTCTCCCTCGATCCCGACAGAACAAGATTGACTGAGGAATATGTGGGACATTGTCTCGATGGAATGGGCTGCGTATGCAGTCGATAATAAGTTGGAGAACTTCTCAGCGGAGTGGGGAGACACGCTGGCCTATTTGAGAGGGGAATTTAGGGAACAATGGTGTCCTCAAAGACTCAAACTGCTGCATATATATGGTTAAGGGATGGGAAAAGGACGTATGGGGGGGGCGGAGGATGCTGTGGATTGGGGGGGGGGAGGGGTTGTTCGAATTGGTTCACAGTTCATTTGTATGTATTACAGTGAAAATAATAAAGTTTTTAAAAAAAATGGTTGGGGATAAACAGGCAGGCAATGAAATGACATGGAACCAGCTACACGAACAAAAGGACAAACCTGGTCTGGGCGCAGAAACACACTCTAGGACCTTTCCAAAAAGAAACGGCAGAAGAAGAAACCGGGGCCTGTTTAAACAAAGGGGCTTGAAAAACATGGCTCCCATGATTTCTAGCTACCGATGTTTGCGGTCGGGAAAAATCATGGTAGTTTGTTGTAAGACCACTGCCATCATCCTTTCCAATAGGAAAGGTAAGCATTTGACTGCTAAATGAGTATTTAGACACAGGGGATACTATGCAACACCCCTAGAACTCCATTGTAAAATGGTGTGTGCTGGGTCTAGGAATTTGGAAAGACTAGTAAAGTCAATTTCACTTTACATTCTTGGGGAAACAGTAGTTTATACCAGAGAATGTATTTAAACCTTTGGTAAGTCTAAAAGACATCCCTGTGTCACTGCACTGAGGGTGCTGTGTAACACACATGAAAAGACAATGCCTATGGAGTTATCTAAACCCCCATTATCAAAGAACACAAGTGTAAAACACATCAAAATACATCAGAGTGGGGAAAAAAGGCTCACACTCTTTCCAGGTAAAGAAATCAAGTCCTCAAAATCCACCAAAGATGCTGGGGGTCTCTAAGGTGAAGGGAATTAGCACGTTTATGAGAATTCTCCCTAACAAGACCTTATTTTCAATTTGGGCTTCTCCATCAAGGAAAAGAAATCAAGTCTAGTTCCCAGCCAAATAAAACAATTTTTGGGAGCATTTCTAAAGACAAAAGAGGAGCTTGCTTTCCCGTCAGACGAGAGTACAAAACATGCTATTGCAAGTACCTCACTACAAGGCCGGTCACCAGATAACTGTATGCAAAGCAATGCACTTGCTTGGTATGATGGCCTCATGCATTCACTTGGTTCCACACGCGCGCCTGTTCCCAATGCAGTAATGGTTAGCGAAACAATAGTCTCAGGCAAGCGGTAAGTGGGACGATTTAGTGGTTTCGCTAACCCCTGGTATAGGCACTGGTAGTCCAAGGACAACCTGCTAAAAGGAAAACCCTTCTGCATTCCGCCAGCACAAGCAATCCGAACTACAGACGCCTCACTCACTGGATGGGGGGGCTCACTAGCCCACAGCCAGTGGACATGTGCTACAGCCCAAAGACGCATCAACTTCCTTGAACCTTTGGCAGTCCTCAAGGATCTTCAAGCTTTTCAGCAACATCTTTGAAGTCAGACAGTGCAAGTCCTTACAGACAGCACACTGCCCTGTTCTACATAAACAGGAAGGCACACACACTCCATGTCTGTCCAAGCTATCACAAAAAATATGGAAGTGGGCACACAAGCAGAACATGTTCCTAACCTCTCAACATGTTCCAGGGGAACTCCATTCTCTGGCAGAAACTCTAAGCAGATACCCTCTACCAGAAGAACACAAGTGTGAACTCGACAAAGATATCCTAGATGGAATGTACTCTCATTGGGGTCAGCCCCATCAGACTTGTTTGCCACAAGCCTAAACGCGCATTGCCCAGACTTTGTGTCCAGGTTTCCCCAACCAGGGCCCAAAGGGAACACCCTGTGGATGAACTGGTCAGGGAAATTTGCTTACACTTGTCCCCCGATGTCAGGGAGAATTCTGTGCTAAGGGAAAAACATTTGCTAATTCTCTTCACCTTAGAGACCCCCAGCAACTTTGCTGGATTTTGAGGACATAATTTTTTTACCTGTAGAGTGTGACCCTTTTTTCCCACCCCGTCATCTATTTCAATGTGTGTTTTACTCTTGTGTTCTTTGATTATGGAGTTTTAGATGACTCCATAAGCATCAACTTTTCGTGTGTGTCACGCAGCACCCCCAGTGCAGTGGCACATGGAAGCCTTTCAAGCTTTCCCAAGGTTTAAATACCTTCTCTGGGATAAACTACTGACTTTACTAGTGTTTTCAAATTCCTAGACCCAACACACCCTATCCTCCTATGGAGTGCTGGAGGGGCTACCTAGTATCCCCTGTGTCCAGAAACTCATGTAGCAGTCAAATGCTACCATTTCCTCTTTAAATGGCTGGTTGCAGTGGTTTTACTATGAACTACCTTGGTTTTTCCCGAATGCGAACACTGGTAGCATTAAATCGTGTGAGCCATGTTTTTCAAGATGGTGTCTGAGCCCCCTTTGTTTAAACAGGTCCTGGTCTTCTTTTTTCGCCATTTCTTTGTGGAAAGGTCCTTCTAGAGTTTTTGTCTGCGCGCCAAACCAGGGTTGGTCCCTTTGTTTCATCGCCTTTGGCGTGTTTCAGGCCTGAAGACCGCCTCTGGCGCCCGAGTGTCTGGGGTGGGCAGCAAGAGAGGGTGGTGCCCGAAACTCCCTGTGCTTAGTCTCCTAGGAGACCCAAATGCACTCTGGCGTGATTGGCTGGCTGACTGTCTGGCAAGGACAGCCACCTGCTGGGTGAGTGGCAGCTAGGCTGGAATGAATGGGAGGAAACTGGATAAAAGGCAAGTCTCTTGGCTTGGAAGGCAGTCGACCACTGGAACGAAAGAACCGAAGACGAGCTTGAAGAGGACTGCTCCAACTCCTAGACCATTGGTTTGCCCGGTGACGCCCTGCTGCAGGTCCGAATCGCTAAGTTCATCTCGACAGAGAAGCCCTGCAAGGATGACTTCTCTCTTTGAGTTGGTGGGACCAATCAACTCGACCCGTAAGCCACCTGGATACCATTCTCGGAGCTGGTTGTATTGTCCTCGGAGTGCTGCAGGAAACCGAATGGGCAGGGAGAGGGACACCAGTTTGTGTGCTTTACTACAGCTACCGGAATTGAAGATTTGCCAGCTTTCCGACCAGTCCCAGTGCAGTGCAGGAGTCCCCCGACGTCCTCCCTCTTGTCCCCACGACTGAGGCTCGGGAACAGCGAGATCTGCAGGAACTGCCAGGAACAGAAGTCTTCAGCTGCATCTTTTTCTGCATTGTAAGGTACTGTGAAAACCCGACCGAAAGAACTTACCTCTCACTGCGAAAGTGCTTGGAACTTTTGCAACTTGCAGGCCTAGTCAGCTTGTGACCCAATATATGAATCTTTCTTTTAGGAACTACTTCTGAGAACTTTGGCAAAGACTTTTCCGTTTAACTATCAGAACTGCTTTATCCTATACAAGACTTTAGCCCATTGACTTTGTCCTAACCTATTCCATTGAATTGGCTCCTCTGGTGAACTCAAACTATTTGCACTGTCTAAAAGTAACTGTAATATTAGTTTTTATTAACCTATGCCTTTTTGCTCCTACTTCAAAGTTCTCTGAATGCCATTTTGCTCCTCCTTCAAAGACGTTTAAATGCCTCAGACCCGTACCGTTTAAAGTACTGAAGTATATTGTTGTGTGATATAGATTGATTTTAATACTTGTGATTGTAGACCTCTGTGGAACATCCTTACAGCTCACATTCCCTCTTGAGATAAGCCTGGCTGCTCAGCTCCGCTACCAAAAACTGTGTAGTACAGACTTCTACCAAAGGTTGGTTTTGCTTACAACTGTAGTCATAGTTGTGTGTTGTGGTCCCAAAGGGTACTGCATACAAACTCTGCCTAACACCCAACACCACGCCTGAGCAAGATAGTGCACAAGATGCACCAGGAACAAGTGACTCTAATCCTGGTTGCTCCTATGTGGTCGAGACAAGCTTGGTTTCCACATCTGCTCAAACTGACGATGTGTGACGCAATCATGCTCACGTGCCCGTACAACATGCTAACACAACACAAGAGAGCATCACTCTATCCACGCCCTCAATCTATGAACTTGGCAGCTTGGCTCCTGAAGTCATAGAATTTGGTCACTTAAATCTTCCACAGAGGTGTATGGGTATTCTAAAAGAACCACGAAAACCCAACAGCAGACAGTGCTATTTCGATAAGTGGAAAGGATTTGTGATATGGGGCACGTTCTAAACTCTAAACCCAACAGAATGTTCCCCGGCTAACATTCTACATTACATGGCTATCCTGTCGGCTTACATCACTTCACAGAACAAGATGTCCTGGCTTAACGTCCCTGTCATTAAAGCATTCACTGAAGGGGTAAAGAGGCTATACCCTCCAATTTCCAACCCTCCACCGGGCTGGCGTCTTAATGTTGTGCTTTCCAAGCTCATGTGTGCACACTTTCAGCCTCTGCACGAAGCCAGCCTAAAACATCTGACTTACAAAACGGCATTCGTAGTAGCTACCACCTCTATAAGATGAGTTAGTGAGCTACAGGCTTTGTCCGTACAATGCCCTTTCTTCATAATCCACAAGTACAAGGTTGTCCTCCAAACACATCCTAGGTTTTCACCTAAGCTCATTTCAAAGTTCTGTGTTAATCAATTCATAGAAGTTCCTACTTTCTTTCTAAATCCATCCAACTCAGCGGAAATAACCCTCCATACACTTAATGTACAGAGGACAGTCTTGTACTCTGTGAACAAAACTAAACCTCTAAGGAAAACAAATCAACTCTTTGTTTCCATAGCACTTGGGAAAGAGGGCAAATGCTGTCTCCAAATGGATAGTCACAAGCATACAGCCGTGCTATTCCCTATCCAAATGAGTTTGAACTTTCACTCCCAGGGCTCCTCTACCAGAGGTACAAGAACCAGCTTAGCTTTCATTGCAAACGTCCCTCTAGACGCCATTTGAAAAGCTGCTACATGTAGTTCCATGCATACTTTCACACAGCATTATTGCATTGACACTCACTCTAATGCAAATGCACATGTAGTACAGGTGGTTCTAAAACATCTCTATGCCGCTGTACCTTCTCACCTCCCACATCCAGATACTGCTCGCAAATATATGCTGAGCATGTGACCTAAGCAGATCCACACGCTCCAGAAGAGATCCATTTCTCACCATAATCGTATTTCTGGTGCTTGTATCTGCTTAGATTCACATGCACCCACCCTTCCTCCCCTTCTGGAGTTGAAGGCGCATAGATGTTGTCCTGGGTTATCACTGTTTCTGCTTGATCACATCTCTACTCGTGCTACACTTCATGCAGCCTCATGTCAGAAACAATAAATCGGAGGGACCTTGACACATGAAGGACCATGAGTACAGTACACGTCAAACTAGGGATAGTATTACAACATGCCCTGTGGACGTGCGTTTTTGAGTTTTGAAAACAAATCTTCTAATACTCCGTGACTACCACTAGATGTTGGACTATACAGAGCTTGTGAATCTAAGCAGATACAAGCACCAGAAATACGATTACGGTGAGTAATGCATCATATATATATTTCTGCATATATTGGCTATTTTGCTACGTTAAAATGTGGGACTAATTGTACAGCTATCTCCCATCCTCAGTTGAGTGAAGCCAGACTGCTCTGTCACATTTCCAATTAGTGTTTTGGACTGACTTGGTGAGCACTCTATCCACACACAACTGTATTGTCTTCTGAACCCCTCAACAGAGGAATTCTGAAAAACCCTCCTAACTGATTGAGAAAGCAAGGATGTTGGGACACAACTTGTCACTGAAAGATTAGGACTTTTACCCAGAACATGTTTATCATTTTATATATTTATCATATTAGAAACGTAGCTAGAGATGTCCTAGCTTTTGCAGTAAAAGGAAAAAGTTATGCTCTGTGATACATTGCACCAGAAAATGTACTAAAACTGGGAACCTGAGGCAATTCATAGTGCTTTATACATTACATGTTTGGAATATTTAAGTGTTCGTCAAGTGGAAACTGTCGGCCTCTTTTTTTAGTCCCTTTTTGACTTGCACACCATGTGTATACAATATAGAATTCTTACGTCTTTCCATTCTCTTCCTTTTAAGATCTTTTCTCAGATGTTGAATCAGATTTCCATGCCAAGGTTCCTGTTGTCTTTTGCAAAGATATTAAAAGGTTTGTGTTGCAATTAGTGAGGAATTGTTCTTAATCTGTTACATTGTTCTATCACGGTTTATGCATTGCATCATGCATGCAAAATTTGGTTATAACTGCTATAAGATCGTATTAGTCTCTGAAAACATAACGGCGGCATTCTACACTCAGCATGTACTGCATTAGCTCCACACTTTAATGAAATTCATTAAGCACTCAAATTTAATAAAGATGGTTTAGTTGTGTTCTAATTTGAACTTTACAGTTACACAACTGAACAATCGTATCACTTGGAGAATCATCTCCCCTTATTGAATGCATTGTTGTTACATAAGAATTTTTTTTTTTCTTAACGCTTCTAATTTCTTTTGGTTTTGGAATCTGCCCCTCTTACTCCTCTTGTAGTAATCTACTCTGCATACACATGTTGACCCTTATTTCTGTTAGTACAGACTATTTGTTATTTTTTTTTTTAGCCGAAATTTCGTTAGTACCGGGCAACTCATGCACCTAAATACCAAAGCCAATTTGTAAAACAAGATTTATTATTACTTTACAGAGATTTTTGGCACAGGGTCAGGTCTTGAGCTTCTTCACTGCCATTAGGGGTAGGGTTAATGACCCCTTAGCACCATACTGTATTTATAGAAAACAAATGTTGAAAGATAAGGACACACCTGTAATGCTGGCGTTGCTGACATGTTATTCTTTCCTTTCTTGGAAGCCTTTGTTCTGTTTTTTCCTGGTTTTAAATGCGCTAACCACTGTACAGAACATCATGTCCTATATGAAACCAGTAAAGCTAACTGTATTTCTATTAATCATAACCTTGACATGTTATTCATCAACTGCATTATAATCAGAAAATTTGCAGGTTTATAAGGCATTATTAATGTACACACATATATTGTACAATATTCAGTCAGTGCAAATATTGTATGGAAAATAACGCTCTGCATACAAATAGTTAAAATGTTGAATGATGCAATGAAGTGGTATTGCATTGTACCCTCAACAGAAACTACAGCTGCGACATTCCCTTCTTCTAAAAGAACTTAATAAAGTGCTGAGACATTCTCTTAATAGTCAGTTTGGGGGCAGTTTTGACATCCCACAGTAGATACTGCTAGTGAATAAAACCACAAAGGATACTTTCACTGAAAAGCTGATTTCGAATGCTTACAGATGGATAATAGGAGTTAGCACACTTAAAGCAAGATGGGAGAGGGACTTAGCCCCGCTGAAGGAAGGGGAGTGGGAACTGGCCATACATTACAAAATCCTGCATAGACTCTATTATACCCCCAGGAGATTACATCTAATGGGGAGGAGGAAGGTCAATATCTGCCTCAAGTGCAGAGGAGATTTGTGCACCTTCATACAGATTACCTGGGTTTGCCCCTGGATACTGGGATTCTGGGAGGGGCTGCTGCAAAGAATGCAGTCTGTTCTAAGAGACAAGGTGCGGCAGACCCCAAGGTATGTTTGTTGGGTGTATGGGGAGACACATCAATGTCAACATTCGACAGGTCGTTTACTGACCTAACGTTTGTCCTAGCGAAAAGCGGAATAGCAAGGATATGGAGGTCTAAGGAACTCCCTTCCCTTGCTGACTGGGAACTCAGCATGAACGGAAGCATTGAAATGGCAAGACTGGTATACTAAAGTAGAAACCTCCTGGTGAATCACGAAAGGTTGCGGAGGGAATGGATACAGGAAGGGAGAAAAATTCAGGAACTAGACATGAGGAAACAGAGGGGGGTAGAGGCAATAAAGTGGCCATGCAATTGGTGTTAAGTGGATGGGGGATGGACTAGCGGCTATAGGGATTGGGAATGGGGCTCAGGGTTGTTGCTTGTTGTTGTTTGCTGTTGTACATCTATCTGATAATACGAAATATGTTTCTACAGTCAAACGCACAGCTGTGTGTTGTCAATAAATGAAAACAAGTGTTTTTATTTTAAAAGTGCCTAGCGCTTCCATTATTGGAGAAAACCTTTCCACATAAAAGGACCTTCAAGCTCATTTTACCAGCAGTCAAGTGTTGTTAAAAGAATGGTTAAAAGTATGCCCTAAATGCCAAAGCTGAAGTGAAGTAATGTATTTCGGACTTCCAACTGTTCTCCTTTCCACATCCAATGCCTGCTAAGAAAGGGAACATATGCTACATAGCAAAAAGTGAAGTTTCCCAAAGGCAACTATCCCTTAACTCTGAATATTGGCACAGACTTTACTCTCTGCCCACCTTCTGCATCTGCCTAAAATGAGGATGATTTAAATTATTCCACTCTGCCGGGTTGTAATACCAATGATGAAATGTGTGAAATGTTTCCGACTCGGGTAAACTTGCTTTTAGATTTGCCAGAAAAAAGCCTGATTTACTATTGTTAGGCAAGGTTTGTATGCAGTACAGTTTTGGTAGCGTGTTGAGCAGCCAGGCTTATCTCAAGAGGGGCCAATGTGAGCTGTGGGGGAGTTACACAGAGATTCACAGTGACAAGTATTCAAATAAACACTTACACACAAGGTTTCTTGAATAAACAATTATTAATGTATTCATCAGTCAGTTAGGATAAGCCTTCTTCAGAAGGGAGCAATATAATAGTAACACACAAATACACTTCAATACTGGACACACTTAGATTCTAATTCAGTAAAGACTCTTTTGAGATAGCCAACAGACACAATCTACACCCTCGGGTGACTTCAATAGCTTAGGTGCTGGATACATTAATTTCTTACTGTTGGCATTTAGAACACTCTTAGAAGTTGGTAAAAGGAAGAGGTGAGTAGAACAAACAAGAGACCACAAATATTCTTAAGCAGGCAAATACTTTCGGATTCCCTAATCAGAGTCATGCAGTATAATGGGCTAAGCCAAAGTCAATGGGCAAAAGTCTTATATAGGATGAAGCATGTTAGAGAGAATTCTCAAAAATGTGCTAATTCCCTCCACCTTAGAGACCCCCAGCAACTTTGCTGGATTTGGAGAACTTGATTTTTTTCACCTGGAGACTGTGTGACCCTTTCCCCCCCTCTCTTTAATGTGATTGTATACACTGTGTTTCTTTTTGGTTGTGGAGTCTAACCAACTCCATGGGCATCATCTTTTAGAATTCGGTCACAAAGCACCTTCAGTGCAGTGCCACAGGGAAGTCTTCCAGATTTCCCAAGGTTTAAATACCTTCTCTGGGATCAACTACTGTTTCCCAGAGCAGTGGAGTGAAATTGACTTCACTTAGTCCTGTAAAATTCTAGACCCAGCACACCCTTTCTTAGAATAGCATGCTGGAGGGGTTACTTAGTATCCCCTGTGTCTAGTTACTGATGTAGCATTTATATGTTACCCTTTCCTCTCGGAATGGCTGCTGGCAGTGGTTTTGTAATGAACTACCATGATTTACCCCGACCGCAAACTGTTGCAGCTACGGTAACGTAAAATCACGGGAGCCATGTTTTTCAAAATGACACTGAGCCTCCTTTGTTAAAATGTTCCCTGGTCGTCTCTTTTCACCATTTCTTTGTGGAAAGGTCCTTCTCTGGTTTTTCTATGCGCGCCAAACCAGGTTTGTTCTCTTTGTTCATTTCGCCTTTGGCAGGCTTCTGGCGTGAAACCCGTCTCTGGCTCCAGAGTGTCTGGGGTAGGCAGGAAGTGAGGGAGGTGCCGAAACTCCCTGTGCTTAGTCTAGTACAAGACCCAAATGCACTCGGTGGTGATTGGCTGGCTGATTGTCTGGCAAGGACAGCCACCCTGCTAGGTGAGGGACAGCTAGGCTGGAATGAATAGGAGAGAACTAAATAAAAGGCAAGTCTTTTGGCATGGAAGGCAGAGTCGACCACTGGGCGAAGGAACTGAAGAAGAGCTTGAAGAGGACGCCTGCTGCAACTCCTGGACTGTTGGTTTGCCGGTAAAGCCCTGCTGCAGTGACTACTTGCCAAGTTCGCATCGACAGAGGAGCCCTGCAAGGACGACTTCTCCCTTTGAGTTGGTGGGACCAATCAACTCCCAGGTAAGCCACCTGGGCACCCACCTCAGAGCTGGTTGAATTTCCGCAGAGTTGCATCAGGAAACTGTATGATATGATATGATATGATATGGTATTTGTAACATGCATATACACAAGTGTTTCAAGGCGCAACGAGGCAGGGAGGGGGGGAAACAAGGGGAAGACAGACAAACGATCCTACTAGGCCAGGTGTCATTCAGATCGCGCAAGTGCAGAGGTAAGGGGAAAAGGAGAAAGTGCAGGGGGAGGAGGTGGGGGGGAAAGTGCAGTACAAGGTAAGTAGCGTAATAAAATAATAAATAATAATAAAAGGGCCAGCTGGTGGCAAGTGCGAGGTAAGTGCAGAGCAAGTGCTGGGAAGGGGGCTGTAGGGATGCAGTGACAGTCCCACAGTGCAGGGGGAGCCAGGGAGGCAGTGCAAGTGGAGAGTGGCTGGGCCCTGGACCGAGGTCACAGAGTGGCCCAGATGCAGGTTTAGTGCAAACTTCAGTGGGGAGTTTAGCAGGTTTAGCAGGGGAGAGGGTAAACCAGGAAGAGGGACAGCAGATTGTGTGTGTTGCTTGTAAACTGGCCTAAAGCTTTTGGAAGATCCTCCAGACACCCATGAAGCAGGACTGACCTAGCCTGACCCCCCTCAGTTGAGTGCGGGACCTCAGATGGGAGGAAAGTCCACCTTGACATCCAGGAACAGAGTTTATTGCTATTTGCTGAACCGCAAGGAACTGATACGTGAAACAGCCACTGAAAATAAAGTTAGCCGGTTGCCAGTTTTGAGTGTCAGTGCAGTGGTCCTCCGGCGTCCTCCCTCTTGTCCCCATGACTGAGGCCCAGGAATAGTGTGATCTGCAGAGCTGCACAGGAACAGAAGTCTTCAGCTGCATCTTTTCTGCTTTACTAAGGTACTGTAAATGGAAGTCTAAGAGAACTTAACTCTTACTGTGGAAGTGCTTGTAACTTCTACAATTCACAAGTCTAATCAGCTTGTGGCCCTACATTTGATTCTTCTTTTTATCAAAGACTCCTAAGAACTTGTGCCAAGACTTTTCCATTTGCTTACCTGAAGTGCTGAATCCTAGACAAAGACCATTAACTTTGGCTTAGCCTATTGGAATCGAATGACTCTTCTGTGCCATCTGAAAGTATTTGCCTTATTTAGGAATGTTTGTACTTTCTTGTGTTCTAATAACCTTTGCCTTTTAACAACTTTTAAAAGAGTATTCTGAATGCCATCAGTAAGATATTAATGTCCCCAGCACCCTTGTTACTGAAGTCACCTGTGGGTGTAGGTTGTGTCTGTGGGCCATCCCAAAAAGGCCTTGTCTGATTCAGACACTCAGAGTGTACAGTATTGAAGTTTCTGATGTTTGTTAATCTGCTTAGAATCACATGCTGTGCATAGGTCCGACATCCAGTGGTCACTGCGGAGTATTGCATTTTGTTTTTCGTAGTCGAAAAAGGGGACGTCGACAAGGCGTGTCTGTAACACTATCCCTATAGTGACGTGCGTTGTACCCACAATCCCTCACGCGTCGAGGTCCCTCAGATTGTTTTTTTCCGCACAGCTTCTGGTCGCCTTACGCGGAGCTCCTAGAGAGACATTGCAAATACTTACTACGGACCTCGGTCCTTAATTATACTTATTATATTGTTAAGGATCCCTCCCCTCGACGTTAGCTGTGAAGCTGTTTCTCCGCCGAGCAAGTTTTCGACGGAGGGGAAGAGACGGAGGAGATCCTTCGGCGCTGCCGAACACGTGGCCTGGCCTCGCCGGCCAACATACAGTAGGGAGAGTGGGGGTTCGAACTTTTATCTTCTCTTTGAGAATGTCTTTCTTTCTCCCCTATCTTTCCCTTGGGGTTGTTATCACCAGTTATTATTGCCTCAGCTATGGAGAGGACACCTTTTAAGTTTTGCCCATGCTGTAGGGGCAAATACACTTGGAAGGACAAACACAAGCTCTGTAATCGTTGCTTGCCCCTCGATCATAAGGAGGACAGCTGCGCGGCCTGTAAGCTCTTGAAACCAAGAACTCTTAAAGAACGAAAAGTTAAGAGGTGGGCAGACTACGCTATGTCGAAGTCAGTTTCCTCACCCGCCGCCGCTGTTACAGAAAGTGACTAGGAGGGTGATAACTCGACGTCCGTTACGGAAGTCATTAACCCCCAGAAGGAGCGCTCGCGCTCCTCGACGTCCGTCCCCGGCCCGACGGGCTCGGCTCACGCCCTGCTTATGGGGATGAACACCCCGGCGACAAGGACGAACATAGACCCCATAGGCCTAAGCACACAACCCATGGCTCTTCTTCGTCAAAGACGAAGGATCCATCAGCGCCGAAGGGGACGCAGGGCACTCCGGCGTCTACCTCAGACCGTAAGGGTCTCAAGCCCCACCCGCAAACGCAGCCGCGACCAGCGATTGGGCTTTCATCAAACACGGGCGCTACCTCAAAATCATCCGACGTAACGCTCCATAGAGCGGCCGTCGAGGAATAACGCGTAACGCAGGCAACGTCGACACCAGAGCCCTCTACTGACAAACTCGTTGTCGAGAGCCTGGCGAGAATTGTTTCCGAAGACAAACGTAAGCGGACGACGAAACAAACGTCGAATACCGCACAAAAAGCTATGGAAACGCCAAAAAAGCGCAAGAGTAGCCAGGAACTGCCCCCTTCATCTAAGGGCACTTCTGAACTATCGGAGGGCTTTTCAGAGGGCGACGGAAACCTTTCTTCGACGTTGTGGGAGCGTTCTAAGCGTTTTGAAAGTGAAGACACTGATTTCCCCCCTCTAGACTATTCAGGGGTCCCCCATGAGACCCTTGAAAGACTCCATTCTTGTATGGAGAAAATGGAAAGGTTTTTGGGAAGCCAAAACCCACCCACACCCAAAAGACCAAGAGAATGGCCCCAGGATGACCCTAGAGTCAAGATTCCTAGACTGTTTCCCCCTTCTGCAGACGTAAATGACCTCACTGAAGAGGAGCAATACCTCCAGGAAGATGAGGAGTGTGGAGAGGAAGAACATGAGGAAGAGGGGTTTGAAGAAGATCCTTACACTAGTGCAGGAGCTTTTGAAGAAGATACAGCTACCTCGCAGCCCTGGCAATCCCCATCAGTGCAGCCTTGGAAATCCTCATCAGTGCACTCAGACCCTGATGTCTTTCACCCTTCTCCTCCCAAGGATTCACCTATTGGAAACACCTCTCCCATAGATGACCAACCTTCACTTAATGCACTATTGCGCAAGGCAGCAGCGCATTTTGAAATAGACACAGGGGAGACTCTTCCTGACATAGACTTTGTAGAGAAAGTTATTAAAGAAAAAGCCCCTGTTAGTCAGTCTATTCCGCTCCTGGCTTCTATAAAGAGTAGAATAACTCCTTCCCTTTCCAATCCTGCCTTAGTCAGAGGGGTCAACCCTCGGATAGAAAAGCTCTTCAGCCCTTCGTCCTCTGACCCTTTGTACATCAGAGGACATTCTATTCCGGACTCCCTCGTAGTTACTAATACAAGAAAAAGAGCGGGGGTACCCACTATCCACTAGTGAGGCACCACCTGACAAAGAGGGCAAGAAGCTCTATGCACTTGGGAAGAGAATCACGACCTCTGCCGCCTTCTCAACTAGGATTGCAAATAACAATTCCCTACTAGCTAGCTACGCAGATCCACAGTGGAGCAAGCTGCGCAGCGAAGCGGAGGACGTACCAGAACCCATGCGTTCACGCCTGTTAGCTATAATCTCAGAGGGAACTCTTGTAAACCAGGGCATCGTAAAGAACTCCTTAGATGCCGCAGAGACGGCTGGCCATTCCCTGGTTCAGGGAATACTTCTCAAACGCCATGTCTGGCTGCGCAATTCGGGATTTAAGCCGGAAACCCAGGCTTTCCGGATAAATAAGCCCATAGAACAAACACATCTGTTTGGGAAAGCAGTTGATGAGGCCCTAGAACATGCGAAGAAAGAGTTTGATACCATCAAGACTCTTGACCAAATTTCTAGGCCCCCTAACAGACGCAGCTATGGCAATAGACGCTCCTTTCGTGGCCAACGCCAGCAGCAAAACCAACAGCAATTTTACTCTGCTACCAACTGGCCCTCTAACCAGGTTAACAACACCCAGTTCAGTCAAAGAGGCCAACGCCGTGGCAAAGGAAGAGGTTGCGGCTCCAGCCCCAAAGGTTCCACGCCCAATACCAACAAATGACCCGAAGATTCGGGTCCCCTCCCATGCATCACCGGTCGGGGGCCGGCTAACATCGTTCCTTTCAGCATGGGAGGGAATATCGTCAGACCGCTGGGTATTATCCACCATAGCCCACGGATACTGCATCGAATTCAACGGTTCCCCGAAGTACAGACCCCCACGGAACCGACGCATGACACCGGAACACCTCACCATTCTTCTTCAAGAAGTAGAAGAGCTACTGAAAAAAGAGGCTATAGAGGCTGTCCCCCTATCTCAGGTAACAGAAGGTATTTATTCAGTGTACTTCCTTGTACCCAAAAAGGACTTAACCATGCGCCCTGTATTAGATCTGCGCCCAGCGAACAAGTTTGTCAAACCCCAAAAGTTTCGTATGGTGACCTTGCAGGAAGTAATCCCACTGTTATCACAAGGGGATTACATGACAACACTAGACATGAAAGATGCATACTTTCATATTTTAATGTTGCCAGCGCACAGAAAATACCTCAGGTTCAAGATAGAGAACAAACACTACCAGTTCAGAGTACTACCCTTCTGGATAGCATCTGCACCAAGGGTATTCACGAAAGTACTGGCAGTGGCAGCGGCCCACCTGCACAGGTTATCCATCCCGGTATACCCTTACCTCGACGACTGGCTCATAACAGGGGATTCTTACGAAACATGCTTCTCCAATACCCAAAAGACCGTAGACCTTTTGTCCCAACTGGGCTTCTCCATCAACGAAAAGAAGTCCAGCTTAGACCCCAGCCAAATCAAACAATTCCTAGGGGCTCTAATTTGAACAAAGGACGGCCTTGTCTTCCCCTCCAACGAGAGGGTTCAAAACATGCTGTTTCAGATCCCCCCTTATGTGGCAGGTCTAGAGGTAACGGTACGCAAAGCAATGCGCTTGCTAGGGATGATGGCGTCATGTATTTATTTGGTACCTCACGCGCGCCTGCGCATGCGCCCAATGCAAGAGTGGCTCTACAGCCAGTGGTGTCAGGCCAGCGGACAATGGGACAATCTAGTGATGGTCTCGCAGGCCTTGGTTCTCTTGCTACGGTGGTGGACAAAAGAAAACCTGTTATTAGGGAAATCTTTTGCCACACCCGCAGTGGAAGCCACTCTAACCACAGACGCTTCCCTTACAGGATGGGGGGCTCACCTATCCCATCAGACTGCTCACGGAGCGTGGACTCCGAGCTTAGCATCCAAGCATATAAACCTGCTGGAACTACTAGCGGTGTTCAAAGCACTGAAAGCCTTTCAGGAACACCTACAAGGAAAGACAGTGATGGTCCTCACAGACAGCACCACAGCCATGTACGAATGGCAATTGCACGAAGACATCGTCTTAGACGTCTTCACGCAATGGGGGTTCCCGGAAATAGACCTGTTCGCAACTCTGGAGAACTCACAATGCCAAAGTTACGCCTCCAAGTACCCCCAGAACCAGTCCAAGGGGAACGGTCTGTCGATTCAATGGTCAGGGAAATTTGTTTACGCCTTTCCCCCGACTCCCCTTCTCAACAAAGTGGTGCACAAGATGCACCAGGAGCAGGTTACCATGATACTAGTGGCCCCAATGTGGGCCCGGCAGCCATGGTTCGCTCACTTGATGGAGATGTCCCTATCTCCCCCAGTGAAAACTTCCCTGCCAGTACAACATGCTGTCACAGGACAAGGGCAGGACACTGCATCCGTGCCCTCAGACCATGAACTTAGCAGCCTGGCTCCTGAGATCATAGAATTTGGACATTTACAACTCCCGCAGAGATGTATGGACATCCTCAGGGAAGCCAGAAAACCTAATACTCGCCACTGCTATTCTAGCAAGTGGAAAAGATTTGTCATCTGGTGTAGAGGTAAGAGCATCAACCCAGTTGACTGCTCTCCCACTAACATTGTTCTGTACTTGACCCATTTACTGGATTCAGGTCTAGTCTTCAATTCCATTAAAGTCCACCTAGCGGCACTTTCTGCATACACCACTTCCCAACTTAGTGTTGTGGTGGAAGATACCAGTTATCAAGGCCTTCATGGAGGGGGTAAAGAGAATACACCCTCCGATAGCTAACCCAGCTCCGGGATGGGACTTAAATGTGGTACTTTCTATACTCATGGGCCCTCCTTTCGAACCCATGCACAAGGCAACTCTTAAAGACCTCACTCTTAAGACTGCTTTCCTAATAGCTATCACCTCCATTAGGAGAGTAAGTGAACTACAGGCTCTTTCATAACAGTTCACAAGGATAAGGTGGTTCTACGCACACACCCAAGGTTTGCACCAAAATTCATCTCGAAATTTCATGTAAACCAGTCAATAGAACTACCAACGTTCTTTCAAAACCCTGCCAGCTTGGGAGAAAAAAGTCTGCATACACTAGATGTACGCAGAGCTGTCGTGTTCTACATGGAAAGAACCAGACCACTGAGAAAGACTAATCAGTTCTTTGTCTCTGTGGCAGCAGGAAGAGAAGGAGATGCAGTTTCAAAGTCCACTTTATCTAGATGGATTGTTCAATGCATCACTCTCTGTTACACTCTTGCTAAGAGAGAACTACCCTTCAAGCCAAGAGCACATTTCACTCGAGGCACTGGGGCTTCCATAGCGTTCATTGCAAATGTTCCCCTTGAGTCCATCTGCAAAGCGGCTGCCTGGAGTTCTGTGCACACCTTTACAAAACACTACTGTCTAGATGCACACTCTAGATCTGACTCCCAGGTGGGACAGGCAGTATTAAGACATCTTTTCTCTACTGTTCCTTCTCATAACCCACCGCCAACTCCGGGTACTGCTCGCTAGTCTATGCACATCATGTGATTCTAAGCAGATTAACAAACATCAGAAGACAATGCATTACTTACCGTAAAAGCATTTCTGATGGTTGTATCTGCTTAGATTCACATGCGCCCACCCTTCCTCCCCGCTCGGATGGAAGGAACATAGACATCCTTTTCTATATTTCTCTCTTTTCTGTACTCACTCACGTCTAGAAGGGTCCCTCAGGGCAGAAAAATACAAACAGAGGGACCTCGACGTGTGAGGGATTGTGGGTACAACGCACGTCACTATAGGGATAGTGTTACAGACACGCCTTGTCGACGTCCCCTTTTTCGACTACGAAAAACAAAATGCAATACTCCGCAGTGACCGCTGGATGTCGGACCTATGCACAGCATGTGAATCTAAGCAGATACAACCATCAGAAATGCTTTTACGGTAAGTAATGCATTGTCATATCTGTGTTACTATTCTATTGCTCCCTTCTGAAGAAGGCTTTATAACTGACTGATAAATAAATGTTTAATTGTTTATGCAAGACACCTTGAGTGTAAGAGTTTATTTGAATACCTGTAACTGTGAATCTTTGTGTATCTCCACTACTGTTAGGCAGAAACCTGTGCAGTTCCCTCTGGGACCACTGCAAAAGATTTAAGACTACAGGTGTTGGCAGTAAACCCACTTGGTAGCAGTCTGCACCGCACAGATTCACTGTGGTAGCTGTGGCTGAGCAGCCAGACTTCCCTCAAGACGAGTTAGGCAGTATACAGAGGATACATGATAGGTACAGAGGCACAATAGCACAAGCAAACACTGACCAGAGCTAGGTGTAAAAGTATAGACTTATTTATTAAAGGTACACTCATAAATTACACTAGCACATTAGAAAAGGTAAGAAAGTCAAACACAGTTACTATTACTCATATGTACATCCCTAATCGTTGGTTGGACAATTCTAAGTTAACACCACTTATTTCCAACCAGAGGTGAGCGCTTAACGTTAGATGGTACTCCAACAAGTATTACCAAAAGGGAGGGAAAAGGTAGAAATAAAGAAAGCAGTAAGGTAAAACACTTTTCACATAAGGTTAGCAAAGGCAGTCAAGGGTGGAACAAGGAGAATTAGTTTGGGGCCCGCTTTAGAGGGAGCCAGGCGAAAAATGTGCCCAAGATCACACAATGTCACAAGTCTTTGCAGGTGGGTAAAAAGGTTTTACTACGGTTCTGAAAAGTTTAGTTAGGGTGTCCCAGACCTACCCAGGTTCGAGAGCCGAGGGCTAAATCTACCCCGTACAATCGGTGGCAAGGGAGGCCGGGCGGAACACAGTACCTTTAAAAGTGGAAAGATTCCTCCAGCGGTGATAGTCGTTCCTGGTAGTGGGTGCAAGCGCGGCGTCGTCCCGAGGAAGAGGTGATCTCGACGTGGAGGAAAGTTGCAGGTCGTTGCACTACCAGGGATGAGGCCAGCCGTGGAGTTCTCTGGTCACAAAGGATTTTTACCCCTCTTTCGCGGTTGAGGTAAAAAGTGGTATCCCGGTTGCCGGGGTGCTTGGCACTGGCAAGGCGGCCACGAGATGCTTCGGGACGGCGAAAAGAAGGCAGCAACTGGTTGTCCCCACCAGTTAAGGGAAGAAGACTCTCCGGCGGGAGATCTCCTCTGTCGTCGGGAAAAGTGGTGAGACGATTCTGCAGGGCTTCACCGGTGGTGTCGTCTTGGCAGGTCGGCTCGGCTTCTCCCTCTTCGGCTTCTTAGGTCCTGTGGCGACATCTGAAGAACCAGTCCCAAAAACCCTGCTTTTATGCAGCAAACCCCCATTCATACAGCCTAGCTGTCACTCAAACATGCTAAGTGGTGAGCGGGGTGGCTCACCACTTGGGCCAATCACACTAGAGTGCGACATGAGTTGGCAAGGCAACTCAGTCCAGGGTGTCTAAACCCCCTCCCACACCCCCTGTGGTACCCAGACAGAATGGCACCACTTTGGAGGGCTTCTGTGCAGAAGCCCGCCAAAAGTGGAACAAAGGCTTGACTCGGGTTCAGGGTTACTGAAGTGAACCTAGACGCCATTTTGGCGGCGAGTTCCGGCAAAAGATCCCAACCCGTGAATTTATATTAATTAAATAAACCGGCGGTATCTTTAACATTGCACCAAAAAGTGGTGCATCAAAAACAATGGGAAATCCCATTGGGAAATATTCCGGTGGAATATTTCCGTGGTATCCACTGCCACCAGCCAGAACTCGGCGAGGGGGGACGGGACAGTACCCCCTCGACAACAGACCCAGGGGCAATCTAATTGCCCCTACCAGTACTTCCACAGTAAGATGGTTTGTACTGGTTAAGTTCCTAAGTTAAGACTAGTAAAGTCAATGGTAACTTTACAGACCCAGGGAGACAGTAGTCAGTCCCAGGGTGTGGAGTCTATGTTTGGGGGTCTCTAGGACACCCCTGTGCTACTGCACTGAGGGTGCTGTGTAACACACATTCAAAAACCAATGATGGCCTATGGGGAAAATTACCCCCTAGCCCATAAGCACATAGCAAGTCACAGAAAAACTCTCTCAAGTCATGTCCAAGAGTGAGGGTAAAAGAGTCTCACTCTTGGCAGGAGAAAAAATAAACCTCAGAAAATCCAGCAAAGCTGCTGGGGTACTCACTAGGTTAGGAAATTCAGCCTAAACAGAGAATTCTTCCTAACACTCACCCGCCCCAGACTAAGGGACAGGAGGATTTAATCCACTCCTGGATGAACCTCATACCTCTAGTCGATGACATACATCCTAGAGAGTCCATCAGCATTTTGATGGTGACACCCTGACCTGTGCTCAATGTTGAAATCAAACCCTTGGAGGCAGATTGACCATCTCAATAGTTTTGGATTTTCCCCTTTCATTTGCATTAACCATCTCAAGGGTTGGTGGTCAGTCTGAATGACAAAAGTAGAACCATACAAGTATGGCCTAAACTTCTTCAGTGCCCACACAATAGCAAAGCATTCTCTTTCGATTGTTGCCCACCTTGTTTCAGGTTCCTTCAGTTTTCTACTGATGAAGCAAATGGGGTGTTCCCTACCCTTCTCATCCAGTTGGCTAAGAACTGCACCTATACCTACATTGGAAGCATCAGTTTGTACAATGAAAGTTTGGTGGTAGTCAGGAGCTCTGAGTACTGGAGCTTGGCAGAGAGCTTTCTTCAGGTTTTCAAAGGCCTGATTGCATTCCTCAGTCCATTTGACCTTCTTAGGGAATTTTGGAGAGGAGGTCACATTCAGAGGAGAAGCTATGGTCCCATAGTTCTCAATGAAATTCCTGTAGTACCCAGTGAGGCCTAAGAAGGCTCTCACCTGGGTCTGAGTAGTAGGTGTTGTCCAATTTTGCACAGCTTCAATCTTGCTGAGCAAAGGCCTTATTTCTCCACCTCCTACCTCATGTCCAAGGTAGACCACTTTACTCTGACCAATTTGGCACTTGCTTGCCTTTATGGTCAGATTAGCCTGCTCAAGAGCCTGCAAAACATATCCTAAGTGGGTCACATGTTCTTCCCAGGAGTGGCTGAAGACTGCAATGTCATCCAAGTATGCCATGCAGAAGTCCTCCATCCCAGCGAGAACTTGGTTCACCATCCTTTGGAATGTTGCAGGTGCATTTTTCAGTCCAAAAGGCATAACCTTGAATTGGTATAGGCCAACTGGGGTAGAAAATGCAGTTTTCTCCTTGGCATGGTCTGTCAGGGCTATTTGCCAATAGCCTGACGTAAGGTCCAGTGTGCTGAGGTACTTGGCTGCACCAAGTTTATCCACCAACTCATCTGTCCATTGCAAAGGGTGGGCATCAGTCTTGGTGACTGCATTAAGAGCTCTATAGTCCACACAGAATCTCAACTCTTTGGATCCTGCCTTTGGTACTAACACCACTGGGCTAGACCATGGACTAGTAGAGGGCTCTATTACCCCGAGATCAAGCATCTTCTTGACCTCACCTTTGATGTGGGTTCTGACATGTTCTGACATTCTATATTCCCTGCTTTTGACTGGCAGACAGTCACCAGTGAGTATCTCATGCTGTCCCCAAGGGGTCAAGCCTGGTGAAAGTGAGAACAGGGGGGCAAACTGATTTAACATAGCTTTGCACTCCTCCTGTTGCTCAGGGGTTAGAGCTGAAGAGAGATTAACTCCTTCAACCTTTTCGTCCAAAGGTAAGCCTCTCAGGAGGTCAGGTAGAGCGTCACTCTCCTCCTCCTCCTCCGATGAAGCTAGAAGCAAGGCTCCTACTTCTGGTCTAGAGACATAGGCTTTGAGGCGGTGTGTGTGGAAGACTCTGGGAGCTTCCCTGGGTTTGCCCAGATCCACCAGATAGTTGACCTCTCAAGTTTTCCCACAACCTTGAAGGGTCCCATCCATTTGTCTTGCAAGGCCCTCTGCCTTGTTGGGAGCATAACTAGAACTAGCTGGTCTTGAGTAAACTCAACCATGTTAGCCTTCTGATCATGCCAATGTTTGATCAGAGCTTGGCCAGCTTTCAAGTTGTCACTTGCTTCTGCCATCATGTGTGACATTCTCCTTCGGAGACCTATCACGTAGTCAGTCACTCTGACCGGCTTGGGGGAAGGAGCACTCTCCAACCCCTCCTTAATCAGGGCCAAGGGGCCTCTGACGGGATGGCCATAGAGAAGTTCAAAGGGAGAATAACCCAATCCCTCCTGAGGGACTTCCCTATAAGCAAATAGAAGGCATGGCAGTAGAAGGTCCCACTTCTTCTTAAGGGGTTCTTCTAAGGCACCTATCATGCTCTTCATGGTTCTGTTAAATCTTTCTACCAACCCGTTTGTCTGAGGGTGGTAGGCGGTTGAGAACTTGTAGGTGACTCCGCAGGTTTTCCACATGGCTTTCATGTAGTTGGACATAAAATGTGTCCCCCTGTCAGAGATCACCTCCTTAGGAAACCCAACCCTGGTAAAGATACCAAGGAGGGCCTTAGCCACAGCCTGAGCTGTAACAGTCCTCATAGGAATTGCCTCAGGGTACCTAGTAGCATGGTCTACTACAACAAGGATAAACCAGTTGCCTGAGGAGGTTGGGGGATCAAGGGGACCAACAATGTCAATCCCTACCCTCTCAAATGGGACTCCCACAACTGGGAGAGGCACTAAAGGTGCCACATTCTTGGAACCAACCTTACCAGAAGTCTGGCAGGTATGGCAGCTCCTGCAATACCTATCTACTTCAGCCCCCATTTTTGGCCAATAGAAGTAGAGAGAGAGCCTTTCCTTGGTCTTCTTGAAACTCAAGTGACCAGCCAAAGGAATCTCGTGGGCTAGTTGCAAGAACTGTTGTCTGTTCTCTTGGGGCACTACCAGGCGTTGGTAGGCTCCAGGTTCAGATTCAGTGGGTTCACTGTAGAAGAGGCCATCTTCCCAGTGTAACCTATACTTCCCAGGCTCTTGCCCATCAGCCTGAGAAGCTGCCTGCTGGCAGAGACCCTCCAGAGTTGGACATTCTCTTTGTCCCTTACGGAAAGCTGTCCTGCTGGGTCCACCTTCTGCCAGTAAAGACTGCAGCTCAGGATGGTCAGCCGGGTCCAGGTCTCCAATAAGTTCTGGACCTCCTACTAGCTCTTCTTCAGAGTCTAGTTCAACCAAACGGGGTTGTACCTCCCTCTCAGCCTCAGCTGGAGGTGGAGTTACAGGTGTAACTTTGGACAACCTCGGGGAAGTCCTTGTTGGAAGCACTGGAGTGCTTGCTGTAGGCTTTTTCCTTGGAGTCTTGGGTTGCCCCTTTGCTCCTGATCTGGTAGTTACTGCAGTAAGTTGCTCCAGTGGTAGAGGAGTGATTTCTGTCATCATCTCCTGAGATAAACCTTGCAGGGTTTTCTCTCTTGCAGATTTGGTTAGCTCCCGTAACCTTTTACTAGGAGGTCTGGGGGTATGTGACACAACTCCAAGAGCTTTCAGGTCATTTCCCAGCAGAATTCTTCCTGGCACTTCACATTGTATACTGACAGGTATCTTCACAGCCATATCATTACACTGGATGAGAACTGGTAACTGGGGACACATCTGCACAGGCCCTCCAGCTAACTTGGTGAGGCATTTGGGTGCCTTAGCAACATCCTCTGCCTTGAAAAATGATTCATACACCACAGTTATGCTGGTCCCAGTGTCCCTGATGGCAGGGGTCTCCTGACCATTTACGTGGACACTGTCCTTATAATACTCTTTAGTATTATCTGGGATAGAATTATATACATCTAAATTCTGCTGTTCCCACAACCCCAGAGAGACTAAAGAAACACTGGCTGAGACTCCAGTGGGTTCATCAGCCAGTAGTAGAAAGTTTCCACTTGCCATAGTGACATCCTCCTCTGGAGCGAAGGCTAAGGAGACAAGTTGGACCCCTGAAGGTTTACCCTTACATCTGGGATCTCCTTTCACATGGTCAGTAGCCTTACAAACATAACAGGCCCCAAAGGCCCTTTGGAATGGAGGCTTGTTCTGACCTCCTTCTGGTTTAGCACCAGAAGGTATACTACTCTGCTGTGGTTTCCCAGGTGGCTTACCCTTATGGTTTTGTTTGGGGCCCTCTTTGGAATTAGGATTATTAGAATTCTCTTTGGAGTCTTTCTTAGGCTGTCTTCCCTCATCCTTCTTCTGAGTTACCCCAGAATCCTTGTGAGTAGCCCTGTTGGCAACCCACAAGTCAGCAGCCTTAGCCAGCTTCCTAGGATCTAATTCCTGTGAATCAGCCAAGTGCTGTCTGAGCTCAGGAGAGCAGGCATCATAAATTGACTCCATCATTACAAGATTTCTCATTCCTTCATAAGTGTTCACCTTGTAACCCTTAATCCATCCCTCTAAGTTTTTCAACCCTTCACACACCCAGGTAGCCCAAGGGGTACCATCATGCTTTTTGAGGCTCCTAAACCTCTTAAGATACTGGGAAGGGGTCTTCCCAAACCTAGCTATCAAAGCTAGTTTCACACATTCATACTCTTTCCTATCCTCCTCCCCCAACTCCATTACCACATCAGTTGCAACAGGGGGAAGCCTAGAGAACAACCAGGTGAGTAACTCATTACCTGTGATGTTCTGGAGCCCATGATTATACTCAAACATAGACAACCAATCCAACACATCCAACTTAGGCTCATACATACCAATCAATTCCTTAGGCATCCAGGGTTTTTTAGGACTGGAACTTCTAGAGGAGCCAGAGAGAGAAGCATTCTCAACAGACAATTTCTTCATTTCTAGCTCATACTTGAGCTCCATTTCCCTTAGCCTTAGTTCTTTGTCAGTTTGAGCATTAAGTTTCTTGTACTCTAATTCAAGTTTCATTTTCTCTAGTTCAAAGTATTGAGGGCTAAATGTGGGACCTGGCAAAGGTCCAGTAGGTACAGCTGGTAGAGCAGACAGAGGCCTAGAGGGACTATCTACAACAGTTTCATCCTCCTCTTCTGGTTCTGACCCAAGATCATCAATACTTTGTTCTATATCAAGATCATGGCTGCTTTCTACATTTGTTGGAGTGATAGGTTCCTCTGGACCATCCTCCAGACTTTGGTTTTCTAACAACCTTTCTATTAGCTCTATTTTCTTTCCTTTAGTCATGAGATTCTTATGCTTACAGAGAAGTCTTAGACAATCAGCAGTTTTTGTAGCAAGGGACTCTTGACTATAACTTTCCATAGTAGATGGGTTAAAAATGACTTTTTCTTTCTTGTGCTTAAGCTTTGTGGTTAGTTGCACTAAGGTATCTCAAAAGTACTCTAAAGTGTATACTCAATACAGATCCCACCGCTGTACACCAGTGTTAGGCAGAAACCTGTGCAGTTCCCTCTGGGACCACTGCAAAAGATTTAAGACTACAGGTGTTGGCAGTAAACCCACTTGGTAGCAGTCTGCACCGCACAGATTCACTGTGGTAGCTGTGGCTGAGCAGCCAGACTTCCCTCAAGACGAGTTAGGCAGTATACAGAGGATACATGATAGGTACAGAGGCACAATAGCACAAGCAAACACTGACCAGAGCTAGGTGTAAAAGTATAGACTTATTTATTAAAGGTACTCATAAATTACACTAGCACATTAGAAAAGGTAAGAAAGTCAAACACAGTTACTATTACTCATATGTACATCCCTAATCGTTGGTTGGACAATTCTAAGTTAACACCACTTATTTCCAACCAGAGGTGAGCGCTTAACGTTAGATAGTACTCCAACAAGTATTACCAAAAGGGAGGGAAAAGGTAGAAATAAAGAGAGCAGTAAGGTAAAACACTTTTCACATAAGGTTAGCAAAGGCAGTCAAGGGTGGAACAAGGAGAATTAGTTCGGGGCCCGCTTTAGAGGGAGCCAGGCGAAAAATGTGCCCAAGATCACACAATGTCACAAGTCTTTGCAGGTGGGTAAAAAGGAATACGGTTCTGAAAAGTTTAGTTAGGGTGTCCCAGACCTACCCAGTTTCGAGAGCCGAGGGCTAAATCTACCCCGTACAATCGGTGGCAAGGGAGGCCGGGCGGAACACAGTACCTTTAAAAGTGGAAAGATTCCTCCAGCGGTGGTAGTCTTTCCTGGTAGTGGGTGCAAGTCGCGGCGTCGTCCCGAGGAAGAGGTGATCTCGACGTGGAGGAAAGCTGCAGGTCGTTGCACTACCAGGGATGAGGCCAGCCGTGGAGTTCTCCGGTCACAAAGGATTTTTACCCCTCTTTCGCGGTTGAGGTAAAAAGTGGTATCCCGGTTGCCGGGGTGCTTGGCACTGGCAAGGCGGCCACGAGATGCTTCGGGACGGCAAAAAGAAGGCAGCAACTGGTTGTCCCCACCAGTTAAGGGAAGAAGACTCTCCGGCGGGAGATCTCCTCTGTCGTCGGGAAAAGTGGTGAGACGATTCTGCAGGGCTTCACCGGTGGTGTCGTCTTGGCAGGTCGGTTCGGCTTCTCCCTCTTCGGCTTCTTAGGTCCTGTGGCGACATCTGAAGAACCAGTCCCAAAAACCCTGCTTTTATGCAGCAAACCCCCATTCATACAGCCTAGCTGTCACTCAAACATGCTAAGTGGTGAGCGGGGTGGCTCACCACTTGGGCCAATCACACTAGAGTGCGACATGAGTTGGCAAGGCAACTCAGTCCAGGGTGTCTAAACCCCCTCCCGCACCCCCTGTGGTACCCAGACAGAATGGCACCACTTTGGCGGGCTTCTGTGCAGAAGCCCGCCAAAAGTGGAACAAAGGCTCGACTCGGGTTCAGGGTTACTGAAGTGAACCTAGACGCCATTTTGGCGGCGAGTTCCGGCAAAAGATCCCAACCGGTGAATTTATATTAATTAAATAAACCGGCGGTATCTTTAACATTGCACCAAAAAGTGGTGCATCAAAAACAATGGGAAATCCCATTGGGAAATATTCCGGTGGAATATTTCCGTGGTATCCACTGCCACCAGCCAGAACTCGGCGAGGGGGGACGGGACAGTACCCCCTCGACAACAGACCCAGGGGCAATCTAATTGCCCCTACCAGTACTTCCACAGTAAGATGGTTTGTACTGGTTAAGTTCCTAAGTTAAGACTAGTAAAGTCAATGGTAACTTTACAGACCCAGGGAGACAGTAGTCATTCCCAGGGTGTGGAGTCTATGTTTGGGGGTCTCTAGGACACCCCTGTGCTACTGCACTGAGGGTGCTGTGTAACA
Source organism: Ambystoma mexicanum (assembly GCF_040938575.1). Classification (NCBI taxonomy): domain Eukaryota; kingdom Metazoa; phylum Chordata; class Amphibia; order Caudata; family Ambystomatidae; genus Ambystoma; species Ambystoma mexicanum. Next base: position 1,329,459,973 of record NC_090922.1, read on the forward strand.
CACATTCAAAAACCAATGATGGCCAATGGGGAAAATTACCCCCTAGCCCATAAGCACATAGCAAGTCACAGAAAAACTCTCTCAAGTCATGTCCAAGAGTGAGGGTAAAAGAGTCTCACTCTTGGCAGGAGAAAAAATAAACCTCAGAAAATCCAGCAAAGCTGCTGGGGGACTCACTAGGTTAGGAAATTCAGCCTAAACAGAGAATTCTTCCTAACAACTACTGCTCACATTTCCCCTCTTGAGATAAGCCTGGCTGCTCAACATGCTACCAAAATTGTGTAGTATAAGCTTATACCAAAGGTTGGGTTGCCTTACCTGTAGTCCTAGTTGCTTCTAGTGTTCCCAGAGGGTACTGCTAACAAAGCACCTCTGGTAGGTAAGTAGAAAAAAGTATTTACACAATGTTTTGGAAGTCTTTGAAGAAAAGAAGAATCAAAGGTAGGGCCAATAGCTGATTAGGCTTGTGAGAGGTAGAAGATACATCTGGGCCTTAGTGTGTCTCATCCGCTCCTTCGGCGTCAGGTGCTATTCATACGCCGACGACACCCAGATCGTGATCCAGTTGGCTCTTGATCGGACCGAGGTGTTGTCATGCCTCCATAGGTGTCTGACAGCCATGGGGGAGTGGATGGGCCTTAACTGGCTAAAGTTAAATGGTGACAAAACAGAGGTACTGGTGGTGGGTTCTCCTACTGATCCCACACTTTGGATTTCAACCTTCTGGCCCGCTTCTCTGGGCCTCCTTTCAGTGCCTGCTGCGAAAGTAAAAAATCTGGGAATTATTATGACAGCTACTCTGTCAATAGAAGCCCAGATAACATCTGTCAGTTAGTCTGTTTTTATCATCTCAAAATCCTTTGTCAAATCCTTCATCTGATACCATCTCCCTTGCGGCTGCTGGTGGTTGCCGTTATGCTAAATAGCGGATTAGATTACTGCAGCTCTTTATAACTTGCATAGCCATACGTCGGCTTCAGAACCTTGCAGCTTGGGTAGCGACTGGATCACTGTATGATGTTCATATCTCTCCATTTCTCTGCCGCCTCCATTGGCTACCAGTATCTCAACGTACTGAATTCAAGTCACTCTGTATCGTGCACTTCATGGTCAGGGAGAGGAATATTCTTGTGGTAAATTCTCCCGCTTCCTTCCCAATCGCTCTTTGAGTCAGCAGGCCTGCTTTGTGTACCATCATTTCACCGTTCCCGATTGGGTGGACGTGCCTTTTCTTTTGCAGAGGCTCAGCTGTGGAACAAGCTGCCGACTGAAGTGAAAAAGATCCATAACCGCCTGGTTTTTAGGGAGACTATAAAAACATATCTCTTCTAATCACGAGGTTGGGTGGTTGATGGCTGTTTGTTAGGGTTTTACTCATCTCTCCAGCGCCATGATGCCTCCAGGCTACTGTGCGCTTTACAAGAAGCCTTAACATAACAACAATACAAGATGCAAGCACTTCTACAATGAGAGGTAAGTTCTCTCCGACTTTACAGTACCTTTGTATTGAAGAAAAGTGCAAGTGATGACTTCTGTTCCTTTGCAGCTCTGCAGATCTCACTGTTCCTGGCAAAGGCAAAGCGAACAATGGGACCAAACCTTGTTTGGCGCGCAGAGTAAATTTCAAGAAGGACCTTTCCACAAAGAAATGGCTAAAAAAGACCGGGGCCATTTTGACAATAATGGCACCCTTGGGTGCTTTACTGTAGCCGCGAACACAGCCCGTGGTAAGTGCACACCACGGTAGTTAAAACAAAACCACTGCCACCAGCCATTCAGTGAGGAAAGGGTAACATAAAAATGTTAAATGAGAAGCTACACCAAGTGGATACCAGATAACCCCTCCAACACCCTATTGTGTGTGCTGTGTCTAGAAAGTTACAAATGAAAGTAAAGTCAATTTCTCTTTACTGCTCCGGGATACAGGAGTTTATCCCAGAGAAGGTATGTAAACCCTGGGAAATCTGAAAGACTTTCCTGTGTCACTGCACTGAAGGTGCTATGTGACACAATGTAAAAGATGGTGCCTCTGGAGTTTGGAGTCTGTAGACTCCACAACCAAAAGAAACACAGAGTTCAAAACCACATTAAAATACATGAGTGTGTGAAAAAGGGTCTCTCTCTCCAGGTAAAAAAAAAAATCAAGTCTTCAAAATCCAGCAAAGTTGCTGGGGTTCTCTAAGGTGGAGGGGATTAGCAGATTTCTGAGAATTCTCCCTAACAACTATATTCCGTTGGATTTGGCAGGTTGGGAGTTAGAAGTCATGCAAAGAGTTGGGAGTGTCCTTAAACGCCTTTTCAGTGGATTGTGTTCTCGGGGTCCGAAATTAAGATTGGATAAGCAGGAGCTAAAAACAGCTCCTGGCTATACCACATTAACCAGTAGCCAGGAGCTACCAATTGGGAAACGAGGAGCTAGTGCATAGCGTTGTACGAATCCTACTTCCACATAAGATAAAAACTTAGCATGTCCATTATTCATTACCCTTTAACCATTTAATGTCCTATAAATGTGTCCTAATATTTATTTATAGATTATCCCATAAGCACACAGTTAAATTCATATAGGTGCAATTGTTCGGCATCGGTTGGCCTGGGGTGTCAAAAGTAGCTCCTGGTTGCTGACTGTCAAGCTAACGAGGCTCTTCTAGGCTACAAGCAGGAGCTAAATGGCTCCCAACTCCCCTCAATCTTGAACCCTGCGATTCTCCCACAGATTCCTCATCTTGATGGACAGTTATTCATCATCAGCTGCTCTGAACATTTTTCGACAGGGGGCATAGTGCCACTTGATGTCGACGCCGCTCTCATATACAGCCACGCCATTCCTAAACAGACATGGCGTTGATCGCTTGCATAAAATGATGCGCTACGCCACCTTATCGCAGTTATTATTTTCTGTGTACTGAGCATTGTACTCAGAACACGTTGTTATTTGATTTGAATAATTGTGACCCTGCAGCTGTATGTCGGGGATAAACTGTCCGGATTTAAATGCGGCAAGTACTGCAACTCTAAATTGTTCCTCGCTGACCCAGACAATATCTGTGTGGTGTCTTGGTGTCGCCCATGGTACTGGCCAATGTGGTTCTTGTCTGGCATTGAACCCGAAGACAGTGAAGGAATGCCTGCCAAAGCTAGTGCTCTGCAGGCCGCCATCAAAATCCCCAGCAAAGTCTCTTCCAAGGTCCTCGGAGCTTAATACCAAAGGGCCTACTCCTGAAAAATGTTGAGAGGAACACAAGAGGTCCCAAAAAAATCACACTCCCGTAGCGAATCTCACCACGCATCATCGTCGCACAAGCAGAAAATGCAGACGCGATTCTGGTTTGTCGAGTGACATGGAAATGGAATGGTGCGTCTATGGAGGAGGGGGGGGGCTTCAAAAACCAAATATTCAAAGTCTTTGAAAAGGACTTGACTAGTATGACTTCGGGCTTGACTCTGCAGCTGGATACAGCTCCAACCGTGCCCGGTCTGTCTGTCACAGAGGCAGCCAAGGGATGTTGGACTCCCTTGATCGAGACCCCAAAGGAGAAACCTCCTCCTGCACCGATAAAGGCCGTTAGCCCCCTTGGACCAAGAAGCACCTCGAGCGGTGGAGGCCCACGCAAGATTGTAGCTCTGTACCAGATACTCAATCCGTGTTCTTTGATGCAGTCAGTTTTTGACAAGGAGGGGGCCTCAATATCATTTGGGTATGAGCCGAATGGGAGGTGCGGCCTTGGATCCATTGCCAGATTTGATGGCATAGCAGGCAGGGTTACTGCGACTGTAAAGTGGTTTGGACACATCTGCAGATGCCAGATTTCAGCAGTTAAACCCATATGCGCACCCGAACGCCCAATACTGCAAGGTGGTTGAGAAGGTCGTTCTGGACTTGGGGTTCGGTGCGCTGATGAAACCGGTGTCTCGGTATGACCTCAGACATCCTTGACCATGGACCGAAAACTGAGCGGGCTTTGCCATTCATTGCTGCCACAGTGGACCAGGCAGTCGATACAGAGCTCACATAAAAGTATAAGCTGACAGGAGGCTACCTTTCGTTCTTCACAGCGTACCCGAACCTCTAAGGTTTGGTGGTGCCAGCCCAACGTTTGTGTCCAGGCCCTCGATGTTGAACTTCCTTACCAATAGGGAGTCGACAAAAGTCAACGCTTTGGTGAAGAACGTTTCCACCTCAGGGAGCATGGCTCTTGAAGCCGCAAAGGCCTCTTGTGAATTTGCTAAATTCTCCCTCGTCATCTGGAGCACCATTTCAGAAGCATCTGATCACCTCCCAAAGGAAGAGGCCAACAATGACTTCTTGGAGTTGTTGATGAAAAAGAAATGTCCTATCAAGTGCTCCAGGCAGGTTTGGACATGGCAGATTATGTGGATCGCGCCATGGGCACCTCACCGGTCTTGTGCAGATATGCTTTTCTGATGGGCATGGGCTTTTCCCCGAACGTTCAGTCGAAGCTGCTGGTCCTTAGTTGTGTCACAAAAGCCAAGGAGGCATTAGAAAAGTTTATGGAATCTCTAAGATGACAGCCAAGTCACCAGGATTAGCAGTTCAGCAGCACCTCCACAGCAGAATTTCGCCTATGGGTCCAGAGGATGGGGTTACAGGAGATACTCCACCTTTCCCAGAAGGCTCCACGTGCCCCAAGCCAAACTAGGGCAAAGTGGGTTCCCCCTGCCAGGTAGAGGTTGACTACTGTTGTAGTGTTGGCGTCAACTCATAAACTTTTTTGGGGTCTCCCCCAATACTTTGCCGGTTGGAGGGAGAATCTCTGGGTTCTTGGGCAAATGGGAGGAAATTACTTCAGGAAATAGGAATTGGCACTCCCCCTTTCTTGGGAACGAGGAAGTATCGGGACAACTCCGTCCCATTCTGGATCTCAGGGATTTGAATCCATTCCTGAGGAAGGACAAAGTCAAAATGGTGACGTTGAGGGAAATTCTCCAGACTCTGCAGTTCCAAGACTGGCATGTGTGATTGCTCAAATGGATAATTCTACTTTCACATTTAAAAAGGCTTGAAAAGAAATGTCGCTTGAAATGGGAAAGGGTTATGTTCCAAGCCATTTTAAACCTACCATAACTTTGCTGGTGTTTGCTAAACATACCCTAATGATCCCACAACACCATTGTCCACTGCACTGATCAACCCTAGTAAGGGGGAATCAGTTATGTAGTTGTCTGCAACCTTGAGAAATGTCTGTCTTGTGTTGATAGAGCAATGTTTAAACCAACACTCTGATGTAAGAGAACATGTCCTAGAGCAAAAGGCTTGCATTTGGGCTAATGTGCATACACACAATGCCTTGCTGATGTGGCTCTGAACTGTAGATAAGCTTCCAGCAATGGTTACTAGGTGATGCTGTGAAATGTGTGAGTTGGGTCAAATGGATTATTCTTCTTTCACATTTCAGGTGAAAGTTTTTTTTTTCCCCAAGACTTTTTAAACCACCATAATGTTGCTGGTGTATGATTGATATACATGTATATATATATATATTTCTGATGTTTGTTAATCTGCTTAGAATCACATGCTGTGCATAGGTACGACATCCAGTGGTCACTGCGGAGTTTTGCATTTTGTTTTTCGTAGTTGAAAAGGGGATGTCGACAAGGCGTGTCTGTAACACTATCCCTATAGTGACGTGCGTTGTACCCACAATCCCTCACGCGTCGAGGTCCCTCAGATTGTTTTTTTTCCGCCCAGCTACTGGTCGCCTTTATGCGGAGCTCCTCGAGAGACATTGCCAAATAGTTTCTTCGACCTTTGGTCGTTTGTTATTAATATCAATAACGTAGATCCCTCCCTCGACGCAGAGCCGTTTCTCCGCAGAGCAAGATCTTCAACGGAAGGACGAGCGGAGGGGGATCCTTCGGCGCTGCCGAACACGTGGCCTGGCCTCGCCGGCCATACACAGTAGGGAGAGTGGGGTTTTGTGGTCTTTCTTTCTTCTCTTTAAGAATGCCTTTCTCTTTCCCCTCCCTCTCTTTCGAGGTCGTAGTCACACTTATTACCCTCAGCTATGTAGAGGACACCATTTAGGTTTTGCCCGCTTTGCAAGGGTAAATATACCTGGAAGCATAAGCACAAACGGTGCAACCGTTGCTTACCCCTCGATCACCAGGAGGACGGCTGTGCGGCCTGTAAATTACTAAAGCCCAAAACTCTAAAAGACCGCAGGGTCAAAAGGTGAGCGGCCTATGCCATGTCTAGGCCTGACACCTCGCCCGCCGCCACCGAGTGTGACGAGGACAGTGACTACACGGCCCCCATAACGGAGGCTGTAGACCTCTCAAAAGAGCGTTCACGCTCCTCGTCCGTCCCCGGCCCCGACAAGCCCGGCTCACGCCCAGCTTATGGGGATGAACACCCCGGCGACAAGGACGCACACGGAAAAACACCAAAGCACATATCCCCCGGCACACATTCGTCGAAGACGAAGGCAGCCATAGCGCCAACGGGGACGCCGGGCCCACCGGCGTCTTCCGCCGACCGTAAGGGTCGTCAGCCCTCCCCGCCAACGCTTCTGCGACAGGCGACTGGGCACTCTAAGAATAAGGGCGCTAACACCAAAACCTCCGGCGACGCGCATCGCAAGAGCGCTCACGTTGCCAACAAGGACTCGACGAGCAAGGACTCGACGAGCAAGGACTCGACGTTACATAGCGCGACAGCGACCGATCCCTCGTAAGAGAGAATGATCGCCGAAAGCCTCGCGCGCATAGCATCTAAGGACGGCCAGAGACGTACGGCGAGTGAAACGCCGAAAACCGCGCACAAGGCCAAAGATACACCGAAAGCGCCGGAAAACAGATCAGGCCAGTTCCCGACACCGACAGAAGGCCCTAGCCAGCAAGAAGGCTACTCAGAAGGCGAAAGCTCTCTTTCTTCGACGTTATGGGACAGAACCAGACAATTACAGGAGGAAGAAATTCCTTTTTCTTTCCCAGACCGTCCTGGCCGACCTCAGTGGACCTTTGAAAGGTTCCAGACCTGTATGGACAAAATAGACAGGTTCATGTCCATCCCAGAAGACAGGGCACCTAAGAGACCAAGGGAGGCACCCCTGGAGAGTCCAAGGGCTAAATACCAGAAGTTTTATAACCCCATACAGGAGGACATATACTCTTACAATCCCACTGAGGAAGACACCTTCTTCCAGGAGGAAGATGAGTTCACCTATGTTGAGGACCAACAAGAAGAGGAAGGTTTTCACGAGGAAACTGACCTATGTGAGGAGGGATTCCAGGAAGACACAGGCGAGGGTGACCCAAATCCCTGGCAGTCACCGGCTAGGTCGACAGACACAGGCAGTAGCATTATAATCATCAGGTCTACTGAAACTACACCAGTCAGGAACCCTTCGCCTGTCGATGATTAACCCATCTTCAATGCACTGCTGAAGAAGGCAGCAGCACATTTCGAAACTGGGCAGGTCACCCCAGACACCGATTTTGTGGAGAGGATTATCAAAGAAAACCCCCCCACTAGCCAGATTATACCCATCCTCGCCTCAGTTAAGAGACGTATTACACCTTCTCTTTCCACTCCTGCATTGGTGAGAGGGGTCAAACCGAGGATTGAGAAACTGTTCTCTCCCTCTCAATCAGACCCATTATATATTAAGGGTCACTCAATCCCGGACTCCCTGGTCGTGACCAACAACAGGAAAAGGGCAGGAGTCCCACTATCTACTAGCGAGGCACCCCCTGATAAAGAGTGAAAGAAGCTGTATGCCCTAGCCAAGAGAATCACCACCTCTGCAGCATTCTCTACCAGAATCGCCAATAGTTATACCCTATTGGCAAGCTACACCGATGCTCAATGGGCTAAGCTCAAACAGGACATCGAAGAAGTTCCCGAACCCCTAAGGACTCGTTTACTGGCTACAGTTAACGAGGGCTCTCTGGTCAATCAAAGCATCGTCAAGAATACCCTCGATGCAGCAGAGACGGCTGGCCGCACTTTGGTACAAGGAATTTTACTGAAGCGTCACGCCTGGCTTCGCAATTCGGGATTTAAGGCGGAAACACAAGCGTCCCTTATTAATAAACCCATAGAGGATTCCAACCTCTTTGGGAGAGCAGTGGATGACGCGCTGGAGAACGCGAAGAAAGAATTTGATACAATAAAGACCTTAGACCAAATTTCAAAACCCCCTAACAGGTGGGGATTTGGTAATAAGCGTTTTTTTCGTGGACAACGCAAGCAACAAAACCAACAACAGTATTCTGCCAGCAACTACCAGGGTAATAGCGGCCAGTACAATCAAAGGGGTCAACGCCGTGGCAAGGGAAGAGGCCGGGTTCCACTCCCAGAGGCTCCCAAGCCAACAACACCACCAAGTGACGCGAAGATTCGCGTCCCCTCCCTTGCAACGCCGGTCGGGGGCCGGTTAACATCCTTTCTTCTAGCATGGGAGGGAATAACATCAGACCACTGGGTACTTTCCACCGTAGCCCGAGGCTACTGTATAGAGTTCACCAGTTCCCCAACATACAGACCCCCGAGGGGACGCCGCATGACACCAGAACACCTAGCCATCCTTCTCCAAGAAGTGGACCAACTGCTGGAAAAAGGAGCCATAGAGGTCGTGCCTCTATCTCAGGTAATGGAAGGTATTTATTCAGTTTACTTCCTTGTACCCAAAAAGGATCTAACCATGCGCCCTGTATTAGATCTGCGCCCAGCGATCAAGTTTGTCAAACCCCAAAAGTTTCGTATGGTGACCTTACAGGAAGTGATCCTACTGCTATCACAGGGAGATTACATGACAACACTGGACATGAAAGATGCATACTTTCATATGTTAATGTTGCCAGCGCACAGAAAATACCTCAGGTTCATGATAGAGGGCAAACACTACCAGTTCAGAGTGCTACCCTTCGGCATAGCATCTGCACCAAGGGTATTCACGAAAGTACTGGCAGATTTAGGAACACTTTTAGCAAGGCAGAAGAGCAAAAAGTCACTGGTGAGCCAAAGTCCATAGGCTGGGCCCACTCTTAGAGAGAGCAGGGCACAAATGCGCCCCAGATCACACAGTTACACTAGGCTTTGGAAGTCTTGCAGAGAGTTCGAAAATAGTTTAGAGAGGCTCAGAAAAGTTTAGCCAGGGTGTCCCAGGCTAACCCAGGTTCGAAAGCCGGGGGCTAAATCTACCCCGTACAGTCGGTGGCAAGGGAAGCCAGGCGGGACACGGTACCTTAAGTGGGAAGGATCCTCCAGCGGTGGCAGTTGTTCCTGGCAGCGGGTGCAAGTCTCGGCGTCGTCCATGAGAAGAGAAGATCTAGACTTGGAGGAAAGATGAAGGTCGTTGCACTGCCAGGGAAGAGACCAGCCGTGGAGTTTTCCGGTTAAAGGTATTACCCTTTATTTCGTGGTCGTGGTAAAACATGGTATTCTGGTTGCCGGGGTGCTTGGCACAGGCAAGGCGGCCACGAGATGCGTCGGGGAAAGCGAAAAGACAGTGAAACTGGTTATCCCCACCAGTCAAAGGAAGAAGACTCTCCGGCGGGAGATCTCCTCTGTCGTTGGGAAAAGTGGTGAGACGGTTCCGCAGGGCTCCACCGGTGGTGTCGTCGTAGCAGGTCGGCTCAGCTTCTCCCTCGTCGGATTATTAGGTCCTGCGGCGACTTCTGAAGTTCCAGTCCCCAAAGCCCTGCTTTTATGCAGAAAAACCCCATTCACTCAGCCTAGCTGTCACTCAAACATGCTAAGTGGTGAGCCGGCCGGCTCACCACTTGGGCCAATCAGGACGGAGTGCGACTTAGGCCTAGGCAACTCAGTCCAGGGTGCCTAAATCCCCCTCCACCCCTCCTAAGTACCCCAGACAGAGTGGCACCACTTTGGATGGCTTCTGTGGAGAAGCCCGCCAAAAAGTGGAACAAAGGGCTCGACTTGGGTTGGAGTCACAGAAGAGAACACAAACGCCATTTTAGAACTGAGTTTTGACAAAAAATACCAACCGCAGAATTAATAATAAATAAACCGGCAGTATGTTCGAGGCTATCGTAATTAAATAAATAAAGATAGTAGCCTCGAACAATGGGAAAATCCCATAGAGAAATATTCGCGGTTGAATATAAAAAGAAGTATCCACTGCCACCAGCCAAAACTCGATCAGGGGGACGGAGACGTGCCCCCTCGACTAACAGACCCCGGGGCAATCGAATTGCCCCAGCCAGTACGTCCACAATATGATGGTTTGTACTGGTTCTGTTCATAATTTGGGACTAGTAAAGCCAATGGTGACTTTACATGCCCTGGGAGACAGTAGTCAGTCCCAGGGTATGGAGTCTATACTGGGGGTTCACTATGACACCCCTGTGTTACTGCACTGAGGGTGCTGTGTAACACACATCACAAAAACACATTAAGCCCTATGGAGTAAAAGACCCCATAGCCCATTAAACACCTCTAGAGTCAAAGGAACACACTCAAATCATGTCCAAGAGTGAGGGTAAAGAGTCTCGCTCTTGGCAGGAGAAAAGAATAAACCCCACAAATCCAGCAAAGCTGCTGGGGGACTCACTAGGTTAGGAAATTCAGCCTAAACAGAGAATTCTCCCTAACACTTCCAGTATAAGGTGCTACCTTTCAGTCTGAACTCATCCCATCGTGTCTTCACGAAGTTAATGAACGCAGTGGCGGGTCTTCTCTGCTCAGAGGGCCATCACCTATATCCCTATCTGACCGATTGGCTGGTGAGGGCGGAGTCACCCGCGGGGGTGATACACTCCTGCCAGAGATTGGCGGATATTCTACATCAGCTGGGGTTCTCTACAACAGTTGTGCCCCTCCCAGGATCTCGTCTGCCTAGGGGTGGGTTGGAATTCAGCCGTTCAGCGGGTGTTCCCCACGCCTGCGAGGATCCTCTCCCTCTGAAGGCGATAGGGCTCTTTCTGGCCAACTCGACCACCTCAGCCTGGTGGTTCCAGCACCTTCTGTGGTTGATGGCCTCCTGCATGCTTACTGTACAGCACGCTTGCCTCAAGATCATGCGCCTCCAGCTCCACCTGCAGGCCAATCGGGATCAGGAGACGGGGGTCTCAGTCGGACAATATCCAAAAAGCCCTGCTCCTCCTGCCCGATCATCGCTGGTGGGTGATGGAGGGCAATGTTTGCGTGGGAGCCCCCTTCACCCGACTGGAGCCTACCCAGGTGGTGACAAGACTCTCGGGCTGGGGGGCTACTCTGGAGGAATAGGCAATTCATGGCGCATGGTCCAACAAGCAGAGTGGCACCCATCCCCCTGCTCCCCGTCCTCTGCATGCAGGCGGTATCGCACTGGGAATGGGCCCTGACAGAGGGGGTTTGGGTTTATGCAATCCAACTCCCGGGGGACAGCAATGCAGAAGCAGACCAGCTGAGCCGCTGGGGTTACAACACCTACGAGTGGGAGTTGCACACCGACTCCTTGTTGTCCCTGTTCCAGCATTTGGGGTTTGCGGAGCTGGTCTTTTTCGCATATCGTCTGAATTCCGAGGGCCCCCAGTTTGCTTCGTGGACAGTATGGGGGTTTCTGGGGGATGCCTTCCAGATCTGTTGGCATGGCCTCAGGTGAAATGCGTTCCCTCCCAACCTCTGCTCCAGCAGACCCTCTGCAAGTTCTGGGATTCAGTGGGCTTTGAGACCCTGGTGTTTGGATCGGCTGCAGTTGTGCTCCCAGGGTCCTATCAACCTTCTGATCCCCAACAGGAGCTTCCTGACGCAGCAGGGCGCAGTAATGGAACACCCGGACCCGGCCAGGCAGGCGCTGGTGGCCTGGTTCCTGACCAGCTGTGGCTTCAGCATGCTCAATTTTTGGATGACAACTGGGACATCATTCAACAGGCCAGGATGCCTTCTTCTCTAGGCTCTGCCATTGGGCTTGCAACAAGGCTGTGGATCCTGTCACCTATCCTCTGAATGACGTACTGGCCTTTTCAGCACACCTGGATCCTTTTGGAGTTCAGGTGGATACTTATTTGGCAGCCTTTGGGTCTTACAAGAATTCCCCAGAGCATGTGTTTTCGGTAGCCAACCCAGTGGTTAAGGTCCACCTCAAGGGGTTGTCTAGGCTTTTTCCTCCGGTGCACAGGCCGCACCCGGTCTGGGACCTCAATATGGTTCTTGCAGCTTTGTAGCGCAAACAGTTTCTGGCGATGGTTTCTGTGGACATCCGCTTGGTAACACTAAAGACTTTTAATGGTAGCTTAGTGAGCTGCAGGCATTGTCTTCGTGCAAGGCCTTCACCATTTTTCACAACAAGGTCATCTTGCACACTCACCCAAACCTCTTGCCCGAGGTGGTCTCTCCGTTTCATCTGATTCAAGAGATCTGCCTGCCGGTGTTCTTCCCGAACCCGCATTCAGAGGTAGAGAGGGCCCTACATTTCTACATTCCTTGGACCACAAGAGGGTCCTCAGGTTTTACCTCTCCCGGACAAAATCCTTCAGGAAGTCTGAGGCATTGTTTGTCACTTTTGGGGGCTCCTCCCCTGGCTTTCCCATCTCCAAGGCTTCCATTGCCCATTAGATGGGTCAGGCCGCTTCAGAGGTTTTTACATCCATGGGCAAGCCAGTCCCGAAGGGGATTCATGCCCATGCGGTTAAGGCTAAGGTCACGGCCGTTGCATTTCAGAGACATTTTTCTTGGGATGTCATCAGTAGGGCAGCTACTTGGCCCACTCTGTTGGCTTTCTGAAAGTATTATTCCCTGGGTGACAGCTCCAGGCGCAATGCAGAGTTTGTTTTTTCCTAGATATAAGGCAAGCTGTCATGTTTCCACCCTATCGTCTTGTTTGGTGGAATGACCTACATGGGTGAAGGAAAGGGGACGGGACTTATGAGTGCTTAAAGTTACTGACTTTGGTGACTAGAGTACTCATAGTCCATATTCCCCTTCCCTCAATACATCCCACTGACCTTTCACTGCTTGTATGTCAGGGGCTAATATGTAATACGTGTAACCAGGTATCTAAGCATCCGATGTGTTAAAAGGGGACTGAGGTGAGGTGTCGGAGGGTGGGTCCACTGCGGGCCGTTTCCACACCCGAAGCCACACCCCGTGCACTGTACTAAATTTAAAGGGGAAGCTTCATTTTTTGGTGCCAAAGGTGCCCGTACCATCCCCATGTTAAGGGATGCCCACAAGGATGGTGGAAAGGGGACTCTGGACTACGAGTACTCTACGGTGAGTAACTTTAATTCCTACTGCGTCAACAGGGATTCTGCTGTAGAGTCCAGGGTTGGCCAGTTTGTCCTATGTAACCCGTTTGTGTGAGGTTAGTGTTTCCTGTGGTAAGTTTGCTACCAGGAGCTTTCTTCAACCCTTATTGTGGTTATGGTACTGCTTTGTAATCTACTCACAGCATGTGAATGTATTGAAGATTCATCGCTGGAGAAGGAACCGGTTACTTGACTGTAAATCCTGTTCTCCAGCATTTGGATCTTTCATATATTTACATGCGACCCTCGCGCCTATTCTACTTGGTTCTTCTTGGCTCATACTTCCACTTACGTGTGCAATGCCAAAATCTGAAGATGGCTGGTAAGGGAGCCTTTCCAATTGGCTGTCGGCAGTATGACCCAAAAGGGACTATACTGCAGTACAAAAGTGACTGAAATGTCAGTCTAATTTTAAACTTCTCTGTTACTGAGGATTCCCAACCTAATGACTCGGAATATTCACAGAATGTGAATCTATGAAACATACCAAGGCTGGAGAACAGGAGTTACCGGAAAGTAACGTGTTCCTTCAACATAATAGGGTGGCCTCTCAAAATCCTCCCACCAGGGCTGGTTTAGTAAATCCATCTTAACAAAAGGGAACACTTTACCAGCTAGCAAGTGGAGCGTAATTATTTTTGTAGTAGGTAACCCATCTTTTGGCATAGGCCTGTACTACACAAGTTGGCAGTGCGACTGAGCAGCCAGGCTTATCTCAAGAGGGGTACATGTGATCTGTAGAGATGTAGCAATGAACTCCACAAATACAAGTAGCCAAGTAACACTTCTACTCAAGGTTTTTGTTATAAATAATTATTTATTTAACTGTAGTTTTTAAATAAGCATTCTTTAAAAAGGGCAATATATGTAGCAATCAAATACACTTTAAAATAATTTTCCAGAATCAACACAAAGCTAGTAAATACTCCTTTAGAGTTGCTTCTTGCACGCTTCCTACACCCTGAGGTGACTTCACCAACTAGGACAGTAATGGTATTTGCATTGAGAGCCATCCAGCCTGGTGTCTATATGGAGAGGTGGGATTAAGTAGGTTGTAGAGGGCGTCTGCAGATAATTTGACAAGTTTATTTAGGGGAGAAAAGATGCAGAGGGGGAAGGCCAAGAGTTAGGGTTGAGTAGTAGTTCACATTTTCTGAAAACAAGGGTAGAATTCAGAGTTTAAACAGAGTGGTGGATGCAATGGAGGCGGGGTCTTCATTACATTGAGAAGGATGATCATGGTGGCAGTGGCCATGCTTAACTCCATGAGACATATATCCCCTGTCAGAAGTCCTTAAAACAGCAAGCATTGATGAATGACTGAGGGGGCAAAGAGGGAAGGATTTGGGGTGCCGGGCCTAGAAGATGGAATTCCATTTATAATATATACTCTCCAAACTTCCCGTTTCTTCATTTCATGTGTAACATCATTAAGATGAATTTCTAGAATCTGATCTGCTGAACAGATTTTAGCAGGTGTGACGAATCTAACTGTCACTGGTTCCCCTGGGGAAATCTCCCCTGATGTGGCCAGGGGGGAAAGGCAGAAGCTACCTGACTCTAACCCTGGTGCTGGCTATCTCTGGGAGGACCACATGAGGGAGACAACCCACAGAGTAGGGGAGAGTTGCTGGATAGAATATATTTCCCCCTTTCCCTTAAGAGCAATGATGACAATAATAATTTGTCACTCTACAACCTTTGTATGGAATACTGTGATGTAAGAACATAGCATATAATTATGAATAATAATCATCTCCATACATGCTTCCATAGAAATACTGGGACACGGAAAATGGCTTGAGCAACGAAGATCACAAAGGCTGAGAAGCAGACCATGCTCTCTGGTTCTTAGGGACATGTGTCCGAGTCTGGGCTATTCAAAAGTCCCGACCAGCAAGAAAGATGGAGTCTGACTATCCCTGATGCGGGTTGGGACAGCTGTGAGAAGCCAGCCGCAGATCCAAGCCGGGAAGCAGCCAAAGATGCCGTCCTGAGAGGGTGGAGGTTTGCCGCATGGATGCCCGAAGTAGAGGAAGCTGCTGGAGGAAGCCGGGGGCTGTGCAGGAACTGGAGAGTGGCGCAGGCTAGACCCGACGGCGAGCAACAGCAGGAGTAGAGATTGTGAAGGACCTCGAAGCAGCTGCTGAAAGCCAGTCAGCCCAGACAGAAAGGTTGGGACGCCAGAGCACTTTGGGTGTACTGCAGACCGACTGATGTGAATTGTGTGAAGTGGGGAAGCCCATACAGGGACGTTGGGCCCCTGGGACATGTAATGAGAGCGAAGAAAGTGAATCAAAGAGGCACTGGGACCCAAACCGTTAAAGCAAGAGAAACAAAGTCTGAAACTAGTGGGTGTTAGGCAAGAATTGATGTAGTAACCCTGTGGGAGACTACACAACACTTGTCCTCTTGGTAGTAGGAAACCCACCTTTTGGTACGGGCCTGTACTACAGAAGTTGGTAGTGTGACTGAGCAACCAGGCTTATCTCAAGGGGGGGTAAATGTGAGCTGTAGAGCTGTAGCAATGAACTCCACAAATACAAGTAGCCAAGTAACATTTATTCTCAAGGTTTTTGTTATAAACAATTATTCATTTATTTAACCGTAGTTTTTAAATAAGCATTCTTTAAAAAAGGGCAATATATGTAGCAATCGAATACAATGATTTTCCAGAATCAACACAAAGCTAGTAGATACTCTTTAGAGATGCTTCTTACGCACCTCCTACACCCTGAGGTGACTTCACCAACTAGAACAGTAATGCTATTTATATATCAGTAGTACACTTTGTAGATTGTGAGGTTTGTAGAAACGAAAGGTTATCGGAAGGAAAAAGGTTAGACAGGTTCTCAGAGCATGTGAGCACTTTAAATCTTCCAATGAAGTCTAGATAAAAACCTCTACCAGCAATATCAGTTTAAAAACAATGCATCACCTATGAGGGACAGTAAGTATCAAAGTCAAATGGACTAGCAGAGTCTGCAGGGAACCAGGACAGCCAAAGTCAATTGGGGCAAAGTCTTTGGAGCTGAGGCACTTCGTAGACAGTAAAAGTCTTGCACAAAGTTAGAGTTTGTTGAAGAAAAATCACTGTAGAGTCACAAGCTGTTACACTTGTGAGGGATAGAGCTTAAATCAACAGTAGCAAGGTAGCTACGGCAAGTCTCAACTGAGAAGAGCAAAGCTAAAGCCACTGAGGTAAGTACCCCAAGTCAGAACAGTACTTTTGGTTAGAAGAAGAGTGATCCAGCTGGTTTCTGTCTGGTTGCAGTGATGCAGGTCCTGGGTTCTTGGGCCTCAGTCGTGGGGAGAAGAGGGAGGACGTCTGGGGACTCCTGCTGCAGTAATTCGAAGGTCAGCGGCAGCTACAGGCTCTTTTCGGATCAGTGGAACTTGGTGATTTCAGCGCTCGGTAAACAGCACCACCACAGATCTTGGATACCGGTTGGGCTTCCTTCACTCCTTGAGTCCTGCACTCTGGTGCAGTGACTCAGACTCGGGTCCTGGGGAGACTCCTGGAGCTTCTGGTCAGATCACAGACGTTGCATTCAACTACGGATTTCTCGACCCCTGGCACTCAGTTCCTGCAGCAGTAAAGAAGTACAGCCAGTCAGGGAAGGTTGTCCCGTGGAGTTTGTCTTAGGGGTTAGTTGGTCTCACTAACCCAAGGGAAGAAGTTGTCCTTTCCGGAGCTTCTCTTGTCGATCAGAAAAAGGAGTTTCAGCACAGCAGCAGGGCTTCACCGGGCAGTTCAACGGTCCAGGAGGATACAGCAATCTTCCTTCACAGTTTTTTAGTCGGGCTGTTCTTCCCAGTGGTCGACTGTCTTCAGTCCCCAAACCCTTGCCTTTTAAGCAAGTTTCTCCCATTCATGTACAGCCTATCTGTCATTCAAACAGAGGGTGGCTGTCCTATAAGGACAGCCAGCCAGCTAATCAGGACTGGGTGCATTCAGGCATTCCTGAAGAAAAAGGACAGGGGACCTCCCTCACTTCCTGCCCTTCCAGAGACACTGAAGCCAGAGGTGGGTTTCAGTACTGAAGCCTGCCAAAGGCAAAACGAACAAAGGACTCAAACCTGGCTTGGCGTGCAGAGTAAACCCCAAGAAGGACCTCGCAAACAGAAAATTGTGAAAAATGAAGACTGGGCCATTTTTACTAAATGGTCACCCATAGGTGCTATACTGCAGCTGAGGATTCAGCCTGCAGTTGAAAAATTAAACCACTGCCACCAGCCATTTGAAGTAGTGAGGGTAACATAAAAAATGTTAGCGTAGGTAGGAAAAGGGGCTACTAAGTAACCCCCGGCACTCCATATAAGATGGTGTGTGCTGGGCCTACAAAGGGAAGAGGTAAGTAAAGTCCATTTCACTTTACTCTTCCTGGGAACAGTAGTACAAGAAAAGGTATTTAAGCCTTATGAGAAATCTAAAGGATTTCTCTGTGACAGTGCACTGAGGGTGCTGTGTCTGCATACAAAAAGTAGATGCCTATGAAGTTTGCCAGACTCCAAAAACAAAGGAAACACTTAATCCAAATCAGATCAAAACAAATGAGTGAGTGAAAAGGGCCCGCTCACTCCAAGTCCTAAATTCCAGCAAAAGAGCTGGGGGTCTCTAAGGTTGAAGGGAATCAGCACATAAATTAGAATTCTCTCTAACAATGTGGAAACTAAAGATAAATGGGTTAGTAGTCAAAGTCCTGGCAGGAGAGTAAACCAGACATTGGAGGGCAAGGTCCCCCACATGTGAATAGTTACATTGTAGATAAAAAACCTTGGCAGCAGAGAATGAACCAGGCATTGGGGAAAAGGGGTAGAGTCCCCTGTATGGGAACTGTTGATCTGAAGGTGGCCTGTAGAATTGTTAAGGAGTAGTGTGGGAGCCCCTCTACTTTGAACGAACATGGTTCATATACCCTGTTCTATGGAATTTCTTCCACTCAGGGCGGTCTACAACCACGTTTTAGCTCACAGCACCTTCACAGAGACGAAATATCCATTTGCAGATCAGTCTTTGTCCCACCCATTTGGGCAGCCCAGCTCTTAAATGCTAGGCAGTTCTCCTATGAACAAGAGTACCATCATCAACCCTAGACGCATGTTTCGGCCTTGACTTGTGGAATTCAGAAAGTCTCAAAGGGAAGAACCATACCCCTTTGGAGTGTGAAATTGTTGAACTGTGCAACGGAAGGAAACTCAGTGGTAGGGTCTTAAGTACGTGGAGTATATTAAAGTGATATTGAAAAGCCAGAGGAATCTTGGGAAAGGTAAGGCCCCTTTCTGGCATAACTTTATCGGTCTTCATTTATGCACTTTAAGAACTTTGTAATTGGAATTGCAGGTGTTCAGCTAAAAGGCATCCCCATTTTCACGTTACATTGAGTTTTGTGTGGAAGGGTCCGCTTAGGATTTTGGACACAGGACAGAGAACTCTTTAGATTTGGACATTCTGACGCAGACGTTCCTTAGTGGTTTTTTGAGTCAGGGAACCCCCTCCTAGAGATAGGGATAGGCAGGATTTCCCATGTTTTATTTAATCAATAAAAGTCTTTAACCAACACCAAAAATGCCACTATCTTAAGAGTCTTACTCTTGATCTCTTACAGAGGCCACCCTAGTTATAGTGAAAAGGGGAACTCTGAGAGGTTAGTCAACGCGCAATCAAGGTAGCAATGGAGAACGGGCAAGGCTATTCTCAGGAGAGTGAGAGTGGCATCAGTGGTCCACAATGAGTCCACACAGTGAAGCACATAATAATTAAATTTAGACCAGAATGTATAAAAATACAGTTATATAGTTCTGGGCCTTAATCACACACTAAAAAATGAAACAAACAAGCAGGTGATAATATTGCATAACACTCTTATATACAGATACCATATGTACTTAAAATATCAACAAAGGAGGTAAGTAAAGTAATGCGTTAAAGATGGAACCGAGTTACAAGTTAAATTCCCTAGCTTCAGCGGTCAAATCCCCAAGAAGAGTGGAGGCCTTATGCCCAAAAGTCACAATGCTCCCCCCCCCCCCCAGAATGAATCTGAAGCATGTAAGTTGCTTGTGCTCTTGATTGATTGATCAAAAGAATAGATGCAAGAAAGTTCTTGGGTAAATAAAATGTGTTCTCTTTAAGGTTGTACTACTCTGGTTCGACGACCAAAAAGCATTGGAATGGAAGGATATAAAGAGACTTGTTCTCAATGATATCCTGTGGAGGACAGGTTGAGACAAATCCTTTGCATTTACTTACCCACCCATACTATGATTTTACCTGATGGGTTGACTGGAGGTTGCTGGAGGTTGGATTTTCCGCCATCGGTTTCCGGTGAGAGGTGCCCAGGAGCTGCAGGTGCAGGGTTTCTTTCGGTCAGTTCTAGAGCAAAGTGCAACCCTTGGCAATGGAGAAATGCAGATGGCTATGATGCAGCCCTCGTCACGACACTTCACAGGACGAAGGAAGGCGAGTTTCAGTGTTGGCCACCACACACCGACAACGGCAGGTGTCTTTCCAGTTGCGGTTGTGTAAGTCCTTCCAGGACAGGATCCCTTGAGGTTTGGAGGCTGAAATTCGTCAGGAGGGCAACATATACCACAGGATGGCAACCACTAAAGTTCCAGCTCCAACCACAGAATGGCGATGGTTCTAACGAGGTAGCCCACTGGAGAACTGGGTGGTCCAGGGACACTTGGCAAGGCTCAGGAAGACTGGATCCTCTGGGACATGTTGATACTGATTGGTACCACTAGTCCAGAGGTTCAAGCACCACACAGGAACTTTGCAGATAAGGTAGTCCAACAGGGCTTCACTGGGCCAGACCTAGGAAGGGTTCTGGGTCATCTTTGGAACTTTAGTCGGCTGTTCTTCTATGAGGTATTCTTGGTTCTAACTCTGATCTGAAGGATTGGTTGCAGAAGTCATCATCTTATCCAAAATCCAGCCTGGAAGCAAGTCCAAGCCCACCAATGGTAAGGAACTGCACCATTCAAACAGTGCGTAGTTGTCCAATCAGGGGCAACTATTGGTTTCACTCCTGTCCCACACTTGGACTCACTGGCCCTGGGATGTGAAGTGGAACCAGAGAGTATCACCCTCTTCCTGAGCCACACACAGACCAAAGAAAACCATCACTAGCACGTGAAAGCTGCAGCTTTCCTGGGCAAGTGCATGACCTTGTATGGGATTTCCTGTACTGGCAAGGCAGGAAGAAGGCAAAACAAAAATATGGCCAAAGAACAAGCAGAAATCTTGTGGCTTGGCCATTTTCGGGCCCTAGCGAGGTTTAGTAGCCATATGCGTTAAACTCGAATGTGCACATGTGAAATAGCACAATAATGTTAAAAGTATAATTGCTCCCACCAGCTTTTCTTTTGGGACATATAAAAGTAACCAGTGTAAAAGCCTAAGGTGAGGAGAAAGTATCCCCATTGCAGCGCAGATAGGGTGTGCAATGTTAAAAAGTTAAAAAAATGTAAAAGATAAAAGGGAAACATCAGTGCTGATAGTCTGAGGGACTGATAATTTTCCCCATAACAATTGAGCTGACGGCTTTACTTCCCCTCAAAGTCAGAAAAGGTTTCAAAACAAAGCAAAAAGATCAATAGAAATTATGGCAAGAAAGTTGACTAAACAGAAATCTTTCCTATCAATCATCAACCTTTTAATTGATTTGTTATGCTTCTTTTAAGTTGAGCTAAAGTATATTTGCTAGAGTATAATGTTTCGACGAAAATATTTATCATGAGAAAAATTCTGGGCTTTTGTTTAGTATCTTGTGCATCTGACAAGTTATTTGAATAATCTAGTGTAAGTACACAAATGTAGATTTCTGTGCTCAAACTCTTTTGCTCTCTTCTCAACAGTGGTTTATTTTGTAAAGTGAGTGCTGGCAATGATGTGGCATGCCTTACAACTGACCTTCTGGCTGCCCTCGGCAAACTGGAACCTGCACTTATCCCCCTGGTTTTAGCTTTCCGCTACTGGGCGAGGGTAAGTTATAAAGTACAGGTCAATTGAAACAGTAGTACTTCGATTAACCCAATGGTCCTTTTGCATTTGTGCTCTGTCAGACCGTTTTTGTATTTCATTTGCATTTCGCTTTTTTGGAAAGCCAACATGGCACAGCTATTGTAATTTAAGTGTGTGTATATATATATATATATATATATATATATATATATATATATATATATATATATATTTCTGAGGCTTGTGGAATCCGCTTAGATCACATGCTGTGCATAGGCCGACATCTAGTGGAAGCTGCGGAATTACAGTTTGTTTTTCGAAACTCGAAAATGGGCGTCGACACAGGGCGTGCCAGTAATACTATTCCTAGTGTGACGTCCACTGTACCCAAGATCCCTCACGTGTCTAGGATCCTCAGATTGTTTTTTTCCGCCATACTGGTCGGAAGCATTTTGCGGAGTCCCCTGGCCCTAGCCATACTTTTGCTAAAATATTTAAAATATTAATCTATTGACATCCTTCCCCACCCCAACGTCGAACTTCGACACTCGACACCGGCTGGAGAAGAAATCGACCGTCGGCTGCTGCACGACGGATTTGGGCCTCAGAAGGCCTCTGGCCTCGGCCCGGGCCTTGGAAGGCCTCTGGCCTCGGCCCTGCAAGTAGGGAGCGTGGGGGGTTGTACATACTCTACACTCTTGGTATATAGGTACACCTTATATATTTCTTACACTTAACAGCCCGCTGCCTCAAGGTGCGTTTGGAGGGTACCCCTTTTCAATTCTGCCCCAAGTGCAATCGCAAATACCCTTGGGTCGACAGGCACGCCACGTGCAATCTCTGCTTGCCGAGGGACCACCCCGAAGCGAACTGCAGAGCGTGTAGTAGGTTTAAACCTAAGACACTTAAGGACCGGAAGCGTTGGGCCCACCACGCCAGGCAGGCGGCCATGGCAGCGGAGGGCGCCTTCAGCGACGGCAGCGACGCCGTACTTTCGGACGGCGAGGGCATTACGGCATCGAAAGACAGCCGAGCGCAAGTCCCCGACCTCGGAAGGTCGTCTGGCAGGGCGGCTATGGGGAAGACCCCTGGCGACACAAGCGCTTCACACACTACACACACTAAACATACAAAGTCCAACCGAGACTCGACGACATCGAGTTCTCGGAAAGAGGCACAAACAGAACGGTCCGATTCGGTGTCCTCTGGGCGCTCTCGATCAAGATCGCCGCATGACTCCAGGCAATCATCCACTCTTGCCAAGAGTGCCTCGCTCCCTAGGCTAACAGAAGTTCGATCGTCGGAAGACGAAGACGACTTCCATCCCCAGGCCGCGCTCCAGGAGTCGGAGCCCGCAGTCAAAATCAGCGAGGCCCCACGCTCGAAGGACAGGGACCCCACCCCCGATCCTCGACGCCAGGCGTCGAAAACCTCCGGAGCCACTAAAGGACAGGGAAAACATTTTTCCACTCACGGGGAGGGGGGAAAACAGCAGAAGAAGCAGCCTTTGCACTCTTCCACACCTGTGAAACACACCACTCCCCCCTAAACAGACAGACAAAACCAGGTCTGCTGATATGTCTAAAACCAGCAAATCTACTCAAGATAAATCCCATAGACTTGCTGAGAGAGTCATTCCCAGTTCCAGAAAATGGTCGAGTGAAGACATAGATAGGGTCATGTCAAGGATGTCTTCTTTGGCTGATTTTTACGATAAAAATCCAGAACATTTCCTCTCGTATGATCCACAAGGGGCGACTCCCTCAGGCTCTAATGATCCTACCCCACCCCCTGAGTAAAAAGCCCCGGTTTGAAACACCTATGAGGTCAGACCCCTTCGAGGTACAACCATACACAAGACCATACTCACTGTATCAAGGAGAGGCTTCCTTTGGTGAGGACCAAGAATTTGGCATGGTAGAAGAGCAAACCGGGACGGGCTACTATGGGGATGATGAGGACCAGGAAGAGGAAGATGAAGACCCGGAAACATACAGAGTAGATTCCCTGGTAGAGAACGAAGACCCGGTTACCGACTTCCCCGGTCGATAACCAACCCCTCCTAAACGAGGTTCTCGCACGCGCAGCAGAACATTTCCATATTGACACCCACGGTGTCCAGGAGGAGAGGGACTTCGCAGAAGAGTTAGTGGGAGAAAGGAGGCTTGTTGCCCAGACCATCCCTATCCTTAAGTCCATCCAGCGGAGAATAGACCCGTCCCTGGTGAACCCAAACCTCACCCGAGCAGTCAATCCCAGGGTTGAAAAACTTTTCAGGGCGGCCCAGTCTGACCCTCTCTATACAAGAGGACATCTGAAGCCAGACTCCCTAGTTGTCACTAACACTCGTAAGAGGGCTGGAACACCTTTGTCATCGTCCGAAGCTCCTCCCGACAAGGAGCGCAAAAAACTATACGGTTTCGGCAGGAAAGTTGCCTCAACGTCCGCCTATCAAGCAAGGATTGCAAACTCCACCACCCTGTTGGCCAGCTACAACTGCCATCAGTGGGAAGAAGTCGCGGCACTCATAGCCTCTGCCCCTGAACCTTTAAAGGGCCTGTTAGCTTGGATTTCCGCAGAGGGTAGAGCCGTGTCTGGTTGCATTTTGAAAGCAACCTTCGACGCCGCGGACAACGCAGGCAGATTGATAGCAGAAGGCACTGCTATCAAAAGACATGCGTGGTTACGGCAGTCTGGTTTTAAGGCAGAAACCCAGGCATCATTGTTGGACAAACCGGTGGAAACCGATCTGTTGTTTGGTAAGGCGGTCGAAGACGCACTGAAGAATGCCAAGGACGAATACGAGACACTCAAGTCCCTTGGCCAGTTAACCAATAAACCCCCTAACCAGAGAGGGAATAGTAATTTTCGTCGCCCACGCGGCCAAAATTCCCAGAGAGGATCTAACTATTCCCAGGGGCAGGGTACACAGTGGAACAACAACCAACAGTCTACCCAGGGTTACGGCAGGGGTAATAGGAGAGGTTGTGGTAAAGGCAGAGGCAGCCCCAGCAAGGGAGGCGGCACACCTCCACCAAAGCAGTGACGCTCAGTTCAGGGTCCCTTCTCACGCAACCCCAGTAGGGGGATGCATTTCCAACTTCACCCAGGCTTGGGAAGGGATCACATCAGACAGATGGGTGCTGTCAACAGTATCCACAGGGTATTGTATAGAACTACTGCAGCGTCCCCGGAACCATCCTCCACGACAAAGAGTACACTCTTTAGAACATCAGAAGATTCTCCTCGAGGAGATCACCACTCTGCTAGAAAAGGACGCGATGGAACTCGTCCCGGGACACCAGGTAAACAAGGATATTTATTCAACTTACTTCCTTGTGCCAAAGAAAGATTTGACAATGCGCCCAGTATTGGATTCACGGCCTGCCAACAAGTATGTCAAGCCCCAAAAGTTTCGTATGACCACGCTACACATGGCAACCTTGGATATGAAAGATGCTTATTTTCATATTTCCATGTTCCCAGCGCACAGAAAGTACTTGCGCTTCAAGGTAGACAGTCGCCACTACCAATTCAAGGTACTGCCCTTTGGGATAGCTTCAGCACCAAGGGTATTCACCAAGGTACTGGCGGTGGCGGCTGCACACCTACGCAGGGAGGCAATCCCACTGTACCCTTATCTGGACGACTGGCTCATAACGGGGGAAACCCCAGGAATTTGCAGGACAAACATTCAAAGGACTATCAACCTCCTCCACGAATTAGGCTTCTCAATCAACGAGAAGAAGTCAAGCCTGGTGCCAAGCACCTCAAAACAATTCCTAGGAGCAATCCTGGATACCCAGGAGGGGTTGACCTTTCCTTCAGAAGGAAGAATTCGGAATATACTTCTGCAAATTCCGCATTATCAGTCCGGTCAACAAATAACGGTACGCAAAGCAATGCGTTTACTGGGCATGATGGCGTCATGCATTTACCTGGTCAACCACGCGCGCCTGCGCATGCGTCCCATGCAGGAATGGTTGGCGAAACAGTGGTCTCAGGCAAGTGGTCAGTGGGACGATCTAGTGGTCGTTTCGCCAACACTGGTACAAAGCCTTCACTGGTGGACAAGAGAGAATCTCGCAAAGGGGAAACCCTTTTACGATCCCGAAGTACAGGCAGTAGTCACTACAGATGCATGTCTGACGGGGTGGGGAGCTCACCATCTCCACCACACAGCTCAGGGTCTCTGGTCTCACTCAGTGGCCAAGAACCACATCAACCTGCTAGAGCTTCTGGCAGTATTCAGAGCGCTTCAGGCGTTCGAGCCCCATCTACTAAACCTGTCAGTGCAAATCCGGACGGACAGCACTAAAGCCATGTTCTACCTGAACAAGCAAGGAGGGACTCGCTCGCCAAATCTGTCCAAGCTTGCCCAGAAAATCTGGATATGGGCACTCAGACGGAACATCTTCCTGTCATCACAACATGTTCCAGGGGAACTCAA
This sequence comes from Ambystoma mexicanum, assembly GCF_040938575.1. Classification (NCBI taxonomy): domain Eukaryota; kingdom Metazoa; phylum Chordata; class Amphibia; order Caudata; family Ambystomatidae; genus Ambystoma; species Ambystoma mexicanum. The sequence continues at coordinate 1,329,485,607 of NC_090922.1, forward strand.
TTCCCTAGCGGATGCTCTGAGCAGAGACTCCCTCCCAGAGGAACACGAATGGGTTCTTCACAGAGAGGTCGTAGAAGATCTCTTCTCTCAGTGGGGTTTCCCCACTATAGACTTATTCGCCACAAGCAAAAACAAACAATGCCCAGGATTTGCATCCAGGTTCCCCCAACCAGACTCCCAGGGGAACACCCTGTGGATGAACTGGTCAGGGATGTTTGTGTACGCTTTTCCACCAACTCCTCTCATCAGGAAAGTGGTGAACAAGATGAACAGGGAATCGATGACGCTCGTCCTAGTTGCTCCCATGTGGGCAAGACAACCGTGGTTCCCACACCTACGCAGGATGGCGGTGTGCGAGCCCATCAAACTTCCAGCCTGGTACAACCTACTGTCCCAGCACCAAGGTCAAACAGTGCACCAGCAACCCAACTCAATGAACCTGGCAGCATGGCTCCTGAGGTCATAGAGTTCGGACACCTCAAATTGCCACAGAGGTGTATGGACATCCTAAAGGAATCTAGGAAGCCAAACACAAGGCACTGTTACTTTGACAAGTGGAAGAGGTTCGTTATCTGGTGCCAGAGTAGACAAATCAACCCAGTTGATTGCACTCCTTCCACTATTGTTACATACATGCTCCACCTGCTAGATGCAGGATTGGTTTTTAACTCACTGAAAGTACACCTGGCAGCTCTCTCGGCTTACACCACTTCCCATAGCAAGGTGTTGTGGTGGAAAGTACCAGTAGTTAAAGCCTTCATGGAAGGAGTAAAGAGACTTCACCCTCCTATTTCAAACCCACCGCCAGGGTGGGACCTTAATGTGGTGCTAGCCAAGCTCATGGGCCCCCCTTTCGAACCCATGCATAAAAGCAGTTGCAAACACCTGACTTATAAAACGGCCTTCTTAGTAGCTATTACCTCTATAAGAAGGGTCAGTGAAATTCAGGCTCTGTCAGTGCAGGATGCTTTCTTTACTATCCATAAAGACAAACTGGTTTTACGCACACACCCTAGGTTCTCACCTAAATTTATATCTAAATTCCATGTAAACCAGTCCATCGAGCTTCCGGCTTTCTTCCAGAACCCGCCAAGCTTGGCTGAGGTGAAACTACACACCCTAGATGTGCGTAGGGCGGTCCTCTACTATGTAAATAAAACAAGACCGCTAAGGAAAACAGATCAACTGTTTGTCTCCGTAGCTACAGGCAGAGAGGGGGATCGCGTCTCTAAAGATGCCATCTCGAAGTGGATTATTAACTGTATCCAACTGTGTTACTCACTCTCTGAAAAGACTCTGCCTTTTACGCCAAGGGCCCACTCTACTAGAGGCATTGGGGCCACTCTGGCTTTCATTGCAAATGTTCCCCTCAACACCATTTGCAAAGCAGCTACTTGGAGCTCTATTCACACTTTTACTCAGCATTACTGCATTGACACCCATTCCAAGACAGATACACAAGTGGGACAAGCGGTTCTAAGACATTTATTTGCTCATGACCCTTCTCACATCGCACCTCCTTCTTCTGGTACTGCTCGCTAATCTATGCAAAGCATGTGATCTAAGCAGATTCCACAAGCCTCAGAAGGGATACATTACTCACCGTAATCGTATTTCTGATGCTTGCATCTGCTTAGATTCACATGCGACCCACCCTTCCTCCCCTCCGAGAGAAGGCGCATGATTACTTGTAGTCTTAACTTTCTTTCTATCTGCTTGGATTATCTGTACTCGCGCTACTCCTCATGCTACCTCATGTCAGAAAAAATACAATCTGAGGATCCTAGACGCGTGAGGGATCTTGGGTACAGTGGACGTCACACTAGGGATAGTATTACTGGCACGCCCTGTGTCGACGTCCATTTTCGAGTTTCGAAAAACAAACTGTAATACTCCGCAGCTTCCACTAGATGTCGGCCTATGCACAGCATGTGAATCTAAGCAGATACAAGCATCAGAAATACGATTACGGTGAGTAATGTATCCCATATATATCTATAAATATAAGACTTCACAAATAATTCTGGGGAATATGTGTCAACTGAGCGCATTGCATGCTGCAAGTAAAATATTACAAATTTGATTCTATTTAGGTTGTCCTGCTGTGTAAGATTTATATAAAAACACGATCATTAAAGTGATGCACTCTGAGGACATAGGTATCCATCTTTTCAGTTACTTGCACTGTAATTGGATGATTGTTTGCTACGTTTCCAATACACTGAATTTCTTTGCATAACATGAGACAGCAGACCTGTTGGTGGGGAGTGAGTGGGATGTCATGTGATCTTCTGCAACCAAAAAGCTGTGTCTTGCATTTGCTAAGATGCCTGGTCCTCCAAATAACATTCAGCATATTTAAATGGCATTTTATGTGTGATGAAAAACTGACACCCACAAATAGCAACGGTCTGGAAGCACAGTAATATTGAACTGAGGAAGTTGGTTGATTTTACAACTCGGGGACTGGCAGGGTTCCCTTTAGCTGGGCACCCTGAACCACAGGAATGGCAGACTACATGGTGATGCAGTTTCACTCCAAGGATTAGGAGCTGACACAGGAGATTTTAGACTTTTCCAATGAACTTGCAGGTAAGGTGGATGCATTATTCAGAAGTATTGACCATAATCAGTAACTACTAGACCAGAGTAATGGCCGAATTAGTAATTACAAACTGGAGGTGGAGATGAATCAACTTGAGCTGTAGAGATACTCCTATTGGAGACAAAGGGCAGTTGGGTTCGGACAAGGTCCGTACAGGGCAGAATTTAGCATTAGAGGCAGGAGTAATGAGACAGTACGAGTGCTCCTTTGACTACCCCCCGCCGTAGTGTGGGACTCGGCATCCACTAGCTCAGGGTGGTACTTGGCCCCTTGAAGCAGCCTCCTATTTCTCGACATCGTTTTCCAAGGGACTTTGTCACAGCTACTCAAAAGGAATTATTGTGTTAAAAAAGAAAGCTGTATGATAGTGCATCAGTAAAAAAAGTACAAATCGATTTTCCTCAAAAGTAGCTAAATGTTTTATTGCAGAAAAAGGGGGGCACAATGTGTATCACAATCACTCCACTTAAGATAACATAAACGAAAAAAAGCTGGAAAGAGAATTAAAGACTATCCCTACACTGGTAACCATACCAGATCAGTGGACCCCAAATGAAATGTGTTGAGCAGGTGAGTGAGAGGAAAAGGCTTCACTTGACCCATAAATTAGTTAGGATGTAAACTATTAGCAGGCATTCTGAGGCACTCAATTACAGACAATGGAGGTAGTTGCAATCAAAACTTTCCTAACTTGCTGGTTATCCTACCAAAGGAATACTGATATCTTAGTAGATAAAGGAAAATGGTTAAAACACATGGGTAGACCGTAATAGTCACTTTCATAATGGTAAATGAAATTGGGCGACAATGTCCCGGGCCTGTTCAGGCCAGAGTGCACTCAAAACCTTTACAGCAAACAACTGTAACACAGTAGCAACAATAGATGGAAAATATCCAATTTTCTCCTTCGTTGAAGAGTGAGCTACAGTGACTGTTATTTTTATTCTAAATTAGATGATAAATCCCTAATATCTTGTAAAAATACCAAATTGTTCTGAGAAATCAAAGAACCCTAGTGGTATGTTGGAAAAATGGCACTGTCCTGATAAATGCTGGTTAGTCACTTTAGCAGAGTTTTAGAAGTTCTAAAAATGTTTCCTTTGGAGAACAAAATGATAAATACAACAGACCATCCACAGATATGTGAAGAATAAGGTACGTTCTCCTTTACCCCACAAGTGTGTTGGGATGGAAATTCGCACCCCACCACCTCTAGGCGCTTCCAAATAAGTCAAACACCATATGCAGTGATATAATGTACAAGGGGGGAGCAATCTGCATTACCACGCTGCATGGAAGAGCCCTGCAGCGCTTAGAAATAGATGTATGGCACTAGAAAAGCCCATAGTCCTTTTTTGTATTAGGCCCAGAAGGGATAAACTGCAGGCTCGTACTGTTCATGTTAATACACTGGCTTCAGAAGAGCTCTGTTGCCACGGAAGTCCACTTCCCCCTCGTCCGATTAGTGTTGCGAATATTTAGTATTCTCCAGCATGGGGTCTGGCATGGATTCACATGCTCATGAATATTCCCCGTCGTCAGGCTGGGAATCCTCGGTAAAGAAAAAACCAGTATCAGTTTCGTTTCTGATCTGTCTTTCGTAGCCCTCTACCTAAGCACCGCCTCTGGCAGCCATCTTCAGATTTTTACCGCACGTTCATGTGTTGGTATCCTCGTGCTATTGCTCTCGAGCGTTAGTGCTATTTTTCGCGCTTTTTTCACAAAAAACTTCGATTCTTTCGGTCAAAGAGCCTCAAGCTCCACCGATCCTACATCCGATCAACGGGGACCCGTGTCGGATTCATCTGTGCCCCTCAAGGGTGAAGATTTTGTCGAGCTACACTTCGGAGGAATCCAGAAGCTTCTCAGGCCCGGTCTCGGAGATGGCCCAGGAGAAGGGAAGCTCGACGCCCGGAAAGCTGTTCAGGGTCTGCCCTGGATGCCAGCTGCAGAACGTCTTCAAGGAGGACGAACACTCTTTCTGCCTTTACTGCCTTCATGAGGACAAGACGCACGTGGAGAAGGACTGTGCGTTTTGCGGCAACATGTCGGAACGGACCATGAAGGACCGCCATCAACGTCTCGCCAACTGGCTGGAGGGTAAGAGGCCGTCTGGCGAGAAGAAGAAGAAATCCGAGCGGTCTTCTAAGACCTTTGAGGGCGCCCCGGCGACGGGGGCCCAACATAAGGCCAAGCACCGCGAGTCCGCTGGCACCGGGAGCGCCGAACGGTCGGGCTCTACGGGCGCCAGGCAGGGCGCACCCTCCCCGGCACCATCAACCACGAGCCAACGCTCTGGGTCGGGTAAGAGGAAGGCCGAGCACCCGGCGAAGCTCCTGGAGAGGCCCCGGTCGAGCTCTAAGGCAGAGGAGGAGCGTGGCAGTGCCCCCTCCCTCAAGGATAAGGCGGTGAGCGCACCTAAGGTGGTGAAGGCCTTGATCCATCCGACCAAGCCCTCTATCGAAACGGTCGCGGCGGCCCTGGCTCAGCCTGTGGTGGCTGCACCAGTGGTGGCGACCTCAGGGCCCAGAATCTCCCTGCCTCCTCGGAGGGAGTCTTCCTTTGTGCCCATCGATAGGACCCCTGTGAAACCCTCCGTGGGGAAGAAGAAGGGGGGGCAGGGCGTCGTCGGAGATTCGGCCTCAACCTCAGAAGAGGAGCTGATCGAGGTCTTAAGCCACGGCCTAGGCGTGGAAGAAGGCCAGCCCGTCGGAATGGACCCCGACGCAGGTGACGACGACGACATCGTCGAGGATACCGACGGGGCCCCTGCTCGCCCGTCGGATTCCCCTCTGCCAGCGCCGCAAGACAACTTGGCGGCCATTTTGTTGGCCATACAGTCCTTATGCTCCGAGATAAGGACGAGGCTACCGTTACCGACGGAGGAACCTCTCCCGTCGGGGGATCCAGAACCGGGACCTTCTGGTGTTCCCCCTACCAAGAAAAGAAGGATCCATCCACCACCTCCTTTTCAACCGTCGCGCCCCTTCCAGCCCTCCTCCCCGTCCACCCGAGGGGATGATACGGGGACTGACACGGCAGCGACGGGTACGGACGACGAGGCATACGACGAGGATTTTCCGTCGTCGCCTCCCACCAGGGCTTCTCCGCCCGACGAGATCGGATCTTTCCACTCCATGATCTCCAGGGCTTCCGAGCTTTTCCAACTCTGCCATGAGGAGAAGAAAAAGGAAGGCTTCCTTTATCAGCGGCGCGAGGCCAAGAGGAAGACGGTCCTCTCAGTGCCTCTGTGGGACGACATTTGGGATGAGGGCCTTTCCCTCCTCAAGAACCCTTCCACGACGCCAGCTAGAAGAGACCGGTACGAGAAAAAGTACCGGGTCCCGGACACGGCCCCCCTGTGCCTCCGGGCGCAGCCTACCCCGGACTCCGTCGTCTCCGCGGCAGCCAGGAAGAAAGCGGGGGGGGGTGCGGCCTCCACATCGACTTCCCCGCCCGACGGCGAGGGAAAGAAATTGGATGCTATGGGACGTAGAGTCATCTCGTCGGCAGCGACGACGATTAAAGCGGCCAACGCCTTGGCTATCGTGGCCCGCTATGACAGGGAGCTCTGGTACAAGATAGCTCCCCTGCTGGATTTTCTGCCGGACGACAAGAGGGCGGAGGCCCTTGAGATCCTGCAGGAAGGTGAGGTGGCCTCGGACCACGCCATCACCGTGGCGACGGACATCGCCGACACCGGGTTCCGCCAGCTGGGCAACGGCGTTTGCCTTCGACGTCGTGGATGGCTCAAAGCTACGGATTTCCGGCAGGACGTCCAGACCAGAGTCCTGGACATGCCCTTCGACGGGAACAACCTGTTTGGGAAGACAGTGGACGATTCCCTTCAGGCCATCAAGGCGGATACTGAGACGGCCCGGGACCTTGGAGTCCTGCAACGACGGACGCCCTTTCGGAGCGGCGGAGGCAAGGGCGCCTCCAAAGGTTCCGGCGGCGGTTTCGCTTCCTACCGTCAAGCGGCCCGCTCGTCGTCGCAAGAGGCCTACAGAGGACGAGGCAAGTCTAGCGGACCCCGCCGTCGTCGCCAAGGAGGTCAAGGCGGCAAGGCCGCGCCCAAGCAGGATTGAACCGGCCGTGGGGTCGGGCCCCCACCGAAGCACCCCGGTCGGAGGCCGGCTGGCGGGCTTCGTCAGCGTGTGGGAGTCCATCTCCACCGACCGTTGGGTGCTGGACGCCCTGGCCCGGGGCCACGCGCTCGAGTTTCAAAGAAGGTGCCCGCGCGTCCCCCCCGTGGCCAGGAAAGAACTTCACGTCCCTCAACTTCTCCTGGAGGTAAAGGCGATGCTCAGAAAGGGCGCCATCGAACTCGTCCCAAAGAGGCTTCGGGGCTCCGGAGTCTACTCGAGATACTTCCTCGTGAAGAAGAAGACGGGAGGATGGCGCCCCATCCTGGAGCTGCGACGTCTGAACAAGTTCATCAAGGCGCAGAAGTTCCGGATGGTCACCCTCCAGCACGTCCTGGGTCAGCTGGAGGAAGGAGACTTCCTATCGTCGTTGGATTTGGAGGATGCCTACTTCCACATTCCCATCCTAAAGGGGCACCGCAAATTCCTCAGATTCGTGGTCCAAGGGCGTCATTACCAGTTCAAAGCCCTTCCCTTCGGACTACGGTCGGCACCCAGGGTATTCACCAAGTGCCTCGCACCGGTGGCGGCGCAGCTGCGCCGCGAGGGGATTCACGTCTACCCCTACCTGGACGACTGGCTCATCCGCGCCGAGACGAGGGAGCTCGCCGTGGTCCACACGGCAAGGACCGTCCAACTCCTCACGGACCTGGGATTCTCCGTGAACTACGCCAAATCCCACCTGGTGCCCGCGCAAGTCGCACTGTTTCTGGGAGCCAGGCTCAACACAGTATCCCTTCTGGCCTCCCCGTCGGAGGAGAGGACCAGGACCATCTTGGGCAAGGTGCAACGGATGTTGGTGGCCGACGCGGCCAAAGTGAGGTCCATCAAGTCCCTCCTCGGGATGATGTCTTCCTGCATCTACCTCATTCCCATGTGCAGGCTCCGGATGCGCCCGTTGCAAGAATTCCTGGATGCGCGCTGGATCCAGACGACGGGCAGCTTCGAGGAAAGGATCAAGCTCGACGAGAGTTTCCGACGAGCGATACGGTGGTGGGGCACCCGCGCGCATTTGACGGCGGGCATGGACTTCCAGACCCCAGCCCACCAGGAGACCATGACCACGGATGCCTCCCTGGAAGGGTGGGGAGCGCACACCGAAAATCTGCACGCAAGGGGACTCTGGCTCCCGACGGAGAAGTCCCTGCATATCAACGTCCTGGAGCTCCGTGCAGTGTTTTGGGCCCTCAGGTCCTTCCTTCCGTCCCTCAAGGGCAAGGTGGTGAGGATCTTCACCGACAACACCACCACCATGTTTTACATCAGGAAACAGGGCGGAACCAGGTCCCCAGCGCTGTCCAAGGAGGCGCAGGACCTGTGGCATTGGGCCGTTGCCCAAGGGATTTTTCTGGTGCCGTTTCATCTGGCAGGGATAAAAAACACCATCGCCGACTCACTCAGCAGGGAGCTGTGCTCGTGCCACGAGTGGGAACTACGGCAGGATCTGGTGGATCGCCTCTTCCGACGGTGGGGCACACCCCAGATCGACCTGTTCGCGACGGCGACGAACACCAAGTGCCGGAGGTTCGCCAGCAGGTTTCCCCAGACGAGGAGCATGGGCGATGCTTTCTCGTTCCCCTGGGAGGGCCTGTTCCTCTACGCGTTCCCTCCCTTGCCTCTGCTAATCCGGCTCGTCAACCAGCTCAAGAGGTCACGGTGCAGGATGATCCTCGTCGCACCTGCGTGGCCGAGGCAGATATGGTTCCCGGACCTTCTGGACTTGTCAGCGTCCCCGCCGATCAAGCTGCCGGCGGACGCGGATCTACTCTCCAGGGAAGGAGGCGCCATCCTCCACCACGACCCGAAGTCGCTGAACTTGCAGGCCTGGCTCCTGCAGCGCTAGAGTTTGGAGGATACGACATACCGGCCGATTGCAGAGAGGTTCTTGCAAAGGCCAGGGCGTCCTCGACTCTTAAATGCTACGGACACAAATGGAAGAGGTTCTCTGTCTGGTGCCACGCACAGAAGATTAACCCTCTACGGATTACGGCACCCCAATTCATGCCGTACCTGCTGACGCTGGCCAAAGCTGGTCTGGCACACGCGTCCATCAAGATTCATCTTGCTGCGATCTCCCGATACACCAGAACCACGGGGCGGACGTCCTTGTGGTCTCATCGTCTGGTGAAAGAGTTCATGAAGGGACTGTTCAGATCGTTCCCGCCGGTGAAGGCTCCGGCCCCGGCGTGGGAGCTCAACGTGGTGCTGACCAAGCTCATGGGACCTCCGTTCGAGCCTCTGCACTCGGCCCCGTTGAAGTTTCTATCGTGGAAAACAGCTTTTCTTGTGGCCATCACCTCCGCACGACGAGTGGGAGAGATCCAGGCCCTTTCCTGCAAGGCCCCGTACTTGACTTTCCACGACACGAGGGTAGTGCTCAGGACGCACCCCTCCTTCATGCCCAAGGTACCGTCGGACTTCCATCTCAACGAACCCTTGGTGTTACCTGTGTTCTTCCCGTCGCCTTCGTCGCCGGCTGAGAGGACTTTGCACTCGCTGGATGTAGCTAGAGCGCTGAAGTTCTACGTGGACCGCACGAAGGGTTTTCGGAAGACGTCACAACTCTTTGTGAACTTTGGACCTGTCAATCAGGGGAAGGCTCTCTCGAAGGCTTCCATCTCCAGATGGCTCTCCGGCTGTATCATGTGCTGTCACCGGTTGGCAAACCGACCGCTGCCTGGCCGTCCGAGAGCCCATTCCACCAGAGCGATCGCAGCTACCACGGCGTTCCTATCTGGTGTGCCCCTGCTGGACATATGCAGGGCTGCTACGTGGAGGTCGACGCACACCTTCACGAAATTCTACTGCGTCGACCGGGATTCCAGGGAGGAGTCCAGGGTCGGCCAAGCAGTGCTGCGCAACCTGTTCGCCTGAGGTGAGCCTGGTGAGGAGGTAAGATGCTTAATGTTGAGTTGATGTGATGCTTGATGTTGAGCCTTTGCCACCTCCCGTGGTTGTGCATGTGTGTACTGCTATGTATTCTTTATTCATGAGCATGTGAATCCATGCCAGACCCCATGCTGGAGAAGGAACAAGTTACTTACCTGTAACTGTTGTTCTCCAGCATGGGTCTGGCATGGATTCACATGCGAACCCTCCCGCCTACCCCTCTGCGGCTCTTCACTTGGTCATACTGCCACTTCACGTGCTTCCAAATCTGAAGATGGCTGCCAGAGGCGGTGCTTAGGTAGAGGGCAGTCATTGGCTGTGGTCAGTATGACGCAGAGACCAGTGATTGGTTGTTACTACGAAAGACAGATCAGAAACGAAACTGATACTGGTTTTTTCTTTACCGAGGATTCCCAGCCTGACGACGGGGAATATTCATGAGCATGTGAATCCATGCCAGACCCATGCTGGAGAACAACAGTTACAGGTAAGTAACTTGTTCCTCATCCAACGGAATGCACCCTGCAAGAGGTTGAGACAACACTAGGATCTGCGCTGCGCCCTTTCATTAAAAATAAACTGCAATTAGACCTCTAACCCCCACCCAGCCAGGTCGGAGCCAGCCCCACACCACTGACTTGGCCCCCACACATTTGCGTTCCTTGGTAAGCACGCAACCCCCATGTCCCAACCCCCATTAAGTGTCCACCGAAGATCTAAACATGCACAGCTTTATTTCTTCTTAACAGAAAGACATATCCCTTGTAACATGAGGTACCAGGAAGGATACATTAAAGATCAACCCCCCAGGTGGAGACCTTGAGTGCAGGAACTGCAGTATCAATGAAACACTGAATGTGTGGTCTAGCATGACTGTATTTTATTCTCCCTGCCACAATTTCCTATGCTGCCCACGTGCCTGACACAATGAGTTAATATTTAGGCTTAGCATGTTTAGTATAGAAAAAAACGATGTCTTAATGCACAACCCAACCTTCACCGCAAGGGTGAGCCCAGCTGAACCATGTGGATACAGATCGACAGGAAAGAACCAACCAATTACTGCCTGGCATCCTCTATGGAGCAGGCTCATGTGTAGGGTGCCTTCAATCAGTGACACTCATTTTGTACCATATGTGTGACGTGTTTGGGGTTCTTAAGCCCATGTTTGAACTGTAGGAGTCAGAGCACTGTCGAGCAGCAGAGTCCCTTGCTGATATTTGTATTCTGCACAATTAAACCTTGTTATCTTTGCAACGCTATCTCCTGGCCTATTTCCCTAGCGGGTTGTCTTTATTCTGGAGTGTGCGTAAAAAGGGACTTGCCTTCATTTGGTGCCCCCGATGGTATGATTCCATTGCTACCGTACTTGTAGAGGTATCCAGGCGGCCTCTCCGGAATGGCCTTGCCCACCTATGGTGACCAGCACCCTAAACGCATATGCAGAAGTGGCCCTTGCAGGTGCCGTCTTTTCAGAATTCCTGCTTGCTTGTTGAAGCGGGGTACGGCCCTGGGAGAGGCCCAGGCATGTTGTGGACCCCCCTGTGAACAGAGGTAGTCGGTAGGACGTGAACACGTGAGTATAGCCTGCAAGGAATAACGATGTTTCGGTGGGCATATAGAGCAGTGCGAAACAGATGAATACACAGTGAATGAAAGCAAAAGCATAGTCTGATTTGGTGATTCTGAAAGTCTGTTTTCGGCCATCTTTTATACATTTTTAACCTTTTAAGATCTATTGAGGGTAAGATAACAGGATCATGGGAGCGGAATCTGCTTAGATCACATGCTGTGCATAGGCCGACATCTAGTGGAAGCTGCAGAGTATTACAGTTTGTTTTTCAAAACTCGAAAATGGGCTTCGACACAGGGCGTGCCAGTAATACTATCCCTAGTGTGACGTCCACTGTACCCAAGATCCCTCACGCGTCTAGGACCCTCAGATTGTTTTTTTCCGCCATACTTGTCGGAAGCATTGCGCAGAGTTCCCTGGCTTTCAGCCATTTTGCAAAAAATCGATATTAATTTCCCCGTTCTTTCACTCCCACGTCGAGACATCGAAGATTGACGCTGGTCCGAAGAACAAACAAACGTCGAGAGCTGCACGATGGACTTTGGGCCTCGGAAGGCCTCTGGCCTCGGCCCTGCAAGTAGGGAGAGTGGGGGGTGGTAACATACTCTACACTCTTAATATTTCCTACACACACAAGCCTGCTGCCACTAGGTGCCCCAAGTGCAACAGCAAGTACCCTTGGGTTGACAAACACGCCACCTGTAACCTCTGCTTGCCGAGGGATCACCCCGAGGCTAATTGCAGAGCCTGCAGCCTGTTTAAGGTGAAAACACTAAAGGACCGCTCCACTAAACGTTGGGTCCACCACGCCAGGCAACTCGAGGCCATGGAAGCGGTGGGTGCCTTCAGTGATGGCAGCGACGCCGTACTTTCGAACGGCGAGGGAACAGAGGTGTCGAAAGACGCCCAAGCGCTAGTCCCCGACCTTGGAGGATTGTCCGGCAGGGCAGTTATGGGGAACACACCCGGCGACACTAGCGCTACCCACACTACTACTACACTTAAACACTCTAAGTCCAACCGCGACTCGACACGTGTGTCGAGTTCTCAGAAAAAAGAGGCACGGAGAGAGCGGTCCACGGAGTCGGTGTCCTCTGGGCGTTCCAGGTGGAGATCGCCGCACGACACAAGGCAACCGTTCACAGTTGCCAAGAGTGCCTCGCTTCCCCAAGTCACGGAAGCACGTTCGTCAGAAGACGAATCCGACCTCCACCCCCACGACGCACACCAGAAGTCTGCTCCGGCAGCCCGTTCAGCGTCTGCCTCCGAGTCCCGACGTGCACACTCGAAAGAGAGAGAGGGTACCCCCGAAACTCGACGCCAGGCGTCGAAAAGCTTAGAAAGGGTGAAAACTTCAGGAAAACTCTCTTCTACTCAAGGGGAAGGGGGTAAACAGCAGAAAAAGTCAGTACACTCTTCTTCTGCACCACAGACACATAAGGACAGACATAAGTCCTCAGATAAGGGAAGTTCCAAGACCCCTGTCTCTGCCCCTAAAACCAAACCTATTCCTCCCACTCCTCATGATGGGGAAATAGAAGGGGAACCTTCACAGGAGGTTGTTATCCCTAGCTCCAGAGAATGGAGCAGTGATGATATAGACAGGATAATGAGGAGAATGTCTTCCCTGGCTGATTTCTGATCTAAGAACCCAGCACATTTCCTCAGTTACACCCCAGACAGTGCTACTCCTTCAGGTTCCAGGGACCCTCAGGCCCCTAGTAAACAACCCTGGTTTGAGACTCCAACTCAGAGCCGGACTTCAGACCCCTACTAGGTACAGCCTTATCAACAGTACAGTGAGGATCCACAACTTTATACTGAGGATCCAGACCTAGAAATGTTGGACGACCAAACGGGTGTAGATTATTATGGCGATGATGAGGGCCAGGATGGGGAGGAGGAAGATGGTGCTGAGGTCTACAATATAGACTCCCCTGTCCACAAAGAACCTCCGGTTACCGACTCTCAAGTAGATAACCAGACCCTGCTTAATGAGGTCTTGGCTAGAGCGGCAGAGCACTTCCGCATTGACACTCAGGGGGCACAAGAGGAAAGGCACTTCGCAGAAGAGCTAGTGGGAGAGAAGAAACCCATTGCTCAAGCCATTCCTATTCTCAAATCAATCCAACGTAGAATTGATCCTTCTCTTTTTAATCCTAATCTCACCAGGGCTGTAAACCCCAGAATTGAGAAGTTGTTCAGGGCCGCCCAGTCAGACCCTCTTTACATAAGGGGTCAACTGAAGCCTGACCCCTTAGTAATTACTAACACCAGAAAGAGAGCGGGGACACCGCTATCATCTTCTGAGGCTTCCCCAGACAAGGAGGGCAAGAGAATTTATGGGTTGGAAGCAAGGTAGCCTCCACTTCCGCTTACCAAGCGAGAATCGCTAACACAACCACTCTGCTGGCAAGCTATAATTGCCACCAGTGGGAGCAGGTAGCTGCTCTCATTGATTCCACACCAGAACCACTAAAGGGTCAGTTGGCCCAGATCGCGTCGTAGGGTAGAGCCGTGTCAGGTTGCATCCTAAAAACAACCTTTGACGCCACAGATAATGCTGGCCGGCTCATAGCAGAGAGCACTGTCATTAAAAGACGCGCTTGGCTAAGACAGTCAGGGTTTAAGCCCGAGACCCAGGCAACCCTTATTGACATGCCGGTGGAGCCGAATGTCTTGTTTGGCAAAGCGGTAGAGGACGCACTGAAAACTGCCAAAGACGAGTATGATACTCTAAAGTCCCTGGGACAATTGACAAATAAGCCCCCTAATCAAAGAGGGAATAGTAATTTCGTCGTCCACGCGGCCAAAATTCACAGAGGGGCTCCAATTATGCACAGGGACAGGGTACATCATGGGGTGGCAACGAGCAGACTACCCAGAGTTACGGCAGAGGTAACAAAAGGAGCTGTGGCAGAGGTAGAGGCAGCCCCGGCAGAGGCGCTACGCCTCCTGCAAAGCAGTGACATTCCGCTCAGGGTCCCTTTCCACGCATCCCCAGTAGGGGGCCCATTTCCAACTTCACCCAAGCATGGGAAGGGATTACATCAGACAGATGGGTGCTGTCCACAGTGTCCGCAGGATACTGCATCGAACTGCTAGAGCGCCCCCGAAACCACCTTCCGCGGCAGAAAATACATTCCCTGGACCACCAAAAGATTGTCCTCGAGGAAATAGTCAATCTTCTCACAAAGGACGCGATAGAACTCGTCCTGGGCAACCAGGTAAACAAGGGTATCTATTCAACTTACATCCTTGTTCCAAAGACAGAGCTGACAATGCGGCCAGTATTAGACGTACGCCCTGCAAACAAGTATGTCAAGCCCCAGAAATTTCGCATGACTACTCTTCAAGAGGTAATCCCACTCCTAAAAAGAGGGGATTACATGGCAACATTGGACATGAAAGATGCCTATTTTCATATTTCCATGTTCCCAGCGCACGGAAGATTCTTGCGCTTCAAGGTGATCAGTCAGCACTACCAGTTCAAGGTGCTGCCCTTCGGCATAGCCTCGGCTTCAAGGGTATTCACCAAGGTACTGGCGGTGGCGGCAGCCCACCTACGCAGGGAGGCAATCCCAGTGTACCCTTACCTGGACGACTGGCTCATCACGGGGGAGATCGCAGTAATTTGCAGATCCAACATCCAACGAGAAAAAAATCAAGCCTGGTGCCGAGCACCTCCAAACAGTTCCTAGGAGCTGTCCTAAACACTCAAGAGGGGTTGGCCTTTCCATCAGAGGAAAGAATTCGGAATCTACTTGTGTAAATTCCTCAATATCAGTCCGGTCGGCAGATAAGGGTGCGCAAAGCGATGCGTTTGCTAGGCATGATGGCGTCATGTATTTAACAGGCACCCTCCACCAGGCCCCCACTCATGTCCCCCTGCACCCCCACCCCCAGCATCCAGGGGCACCCTCCACCAGGCCCCCACACATGTCTACTACCACCCCCACCCCCAGCAGTGCAGGGGCACCCTCCACCAGGCCCCCATTCATGTCTACCACCACCCCCACCCCCCAGCAGTGCAGGGGCAGCCTCCACCAGGCCCCCACACATGTCTACTACCACCCCCACCCCCAGCAGTGCAGGGGCACCCTCCGCCAGGTCCCCACTCATGTCTACCACCACCCCCAGCATCCAGGGGCACCCTCCACCAGGCCCCCACTCATGTCTACCACCACCCCCACCCCCCAGCAGTGCAGGGGCAGCATCCACCAGGCCCCCACACATGTCCCCCTGTACCCCCACCCCCCAGCAGTGCAGGGGCAGCCTCCACCAGGCCCCCACACATGTCCCCGTGCACCCCCATCCCCCAGCAGTGCAGGGGCAGCCTCCACCAGGCCCCCACTCATGTCTACCACCACCCCCACCCCCCAGCATCCAGGGGCACCCTCCACCAGGCCCCCACTCATGTCCCCTATCACCCCCACCCCCCAGCATCCAGGGGCAGCCTCCACCAGGCCCCCACTCATGTCTACCAAACCCCCACCCCCCAGCAGTGCAGGGGCAGCCTCCACCAGGCCCCCACTCATGTCTACCACCACCACCACCCCCACCCCCCAGCATCCAGGGGCACCCTCCACCAGGCCCCCACTCATGTCTACTACCACCCCCACCCCCCAGCAGTGCAGGGGCATCCTCCACCAGGCCCCCACTCATGTCTACCACCACCCCCACCCCCCAGCATCCAGGGGCACCCTCCACCAGGCCCCCACTCATGTCTACTACCACCCCCACCCCCCAGCAGTGCAGGGGCACCCTCCACCAGGCCCCCACACATGTCCCCCTGCACCCCCACCCCCAGCAGTGCAGGGGCAGCCTCCACCAGGCCCCCACACATGTCCCCATGCACCCCCACCCCCCAGCAGTGCAGGGGCAGCCTCCACCAGGCCCCCACTCATGTCTACCACCACCGCCAGCATCCAGGGGCACCCTCCACCAGGCCCCCACTCATGTCTACCATCACCCCCACCCCCCAGCAGTGCAGGGGCACCCTCCACCAGGCCCCCACTCATGTCTCCCACCACCCACACCCCCAGCAGTGCAGGGGCAGCCTCCACCAGGCCCCCACACATGTCCCCCAGCAGTGCAGGGGCAGCCTCCACCAGGCCCCCACACATGTCCCCCAGCAGTGCAGAGGCACCCTCCACTAGGCCCCCACACATGTCCCCATGTACCCCCACCCCCCAGCAGTGCAGGGGCACCCTCCACCAGGCCCCCACTCATGTCTCCCACCACCCCCACCCCCCAGCAGTGCAGGGGCACCCTCCACCAGGCCCCCACTCATGTCTCCCACCACCCCCACCATCCAGGGGCACCCTCCACCAGGCCCCCACACATGTCCCCCTGCACCCCCACACCCCAGCAGTGCAGGGGCAGCCTTCACCAGGCCCCCACACATGTCCCCCTGCACCCCCAACCCCTAGCAGTGCAGGGGCAGCCTCCGCCAGGCCCCCACTCATGTCTACCACCACCCCCACCCCCCAGCATCCAGGGGCACCCTCCACCAGGCCCCCACTCATGTCCCCTATCACCCCCACCCCCCAGCATCCAGGGGCAGCCTCCACCAGGCCCCCACACGTCCCCCTGCACCCCCACCCCCCAGCAGTGCAGGGGCAGCCTCCACCAGGCCCCCACTCATGTCTACCACCCCCCCCCACCCCCCAGCATCCAGGGGCAGCCTCAACCAGGCCCCCACTCATGTCCCCCAGCCTCAACCAGGCCCCCATCCCGAGTATTGCATCCACCCACTTAGAAATGGCAAAAACATGATAGAACCCCAATTGCAAGTTTGGAAATGAACACATGTCCCTCACATACACCCAATGGGCGTCAGTGAATGTCAAAACCCATATCATGATATGCATGAAACCAATGAGATGATACTACACATTGAACTTTGAAAAAAAAATATGTATTAAAAGCAACATAAATTGAATCAAAAATAAACAAACAATAATGGAATTTTTTTTCAATGAAATCGCATATGCGTGCTGACGTGCATAAGCGCTAAGGGCCTTTCCTCGATTTACACGCAGATGTGCAGGATTTTCACGTGCAAAATCACTCCGTATCAAGCTGGCCACGCCTAAGCACACGGAAGACCACGCACCTGCCTAGAAGGCTGAATTACTGCCCCCCAGAGCCCCGAGCACGCTCCTACCTGCCATCTGCTGCTGCCTGCTGCCCACGTGCCCTGCCATTTGCTGCCTGCACATCAGCCAGGGGTGCTGTTGCTGTGACCACCCCTGCTGGAACCGAAGACTCCCGACTGGGATTACATCGCTCCACAGCCCCAGGACCCAGTTGCCCACCCACTCCTGCCTCTGGGGTTGTCATGTCGGGCACCACTGACAACCCCCGGCCAGAGAGGCAGAGGGGCACCAGCTTCAGTGCCAGGGAAGTTAGTGTCCTGGTGGAGCAAGTCCTGGGGCAGTATGATGCCCTCTACGGAAGAGTGCGCGCCGACAAGGAAGGACGGGCTCGGATCTGGACGGACATCGTGACTGCCATCAACGCGGAGGGGGTGGCAGTCCGCGACTTCCAACATGTCAAGAAGCGCTGGGAGGACTTCAGGTCCAGGACCCTGAACTAGGCCCGGCGCCTCTTGAAGGCAGCGGATGCTAAGGGGTCCACTTGTCGGAAGATCAGATGAGGGTCCTGGAACGCATATCCCCAGCGCTCCACGTCCAGGTCCTTGACAGGCAGACCCGTCTGTAGTCGAGCGGTAAGTGTACATGCATCATGATTGTAAGCTGTGCGTGTGGTGATGTGCCAGTAGTGTGCCAGTTGCACATCTGTTTGTATGGGGCCGAGTATGGGTGGGGGTGTACAGGACCGTGAGGCTAACACATGCGATGGCTGTCATGTGTGAGACATGGATGGTGCTTGTGTGTGTAGGCTTGCATGCCAAATGCAGTTGTGTAGGCACACATGTTTGGATGAATGTGTATGTAAGTGGGCATGTTCGTGATGTCACGCATGTATGTTGTTTTCAGCTGCATGTATCGGCACTGTGTACATGTGCATGTGTGTGTATTTGACAAGGGTGCAACAGTGATGCAACATGGATGCATGTAACAGCGGGATGTGGAAGCCTGATTGACAGATATGACATGGATGCCCATCGGAACACTGCGACAGTTGGCTGAGGTGTACACATGCATGCAAGTGTGGTGCTGTGCGTGCATGTGTAGTGCACTCCCTTTGTTGCATGTGATGTCTGGCTCACCTTTGCCTGCTCATGCTGTTGTATGTGTATGGATGGTGCTGGCAGTTGCGATGTGGCAGTGGTATGGCTCATGTGCGCAAGTTGAAATGACATGTGTGTTGCCGATTGTGATGCCATGTCTGAGGTTTGCCAATGCCACTCATGTGCAACTGTCATGTGTGTATGTGTCCATTGTACAGTGCCCTGATGCCTGTGTTTTATTTCTCCCTGTCTGCAGCGTCAACTGATGAAGAGGACGGAGAAGGTGCTGTGGAGCACAGCGGCGGGGATCGCACCGCCAGCCGGAGACGCAAGGCCCGGCTCCCCTCCCAGGTTGTGATCTCGTCAGGGAGTGAGGAGTCGGGTGCCGCGTCCCAGGCCGCAGCTGCCGGGGGGAGGTCCAAGAGGCGGAGGTCGGAGTTGGACTCCTCGGCAGCAGAAGGGCCAACTGGGACCCCACAGGGCCCAACGGGGGAAGATGGCACGGAGTCATCCAGGTTGTGGTTTTGTGGAGGAGGAGGCCGTGCAAGCAACAGAGATCGGGTCTGGAGGTGGGGATTCCACTGGTGCTACTGGTGCAGTGCAGGACCAGGGACAGGAGGCAGCACAGGTCGCCGCGGAGGTGCTGCCTCCCTGATCCCGTCACTGCATCATCTTGCACCAGCAGGGATGCCTACGTCCAGACCCCCTTTCAGGCAGGGGATGAGCTCACGACAACTGGCCTTCCTCTGCCTGCGGACGTGGCTATCCGGGTCCGGGTTGAGCCTGTCCTGGCTGGTGTGGCGTTGCGTCAACGGGCCATGCGAGGTGACCTGCAGTCTTTTCATGAGGAGACTGCACGTCATCTCGAATGGCTCGTTCACCGTGTCGGCCTACTGGGACAGGTCAGCCAGGCCGGATTCCTCCGTTTGATGGGGCTTGCTACGACCCCCTCCTCAACTGAACCCACTATGCACCAGTCGTCCTCCGTGCCATCTTCCCACCCATCAGTCACCTGGGTGCCCTGTGGAGCTGCCTCTGATGGTGCAGCCAGGCTGGTGGAGGAGGCATCCCTGCCACAGTCGGGAGTCGGACGTCCAACAGGGGTGGCCACATCAACGACTGCACCCTAGCCAGCGGAGGATGTGCAGGCAGCAGGAGGCAGTGCACGGGCAGAGGCGCCGCAGCAGCTGCAACGTGGTGGGAGCCATGATGGCTTGGGGCCTTCGACATCGGAGGGGCAGGCATCGGCCGGAGGGCAGGAGGACCCAGGACGGGAAGTGTCTTCTGTGTGGCAGCGGTTGGGCCACGCCATAGATGTGGAGCGGCAGCGTGCGGAAGAGTCACGGCTCACGATGGTCAGGGCGGAGAACTCCATGCGGAGGGCCCTGAGGCGAGCCGAGTGCATTGAGGCAATCCGCAGGGAGTTTGGGGTGAACATGTGGACGGCCCTGCGGACCCTCGGGGCCATGGAGGAGGACCGCCTCTGGGACATTGAGCAGGAGTTCGATGATGCCCTGGCCCGGAACATCCCGAAGTGTGCCGTCGGACTAGCCCGCTGCCCTTGTAAATAGTTCTGTAGTTAGTGTTAGGTTTCCTTTGGTTTACCATTTTTTTATGACCTTTCGGACAATGGGCCACATTTTTGTATATATTTTTTTTTTTTTATGTAGTGTTATTAGATAGGTTTCATTTCTTCAGTTGGGATCATGGACCCTGGATTGTTTATCTGTATATAGTTGACTTTTGGATTTTTTTTTTTTTTTAATGATTTCCCCATGGAGCAATGGTTTTCATTTTAATTTTCAATTGGATTTACTTTTGTGGACTGTGACTTTGGACACCTTTCCTTTGCATTATGATTTGTGGTTTTGCATTATTTCACGTACCTGCTGATTTTTTTTAAATTTTTTATTTCCATTATTGTTTGTTTATTTTTGATTCAATTTATGTTGCTTATAATACATATTTTTTCTTCAAAGTTCAATGTGTAGTATCATCTCATTGGTTTCATGCATATCATGATATAGGTTTTGACATTCACTGACACCCATTGGGTGTATGTGAGGGACATGTGTTAATTTCCAAACTTGCAATTGGGGTTCTATCGTGTTTTTGCCATTTCTAAGTGGGTGGATGCAATACTCGGGTGGGTGTTTGGCATTTGGAGGCTGACCATAAGGGCCAGGGATCTAGATTGTGGTGACATGTCGGCTGGGGGACATGAGTGGGGACCTGGTGGAGGGTGCCCCTGGTGGCTGGTGGCTGGGGGGTGGGTGTGGTGGTAGACATGAGTGGGGGCCTGGTGGAGGCTGCCCCTGCACTGCTGGGGGGTGGGGGTGCAGGGAGACATGAGTTGGCCATGAGTGGGGTCCTGGTGGAGGGTGCCCCTGGATGCTGGGGGTGATTGGAGACATGAGTGGGGGCCTGGTGGAGGGTGCCCCTGGATGCTGGGGGGTGATGGGAGACATGAGTGGGGGCCTGGTGGAGGCTACCCCTGCACTGCTGGGGGGTGGGGGTGGTGGGAGACATGAGTGGGGGCCTGGTGGAGGGTGCCCCTAGATGCTGGGGGTGGTGGGAGACATGAGTGGGGGCCTGGTGGAGGCTACCCCTGAACTGCTGGAGGGTGAGGGTGCAGGGGGACATGAGTGGGGGCCTGGTGGAGGCTACCCCTGAACTGCTGGGGGGGTGAGGGTGCAGGGGGACATGCGTGGGGGCCTGGTGGAGGCTGCCCCTGGATGCTGGGGGGTGGGGGTGATAGGGGACATGAGTGGGGGCCTGGTGGAGGGTGCCCCTGGATGCTGGGGGGTGGGGGTGGTGGTAGACATGAGTGGGGGCCTGGTGGAGGGTGCCCCTGGATGCTGGGGGATGGGGGTGATATGGGACATGAGTGGGGGCCTGGTGGAGGCTGCCCCTGGATGCTGGGGGGTGGGGATGGTGGTAGATATGAGTGGGGGCCTGGTGGAGGCTGCCTCTGCACTGCTTGGGTGTGGGGGTGATGGTAGACATGAGTGGGGGCCTGGTGGAGGGTGCCCCTGAATGCTAGGGGGTGGGGGTGGTGGGAGACATGAGTGGGGGCCTGGTGGAGGCTGCCCCTGCACTGCTGGGGGGTGGGGGGTGGTGGTAGACATGAGCCGGGGCCTAGTGGAGGCTGCCCCTGCACTGCTGGGTGGTGGGGGTGATTGTAGCCATGAGTGGGGGCCTGGTGGAGGCTGCCCCTGCACTGCTGGGGGGTGTGGGTGGTGGGAGACAAGAGTGGGGGCCTGGTGGAGGCTGCCTCTGCACTGCTGGGGTGTGGGGGTGGTGGGAGACATGAGTGGGGGCCTGGTGGAGGCTGCCCCTGCACTGCTGGGGGGTGGGGGTGGTGGTAGACATGAGTGGGGGCCTGGTCGAGGCTGCCCCTGGATGCTGGGGGGGGGGGGTGATGCGAGACATGAGTGTGGGCCTGGTGGAGGGTGCCCCTGGTTGCTTGGGGTGCAGGGGGACATGCGTTGGTGGGCAGTAGTGCAAGGTGGCATGTGGGTTGGCTGGGGGGCATGGCCATGGTGGATGGGGTGCCTGCGGGACATGTGCAGGGTAGGCCCCTGTGGTGTGGGCCACCTGCAGGGGCCGTGGAGGGTGTAGAGGGAACACCTGGGAGGACCCACACGTGCAATTCACGTGTGGTGCTCCCCGCACACCCCTGGAATACACGTACCCTGATGGAATCGCATGTGATACTTCCTGTGCACCCCTGAAATACACATACCCTGCTGCTTTTGTGTGTGATACTTCCCGCGCACCCCTGGAATCCACGTACCCTGCTGCTTTTGCGTGTGATACTTCCCACGCACCCCTGGAATACACGTACCCTGATGGAATCGCGTGTGATACTTCCCGCGTACCCCTGGAATACACGTACCCTGATGGAATCGCGTGTGATACTTCCCGCGTACCCCTGAAATAAACGTACCCTGCTGCTTTTGCGTGTGATACTTCCCGCGCATCTCTGGAATACACATACCCTGCTGTTTTTGCGTGTGATACTTCCCGCGCACCCCTGGAATACACGTGCCCTGATGGAATCGCGTGTGTTACTTCCCACGCACCCCTGATGTACACGTACCCGGGACAATCACATGTGGAACTTCCCGTGAACGACTGAAATACACGTTCCCCGCTTGGCGTTTGCTGTTTGGCAGCCCTGTGAACTGGTCCAGGGTTAGCGCAGCCCTTTGCGATGATTTGGGGATTTTGAAGGCTTTTCCTTGCGCGAGGGCGTTCTTGGGGGCGTAACTGGCACTGCTGCAGGGTCGCTGCGCCACGGCTGGTTTCGGAGGCTAAAATCCATGAATACGCTGTGCGATGAAAAGGATTTTTTCACACGCGGCTGGTGCAGTGTATCACACGGGGACACTGCGCCAGCCGCGTGCGCCTTTTTTGTGCGAATTTCTATGAATTACCCTGTTAGTGTGTTCCACTTACTACCCGAGTAGTAAATATAGGTATTTTCCTAAAACGCTAGAACATCCTGACATTCTGGATGACCTAAGATCGGTCGAAATTATTACTTAGGTTTTAGTTGCCATGGACTGTGAAGATTTAGTGGCCGATTCATGGAACCAAACGTGTGCCGAAAATCCCAGCGCAAGCAGGCGCAAGGTGGCGCAAGCGTGAGAAAGCGTGTGATTCAAGGAAGGTGCTGCGCGTGTATACCACTGGTTGTGTGCCAAATCCATGCGTGGCGCACGCGGGCGCACACGTCATCAAACGACGTGCGCTATGCGCACAGTGAAAGCGCACATAACGCGGCGCACACAACAAAAGTAGGCGGAACAGTGGGCGGAACACTCGGAATGGGGAATAAAGCGTGAAAAAGAAGGGGAAGTATTGCAGGAAACTACACTGAACGGCCACACGTACGTGAACAACCCGTATTCATGGATTCGAATACGGGAAACCTGCGCACGGCAAAAGACGCGCATAGGCGTCAACGCGTCCACCACAGGAAGGCAGGCGGAAGCGTCCCCGCACACAGGATAAAAGTACGCGCAAACAACAAACATGTATATACCGATATGATGAATGCCCCATTTGTCGCAGCACTGATCGTGGGACACCGCAGGAGGAGGAGAATAGCCAGGGCACGCATTTTTTCACCCCAGACAAGCCTTTTTGGGGTGCCTGACGACCAGGTCTACGGCATGTATAGGTTTCCACCTCGTATCATCCTAGACCTGGTCAGGGAGTGGGAAGATGACCTTACATCCCCCACCCTCTGCTCCCAAGCATTGAGCCCCTTGGAGAAGGTGCTCAATGTCCTGCATTTTTTGGCCACTGGGTCATTTCAGCGGACTACTGCCATAGTGGGAGGGGGGGTCTCACAGGCCACGCAGTCACGCTACCTACACCAGGTCTTGGCAATCATGACAGCGCGCCCCTCAGTCCGTAGGCACATATACATGCCCAGAACACCCGCAGAAAGGCAGGCCGTTGTCCAGGTCTTTTACAAGGTGGTACACTTCCCCAAAGTGCTTGGTGCCATAGATTGCCCCCATGTGGCCCTACGTCCATCTAGGGCCACTGAGCACATCTACCGAAACCGCAAGCACTGGCATTCCATCAACATGCAGGTGGTATGTGATGCAAAGGGAATCATCACCTCTGGCTATGCAAACTACCCTGGCTCCACCTATGACAGTTTCATATACAGAATGTCTGCCCTGAGCTGGGCCCTGGAAGCTGGGCAGCATGGCGACACACGGCTCCTAGGTGAGTACAAATGCCTGTGCACATGCATGAATGTCACACACACACACAAATACACAAACCCCAATAATCACAACCATCATCACCTCTCCAGAGGACAGTGCCTACCCTCTGAGCAACCACATGATGACACCAATCCGGAACCCCACCACACCACCCCAGGTAAGATACAACACTGCCCATATTCCAACCAGGGCCATAGTGTAGCGCATATTCGGAGTGCTATAGTCATGCTTCCGTTTCCTTGACCGCTCTGGCGGCCAGCTACTCTATGCACCCCCAGTAGAGTGCAGGATCATTGTGGCAGCATGTGTCCTGCACAATGCTGCAACACGGCAGGGCGTACCGGTGGACATGGTGGTGCCCCCACATCCCCAACCACAGGCACAGGTGCTGCCCATGGGAGGGGACAGGGCACGTGGCGAGGAAGCCCGGACCCAGCTTGTGGCCATATTTTTCACCTAAACTCCCACCCCTGCGGAGTGCACACAGGCCTGGCACATACCAGGTGAAAATCGATGATGACAAAGAGACAGTCAACTGTCACAACCTTACCACCCTGAGAAAGTTGCCATGGAATTGCCACATTGTGTGCATCCCTAGCTACTTACACATAAGCAATCCTGTGTGACCATAAGGCACACATGCAAGGTGTGAATCACGCAGACCTGCAAAACAGGCCATGAGTATCACTGCTATGTCTCCCAAACCACAACATGACATGGCAAGCAATAGCTATACACCAACACAGTACCAATAAGGTACACATTGACATGTGAAAAATGTAAGGTGGCATCACACAATGATGCCTGACATGGAATCAGATGAAATGACTGACCAACAACCTCCCACCCAAAAGCAGTCATACCCAAATGCATTCCAACAGTTGTAGTTGTAACATAACAATGAATGCCTGTCTACATGCACATTGTGCATTGCAAAATCAACACTGCAGTTTGTGTGCCGTGCCCACCTCCTGCAACACACTGCTCAGCGCACAGCATAGTGAACAGCCATTGTGTGTGACGCACACCCTGAGCATCACATCTAAGCAACAAACTACATCAAAAAGCAAATTACGCATGTACAGGATCCACAATTGGTCATAGATCATGTGCTGCAGGGACACAGTGGGCACCAGAAGGCAAACAGCGTGTACATGTGGACATGGAAGAGTGGTTGTACATGCAGTGGATCATAGTGCGAGTGTGTGGGTCAGTAGGAACATGCACTCAGTATATGCATGTGCAATCAAGTGACCATCAGTTTCCTCTACACATCACATGTGAACATTCACCATGTGTACACCCCAGCATGTCAAGCCACAACTATTCCCTCACACCTGAAAGGTAAACACAACACATGAACAGGCATTGATCAGCAGAATACATCATGTACATAGGATACTGCAATTACAATGTCAGGGTGTGCATCACACTTTAGGGCAAGGCAACTATCAACAACAAAACACCCCCCCTGCCCTCGCTCACAAATCACCATGACCCACTTAACAACTGCACCTGGGTTATGTAGCCTTCATCCTTGATTTTCACCTGGCCACAGGATCACCCTTCCCCTTTGTCACCCTCTCCCACCTTGTGTGCAAAAAACATCCAGCACCCTCAAAGGCCACCTTGACTTGCAAAAACACCACATCAAAGTGAACTCAAAGCAGGCCAACACAGAAGCCAAGCAAAAAGCCTGCAGGCAGCAAAACAAAAGAGAAGAGCCTCCAGTAGATGACTTGAAGTAGCAGTACGTCACATAGCCCAAGTACTACCAAAATGACATAACAACCAAGGTAGCACAGTAAATAAATTTCACAATAGGATGTGTACCATGTGTGGTACATAACACAGAATGATGCACCACAAACTGATGTGTACTGTCACAGCTCCTGTGTATAGGTGCAGGAGTGGCACAAACCAACCATCCCCACCGTGGTCTGGGTGCCTGCAAGGTCAAACTCACACAGGCCCCTGAGACCCTGGTGGGGAAGGAGGGTCAGGGATATGCAGTCGGGACAGGCATTGCTATACTGGATAACCGGAATGTGGGGCAGGAGAGGGGAGTAGGATTGACACAGGAAAGTAGGAAATGCACAAAACTGTACTACTCACATTAACTTAACACATACAAAAGTACACCAAACTTGATCATCATGCACATAGCAACAAATTACTCAAATGGAAGACAAAGAGAAACATATCTCTGGGGTGAATGCTGGCCTTCTGCCTGCGCACTCTCAGGTCCGGTAACAGGAGCAGTTCAATGCTGCAAAGAGAGCCACAGTTACTAATCTGTGCGTGCCCATAACAAACAAACACACCACCATATATGCCCTAAACTAACAAACTACTCTACAAACAAACAATCTTGTGTGGATGCTTCGTACCCATACGTAACATTACCCCTTTGATGGTTCATAAAAAGTCAACGCAGTAAGTCAGGCGCCAGTGGATGCGTGGCAAATGGAAGACCAATGTGTCACGATTTACACAACCTGCAATGTTCCCTGGGTAAGCATCCAGACGCATATAGCAAGGTGTGACTTCAGAGCAAGTCGTGTTCCACCATGACCGAAATAAAGTGGGTAGTGCATGTGTCAAATTTGACATGGAAATGAAATGCACTGCACACAAGTCTGTCCCTTGCTGTCTGTCCCTGTGAGCTGCTTCTTTCCATGTCTCGCAACGCTACATGGCTAATACAAGTGCCTCAATGGACCATGGTGGACCGTAGGGTATGTGCCACTGCCCCTGCAGGTGCCCCAGACAACTTTCACATCAACTAGCCATTAGTCCACCAACACATCTCAGCTGTATTGTGCGCTTCAACACCAATATTTGTCCAAGCTCACCGTCAGTGTTGCTAATAAGCATGCATGTGCAACTGGCCAGGTGGAAGGTTTACTGTGTTGTGGCCCACCTGTGCTGCTCACCTTGCCTGGAGTCCCTTGAAACACGTCAGCTGTCTTCGGATGTATGAGCGCAACCCCCTGTGCCTTTGCTTGCGCACACATGCGCATGTCGGCACCACCAAACGTGTGCAGCATGCAGACGTCCAATGGCCCATGTCTGCTGGCAAAGGTGGCCTGGAGGCTCATCCCCCTGCAGAAAGGGCATGAAAGACATGATTAATGCTTTAAATTCATCTGTCTCTCTCTTCAGGCATTTCATGACTGGACCATGTCAGAGACGTACATCAGAAATCACACCATCAGTCCGTCTTTCACAGGCAAAGTGTGGAACACACTATCTACGGCATGAATTGCAACAAGCACATGTACAGTAATGATAAGAAACATACTACACAATGCATAGCAATTAATGTAAACATGAATCATGAAACCACCCATCTAGCGAAAGAAGAACAGTGGTCAATAACACCCCTATTATCCCCACTAGGGGTGTTAACACAAGTTCGACAGCAGCAGACATGCCACAGATATGACAGTCCAAAGCCCTTGTGTAATAGGCTGTTACACCGAACCATCCTTGCGAGCCCATGGATAAGGGAAGCAGGAGTGGCATATGTGAGTCAAGGACCCCAAGCTGCAAACACATAGACAAGACAAGCTTGAAGAGCCCAGCTGGAACAGACAGTGGATGCTTTCAAAAGCCAAAAAGCACCACACCGTCGCATGAAAGCACAATAGACAAGCAATTTTAAACTATATTAACTAATTACACTAACTATGAAAAACCTACATTACCTAATTAAACTATCAAATAGAAACTTAACTAACTAAACTAAAAGAAAAATCAAAAATGGCCACATACGACCCGGGGGGGGGAGGCCCCCAGGAGGGGAGAGGTACAGGGTGCTGTTCAACACCCACCTGCAATGATGTTGAGGAAAAAAAAAACTCCATGGGCTCAACGCCTGCACAGCCCGACCTATGTGGGAGATAGATTGTCGTCCGAGTCTGGCTCTTTCTGGAAAGGAGGACGTGGCACAACAGCCTGACCACGCCTAGCCGCAGCTTGCTCCTCATCGGCAGCAAGTCTGCCGGACGCGTGAGCCTGGTTCTGTGCAGCGATCACACGTAGGTCTGCATGCAGGACCTCACGTGATACGCGTGCTTCCTCTTGAAAGGTAACATGTGTAACACTGAGTTCCTCCTGCAAGGCCTGGCTGGACAACTGTTGCACCTCCCGGCAAGCACGTAGCTCAGCCGAGATGGTACGCTCAAGCTGTGCAAACCTCTCCTCTGCCCGCTCCCTCTGGGACATCATAAGGACACCCAGAGTGGATCTGAGGGAACCATACTCCTCCCTCAGGGCCTCCATGTGTGCCTCTGCGTGAGCAGCAATTGCTCGACGCAAAGACACCATCTCAGCCTGGCGTGCCCTGTCTGAGGCCGCCATGCCTAGCCTGAGCGAGCGGGCCGTGGACCGTGCCGCCTGCTGCTGGAGAAGCACCTGCCTAGCCGGGGGGAGTATGGATTGGGCCACACGCTCCATGCTCACAGCGATGTTCTCCATTGCTGCCCCCTGGCGTTCAGAATTGGCAGTCATGGCTTGCTCCCACTCAGTATACAGCGGTTGCGCGCGGCGACTGCGTTGCTGGGCTTGACCCCTGCGGGACCCAAGGACTGAGTGTCCTTGTTGTGTTGGCACCGTGTTAGGCAGAAACCTGTGCAGTTCCCTCGGGGACCACTCCAAAAGGTTTAAGACTACAGGCGTTTGGCAGTAAACCCACTTGGTAGCAGTCTGTACCACACAGATTCACTTGGTAGCTGTGGCTGAGCAGTCAGACTTCCCTCAAGAAGAGTTAGGCAGTATACAGAGTATTCACGATAGGTCAAAAGAACATAGTAGAACAAGTAAACACTGACCAGAGCTTGGTGTAAAAGAGATATAATTATTTATTTAAAACCACATCTTAAAAACACACAGGCACTAATAGTAAGCAATTCAAAAACACGGTCACTAAAAGATATACACTCCCTTAGAAGAATATTAGACAAGTCTTAAGTAAAGCCCCACTTATTTTCAAACAGCGGTGAGCGCTTAACGCAGATGGCACTCTAATAATTTGTTTAAAAAGGGAGAGAAAAGCAGAGTATAATATGAAACTGATCCCAACACTTTCATAAGATCAAAACAAGAGAGAAAGGCAAGTAAAACCCTGAAGTTAGAGTTCAGAAGGCCGGATCCACTTTAAGAGGATCAGAACGAAATGTGTCCAAGGTCACACGGTTGAAGTGCACAAGAGTCTTGCAAAGGTTCAAAAAGAGTTGGACTAAAAGAAAGGGACCAGTTAGGAGGTCAAGGCGGCCAGCCCAGTCCAGAAGGTTAAGGGGTTATTATTACCTTGTAGCAATCTTTAGAAAGGGAGGCCTGGCGGACACGGTACCTTAAAGTGGTGAGAATAGTCCAGCGGAGGCAGTTGTTCCTGGCAGCGGATGCAAGTCGGTGCTTCGTCCGGGGGAAGAGAGGATCTCGTTGAGGAGGAAGACAGGAGTCCGTTGCACTGCCAGGGAAGAAACCAGCCGCGGAGTTCTCAGGTAAAAGGAGCGGTCCTTTTATTCGCGGTCCAGTGGTAAGTGGCTATCCGGTTGCCGGGGTGCTTGGCACGGGCAATTCGACCACAAGATGGCCTGGGATGCGAAGAGAAGAAGGTAAACTGCTTGTGCCCACCAGTCAGGGGAAGAACCTCTCCAGCCGGGAGATCTTCTCTGTTGTCGGGAAGTGGTGAGTCGGTTCCGCAGGTCCTGTGGCGACTTTTGAAGTTCCAGTCCCCAAAGCCCTGCTTTTATGCAGCATACCCCCATTCACTCAGCCTAGCTGTCAATCAAACATGCTAAGTGGTGAGCCGGCCGGCTCACCACTTGGGCCAATCACACAAGAGTGTGACTTGAGTTACCAAAGTAATTCAGTCCAGGGTGCCTAAACCCCCTCCCACACCCCCTGTGGTACCCAGACAGAGTGGCACCACTTTTGGAGGCTTCTGTGGAGAAGCCCGCCAAAAAGTGGAACAAAGGGCTCGACTTGGGTTGGAGTCACAGAAGAGAACACAAATGCCATTTTAGAATCGAGTCCTGGCAAAAAATACCAACCGGCGAATTAATATTAAATAAATAAACCGGCGGTATGTTCGAGGCTATGAGAATTAAATCATTAAAGATGGTAGCCTCGAACAATGGGAAAATCCCATAGGGATATATTCGCGGTCCAATATAAAAAGTAGTATCCACTGCCCTCAGCCAAAACTCGATCAGGGGGGACGGAGACGTGCCCCCTCGACTAACAGACCCCGGGGCAATCGAATTGCCCCGACCAGTACGTCCACAATATGATGGTTTGTACTGGTTTCTGTTCATAATTTGGGACTAGTAAAGCCAATGGTGACTTTACATGCCCTGGGAGACAGTAGTCAGTCCCAGGGTATGGAGTCTATGGTCGGGTGTCACTATGACACCCCTGTGTCACTGCACGGAGGGTGCTGTGTAACACACATAGTAAAAACACATGAGACCCTATGGAGTAAAACACATTAACGGTCAAAGGAACACCATAAATCATGTCCAAGAGTGGGAGAAAGAGTCTCACTCTTGGCAGGAGAAAAAAAACAAACTCCAGAAATCCAGCAAAGCTGCTGGGGGCCTCACTAGGTTAGGAAATTCAGCCTAAAGAGAGAATTCTCCCTAACACACCGCCCGCGGCTGCACGACTATATCATGCCCCCGTCGACGTGATGGCCCAGGCACATCAGTGACTGGTGTGGAGGGTGACCCTGCGTCCCGATCCACCACAGGCGGAGGTTCCAAGACTGTTTGACCCCTCAGTGCAGGTGTCGCTGACAGAGGAGTGCCCACATCAGAATCACTCACCCCTGACATATGGACCTGATGCTCGTCCTACTCGACATGGACGTCGGAGTGGTCATCAGGGCTGGACTCATTGCCAGCCAGAGACTAGATGGACTGTAGCACATGTGGGTTTTCGTGGCCTACCATCCCACGACCCCCACTTGTGCCGGGTTGCTGTAGTGATAACAACCCTGTGCCTGGCATGACAACATCATCCTCTGGCTCCATTGCGTCATCATCTGAAAAGTAGAGAGAAAAAAGGTCACTACACATGTTAGAAGCACACAACACACACACACATCACACGGACAACAAACACATCAAGCAGACACGTCACACACAAAAGAGAACCTGCCTTGACACTGCTTATGTGATTATGTGATAAGGCATGTAGAATGGTGTCATTTTGCACAGAAGTGGGTCGATGCATTGCAGCAATTGTGTACGTTACTCACTGTCTACATGTACAAGTACTTCATTATGTGTATCTGAAAATGTGAAGGCAGTGCAAGGTCAACTTCAGCCATCACGTGCAATGTGCATTCAATGGCTAGCATGGCTAGCAGCAAACCACTCTTCCCCCCAGGTGCAAATGCATGGATGCCTAGCATGGTATCAAAAGGCTGACCATAGACCTGTGTATTGACAGACAGTGTAAACTAGCATCAACCGTATCATGTGAGTCAAGTGACAACACAGCAAATGATGATGGAACAGTAAGCAGGACACATGATCGCAAGTCCTGGGGCAGTATGATGCCCTCTTTGGAAGTTTGTGCGCCGACAATGAAGGATGGACCAGGATCTGGATGGACATCGTGACTGCCATCAACGAGGAGGGGGTGGCAGTCCGTGACATCAAACATGTCAAGAAGCGCTGGGAGGACTTCAGGTCCAGGACCCTCGACAAGGCCCGGCGCCTCTTGAAGGCAGCGGATGCCAAGGGGCGCCGGGGCCACCTGTCCGACCACCAAATGAGGGTCCTGGAATGCATATGCCCAGCGCTCCACGTCCAGGTACTTGAGAGGCAGACCCGTCTGGAGTCGAGCGGTAAGTGTACATGCATACTGATTGGACGCTGTGCGTGTCGTGGTGTGCCAGTAGTGTGCAGGTTGCACATGTGTTTTTGTAGGGCCATGTATGGATGTGTATGTACAGGGGCGTGAGGCTGACAAATGCGAGTCCTCATGTGTGAGACACATGGATGGTGTATGTGTGGGTAAGCATGCAGGCCAAATGCAGATGTGGGAGCACACATGTTTGAATTACTGTGAATGTACGTTGGCATGGTTGTGGTGTCACTCATGGATGTTGGTTTCAGCTGCATGTATCTGCACTGTGTACATGTGCATGTGTGTGTATTTGACAAGTGTGCAACTGTGATGCAACATGGATGCATGTGACACTGATATGTAGAAGGCTGAATGCCAGATGTGACATGGATGGCGATCTCATCACTGTGACAGTTGCTGGAGATGTACACATGCATGTAAGTGTGGTTGCGTGTGTGCATGTCTTGTGCACTCCCCGTGTTTCATGTGATGTCAGGCTCACCTTCGGCTGATCATGCTGTTGTATGTGTATGGATTGTGCTGCCTGGTGCGATATTGCTGTGGAATTGCTCATGTGTGTGAGTTGAAATGACGTGTGTTGGGGATTGTGATGCCATGTCTGAAGTTTGACACTGCCACTCATGTGCAACTGTCATGTGTGTATCGGTCCATTCTACAGTGCCCTGATGCCTGTGTCCAATCTCTCCCTGTCTGCAGCGTCAACTGATGAAGAGGGCGGAGAGGGTGCTGTGGAGCAAGGCGGCAGGGATCGCACCGCCAGCCGGAGACGCAAGGCCTGGCTCCCCCCTCCCAGGTTGTCATCTCATCAGGGAGTGAGGGGTCCGGTGCCTGCGTCCCAGGTCGCCGCTGCCGAGGGTAGGTCCAAGAGGCAGAGGTCGGAGTTGGACTCCTCGGCAGCAGAAGGGGCAGCTGAGATCCCACAGGGTCCGACGGAGGAAGATGGCTTGGAGTCATCCAGGTTGGTGGGGGTTTGGTGGAGGAGGAGGCCGTGGAAGAGACCAACACGGGGTCTGCAGGTGGGGATTGCACTGGTGCTAGTGGTGCAGTGCAGGGACAGGAGGCAGCACAGGCCGCACCGAGCTGCCTGTGTGTAATCCTGTATCCAATCCTGTGACTGCATCATCCCGCACCAGCAGGGATGCCTACGTCCAGACCCGTTTTCAGGGACGGAATCCACTTACAACAACTGGCCTTCCTCTCCCTGTGGACGTGGCTATCCGGGACTGGGTTGAGCCTGTCCTGAGTGGGGTGGCGTTGCGTCAACGGGGCATGCGAGGCGACCTGCAGTGTTTTCGTGAAGACACTGCACGTCATCTCGAATGCTTCGTTGACCGCGTTGACCTACTGGGACTGGTCACCAGGGCTGGATTCCTCCATTTGCTGGACTTTGTTCCTACCCCCTCCTCACCTGAACACCCGACGCGCCAGTCGTCCTCCATGCCATCTTCCCACCCATGTATCACCTGGGTACCCTGTGGAGCTGCCTCTGACCCAGCGGCCAGGCTGGTGGGGGACACATCCCTGCCACAGTCGGAAGTCGGACGTCCAGCAGGGGTGTCCACCACGACAACTGCACCCCAGCCAGAGGAGGACGTGCAGGCAGCAAGAGCAGGGGCACAGGCACAGCAGCAGCAGCAACAAGGTGGGAGCCATGATGGCTCGGGCCATCGACATCGGAGGGGCAGGCATCGGCCAGAGGGCAGGAGGACCCAGGATTACAAGTGTCTTCCGTGTGGCAGCGGTTGGGCCACGCCATAGATGCGGAGCGGCAGCGGGTGGAAGAGGCACGGCTCACAATGGTCAGGGCGGAGAACTCCATGCGGAGGGCACTGAGGGGGGCCGAGTGCCTTGAGGCAATTCGCAGTGAGTTGGAGGTCAACATGTCATCGTCCCTGCGAACCCTCGGGACCATGGAAGAGGACCTCCTCCAGGACATTGAGCGGGAGTTCGATGATGCCCTGGCCTGGGACATCGAAAAGTGAGCTGTCGGACTAGCCCGCTGCCATTGTAAATAGTTTTTAGTGTTAAGTTTCATATTCCTTTGATTTGGGTTGATTGGACTATGCCCCACACATTTGTATATAGTTTTTTTCTTAGGTTTTGGATTTGATTTGGTGGAGGGAGAGTTTGGACTATTTTTCTTTTGGATTTCTTTGGATTGGTTATACTTTTCATTTACTCATCTTTTGGACATGCTTTTCATTCATGTTTGCTATTTTTTTATGGTTTCATTTCATTGCTTTATTTTGTCCATAATACATTTTGATATTTTAATTCCATGTTTGTGATTCGCTCATTGGGTTTATGCATGTGAAAATGTGGGTTTACGCAATCAATGTCAACCAGTGTGTGTGACGGACATGTGTTGATGTACATAGTTGACTTTTGGTTTGTGTCTTGAGATAGGCATGTCAGTGTGGGGTGGATTGGGAAATCATTGCGTCTCAAGACTGGGGTGGCGTGCTGTGGTATTTTGGTGTAGAAGTGGGCCATGATTGTGCATCTTTGTCATGTAGGGGTGGGGACATGAGTGGGGGCCTGCTGGCAGGTGCCCCACAGTGCTGGCGGGTGGGGGTGCAGGGGGACATGAGTGGGGGCCTGCTGGAGGCTGCCCCTCACTGCTGGGGGGTGGAGGTGCTGGGGGACATGAGTGGGACATGAGTCTGGGCATGCTGGCAGGTGCCCCTGGGGAGACATGAGTTGGTGATCATATTGCAAGGTGACATGTGGCTTGGCTGGGGGGCATGCCCATGGTGGATGGGCTGCCTGCGGGACATGACCAGGGGTGCAGGGTTGTCCCCTGTGGTGTGGGCTGCCTGCAGGGGCCGTGGAGGGGGTAGAGGGGACACCTGAGAGGACCCACACTGCCAATTCACTTGTGGGACTCCGCGTGCACCCACTGGATACACGTACCCCGCTCTGACAGCAAAATCGCGTGTGAAACTTCACACGCACCCCCGAAATACACGTACTCCGCTCGCACAGGGCCAATCGTGTGTGAAACTCCCTGCGAACCCCAGTAATACACGTACCCCGCTCGCACGGGCCCATCGGGTGTGAAACTTCCTGCGCACCCCTGAAATACACGTACCCTGCTCGCACAGGGCCAATCGCGTGTGAAACTTCCCGCGCACCCTAGTAGTACACGTACCCCGCTCACACAGGGCCAATCGCGTGTGAAACTTCCCGCGAACCCCAGTAATACACGTACCCCGCTCGCACAGGGCCAATCGCGTGTGAAACTTCCCGCGCACCCCTGAAATACACGTACCCTGCTCGCACAGGGCCAATCGCGTGTGAAACTTCCCGCGCACCCTAGTAATACACGTACCCCGCTCTGACAGCAAAATCGCGTGTGAAACTTCACACGCACTCCCGAAATACACGTACCCCGCTCGCACAGGGCCAATCGTGTGTGAAACTCCCTGCGAACTCCAGTAATACACGTACCCCGCTCGCACAGGGCCAATCGCGTGTGAAACTTCCCGCGCACACCTGAAATACACGTACCCTGCTCGCACAGGGCCAATCGTGTGTGAAACTCCCCGCGCCGGGGTGTACCTGTATTCGGAGGGGTGCGCGGGGAGTTTAACAGGCGTTTTCGTGGTTGGGGGGCTGTATGCTGGTCTAATGGCCTGCGCGCCATGTACGGGATTTGTGCGCTGTGCATGGCGCACAGGGAGGGGTTGGGGGGCGTAACTGGCGCTGCTGCAGGGTCGCTGCACCACGGCTGGTTTTGGATGTTAAAATCCATTAATACGCTGTGCACGGGAATGGATTTTAGCGCACGCGGCTGACGCAGACTGTCACACGCGCACAGCCGCGTGCACCACTTGTGCGCTGGATTCTATGAATTACCCCCTCAATATTTTTCTCAATGAAATACAAATGATCTGTAAGGCGCTCGTAGCTGGTCTTAAATGGGTGTGTAGATTCTACACCTTTATCATAAAGGATAAACCTGTAAAAAGGGTTGCTACTTGTTCTTAATAGCCTCTCGATAGTAGGAAAATCAGCAACTTTAACCTCTGCAATGCTTAGATAGTCGCACCTTTGCACTTTAGAACTAGGTCTGTACAAAAAAAGTCTCTGATCAGATGATATTGTATGTTTTACACTATTAAGGTGTCACACATATTCTGTCTTATCTATGTGATCCTAAATGTGTAATTTGCACTAAATAATAATTGCTTTCTTTCAAAAATTAAAGAACTAGGATTGGTACATAAGAGATATAATGGTTCTTAAATCGAGCCTCTTTACAATTTGTGCCAAATTAGATGGGGCACCCCATGTTACAACAAGAGATGTGAATGACTTCTAATGACTCATGTCCACTTACGGGCTCGCTCTTGAGATTATGCAAGGTGTAGAATGCACATTGTTTTTAAAGTCTCTAGTCTCGTTGTACCTGTGTTGTAGTGATTTTTAAATTCATGCTTGTACTATTTTGAACTATCGCACCGAAGACATCGTGATTATACTTAATAGGGAATGCTTGCCCTTACAAAATAAAAATAAATGGTTGCGCTATTTGCACTTCAAGCTTTATAACGGTGTGTTCTGTTTTGTGTTTATGGCTGTACTTATATATACTATCATTCTACTCATGATTGAGTCATAATGCTGGTTAGTTTTAATGAAATCATATTATCCAGTGGATATAGGAATGTTTATTCCTCGTGATTGCAATATCTAAGCATTTTTTTTAATCAAAGTGTACTTCTGAGGTGTTTCATGTATTATACTGGGATGTTGTAAAAGTTTGTATTATAAACTAAATGCAACAATAAAAATATTAAAAAAATAAAAATCAGCAGCTTCACTGTTGGAAAAAAGGTATCTTTACAATGCTACTCTTTCATCTTATTTAAATGATTCCATCTTAAAGAATTAATGCTTTCCTGAATAATTGGCATAATTGGCCGTATGTTTTAGTTCTGCATTGCAATTTATTATTGATGTGTTCAAAAATAAACTTGAGAAGCTGAAGTATTCTTTCATTTTACAGCTGTGCCATATTGACTGTCAGTCAGAAGGTGGAATTCCATCGTATTCCTTTGCCTTAATGGTGATGTTTTTTCTACAACAAAGAAAACCACCAGTTCTTCCAGCCTATCTGGGCACGTGGGTAAGTTTGAAATATATTGTGGTGCCATTTTCGTTGCATAAAATGCTGCCACTAACATATAGTCAAGTACAACCTGTTTTGTTTGTCATTTCCCCTGCAATTTCGCCCATCCTTTTCCCTCTGTAGCTACCGTATTGCTGTTTACATGTACGCTGATGACACCCAGCTACAAAAAGTACATGTATTAATTTGGGGAAGCCAACTGGTAGCAGACTTCATCCTTCACATATAAAGATGGGTGCATGACCAGCAACGTTGTTTTTATATTGGTGCCTAGAAGCACTTGTGTATAGGCACGTTTATAAATGCCATATATCATATCAACTGTAATAACAAGGCCATTGTACTGCAGGGTAGGCTGTGAGGGTTGATGAGTGAGAGGAACATCCAATCAAAGGAATGTTACCACGGGTAAGCAACTTGTTCTTCGAATGGATTGTGTCCTCCCACGCATTCCTCATTTTATGATAGATTCCCAAAGCAGTGTTTGCATTTTTGGAGGCGGGAGTAACAATTTTCAGTTTCAAATAAGAATTTAGGAGTTCCTTATTGGCTTGTGTGCACAGAATGTAACACTGCCTTCCCAAAACCACTGTTCC
Source organism: Ambystoma mexicanum (assembly GCF_040938575.1). Classification (NCBI taxonomy): domain Eukaryota; kingdom Metazoa; phylum Chordata; class Amphibia; order Caudata; family Ambystomatidae; genus Ambystoma; species Ambystoma mexicanum. The sequence goes on from NC_090922.1 coordinate 1,329,523,381, forward strand.
TGTCGAAGAAACAGCCCAGACTATAATGCATGGTGAATGTGTGGACGGAGGACCATGTGGCCGCCGCACAAATATCCTGAATTGGGACTCCCCTCTGTAAGGCATAGGGAGTAGCCATGCCCCTGGTCGAATGAGCTCTGAGACCCTCAGGAGTATCCTTTCCCGCTAATCTGTAGCATTCAGAAATTACTAAAATGATCCACCTGGATAAGGTTTATTTTGTGACCGTCCAATTTATGGCCTGTGTACCCAATAAAAAGTTGATTGTCCTGTCTTAGCTCAGACATTCTGGATAAGTAGAAGCGAAGTGCACATCTTTGGTAAAGCCTGTGTAATCTCTCCTCTTCTTTCCCAGGATGAGGCGGAGGATAAAACGACGGAAGTATGATTTTTTTTTTTTAAGTTAAATGAAACTCGGGCACAGTTTTTGGTAAAATAAAATAGGTTAACCTTTAGGACCACTCTATCCTTTAAGAAGACTGTGTAAGGAGACTTGCAGGACAAGGCTTTAAGAGTTAGTAATCTTAGAGGGCATGAATGAATAGGCTCGAATGGAGCACACATGAGAAATTTCAAAGCCAAATTGAGAATCCAAACTGGGATTTGAAATGGGATCGGAGGGAATACATTTGTCAATCCCTTCAGAAATTGTATCACTATTGGTATTTTGAAGAAACATACCTCTTCAGAGGAGCGCTTAAAAATTGATAGCACTGCCAGATAACCTATAATAATGCCAACATGGAGCCCCAGATTAGCCAAGTGTAACAAGAACGATGACACCATGGGTGTGCTGCATGTAAAAGGGTCCACATTTGTATCCCTTCTCCAACTGCAGAATATGTTCCAAAGGCAGTGGTGTAATTATTTCATTGCTGGCCATCTGGCTGAAAGCAAAATCTCCAATACGTCGTCCGGCGGGTCACAATCCTTGTATCTCAACCTCTCAGAAACCATGCGTGAAGGTTGAGTGTCTTGACCTCTGGGTGGAGAACCTGACTCTTCTCTCGCGAGAGAAGGTCCTCTCTTTGCGGCAGACGTATTGGAGGGCAGGTGGACATTTCCAGAAGGTCCGGGTACCACGTCCTCCTGGCTCAATCCAGAGCAATTAGGATCATGGCTTTACCAAACTTTCTCAACCTCCTGATCACTTGAGGAATGACGGGGACTGAAGGAAACGTGTACAGGAGTGGAAACTCCCAGTCCACTACGAACACATGCCCTATAACTCCTCTTGGGGGAAATTTCCTGGAGCAGTACAGCTCGCACTTCAGTTGACACTGGTCGCAAACAGATACACTTGCGGGATCTGCCGATAGGGAGATTCCTTCTTGAATTGCCCAGAACCGGAGCTGCATTGCTTCTCTGCGCAGTGGTAGTGACCCTACCCCTCCTCTCTTGTTGAGGTAGTACATGGCCACTGTGTTGTCCATCATTATCAGGACGGTCCTTCCCCGTACAGAGGGCAGCAAGGCCTTCAGCGCTGGTCTGATTGCCCTCAGATCCAAAATGTTGATGTGTAATTTGGACTCCGATGGAGGCCAAATGTTAGGCAAGGTTCTATGTAGTAACCCTGTGGGAGACTACACCAGCCTTGTCCTGTTGGCAATAGAAAACCCAACTATTGGTATATGTCTGTACTACACAAGTTGGTAGAGTGACTGAGCAGCCAGACTTATCTCATGGGGGGTAAATGTGAGCTGGAGAGATGTAACAAAGAGATTCACATTGACAAGTAGTCAAATAACACTTATACTCAAGGTTTTCTAGTAAAATCATTATTTATTTAACAGTTTTAAAATTAGCCTTCTTTAGAAAGAGCAATGTGCAACAGTTCCTCAGCTTTAAGTTAAGTAGATACCCTTTTGGGATGTCACACACACACACTCCTACACCCTGAGGCGTCTTCAATTACTAGGACATGGTGGACATTGATATATCACTTTTAACACTTAATTCAATAATAAGGTTGTAAGAAAAGGTTAGGGGAGTAAACAAAAGTTAAAACGTTCTCTGAACAGGGGAGTACTTTACAATCCCCCAATGAAGCATAGGTTAACCCTTTCCCAGCAATACAAGTAACTTATGTACCACCTATGAGGGACAGATAAACACAGTCAAAGCATCAGAAGAGTCTGCCGGGAGCCAGGACAGCCAATGTCAATTGAAAATGTCTAGGGAGCTGAGGCACTTATGAAAGATAGCACGAAATTCTTGCACGATGCTATATAGAGAGTTTGTAGAAAATAATCTGTGTTGGGCCACAAGCTGTAAGGCTTGTGAAAGCAAAGCTGCAAGCAACTCTGCAGTAAAAGAAGCTACTTCAAGTCTCCAGTGAGAACAAGCAAACTACAGCTAACAAGAGGAAGGTACCCCTTAGTTAACACAGTACCTTATGTCTAAAGAGTAGGATCCAGTTGGCTTCTGTTCTAGTTGCAGTCCTGCAGATCCTGGGTTCCTGGGCCTCAGTCGTGGAGAAAAGAGGGAGGACCTCTAGAGGACTCTTGTACTGCAATTTGAAGGTCAGCAGCAGCAATGAGCTTACTTCAAATCAGCTGGACTTTGCGGTTTCAGCTACCGGTCAATAGCACTACTGCGGTTCTTGAACACTTGATGGGCTTCCCTTGCTTCTGGGGTCCAGCACTCTGTTGAGGTGGCTCAGGCTTGGGTCGTCCTCCTTCGGGAGGGTCCGTTGGAGCTTCCTGAAGGTCTGGTCCGGCTTAAAGACGATGCACTCGTTCCTGGTGTTCCTGACCCGTGGCACTCGGTTCCAGCAGCAGCAAGGAAGTACAGCCAGCAGGGAGAGGGGTTCCAGTAAAGTTCCTCTAGGGGTCAGTTGGTCCCACAAACCCAAGGGAAGAAGTTGTCTGTTCCGGGCTTCTCTAGTCGTTACGAAATCTGGAGCTTCAGCACTGCAGCAGAGCTTCACCAGCAAAACCAACGGTGCAGGAGGGTGCAGCAAGCTTCTCTTCCAGTTTTTCTTTGGTTCTTTCGTCCAGTGGTCGACTCTGCCTTCTCTCCAAGAGACCTCTCCTTTTATGCAGGTTTCCACCATTCATTCACAGCCTAGCTGTCATTCACACAGCAGGGTGGCTGTCCTCAAAGGACAGCCAACCCGCCGATCACCTTTGTGTGCATTCCTGTAACCAAGGAGGCTAAGGACAGGGTTTTTCGGGCACCTCCCTCGCTTCCTACCCTGCCAGACACACTGGAGACAGAGGCGGTTTCAGGACTGAAGCCCGCCAAAGACAAATTGAACAAAGGGACCAAACCTGGTTTGGCGTGCAGAGTAAACCCCAAGAAAGACCTCACAAGCAAGAAATGGCAAAAAAAGACCACCGAAACCATTTTAACAAAATGGATACCCATGAGTGCAATACTGCAGCTGAAGATTCAGCCTGCGGTAAAAACGCACAATGGTAGGAAAAATAAACCACTGCCACCAGCCATTAATTGTAGTGAGGGTAACATAAAAATGTTACATGAGAAAGTAGGAAAAGGGGCTACTAAGTAACCCCATGTTAAGCACACCTGGCTCCCACAGGGGTGTCGATCTGAACTGGACAGCTGCGGTCTCCACCAATGTGACGCGTAGTGCCGAGATGATGGACTGGACTGGCCCACCTAGCTTAGTTTGCTTGGCCCGTAGGAATATTCTTCTGCAAATGGAGAAAGGGAATTAACCACCCGTGGAGTTGAGCGTTAACCTCCCCCCCCACTCCCGCTGTTCTCGCCACTGATCACCTTTGATGTCCCCTCTTATAGTCTCACCGGATGGTTTGGAAAGATGAGCTCTCCATCCTACATTGAGCGCAGGGGCGCATAGATAACCAGTTGCTTCACTGGCTCGAAGGAATTGGTGAGTTCCAGAACAATATTGACTCTGAGATTCCCGGCAAGACGCCGTAAGTATGTAGTTCGTAAGAGTTCAAATGTCTGACTTTCACTCTTGGCCGATTCCTTGCAGGTTGCAGCTTGACCCTAGCGAAGAGTTCCTCGTGGCAACCGGTAATATTCAGGTAAGGATTTGTATTATCCAACACAGTTCCATAAAATAATGTCAATATGTAACCTGTTGCTTTCTCCCTTATTCAGGCGCTGAGAGAAAGTATGAAGTCTCTGGGAATTATGCCTCCCGCGGTAAAATCAGGTAAGTCTATTGTGGTGAGGTTGTTTCCCCTTGTTTGTCCCTTTGTTTCACCTTGCTGTCCTTTTGTTTCCCCTTAGGGGCCAGGGTTCCGCAAGGATGCAGTGGAAGCTGCGCCGACCCGTGAAGAGGAATAGTACCCCCGGTGGTAAAATCAGGTAAGTCTATGGGGGGTAACTAATATTGCCTCTGTGTATTCCCTTGGCTCACCTTGCTGTTCTTGTCTTCCCCTTAGGTGCCAGAGTGCGGCGGGAACATGCAGAAGGATGCGGTGGAATGTGAAGATGCTGCGAAGGCCGGTGAATTCAGCGCGGCGCTGCAGCAGACGAGGCGACGCGCATAAAATAGCTTCTTTCTTCCAGCTCGAAGGCGCGATGGATCAGGAATTCAGGTAAGGATCAAAGGTATTGCTCTTGTTCTAACCTTTTCTCCTTCTTTCTCCCTTTTTCTAGGAGCTCCAGACTCGAGGCGGGCGTGGCATAAGACTGGATGCAGACTTGCAGGCACGGTGAGCGTTACGCTGCTGGATGCAGAATAACGCGAAGCGTGTGCTGCTCTTCGGGCGTGGTTTAAATAGCCTCCAAAGTAGTCCCAGGTAAGTATTCCTCCCGAGCCCCACCCGAGTAAAAATAATAGTCCCTAGGTAAAGTAGTCCCTTCCAAGCCTCTTTTGGCTTGGAGCTCTTGCAGCATGGTCTGCATCAGGTGAATTTGCAGCATGGTCTGTATCAGGTAAGTTTTAATCTATGAGCCTGGCGCTTATGGCGCCAGGACTGACTCTCCATATGAGCCTGGTGCCATAGGCGCCAGGACTGCACCCAAATAGCCCCTAGCAGGGGTTGTTGGGCTTACTTGGAATAACTTGATGCCTTCTTCCGAGGGGTTGCTGGACTTGGTCTGGGTCCCCGGGGGTAGGCATCATGACACCCCACAATACTTCCACATAAGTTGGGTTGTACTGGACCTACATAGGAAATACTGGTAAGTAAAGTCATTTTCACATTACTACTCTTGGGAACAGTAGTTTACCCAAGAGAAGGTATTTAAACTTTAAGAGAAATCCAGAGGACTTGTGTGTCACAATACAAAAGCTGATGCCTTTGGAGTTTGCCAGACTCCAAACCCAAAAGAAACGCAGAGTCCAAATCAGGTAAAAATCCATAAGAGAGTGAGAAAAAGGTCTCTCCGGGTCTCTAAGGTAGAGGGATATTAGCACAACGGCCGCTGATTGTTAGATCGTTGGCTTCTGCTCCCCACCCCGTGAGTGAGGCGTCTGTAACTAGCGTGATCACAGGCCATTGTTGCCAAAAGGGTTCTCCCTTCAGAACTTTTTCCTTGCAGTCCCACCACAGAAGGTCCAGTGTGACACTACTTGGAACTTGTAGGTCTGACATCCTTCCTGAGGATTGGGAGCATTGAGTCCTGAGAGCCCATTGGAGAGAACTAATTCTCGGGTGTGCCTATGGCACCAGGAAAATGCAAGATGCCCTGAGGCCGAGCAACCATAGAAAATCGTAGGCCGGAAGACGCTGGGCACTCTGGAATTTGGTGATCATTTGCAGAATGTCTTGAGCCCTCACCTCAGGTGGGCAATGCTTTTCCCAAGGGTGCATCTAGGACTGCCACGACAAATTGGAGCCTTTGATATGGTTTCATGTGGGACCTCCTGAAGTTGAGGGAGAAGCGCAGTCTGTGGAGGGAGGAGTGGCAGGTAGAGCTGAGATGTTCCAGGACCTGTTTGGGAGAACGTGCCCTGATCAACCGATCGTCTTGGTAGGGGTAGACGTGAATCCCCCCTCTCCTGAAACTCGCTGCTGTTAGGCAGAATTGCATGCAGTACCCTCTGGGACCACCACACACAATTAGGACTACAGGTGTAAGCAAGACCAACCATTGGTATAAGCCTGTACTACACAGTTTGTTGGTAGCGAGCTGAGCAGCCAATGTTATCTCAAGAGTGAATGTGAACAGTACAAGTAGTTACACAAATCACAGTGGTTCAAGTAGACACTTATACTCAAGGTTTCTTGGTAAAACACGTATTAATCTATTTACACAATCATTTATAAAACATTTCACTAAAGGAAGACAACTTAATATTATAGACCAATACACTTAAATACAAAACTCTGTTTTTGAGACAGTTTGCGCTCCCTTGAAAAAGGAGCCGAATGGCAGTTCAGTTACTTAGCAGTGAGCAAAAAAGGACAAAAGTAAGTAGAATAGATTATATATACTTTCTAGGCAGTACAAATAGTTTCAGTTCACCAGAATAGTTCAATTCAAGTCAATAGGCCATGCCAAAGTCAATGGGCTAGTGTTCTGGATAGGAAAGAGCAGTTCTGGTTTCAGATGGTAAAGTCTTTGCAAAAGTTCTCAGAAGTAGTTTAGGCGAAAAATAATCATTTGTGGGGTCACAAGCTGATTAGGCCTGCGAGTTGGGAAAGTTTCACAAACTTTCTCTGCGAGAGTGGCATTATCTCAATCGGGTTGGCACAGTACATTTTAGTGAAGAAAACAAATGTTGCTGAAGTTCCTGAGCCTCAGTCGTGGGGACAAGCGGGAGGACGTCGGGGGACTCCTGCACTGCACGGGATCGTTGAAGAAAGCAAACAAAATGGAGTCACTTCAGTTCCAGTAGCTGTAGATTCAAGAACAGGAACTGGTGTCCCACTCCCTGGTTAAACCTAACTAGCCTTGAAAATGGTATCCAGGTGTCTTATGAGTTGATGGGTCACACCGACTCAAAGGAAGAAGCCGTCATTGAAGGAGCTTCTCTGTCGAATGGAGTTTGGCAATTCGGACCTGCAGCAGGGCTTCACCGGGCAAACCAACGGTCCATTGTTTGCAGCACATGTCCTCTTCCAGCTCGTCTTCGGTCCTTTCGTTCCAGTGGTCGACTCTGCCTTCCAGTCCTGGAGACTCGCCTTTTAAACAGTTTTCTCCCTTTCATTCCAGCCTAGCTGTTATTCACCCAGCAGGGTGGCTGTCCTTGCCGGACAGTCAGCCAGCCAATCACGCCAGAGTGCATTTGCATCTCCTAGGATACTGAGCACAGGAAGTTTCGGGAACCTCCCTCACTTCCTGCCCACCCCAGACACTCGGACGCCAAGCGCTGTCTTCAGTCCTGAAGCCTGCCAGAGGCACACGAACAAAGGGACCAAACCTGGTTTGGCGCGCAGAGACAAACACTAGAAGAACCTTTCCAAAAAGAAATGGCGAAAAAAGAAGACCGGGGCCTATTTAAACAAAGGGGCTAAGGCGCAATCTTGAAAAACATGGCTGCCGTGATTTTTAGCTACCGGTATTCGCGGTCGGGAAAAATCATGGTCGTTCGTTGTAAAACCACTGCCACCAGACTTTTCAATAGGAAAGGGTAGCATTTGACTGCTACATGAGTATTTAGACACATGGGATACTATGCAACCCCTCCAACACTCACTGGGCCTTCCTCTGGTTCCGGGTTATGGGCTTGAATTTTCAATACAAGGTGCTACTCTTTGTTTGAATTCAGCTCTGAGGGTGTTCACAAGCCTCATGAACTACGTGGCAGCCCTGCTCCGGACGGAGGGCCTGCATGTATATTCTTACCTCGGCGACTGGGTAGTTAGCGGGACGTCTTCGGAGCATGTCAGGTCCCCGTTGGACAGACTCATGACTACACTCTACGAGCTAGGTTTTTTCGATCAACTTCCAGAAATCCCAGCTCTGCCCTATTCAACAACGGCATTGTGGTTCCAGCACCTGCTGGGATTGCTAGCGACATGTCTCCTAGCTATTCCATACACCAGGCTCCGACCCAGGAGGCTGCAGCTGCATTTCGCGGCTTGCTGGGACCAGATATCGGGTCATCAGGGAGCGCTGGTCACCATACCCCTCACTTATTGCAGGACCTCAGATGGTGGGCCCAGGATGTAAACCTCATGGCGGGCAGGCCGTTTCGACCGCCTCCTACAGCATACTCAAACACAGATTCTTCTCACTAGGGGTGGTGTGTAACCCTGGGGGCACATGCCGTGCCACGGCTATGGTCTCAGACCAAACAGCAGAACCACATCGACTGGCTAGAATTGATGACCATTTGGCTCGCACTCTAGTCTTTCCTTCCAGTAATCAGGGGCAGTGCAGTATGTATTCAAACAGACAACTTTACCTGCATGTACTACCTAAACAAGCAGAGGGGCACCAGATCCTAGACCGGTTGATCCTAGACATCTGGGAGTGGGCAATTGCACAAAATGTATGGATCTCAGCAGTCCATCTGCCGGGAGAATCCAACCTGGAGGCGGACAGGACATTTTCAACAAATTGGGCCACCTGGTCACAGACCTGTTAGCAACATAGAGCAACCGGACTTGTCAGCAGTTCGTGCCCTGGGGTGGGAAAGAGGCGTTGCTTCCTCTGGGAAGTGCTTCAGATAACTTGGGATGAGATGTGGGCGTATGCATTCCCCCTCACACCGCTCATTCACAAGGTAGTGAGCAAGATCAGGCAATCCCATCGGTTGCGTCTCATCCTCATAGCACCGCAGTGGCCTGCAAGGCTGTGGTTCTCTGACCTTTGTCAAATGTCAGCCCAGCCAGAGATAACCCTCCCACTCGGGAAGGGCCCTCTTCTGGAGAAGCAGGGGGTCACTGTCCTGCACCCCTATCCGGAGAAGCTATCCCTAGCAGCCTATTACCTAATCAGATAACTCTTAAACATTTCCAGCTGTCGTGCGACAACAAAGAAATCATACAGCGAGCCAAGACCCTAGCTACATGAAAGCAGTACAAAAGCAAATGGATAAAGTTCTGCCTATGGTCAAAAGTTAAGTGTCGATCCTCTGGCCTGCACTCTGGACCAGTGGTTATCCATCTCCGCCCACTTGGATAGATCAGGGGTCCAGGCGGACACCTGCCGGTTTTACCTAGCAGCTATTAGCGCATACAGGAACTCAGACACGTTTACTTTCTCCTCTGCCATTCCTGTCGTAAAGAGGCATCTGACAGGTCTGACAGGCTGTACTCCCCAGTGAAACGCCCGCACCCACTCAGTGATCTTAACGCGGTGCTCTCTGCCCTGGCACACATATCTTTCGAGCCCATTGCCACATTAGATATAAAACTGGTCATGCTAAAGAAAGCACTCTTACTGGGGCTTATTTCATGTCACAGAGTCGGCGAGAACCAGGCATTAGTGGCTTTGAAGCCCTATGTAAGGAACTCACAGTGGCAACAGTAAAGACAGACACAAGTGATCACAGTAAAAGGGTGTTCATTGAACTTTATAATGGGTGATAAAATCACCGAAACCTAAAGCTAAGATGGGAGCAAGCTACAACCATCAAATAATAATAAGGCAGTCCTAGTACAGTTTTGTCAAATGAAAAGGGCTTATACTAAAAATATATATATATATTACCAATCCTTACCACTAAGTTACAAAGAGTGTGGGATAATGTTCACCAGAAAAGAAAAAAGTGTTAATAAAATAAGTCAGGATGGTATGGCTGGGTCTCCCTTCCCCATGTTTCAAGCATGGCACAAGGCAGAACTTGTGAGCACAGCACAGCTCACCCCTGGGCCTCGCCAGCACAAGGCTCACAGTTCCAGTTCAACGATACCAGAACTTCAAGGGCCAAGTCTTTCCTCAAAGTCTCTTGCCTTAGAAAAGCCTGCTGGACCAAAAACAGGGAACAAACGAACAAAGGTTCCTTCAGTAATCTTATACCTTTGGGCGATTGCTCTTCGCCTCTAGGACCTTCTTCTGCAGGGCTCTTATCCTCTTTGCCAAATCGCCTCCCTCCGTGGGGTACACTATGGCCTCTCGGATATCGCTTGTAATCTTCAGGAGCTTTGATGTCAGTTTAAACAAACAACAATGTGGACAACCCTCTACTGAGTTCACTTGCGTCGACACACTATTCCTGGGTGTATTATTCTTCACCCCTCTTCGTAAAAAGGCAAACAAACAAAAGTTCCTTGGGTGATTGCTCTTTGCCCATGGGATCTCCATCTGCCGACCTCGGATCCTTCTTTCAAGGTGGGACTCCCTCTGCCGGGTTCATTAAGGCCTTCTTTAACACAGTTCATGTAATTTCAACACAGTTTGTGATTTGCTTATTCTCGTCAGAAAGCGTGGGTTCCCTTCTCCTAGCTTTCATTCGGCATCCCTCTGTCGGGTTCACCCTTGCCTTATTTTACAGTTCACAACCTTCTCAGAAAGCTGGGTTCCCTTCCCCTGTCTTTCTCTTAACCATGAATCAGACTTTCGATTGTACAAAGGATTTGATGTGACCTTTGTAGAACCACTCTGACACATCACGTCGCCCTTTCCTAGGGCCTTCTGGTACTTGCAGTTTTAAAGACTCCAGGGACCAGCAAGAGTCCTTTGACTGAGCACTCTTACAGCACCTGACCACTCTACTGCTGGCCCTTCTCTGGGCTTTCACAAAAGTTTGCATACACACAAGCTCTTTGTTTCAGGTTCCTGTGGTCATCAAATGTTGCCACTTTCAACCTTGGGCTCAACACACGTCGGTTTGCGATCAGCTTCCTCCGACTCACTGGCTGTGTTGAACCCGCTGGCTGGTCTTGTCTCTGGAGTCAAGGATGGTACCACAGTAGCCAGCACACCTCCCGCCTCTGCTATCAATGCAGGAGTGTTGGGCAAGAATGGATGTAGTAACCCTGTAGGAGACTACACAACCCTTGTCCTCTTGGTATTCGGTAACCCACCTATTGGTATAGGTCTGTACTACACAAGTGACTGAGCAGTCAGACTTATCTCAAGAGGGGTAAAAGTGAGCTGTAGAGTTGTAGCAATGAAATCTACCAATACAAGTATCCAAATAACACTTACACTCAAGGTTTCTAGTTAAAATAATTATTTAACAGTTGTTTTTAAAAGAGCAGTTTTTTAAAAGGGCAATGTGCAACAATTAAAATGCACTTCAAAATGCTTTCTCACAATCAATACAAAGCCAGTAGATACTCTCTAGAGATACTTCATACACACTCTTTAGAGATGCTTCACACACACTTCCTACACCCTGAGGTAACTTCACTAAGACAGCAATGGCATTTATTTATCACTTTTGTACTTTATAATTGTGAGATCGGTAGAAATGAAAAGGTTAGAGGAAGGAAAAAGGTTAAACAGGTTCTCAGAGCATGTGTGCACTTTAAATCTTCAAATGAAGTCTAGATAACAACCTTTCCCAGCAATATTAGCCTAAAACCAATGCATCACCTATGAGGGGCAGTAAGAATCAAAGTCAATGGAATAGAAGAATCTGCAGGGAGCCAGCACAGCCAAAGTCAATCTGAGCAAAGTCTATGGAGTTGAGGCACTTCTTAGATAGTAAAAGTCTTGCACAAAGTTAGAGAGTATGTTGAAGAGTATGTTGAAGAAAAAATTACTGCAGGGTCACAAGCTGTTAAACTTGTGAAAGTTAGAGCTGAAATCAACTCAAGGAAAGCAGCTACTGCAAGTCTCAACAAAGAAGAGCAAGCTACAGACAAGGAGGCAAGTATCCCCAAAGTCCGAACAGTACCTTTGGTTAGAAGAGGAGAGTCCAGCAGGCTCCTGCCTGGTTGCATTGATGCAGATCCTGTGTTCCCGGGCCTCAGTCATGGGAGCAAGAGGAAGGATGTCTGGGGATTCCTACTGCAGCAATTCGATGGTCGGGGGCAGCTACAGGCTCTTTTCGGATCAGCAGCACTTTGCGGTTTAAGCACTCGGTACACAGCACTACCGCGGATCTTGGACTCCGGTTGGGCTTCCTTCACTCCTTGAGTCCTTCACTCTGGTGATGTGACTCGAGCTTGTGATGTCCTGCTTCGGGAGGGTCCTCAGGATTCTCCCGAGGCTTTTAGCAGGCTTACAGACGTTGCACTCGACTATGGATTTCTCGCCCCCTTGCACTCGGTTCCTGCAGCAGCAAAGAAGTACAGCCAGTCGGGTAAGGTCTTCCAGCAAAGTTTGTCTCGGGGTTAGTTGGTCCCACTAACCCAAGGGAAGTAGTCGTCCTTTCCGGAGCTTCTCTTGTCGATCAGAAAAAGGAGTTTCAGCACAGCAACAAGGCTTTACCGGGCAGTTCAACGGTCCAGGAGGATGCAGCAAGCTTCGTTCATGGTTTGTTTGTCGGGTTGTTCTTCCCAGTGGTCGACCTTGTCAGTCCAAGAAGCCTCGCCTTTTAAGCAGGTTTCTTCCATTGATGCACAGCTGGACTGTCACTCACACAGCAGGTTGGCTGTCCTGCAAAGACAAGCAGCCAATCAGGACTGGGTGCATTCAGGTTTCCATGGAGATAAAGGACAGGGGAGTTTCGGGCACCTCCCTCACTTCCTGCCCTTGCAGACACACACGAGCCCGAGGCCGGTTTCAGCACTGAAGCCCGCCAAGGACAACACGGAACAAAAGGCTTAAACCTGGTTTGGCGTGTGTTAGGGCGAATTCTCAGATGTGCTAATTCCCTTCTACCTTAGAGACCCCCTGCTCTTTTGCTGGCCTTTAGGACTTTTAATTTTTATCCTGGAGAGAATGAGACCTTTCTCTCTCCACTCTCATGTATTTATGTTTGATTTTAACCCTGTGCTTCTTATGGTTTTGAAGTCTGACAAACTCCATAGGCATCATCTTTGTACATTGTGACAACGCACCCTCAGTGTAGTGTCACAGAGAAGTGCTTTGGATTTCTCTGGGTTAAAATACTGTTTCCAAGATTAGTAAAGTGAAATTGACTTTACTTACCTTTTTCTCTTTGTAGACCCAGCACACACGATGTTATATAGAGATCTGGGGGGTTACTTAGTATCCCCTTTGTCTACCTTCTCATGTAACATTTTTATGTTACAATTTCTACAATTAATGGCAGGTGGCAGTGGTTTATTTTTTCCTACCATAGTGCCTTTTTTTTATAGGCTGAATCCTCAGCTGCAGTATTTCACTCATGGGTGCCCATTTTGTCAAAATGTCCCCGTTCTTTTTTCACCATTTCTTGTTGGAAAGGTCCTTCTTGAGATTTACTCTGAGCGGCAAACCAGGATTGGTCCCTTTGTTAGTTTTGTCTTTTGCAGGGTTCACTGCTGAAGCCCGCCTCTGGCTCCAGCAACCGCTAGCTTCGAATGAATGGGAGAGAATTGCATAAAACGCAAGGTCTTTTGCTAGGAAGGCAGAGTCAACCACTGGACGATGGTGTCACACTCACCTGTGTCTCTGCAGGAGCGATGGACGAGCCTCCCTTGACCCAGAGTCTTCACTTCCCCTGTTTCACCCGGAGGAATAACTGTCAAAAGGTGTACACTCAGACCTGAATTCACCCGATTCCCATGGGCCCTTCCCTTCTCTTTACTGTGTGCTATGATGTCCCCCTATGGGCTTACCTTAATCTTTAGTAGGGTGTGCACTCCATCCTGCATTTGCAGAGGCGCGATTCACTCATGTGATTGGTGCCAATGTCTGCAGGCTGAGTTCAGATGCCAAACGCTGCTTTATGCCTTCACAACGAGGCCGAGAGTTCAAGGCGCCAGTTTCTTCACTGGCTAGAAAGTCCTTCCCACAAGTGAACATTGCGCGGAGAATGTTGAGTGTCCAAAATTGTCCGTATTGTCTTTGTTTGCCGGTATTTTTGTGGGTGAGTAGTGCTGCGTGTAGAAGCTAGCTGCTGGTAGGTTTGCGCAGCGCCTTCAATTTGAGCGCGCCTGGTAATGTCTCTCCCTTTCCCTTGCAGGAGAAATTATGTGGTATTAGCGCCTCGAGTCCAGGTTCAGTGATACTGGAGACTTGGTGGTTAGGTAAGTTTGCAAGGAGACTTTTGGTAAGTATGCACCGCGTAGAGAGAGAGAGCGCAGTGAAATAAGTGTCAGCATTATTGGAGCGAGCGCAATGAATAATGTCTCTTCTTTCTTACAGGGGTTTGTGCGCTCGTGCAACTAACCTGGATTCCAGCGTCGCGGGAAGATTCAGTGAGTATGCGCAGCGTTACTGCTGTTCTTCTTTGTTCTTACAGGTGCCGGTGTAGAAGTCCTCTCTTGACTGGAGATAGCTGCGGCGTGGAGTAAGAACCAGGTAAGCTGATGCTTAATGATCCGGAGCGGGTAAGCAGAAGTAGGATGATCCGGAGCAGGTAAGCAGAAGCAGGATGATCCGGAGCAGGTAAGCAGAAGCAGGATGATCCGGAGCAGGTAAGCAGAAGCAGGATGATCCAGAACAGGTAAGCAGAAACAGGATGATCCGGAGCAAGTAAGCAGATGCTGGCTGATCCAGAGCACGGCAAGTGTGTTGCTGATATAGCTCACAGAAAGCAACACGAAGCACTGGAAGAATCTTGGGTGTGGCTTATATAGCCAGCCACACCCAAACACTAGAGAGCTCATGAGTTAAGTGGTAACAAGGAAGTTACTACAAACACTAGGAAGGAATGAAAGGAGGGATTTGTTATGGGTTCTTTGTGTGCCTATGCCAGGCCTGCCAAGCCTCCACCCAGCTTGCCCCAACTACCTGCCTGATACCCATGACAGAAGGAACCGAAGAAAGAAACTGAAAGAGAAACTTGCTGCACCTCCTGGACGGTTGGTTTGTCCGGTCCAGCTTTGCTGCAGTGCTGAAGCTCCAATTTCAACATCAATTTGAGAAGCCCAGAAAAGACGACTTCTCCCCTTGGGTTGGTGGGACCAATCGACCCCAAGACGAACTCGACTGGAACCCCTCTCTCTGCTGGCTGTATTTCCATTGCTGCTGCAGGAACCGAGTGCCAGGGGACTAGAACACCAGAATCGAGTGCATCACCTTTAAGCTGGACCAGAGCTCCAGGAAGATCCTCTGGACTCCCTCGAAGAGGACTAACCAAGCCTGAGCCACCTTAACAGGGTGCTGGACCACAGAAGCAAGGAAAGTCCACAAGGTGTCCAAGAACCGCGTGGTGCTATTTGCAAGAAGCTGAAACTGCGAAGTGCAGCTGATCTGAAGTCTGCCCAGTGCTGCCGACGACCTTCAAATTGCAGTGCAGGAGTCCCCAGACGTCCCACCTTTTGTCCCCACCACTGAGGCCTAGGAACAGCAGGATCTGCAGGACTGCAACAAGAAAAAGAAGCCAGCTGGAACCTTTTTCTTCAGTCTCAAGGTACTGTAAACTAGGGGTACTTGCCTCTTGTTGTGTGTAGCTTGCTTATGCTCACTGGAGCCTTGCATTGGCTTCCCCTTGCAGAGTTGCTTGCAGCTTTGCAATTCAAAAGGCTCCCAGCCCAACATTGATTCTTTTTACAACAAAACTCTTTAACATTGTGAAATACTTTTTCCTATCTTCAAGAAGTGCCTCAGCTCCCCTAGACTTTGCTCAAGTGACATTGCCTGTCCTGGCTCTTCTTACCCTC
Organism: Ambystoma mexicanum; assembly: GCF_040938575.1. Classification (NCBI taxonomy): domain Eukaryota; kingdom Metazoa; phylum Chordata; class Amphibia; order Caudata; family Ambystomatidae; genus Ambystoma; species Ambystoma mexicanum. The sequence continues at coordinate 1,329,538,884 of NC_090922.1, forward strand.
TGACTTTGTGTTTTAACTATCCCTCCAAAAAGTCATACATACCTTACTTGTATAGCTGGGAAAGGGTTCACCTGCATTGCATTGGGGGATTCAAAAGTGCGTACCTATTTGAGAAACGTGTTAACCATTTTTTCCTTCCCTTACCTTTTCCTTTTTGCCATAACTTCAGTATTACAATTTAAGTGCGAAAAGTGATATAATGTCCACAGTGTTCTAACTACTGAAGTCACCTGAGGGTGTAGGAAGTGTCTGTGTGCCGCTCCAAAAGGGTATCTTCTTACTTAAGTGAAGTGAAGCAGTGTATTTTTGAAGTGGATTTAAGTGTTGCATATTGCTCCCTTCTAAAGAAGGCTTATTTTAAAACTGACTGTTAAATTAATAAATCATTATTGTAATCAAGAAACCTTGAGTATAAGTGTTATTTGAATACATTTCACTGTGAATCTCTATGTTGCAACCCTACAGCTCACATCGACCCCTCTTGTGAGAAGCCTGGCTGCTCAGTCACTCTACCAACCTGTGTAGTACAGGCCTATACCAAAGGTTGAGCTACCTATTGCCAAGGGGACAAGGCTGGTGTAGTCTCCCACAGGGTTAGTACATACAACCTTGCCTAACAGCGTGCAGAGTAAAACCAAAGAAAGACCTCACAAACAGGAATTGGTGAAAAAAGACGACCAGGGCCATTTTGACACCATGGTCACCCATCTGTGCTATACTGCAGCTGAGGATTCAGTCTGCGGTAGAAAATCACAATAGTAGAGAAATTAAACCACTGCTAACAGTCTTTTAAAGTAGCGAGGGTAACATAAAACATGTTACATGAGTAAGTAGGAAAAGGGGCTTCTAAATAACCCCCCAGCACTCCCCATAAAATGGGGTGTGCTGCATCTACAAAGAGAAAAGGTAAGTAAAGTCAATTTCACTTTACTATTCTTGGGAACATTAGTTCAAACAAGAAAAGGTATTTAAACCTTATAGGAAAGCCAAACAAATTTCTCTGTGACACTGCACTGAGGGTGCTTTGTGTCACCTTACAAAAGTAGATGCCTATGCAGTTTGTCAGACTCAAAAAATAAAAGAAACAAATGCCAAATGTTTGCAGATTGTAAAATGGGAACTCTTCCAGCTTGCAAACAATACAGAGAATGGGTTCAACGTGATCTAGTTTGAGTTGCGTGTATTGAGACTTATGACCATGCAACATCGTTGTGTTGGACATGTTAACAGCAATGGAAGGTGCGGTTTGCAAAAAGTTTGGCAATAACTGCTGCACATTCGTGTCTCCAGAGGACGCGGATAACTCATCATTATCTCACATCATCGCAGCTGTCCACGGCATGGGTGTTCGCATGACGAAGGAAGGAGGAATACAGGACAGTGATTGGTTTATTACAGCATTCAGTTAGGCCCTGTCATGGCTCTGCGCGATCATGAAGATGTTAATGCCCATCATTGTGTTCATCCTTGTTATTTTCTGCACCTGTCAGCTGGCCCTTCGATGTTGTGCCAATGTGGCACCCAATGGCGCAAGAATTATGGTATCAATTGGGGTTCCAAAAGCACCGAGCAAAACAAAAAATATTGAAGTACAAACTGATGTCCCACAGGGTGGCCCGAAGTATGAAATGCTCCCCATCCCGTATGGACATGAAGTTGACCCTCTATACTACACTATTGTTTCTCCACCCCTGCCCCAGAAAATTACACTGAAGTTTGGGTGGACCTGGTGGTGGAGGGGGGATGCATCTATGACATGTTTACCTGAAGGGTACGTGCCTAGGCGGGGTAGTTTGTGATCAGTGTGTAGGGCCTTGGTGCCAATAAAGGGCACTCAGCCATATGTGAAAGCAGGAGCGCAGAGGTATCCCAGAGTTTGTTCCTGCAGAAGTAACGAAATGGGGGAATGTTGTGAAGGGGGCAGCCCCGTCCCACACCCCTAGGTGCTTTAAAGTGAGGCGAGATGCATATGATGCGCTATGATGGCCACGGGGAGGGAGGATGGGGAAAGGGACACCTCCCAGTCTAGCAGGACCCTACTCCAATATAACCAAGTGTAGTCTATCCACATAGCACAGTATAAGGCGCGAGCAGCATTTCTATTTTGCATAGATTTTAGTAACCATAGGTATAAAGGAAGGCCTGCATGGTAAATGCGAAATTGCATGCACTAAAAATGTGTGAGACAAGAGAAATCCCCAGCCATTTCCGAGCTCCCATGAGGACAGCCCACACCCCAACTGCCACAATGCCTATTCATTGTTCGAAGAGTGTTGAGAACAGTGTTGCAAAGATGTTCAAGCGGAATGTACTCTACAAGGCCGCAATCACAGACCGGCGCCTGGTTTGCATGTTATCTCACACTGGTCAAAGCATGACATGACCCATCCCCAGACAACCACGAGTTATAGCCCATATAACTGACTAAAACTCTGAATTCCATGGCACCAGGTGCCCTTTGACCACTAACCGCAAAGTAAGAAGTCCAGAGATGTTCAAAGAGGAGCGGCAGTGCACATAGTTGAAGTGACAGCTGTGTGCTTTGTATTGCAAGGTGCTGAGTGGGATAAATTATAGTTCAAAATGAGGGTGGAGACATTGGAGCCGAATGGCATGGAGGGGAGTGAGTGAAATGTGTGTGTGAAGGTTAGCGTGCCACCGAACTTTACTTTACATTTGTAACGCACAACCAAGGGCCGGAGGCTTAAGAGTGCCTAGCAAAATGACAGACAAACAAATAGGACAAGAACTGGGTCTAGACCTTGGACCTATAGGACAAGAACTGGGTCTAGACCTTGGACCTACTTCAGGACAGAGAATGAAATAAAGTAAGTGGGGAAGCTAACAGAATAACAGCTTTTTTAGTTTTTTAAAAAACATTTCAGTGTGCTTGATGTCCCTTAGGTCAGGAGGGAGAGAATTCCACGCCGTAGGGGCAGCTTTAATAAAGGCCCCTTTTAAGGCTTTATTGGTGTTACAAATCAGTGTAGTCAGTTGATGCGTATCATTAGATCTAAGAGATCTTGACATTATATTTCTCAGAGAAGATCCTTCAAATAGGTTGGCATAGGTCCAATGCGACATTTATGAGTGACCAGGAGTAGACAGTACTATACACTTGTCACCACCGGAAGCCACTGTAGACTCAGTCTAGCCTCTGACACCTGATCTCTCCGTTTAAGACATTTGATCACCCTAATACGCTGTTCTGGATCACCTGGAGACGGTTGTACTCTGATTTTGGGATACCAATCAAGAGACTTCTACAATAATCGATCTTTGCTCCTACTATGGCCCTTACAATCATCTCAGCATTTTTCTGAGCGATGAATGTCCTAAGGTGGTCCAGCAGTTTTATATAATAGGTCGAAGAAAATACCAGGCTGCTAACCTGCATCTTCATGTTAAGATTCTGGTCCAGTACTATATGAAGGGTTATAACTTTCCTTTTCGCATCAATCTTGCAACCAGCGATCGAAAAGCATTCACAGATTGGCCCCAGTTTCATTATCTTGTTCTGTGTGCCAACCACCATGAGCTCCATCTTTTCTTTTAGAGCCAGGCCATTCTGCAGCATCCAAGATTGTATAAGTTCACATGCCTTATTGATTCTAAATGATCCTGTTAGCAGGATGACACATTGAGTCATCTGCATAATTCGCAAATGCTATGCCATTTAGCTCCAATAGATCAAAGAAGGGCACTGTAAAGATATTATACAAGGAAGGGGACACACAGGCGCACTGGGGAATGCCATAGGCTAGATTAACTGGCAATGCCTCTGCCTCAACACTGAAAACTCTGTGCACAGTCTGTCACTCACAAAGGAAGCGATCCACTGAGCGGCATTATCTGAAAGGTTTGCTACTTCCTTCAACCTAGTAATCGGAATGGAATGATCTACCAAGTCGAAAGCCACAGATAGATCCAACAGCATGATGAGCGAGGCTTGACCTTTATCCATGGAATCGAGTAACTTAGATTTCAATTCCAGGAGCGCTGTTTCTGTGTCATGACTGTGTCTAAAACCGGATTGATATTTGTTTAGGATCTGGTGATTGTTCAAATGGGCAGAGATTTGAGCATATGCCACCCGATCTAGGATCTTTGAAAGAAAAGGTGTATTTGTGATGGGTCTGTAATTTGTGGCTATTTTCGGGCATAGTCCTGGTTTCTTTGAGAGGGGAGTTCCAGGCTTTATCGCCTCTGAACTTGGATTTCTAGAAAGGAGGCATTCACAAATTTGCACAAAGCAGTGATTAACGTAGGAGAGCATGCTTTTATTATCTTTGCTGAGCAGGGATCCCTCTTACATCTTGTAATTTGAAGCTGTTTAATGACATTGGCCAGTTCCATCTCGGTTATTGGGGAGGAATCGAACTTTAGGTGTGAGACCATATCACCAAGAGTCTCTAATTCCACAGCATCTTACGGCATGTTTAAAGTTTGCTTTTTTAAATCAATGGCCCTCATTACAAGTCTCACGGTCCGGAATCCGTTTTTTTTATGAAGGCGATGACCCCGTTTCCGCGTCCACAAACATGCAGAAGTAATGTGTGATTACGGTTTGTTGGTCGCGCACCTGACCATTGTGGAAACGGTGTTACCACCATAATGCAAACACCCACGGAGACGAATGCACCGGGTACAATGGTAGTGGTACACCCGTTTCCGCCACGTCCGTACCAGCTACTGAAATACCGGTTGTGGAAACACTGTGATGGCGAAATCCGGAAAGAGAGCGGCAGCCATTACTTAAACCTCAATCCACTGCAATCCTCAGTCACCACAAGGCATACAGCTCCTGGGACTGCTGACAAAGAGATGTCCTCAAGGATTTCAGCCATCCGCCAGTACAAACCGCGCTTCAGCGAGGCGGAACTGACAGTGCTTGTTGAGCACATTGTGGACAATGCAGCACTGGCGTTCAGTGCATATCAAAGGCGCAGCACACAGCAAAAGCGCAAGGATATCTGGGCAGCTGCTGCACAGAAGTGCACAGCAGTTTGAGTCACAGTGCGCACAGTGAAGGACTGCCACAAGCGCTGGGACGATCTGCGGCTGCGTGTCCGTAACCTGATGGCAGCACACAGGCAGCATTACACTGCCACCGGAGGGGGACCCCCTTGCCCACTGAAGCTCCAAAACCTGGGAGGAGAGGTGAAGCAGCATCCTGCACCTAGAGGGGATTGAGGGAGTTGGTCAAGCAGAGGTCAGAGCTGTCGCACTTGGCGAGGCCAGTAAGTACACAGAGTGCAAAGCCATAAGTGCGAATGATGGACTATCCCCCCCACCCCCCAGCCAGGGCCTAGAGGCACATAGCATATGGACCATTAATACCCCCCCCCCCACCCAGCCAGGGCCTAGAGGCACACAGCACATGCACCATTAACCCCCCTCTGCCCAGCCAGGGCCTAGGGGCACACAACACATGCACCATTGACCACCCCCCCATACCCCTCCAGCCAGGGCCTAGAGGCACACAACAAATGCACCATTAACCCCTCCACCCCCCAGCCAAGGCCTAGAGGCACACAACACATGCACCATTAACCTCTCCACCCCCCAGCCAGGGCCTAGAGGCACACAACACATGCACCATTAACCCCCCCCCCCCCCGGCCAGGGCCTAGAGGCACACAACACATGCACCATTAACCCCCCCTCCGGCCAGGGCCTAGAGGCACACATCACATGCACCATTGACACCCCACCACACATGCAACACCCCCATGTGACTACACCACCAGGACAGGCAGACGTTGTGCAACTGTGTGCAAGCCGTGATCTACACACCTGATTGAATCACCCATCAATCTTTGTACATGCAAGTGGACCAAGTATGAGGAGTGCGTTGCATGTGACTGCCCCATTCACATCCTGTCACACGACTAACAGCATGCCCTACATTCCCCCACAGGCACATCAACCGACAGTGACTCGGCACAACAGCCAACGGCAAGGGGGACTGCAGGCCGTCATACAAGGCATTCCCAGGATGCCACTGCCAGCACCTCGGCACACAAGCATCCGCCACGGTGATGGTGCTTGACGACACGGACACCACAATCTCTGCTGCGCCTGCAATCCAGCATGTGCCAGCGCAAGATACACCTGCAGCCACTTCCATTCCACACACCAGTGGCCGCCAACCAACCAGCGACAATGACGCAGCCAGCGTTGAAAGTGCGCCCGGAGGACACGGCGCTGGCGCACCCGAGAATGCGGATGACATGGGCAAAACCACACCAGAACAGGTGGCCATATTCAGCCCCATGGGACTTCACAGTTCATTGCGCTCCCCCACCCCTTCCATCCTACAACGCATCTAGGAGCACCAGGTAAGCCTGACACAGCTTGTTGAGAAACAGCTTCAGGAGTCAAGGCTGCAACGGGAGGAAGCCCGTCTACAACTGGAGAGCACTGCCACCTCTGTGCGCCGCTTCTCTCATGCGATCTGGCGGTTTGCCATGATAAACATGGTAATATCACGGCGGGTCACGGAGGGCAACAATATTATGTCCAACATCGCTGAGACAATGCTGGTTGCCCAGCAGGCTTTCCTGGGCTGTGTGCCAATGACAAACCCTGTTTTGCCCTCCACCAGCAGCACACCCTCGAGTTCTGTGACCAGCAGCCCTTGTAGGAGGTCATCACGGCTGGCAGGAGGCTGTGGAAAGGACAACCATGGGAACAAGCGCGGCCGAAAATAGGCTGCACATTGCAGAACTTTTGTCCCACTAGTTGTGATGGGTCGGGGTTGGTGGGTGGGTACGTTGGGGAGGTGGGTGTGATCCTTAGTGAAGTTAGACAGTTTGGGCCTGGTTGGTGGGTGGCTACATTGGGGAGGTGGGGGGGGCATGTGTGTTCTTCATTGCATTCCAATACCTGTTTCCCCTGTTAATTCTGAAATACACTAGTGTGAAAATACAAATGACGAGTAGACCATCTCATTTCTTGTGTATACAAGCCATTTATTGTAGTCGTACCACATGAAGTGCAGAATGTGCATAGGAAGTGTATCAAAAGAACTTGAGTATGAGTGCAGCATGTGCATGTTGTCCATCAATGGCACCCCGGCCTGGCGGTGCACCCATCCCATCACCATCATCCTCCTCATCGGCTGCTTTGATGTCCGGGGGAAGAGGAATGTTCCTGCATATGCACAGATTGTGCAGCATAGCACATGCAAGTACTATTTTCCCTGTCTTTACTGCAATGCACCACCTGATCTGCTCAGGCAGCGGAACCTGGCCTTCAGCAGTCCAAAGGTCCACTCTATCACACCATGTGTGCCCGGTTGTAGGCCTCCTCATTGCTGTTCGTGGCCGTCGTATGGGCGTCATCAGCCATGGCGTGAGTGCATATCCGGCATCAACTGCATGGGAATGAAGGCAAGGGCACATGTTATTGTTTGTGGTATTACTGTCTGTATCAGATGCAGTCCACTTCTGGTAATCCAATGTATGAATCTTCAATTGGGCACACTTGGATCACATTTCTGGGGTCTGTGATGCTTAGATTTGTGGAGTGATGTTAGGCAAGGACATGTTCGAAATGTACATGTGTTCAAATGTGGTGGGTGACTCCGGCATTGTGATGTGTTGGCCAGATCTGCATCAGGCAAACGCAGATCGCTGCAAAGATGTGACCACTGCACACAGCACGAGAGGTGCCCATTGTGTGCATAGGAGCAGCAAATGTACATTGGGCGGGGGAGGGATTTATGTCCTCAGGTTGATATTGCATGTAGTGCCACCCCGTGGCTAGGGTATACATGGAGTTTGGCGGGGCATGTTTTTGCGTGACATGGCATGGGGGATTTTTAAGTTGCTGGGGTGAGCTGTTTGGAGTCTGGTGCTCAACTGCCTGGAACACTGTGGGCCTTGACAATCTCCCCCCACCCCCACAATACACAGGGGTGATGCATTGGCAGTTGTGCTCGCTCAACTGCCTGTGACACTGTGGGCCTTGACTACCCCCCACCCCAATACACAGGGGTCATGCATTGGCAGTTGTACTCACCCAACAGCCATGTGCTTTGTCCCGCATAACGTTCTATGTAGCGTGGTAATGTTGAATTCCACAAGATCATGTGTGGACCCCGGGAAACGTGCACAGCAATATGTGATTGTTGGGCATCGCAGACCATTTGGACGTTCAGTGAGTGGAATTGCTTCCGATTGAGGTACACCGCTTCAATTGCATGTCTGACCGTCAACTCCACGTGCGTGCAATCTAATGCGCCTATGCAATTGGGCATGCCGGCAATGGGATGTAAGGCACTTTGGTGGCAATGACCTGGGCAGGGGTACGGGGTAGGGAAATGTACTCTGACGCATGGCGCATCCAGTACCTGGATCAGTATCTTCGAAAAACAGGGTTGTGACAGCCCGTGCAGCTCCCCAACTGTGTGCTGATAGGTTCCAGTGGCAAGGAAATGCAGTATGGAGACTACCTTCAGCGGAGGGTTGGAGGGGGAATTGCAGTCTTGATGCCCATGCGGTTTCTGATGTGTATAATGTATGGATTTGTCCTGGGGTCAGGTTCCAGGGTGAGGCCCTGATGCGGGGTATTGCTGGCTGCCTGCGGGGTGGTACCTGCTGCACATTGATGTTTTGGATGGCCACTGGGTTCCTGATTTGCCACCTACGCCTCCTTCTCTGCCTCAGTGCTGCCTCAATCTGCACTGCTGCTTGCAGGTTCCCTTTCCCAAATGCTGCTAGGGCAGTTGATAGCATGGTTGTGTTGGAAGGTGGCTTGGGTGTGGGTGTGGCCCTTTTGTAGGCTCTGAGTGGCCTATCATATGCAGCTGGCCTCATTGTGAACACCTGGGGCCTGTTTCTGCTCACCTGCCACTGTTTAACGCCATGTCTGCGGTGCTGGCGGTACAGGCACACACTGTTCAGTGTTTACGCCATGGTCCTGCTGGTGTTTCCGTGTCTGTGCCATGTGTGATGTGCCCAGTGTTGCGCATTGGGGGTGATTGGGGCTGCGTCGGTAAGTCGTCCCGCTGTTTCCGACCACGGAGCTACCAGGTGAGTTGACACCGCGGGGGCCACTTTGCAGTAATGGTGTTTCCGGCCTCGCGGGTCAGAATGAGCCGGTCCGGTGAACAGTGCTGGTACGGGTTTAAATCCGGACCGGCTGACTTGTAATGAGGCCCAATATCTTTTTTCTTATTTTATCTAGTTTCCCCTAAGGGCCTCCTGGATTGAAGCACACCAGGCATCATTTTTTTTATCAGGGAGTCATTGTTCTGTTCATTTGGGGATTCCTGTTCTTTTAAGATTTTAAACAGTTCCTTACTTTCTGAGTTAGATTTAGTAATCCTATCATTAAGCATATATTTGTTTGCAGAAACAGTTGCAATTTTGTATTGTTTAGTTGCTCGTTTGTACGCTTCCAATGTGGTATTATCCTGACTTGATCTCCAAGCATGGAAATATCTTATTTTAGTAGATTTAAGCTTCTGCAAATCGGAATGAAACCAAGAATTGGTATTCCGTGTGAACGAGAGCAGTTTCTTTTTTAAAGTTGCTAGGGTCTCTGTTATATCCTTAAAGGAGTGAAGAAAAAGATTTGTCATCTCTTCAACTGATTCAGTGTTTATGATTTCCGGGATCAAAGTAGAAAGCCACAGTTTTAGAGCTTCTGGAGTACATTTCTTTAAATTTCTTGCTAAGATGGAATATTTTCCTTTCTTATTACTACTTATAGCAGTTCATTGTTTATCGGAAAATGGACAAAGGAATGATCAGACCATTGACATGATGTTCGTATGCTGAGCCTGGAGGAGCAGGAGCTCCCTCCTTCTACTGCTGGAGCAGTAGTCAGCCCTGCACTGACGCCCTCGAGCCCTGCCTAACTCCAGGTATGCCACAAGCCTCCCTCAGATGCATTTTGGAATACGGAGCGCGAGTGTGGCATTTTTAGTCAATTCGCGGCAGAATATTTATTAATATATCCGCGCCGCACTTGCTTTGCCCAGTGGCCCACTTCCACTCAGGATTTGCCCCCTTATTGCACTCGGAGTGCATCCAGCCACCATTGGGAGACACGAGGTCTGCTCCACTCCAAGATGGCCGACCGTCACTGCCACAACCCTCCACTCGGCCCCACAGCCCTGCAAGCATCGTGATTGGCTCCTCTCCCCTACTTGGGAGCCAACCACAAGCCGACAGGCTTGGAGCCGGCCCACCACGAAGGCACCCACAAAGGCACTGTGCCTGTCTCCAGCCTGTCTACACCGTCGAGCCCAGAGCCAGGACCCCTTGCCCTCCAGCTACAGGGTAAGCATACTGCCCCCTCCACAATCTACTCCTAACCCTCGAGCCAGAGTCCTGAACTGTTCCCATCCATCACGGACCCGGCGTACATGCACCTCCCACCGTTGTGCTCTCGAACTGCAACATAATGTTTCAATGCTTAATCTGTAGCTAATTAACCATGGCCCTGCATTGCTGTATGCTGCCACTTGATAATTGCATCTGCATCACGGTCGCCCAGAGACCACTGTGATATTGTGTAGTGCCTTATGGTCGCCCAGAGACCACTGTGATATTGTGTAGTGCCTTATGGTCGCCCAGAGACCACTGTGATATTGTGTAGTGCCTTATGGTCGCTTATTGACCACTGTAATATTGTGTAGTGCCTTATGGTCGCCCAGAGACCACTGTGATATTGTGTAGTGCCTTATGGTCGCTCAGAGACCACTGTGTTTTTGTGTAGTGCCTTATGGTCGCCCAGAGACCACTGTGATATTGTGTAGTGCCTTATGGTCGCTTATTGACCACTGTGATATTGTGTAGTGCCTTATGGTCGCTCAGAGACCACTGTGTTTTTGTGTAGTGCCTTATGGTCGCTACTGACCACTGTGATATTGTGTTGCGCCTTAGGGTCGCTTGAGACCTTAACCCACCAGCTCTCGCTAACCTATCTCAACATGTACACCTGCCACACACTGTACCTCCTCACAGGTCTAGTCTACACCTTACTGACTAGTACTATTGACTACTCCGTGCCCTCAGGGCAACCCAACAGCCATTTCATGGAACTCAGACACACCACCACACACGCTACTCCTCCCGAGATCATACTCAGACAGTACAGACTTAGAACACGCGCACTCCCTCTAGCTTTCCTCTCCACACCCATGCAGGTTACACCTAGGAACTCACGCCTAGGTTCTCGCACTCACGCCAAGACCTGCTGCCCACCATACACTATTATCCGCAAGCACCTTATCAGGTCCCCGAAGCTCGCTCCAACCCCACACGACCAATGTGAAGTCAGACATCACTTGACTAACAAGCCTATTGACGCTACCAAAAAGCTTACCCCTAGTACCAACCTCAAGCCACCACTACCAAAAAAGCTCCAACACCTTAAATGTGCTCTATTAAATGTTCGCTCACTCAACGCCCACGCTTTAGAAGTCAATGACATCGTCACCAACCAAGACCTAGACATATTAGCCATAACAGAAATATGGTTGCACCCTGCCTCTGGCCCGACTATCAGTTTAGCTGTACCATCAGGTTACTCGATCTTAAAACAGGACAGATCAGCTAAAATGGGAGGTGGAGTCGCACTAATCTTTAAAGACACCCTAGCCTTAAGACAGACTCCCACCACAGGGGAAGACTTCATTGACATCCTCTCAGCCAAACTCACCCTCTCCCCCAAAGACACAGTAAACATTCATGTCATATATAGACCCCCAGGCCCCACCAATAATTTCAAAGGCATAGTCAACCATCTTCTTGGAAAAAACATTAAACAAACTTCCAAAACATTGTTTCTAGGAGACCTTAACCTTGGCTATAATGATAAACTTGACAAAGAAGCTATCACCCTCACCAGAAACCTCACAGATCTAGGATTCACACAGATAGTCACTGCCCCGACCCATAATAAAGGCTGTATCCTAGACTGGGTGGCTGATCACAACTGTGGCTCCACCCTCAACTCCAACACAGCCCTTCCATAGTCTGATCACAACTGCCTTCAATTCTGCATCCCCATAACCTCCTACTCCATACCTCTTATACCAGCACCGGCCATGCTAGCCAGAAGTGCCAAAAAACTTACAGCAGACAATATACGTCCCCTTCTCAACATTCCTTGCCTAGCGCCACTGTTCTCCTCTGACCCCAGCATACTAGCAGAGATCTTCAAAGACACACTCACCCATGCCATCAACACCACAGCCCCTCTTGAAAACAAAAAAAAAAAATCGTTTCACTCCAACTCATGGTTCACGGAGGACTTATTAAATCTTCGCCAATACAAGCGCCAAGCCCTCAAAACATGGCAGGCCAATCCCTGTGACGCCACCAAAGTAGACTTTCTCAGTATCTCTAAAAAATACAAACATGCCATATTCAAGGCGAAATCAGAAACCTACAATAAACGTATCCTGGAAGCCAACTCCCACTCAAAAGAGCTTTTCACCATCTTTAAAGAGCTCACTATCCCCCCAATTTGCACAGATGAGATTGTTAAGGATGAGGCCTGGTGCAACAGCATTCAAACAGCAATGTTAAATAAAATAGACCTTCTTCAAAAGAAAATAGCAGAACACTTTAAGGCTCTGCACCCCCAACAGACCCTCTCCGTCAATAACACCAAAGATGAGCACACCTCCAAATTCGATTTCTCCCCAATCACTGAGTCAGACACTCTCCACATCCTCAAACAGCTCAAACCATCTCAATGCAAAGGAGATATATGCCCCCCCATCATCATTAAAGAATGTGCGACAGCCCTCGCACCAATCATCACAGCATTCATTAACGCCTCATTCAAGACAGGCAAAGTCCCTGACAGCCTTAAAGAGGCGTGGGTGCGCCCACTCCTAAAGAAACCAACCCTGGACCCTGCCTAACCAAATAATTATCGGCCCATTACTACGGTTCCATTTCTCCTAAAAATCCTAGATAAAGCTGCACATATGCAGATACAGGCTTACCTGGAAAACAACTCTGTCCTAGGTAAAAGGCAGTCCGGATTCCGCAAAGGTCATGGCACTGAAACCGCCTTACTAGATCTTAAGAATCAAATTACCCTGATCCTAGATAAAGGCAAGCCGGCCCTTCTGCTCCTCCTATACCTCTCGGCGGCATTTGATTTAGTCGACCACGCCATCCTCACCAACCATCTCACTCAGGCCGCACATTTCTCCAAACAAGCCACAAATTGGATCACCTCCTTCCTCGAAGGTAGCGTGATGAAAGTGTTTTCCAATACAGCCAACGCAGAACCTACCACCATCAGGTAGGGAGTCCCTCAGGGCTCATGTACGGCTCCCACCCTCTATAATCTTTTTACCAAACCTCTCTTTGATAAACTGGACGCACTTGGTATCACATACACCAACTACGCTGACGATACCCAAGTACTCCTCCCGCTCACAGGACTCTACCGCCAGGACGCAGCCACCCTCCAGAATATATACGCCACCATCCAAGCATGGATGGCCACAAACGGTCTATGTCTTAACGGAGACAAGAACGAAATCCTCATCCTTGGCCAAAAACTCTCACAAACCTCGACCCCCTCTTCACCAACTTCTGCATTGACAATTGTGTCATCCCAGTTCTACCTTCTGTTAAAACACTAGGAGTCCACATTGACGCATCACTCTCCATGGACAAGCAAGTCAACTCCATTGTCTCTGCCTCCGCCCTGAGCACTAAGCTCATTAATGCAATCAAACCATTCCTAACTAAAGATAACTGCCTATCCATTGCCAGAGCCACCATTGGAGCCAAACTAGATTATTGTAATGCGGTACTGGCTGGCACCTCCAACTCCAATCTCAATAAACTCCAAATAACACAAAATAATGCACTAAGAGCAGCCCTCAATATACCTAAAAGGGACCACATCGCGCAAACCAGAAGGGAAGCACACTGGCTACCTGTCAAAGAGCGCGTTACATTCAAAATACTTACCACCGCACACAAATGTATTAACCTGTCTGCACCTTCATACCTGTCCGACACGCTAGTCAGATCTCACTCCAATAGACCAATGAGACAATGCCACACCAACCAACTTAGGGTCCCACGCATCAAGCGAGCTAAAGCAGGTGGAATAAGCTTCCCCTACATCGCACCTAAACTATGGAACTCATTACCTAGCACGCTCAGAGCAGAAACCTCTCACTGCCTTCCGAAAAAAACTGAAAACCACCTTGTTCAACTAACTCCTCCAACTTTTGTCTTCTGACCCTCTCCTCTCATCCCTCCTCCTCTCCTATAGCTACTACTTTTCTTTTGCAACTAAGTTATGACTTTTCTGTATGTATAACAAGTCATGTTCATATCTGTAACGAGCGCCACGATGCCCATGGGCTGCCTGTGCGCTTAACAAATGTGAATAAATAAATAAATAAAAATAAATAAAATAAAACTTCAAGGTCACTTGTGTGAATATTATGGGTGGCCACCCAATCCAACATATGTCCATTAAGATGCTTGGGTTTTATAACAATGTGCTCAAAACCAAGATGGCCCAGTGCGTCTTCCATTACGTTAGCGGTTGTATCCGTCTCACATCCTAGCCAAAAATTGAAATCGCCCAATACCACAAATTTAGTGTTGGGTATAAGAGGTAATTAAAGATTAGTCAAGAGATTGGGGAAATCTGACCTTGGAGCTGGAGATCTATATAGCAATAACATATTAATGGTTGCTTCTGCATTAATACCAATTTTCACTAGTTTCGATTTAGTACCGGACACATCTTGGATATTAACCTCCCAGATTTCCATTGATTGAAATATTAGGGCAACTCCCCCCCCCCCCTCTACCTTCCAGTCTATCTTGACGCATCATGCTATACTCCTCTGGAATAGCTATCCTCAAGGAGGGTCCTGCTGCATCATAACCCCATGTTTATGTGACCGCACAAATGTCAGTGTTACAGTCCTGGATGTAGGCAACTACTTCCAAGGCATGTTTAATTAAAGATCTGGGGTTCAAAATCATAATTCTTAGTGCTAAGGAGGACTGTGTAACTCGACCCGCAGAATGGCTAAAAGGGGCGGCCAGATTGGACTTGGCCCTGTGAGCCGTTGCAGCAGTTCCATTCGTTTTCTCTGACACCAGTTGCTGTAAATTATAAGCACTCTGAGATCCCCTTGAGACCCATGAACCAGTGTAATCCATGTCGCTGACATTAGAGTCTGAAGGCACCTCCTCTTTCAGAGTTGTAGGTTCAGAAGCAATTGGAAGAATTACGTCAGTCGATTTACATGTAATCATGGCACTCGTGCACCTAATAGTAGCATCTGCAATGGCGCTACAGGTCATGTGAGTACCAGACACCAAACTAGCTGCACTCCTAAGAGAGATGAAGCCGGGGGTAGCATTCCCGCACGGAACCTCCTTTGTACTCATCTTAAAGGAATACTGCGCTCAAAAATGTTATGTTCCCGAGCGTTCATGCAAGTCGATATAAGCATACCGTGATCGATCATAAAAAATGTCCTATGCATCTTACCTTAGTTTTCCTCACTTTTAAACATGCGAACAAATGTGTTGGGCGTGCCCATCTTGTGCTAATCTTATCCGTGGATCGATCGCCCTAAATTCAAGTGGGCTTGCAGCATTAAATCAAAACACCCGCCCCCGGAGTTGACATCACTTGTCCCAACAATCTGCTCCACCTATTTTCATTACGTTCGTGGGCAGCGTAGCCCAACGTGCCACATCCTCACCCATGCCTGCCGAAGCAGGAAGATGAACTCAAGATAAACATAGACATCCTCACACAAAGCGTACCTTCTCTGTCTTGCCCTAAATAGCATTTGCGTATAGAATATTTCAATAATACATCAGCAATAGTCTGCAATGTTGCAAGTGGTTTTATTTTTCAAATAATGTTCACAAGAAATTATAAACTCCAGGAAACAAACTATTTTTTTATTTTGCAGATAAACTAGAGCTGACGGAGATTGCATGATTGTCAAGCTACGCAGATTATGATGCACGCTCAATGTTCTTTGTTCTTTAGTGTCCTTGTCTTGCCATATGGCACATCAGCAAAACAATCCAATGACCCCCCCACCCCTTGGTGCTCCGTGTGGGAGAAGACATGTCCCTTTTGCAGTTTCAAAGCCCAACGTTCTTGCTTCTTCGCGTTCTTACATCATGATTGCTGACATGTCGCTCCTTATTGCCGGAAACACAAATGGACATACAAGGCCATATCGATCGTCCCACGTAACGCTGATCGAAAAATAACCGCTTATGGTAATCCTCCAGTGTTTAATCCCAGAAGCCATCTGCTGGCACCTGGAAGCCATGGCACGGGCAGTACGGTACAAGTATCTGCAAACAATACACGATACAAATACATTTCAGTAGTCGTTCTTTATTTCAATATAACAAGTTACTGGGCTTCATTACGAGCATGGAGGTAATGAAAAAAGGAAGGCGGAATGGCCTTCGCGCGTACCGTGCTCCTTCATACCAGCATGCGCGCGTACGCACACCCCTTCGCAGCGGAAATACTGGGATGCCGCTAACAGGAGGACATCACAAGCAACGTGGGCATGCTCTTACCGGCATCCCGAAGGCGGTAAATGGGGCCTGCACGATGGCAACGATACAGGCATCGCGGACCACCCGAAAATAGCAACCTGCAGTGTAGCCAACTGCCACAGGTGCACACAATCGCCACAGGTGGAGTCAATGGAGCCTGTCCCAGTACAAAAGGAGCACACCCACACACCACACTCCTTTGCACACCAAAATGATCCCAATAGCTGTTGCAATCCTGGGGCTGGAGGACATGCCTCTACTGCTACAACAGCAACAACAACAGGCAGCACAGAGGAGACGCAGGAGGAGAAGGAGGTTGAGACGGTCCCAGCAAGTCTCACCAGTGCAGCCAGTGGTACCACGTAGGCAGCCACCAATTCCTTGCATCGAGCTAGTCCATGCAATCCAACCCCTGAGCAGATCCACACCCTGTACCGGTTGGACCGGGACACCATCACCAACATAGTGGACATGATACACGATGACCGTCAGCCTGATAGAAATCCTCACTGCCATCCATCCTCTACTGAAGGTAGTGACTGTGCTCCACTTCCTGGCCACAGGCACCTACCAGCACACAGTGGGGCAGCTGCATGGCATATCACAACCTCTCTTTTCACGCAGGCTGACCCAAGTGCTGGATGCCCTCCAGAAGCACGCAAGCACCCACATATCCCTACCACGGAATGCCCACGAGCTTGCTGACACTAAAGTAGGCTTCCATGCACTGGCAGGCATGCCCAATTGTGTTTGTGCCTGTTAGGGAGAATTCTCTCTTTAGGCTGAATTTCCTAACCTAGTGAGTCCCCCAGCAGGTTTGCTGGATTTCTGGAGTTTGTTTTTTTCTCCTGCCAAGAGTGAGACTCTTTTTCTCCCACTCTTGGACAGGATTTATGGTGTTCCTTTTGACTGTTAATGTGTATTAGGGGCTATGGGGTCCTTTACTCCATAGGGTCTCATGTGTTTTTACTATGTGTGTTACACAGCACCCTCCGTGCAGTAACACAGATGTGTCATAGTGACACCCCACTATAGACTCCATACCCTGGGACTGACTACTGTCTCCCAGGGCATGTAAAGTCACCATTGGCTTTACTAGTCCCAAATTATTAACAGAAACCAGTACAAACCATCATATTGTGGACGTACTGGTCGGGGCAATTCGATTGCCCCGGGGTCTGTTAGTCGAGCGGGCACGTCTCCGTCCCCCCTGATCGAGTTTTGGCTGGTGTCAGTGGAAACTACTTTTTATATTCGACACGCGAATATTTCCCTATGGGATTTTCCCATTGTTCGAGGCTACCAACTTTAATTATTTAATTCTCGTAGCCTCGAACATACCGCCGGTTTATTTAATTAATATTAATTCGCCGGTTGGTATTTTTTGCCAGGACTCGATTCTAAAATGGCGTTTGTGTTCTCTTCTGTGACTCCAATCCAAGTCGAGCCTTTGTTCCACTTTTTGGCGGGCTTCTCCACAGAAGCCTCCAAAAGTGGTGCACTCTGTCTGGGTACCACAGGGGGTGTGGGAGGGGGTTTAGGCACCCTTGACTGAGATTTCCTTGGTAACTCAAGTCGCACTCTTGTGTGATTGGCCCAAGTGGTGAGCCGGCCGGCTCACCACTTAGCATGTTTGATTGACAGCTAGGCTGAGTGAATGGGGGTATGCTGCATAAAAGCAGAGCTTTGGGGACTGGAACTTCAGAAGTCGCCACAGGACCTGAGAATCCGACGAGGGAGAAGCTGAGCCGACCTGCCACGACGACACCACCGGTGGAGCCCTGCGGAACCGACTCACCACTTCCCGACGACAGAGAAGATCTCCCGGCTGGAGAGGCTTCTTCCCCTGACTGGTGGGCACAACCAGTTTACCTTCTTTCTTCACACCCCAGATCGGTTTGTGGTCGAACTGCCCGTGCCAAGCACACCGGCGGCCGGATAGCCACTTAACACTGAACCGCGAATCAACGGACCACTCCTTGTACCTGAGAAACTCTGCGGCTGGTTTCTTCCCTGGCATTGCAACGGATTCCTGTCTTCCTCCCCGACGAGATCCTCTCTTCCCCCGGATGAAGCACCGACTTGCATCCGCTGCCAGAAACAACTGCCCCCGCTGGAGTATTCTCACCACTTTAAGGTACCGTGTCCGCCAGGCCTTCCTTTCTAAAGATTGCTACAAGGTAATAATAACCCCTTAACCTTCTGGACTGGGCTGGCCGCCTTGACCCTCTAACTGGTCCCTTTCTTTGGTCCAACTCCTTTTTGAACCGTTACAAGACTTTTGTGCACTGCAACCGTGTGACCTTGGACACATTTCGTTTTGATCCTCTTAAAGCGGATCCTGCCTACTGACTCTGAATTCACGGTGTTACTTTGCCTTCCTCTCTTGTTGTGTTCGTGAAAAAGTGTTGGGATCTGTTTCAATTTATTCTTTGCTTTTCTCTCCCTTTTTAAAACGAATTATTAGAGTGCCATCTACGTTAAGCGCTCACCGCTGTCTGAAAATAAGTGGGGCTTTACTTAAGACTTGTCTAATAGTCTTTTAAGGGAGTGTATATCTTTTAGTGACCGTGTTTTTGAATTGCTTACTATTAGTGTCTGTGTGTTTTTCTAGATGTGGTTTTAAATAAATAATTATATATCTTTTACACCAAGCCCTGGTCAGTGTTTACTTGTTCTATTGTGTTCTCTTGACCTATTTTGAATACTCTGTATACTGCCTAACTCTTCTTGAGGGAAGTCTGACTGCTCAGCCACAGCTACCAAGTGAATCTGTGTGGTACAAACTGCTACCAAGTGGGTTTACTGCCAAACACCTGTAGTCCTAAATCTTTTGCAGTGGTCCCAGAGGGAACTGCACAGGTTTCCGCCTAATGGTGCCCTCGACTGCACCCATGTAGAATTGGTGGTCCCTCATGCCATAGAGGTGGTGTACCGCAATCGCAAGCAATACCACTCCATCAATGTGCAGATGGTATGTGACTCCAGCAAGATCACACATTATTGTGCCCGATATCCCGGAACCACACATGATGCCATGGTGTTCCGGAACTCCATGCTCCCCCGCTACATGGAGCGAGAAGCTGGACGACATGCCTGACTGCTTGGTAAATTCCGAGACGGGGGAGATGCATACTCCACGTGGGTGAGATTGGGGGGGGGCACACACTCCACTTGGGTGAGATTGGGGGGAGGGCGCATACTCCACCTGGGTGAGATTGGGGGGACGCATACTCCACCTGGGTGAGATTGGGTGCGGGGGGACGCATACTCCACCTGGGTGAGATTGGGTGGTGAGTGGACAATGCACATACAGAGAAACACTGTAGCCCTGAACATGCCAACCTGAACATAACACATCAATGCCACACATAAGACCAATGCAGCACAGCAATGACAATATGCCAGACGTACAAGTAGGCCACCATGGGGAATGTCAAGCGATGGATGACAGAACATGTTCACACCTGTGGCAATGCCGCTTTTGGGAATACATAGAGTACCACACATCACCAACATAGGTGTTTAAACATTGTCCTGCATCCACAGGCATCTGCATCAGCAAGCAAGTGCACGCCCTGCATCAGCTGGACAAAGCAATGCACACCAGCAGAACATATTACCGTACACTTTGTGTGAAATGAACCTGCATGCATGCATCCAGGGACATGTGCATGTCAATCCCGAATAGCTGCAGCCATGGTAGTGATCACTAAGGCGACAGGTCTGATATCAACTAACACATACCTCATTGTGCCCCCATGCAGGTTGTTAGGCAGAATCCTGTGCAGTGCCCTTTGGGACCACTACATACAATTAAGGAATTAAGACTACAAGTGGCAATACAAATTCACCTTTGGTACAAGCCTGTACTACACTGTTAAAGTGGTAGCGGAGCAGCAAGACTTATCTCAAGAGCAAATGAGATTACACCAAGGACTACAATTACTGTGACTCAAGCAAACACTGGCTCAAGATTTTTGGTTAAAAAGTAAAAGTACATTTATTTTTAAACCATCAGTTCACAAAACACTTCACTTCTATTAAATTAAAAACACACGTTAAATACACTACACACAACCAATTCACTTTGTGCAGAACAACTCAAGGTAAGTACCTTATGATTTGACGGACCGGTGTTGTGAAACAAAAGATGTTACCGGGAATACATATGCAATCACTTTTTGACAGTTCGGTCTTACTAAAGATACGCATATCCGCGGAAAGAAATGTCACCGGGGTAAAAACACACTTAGCACCCGATTTAGCAAAAGAGAGTTGGGTGCAAAAATCATAGGCAATACTTTTGTCAAGGCAGACGGAATCAGAGAACACTTCCTGATAGGAAGATAAGTCAATTGGCCTGCGCCAATGTCAAGTGGAACCAGGTTCCTGTTGTCGTGGATCACACAGTCCGTTCAAGATTCAACGTTGCCAGGAGTACTTGGATATTGTCAACAGAGGAAGCAAAAGTTATAAGAGGGAAGGAAGACAAGGGCAAGCCTTGTGTGAGGAGAAAAGGGTTCACCCTAGTTCCTCGAAGCTGGACACCGTACCTTTATTCTTTGAAGAAGCTGGTGTCACGGCAGTTGTTCCTGGTAGTTTCCCGCAGACTCAGTTCCCGGAGCTTCAGTCGTGGGGACAAGGAGGACGTCTGGAGTGAGCTGCACTACCCAGGGATGAGGCCAGCAGCAGCGACAGTGAATAAAAGGTGCGCTCCTTTAAAACAGGAGAGGCTCTTCAAATGGCTATCCGGACCACTACAGCAGTGTGCAGCTATTTCGACCATGAAGAGGATCCTCTGGCTGTGGAAGATGAGCTGTTTGACCCCACCAGGCTCAAGGGAAGAAGACTCCGGACTGGATATTCTCTTTTCGTTGAAGGGTAGATAGCTCAGGACTGCAGCAGGGCTTCACCGGGACTCGGTAGTTGCAGCAGCCGTCTTCTTCTCCGCTTCTCTTCGGTTCCTTGTAGTTCCAATGGCGACTCTGACTTCCAGCCCAAGAGTCCTGCCTTTTATGCGAAAATCCCCCATTCACTCAGCCTGGCTGTCAATCACGCAGCAGGGGAGTTGTCCGGCCCGGGACAACCACCTAAGTCAATCATGGCAAAGTTAAACTTGGGTTTCCTAGGATACCCTGTGTAAGGGTTGACTACACCCCTCCCTCCCATACAGCCCACCTAGACACCCAGGTGCTAAGAGGAGGGCTTCTTTGCAGAAGCCCGCCAAAAGACGGTGAACAAAGAAGGCAAACCTGGTTTGCCGCGAAAGTAGAACACAAGAAAGACTTTAACAAAAAGAAATGGCGAATAAACCCGACCGGAGCCAAAAGAAAGAGTATTTGGTCAGGCGGGTTTATGTTCGAGGCTAATATAATAGTCTGGAACAATACCACGTTTATATAGTATAATCGGGGTAGAAAAGTTAGGGTGGATACCACTGCCACCAGCCAAGTCTAAATGTTAAACGAGCAAAACAAAGCTCAGAGAGGCACAGACAGAAAGGGATAGGCATTAACCCTTTCCAGTACTCCATGTAAGATGGGGTGTACTGGGTCTGTAGTTTTAGATGACTACATAAAGTAAATGACACTTTAGCTGTTTCTGGGGGACAGTAGTCAGCCCCAGAAAAAATGGAGTCAGTGGGAAGTCTCGAAGACCACCTTGTGTCACTGCACTGAAGGTGCTGTGTAAAACACACAAAAAGGTGGGTCTGATGGAGTGGTGTGCTCCAGAGCCCAAGATCACACAAACAGTAAAAATACACATGGCAAAACACATGTAAGAGTGGGAAAAAGACTCACACTCTTACCAAGTGGAAAAAATAACCTCCAGGAATCCAGCAAAGCTGCTGGGGGACTCACTGGGTGAGGGAAATGAGCCATAGAATGAGAATTCTCCCTAACACAGGTGATGGTGGCTATCCCTTGAAGCCGTGGCTACTTACCCCTGTACGGAACCTGCAGAACAGGCACGAAGAGGAGTACAATCGGGTTCATACCCGTACCAGTGTTGTGATCGAGCAGACCTTTGGCCTGTTGAAGGCACAGTTCCGCTATCTCAGCAGGTCTGGTGGAGCACTCCTTTACAGGCCTGAGAAGGTGGCAAAGATCACCATGGTCTGTGCCATGCTGCACAACATGTGCATCCGGAGAAACGTACCAATGCCACCTGACATTGACCTGCATGCACCGGGTGAGGAGGAAGAGGAGGAGGAGGAGGATGATGGAGGAGGAGCAGCAGCACCCCTGCCAGTTCGCGATGCACAGAATGGCCGTGCTGTGCACCAATCACTGATTGACGATTTCTTCAGAACCACAGGGATGCTGCTGGGTCTGTGTTAGTACTACACTGGGCACTGAGATTGTGTGGATATGGGCGCAAGATGTGTGGGAAGTTGGGCACTGTGCGCTGTCAAGAATTGAATAAACACACACGAAATGAACAATGTCCAGTCATTAAATAATTTTTAACCCAACGGATGTATTGGAATATTAACAATGTAGTGCTAGAACCCTCCACCTCTCACACATCTGACCCCCACCCCCAACACCTGATACCCCCAACACCTGATACCCCCAACACCTGATGCCCCCAACACCTGATACCCCAACACCTGATACCCCCCAACACCCCATACCCCTCCCCCAACACCCCATAACCCCCAATACCCCAAACACCCCCAACACCACCCCCCCCTCACCCATTGTCATCACACACACACGATGTTCCATTTAAGAGTTTTGCAAGGTGGCACTTGGCACATGCAGGGTGGTCCTGCTACTTCCGGCCTCTCTTCGGGTCTGGGGGCAGCATGTCCATGCACACAGAACTAGAGGATTTCGAGCTGGCAGGTGTGGTGGATGGGTGTGCCACTGCTGTCGCTGTTTGTTGCTGCTGTATATTCTCCAAGATCCTGCCAAGGACCTTTGTGACCGCAGCTAAGCTGTCCCTGATCACTATGGTGTTGGCATTCATGGCAATGATGGAAGCCGCATTTGCCTCCCAACTCTCGCGGCGGATCTGTTCTCCCTCCGCCACATACTGGCGGACCAGCTCAATCAAACAGTCCTGCCGGGCCTCAACCCTTGTGAGGCGGGCCTCCATGTCTGTGGGGGCTGTGGAGGTGGAAGGTGAAGTGGCAGGGTGGCCCAATGCTGGACTGCCCTCTGATGTTGGGGACAGATGTGGACTGGCCAGTAATGTGGCATGTTCTAGCATGGGGCATACAGGTGTGCCCTGTGTGGAGTGCAGGGGGGTGGGCTGGGGACTGGGTGTATGCGAACATACAAGATGGATATTGGTGTCCATGTCAGAGAATTCCTCTGCGTGGCCCTCCACGTCGCTGAGGGGGGCAATGGCTGCTACCTCCCCTATGGAACTTGTGGTAGCTGACCGGGTTCCATCACCCTCTGTCTGTGCAGGAGTAGTCGACTCCATTGTAGCTGTATCGTTGCCTGGTGTTGTCTCCTCCTCTGCTGTCCTGGTCTGTTCTGCTGGCCTTTATTGCACTCTGAGCGTTGTTGTTGCCCTGGAGGTGGAATGTCCACTGGCTTCTTGTCTGCCCCCTGGTACTCTTAGTGGATATAGTGGCCTTTGGGACAGACTCCTGGACATAACTTTCTGATTCTGTGCCTGTGGGGGTACAAGAGATGCAGGGAATCAGTGATGGTAGTACATGCAAGATGCATGATTTGGTGCTGTTCAGTATTTCACATTTCATGCATTGCTTTCTTGTAGGTGTGACGCTCAGGGTACTTGCAATGTGGGTGTGCCATTTGGCATATGCCATGCACTCTTATTTCTGGACTGTTGTGTTCTAGGTGGCATACAGTTGTATTGCGGTTTGCGTGATGTGTCATGTGATTGATCCCTGTGTTTTGGGTGTCTGTTGGTAATGGTATTGGCACGCAGCATGCATTTCATTGTGCCAGGGTTTGGTCCACCATCTGGACATGGATGTGTATATGTGTGTATGATGGCCCATGCATTGGTTTGGTTCACTTTCACATCTGTTGTGCTGCATCATGCCTTAGTTTACTGGGGTTTACGGAGACACTCCCCTCCATCTCCCGATGTTGCCGCACCCATCTCCATTTCACCAAAGCCCTCTATCGACTCCATATTTATCATGATGTGCAGGTATCCTCCCATCGCATCAATTTGGTGGGTGAGTGGTCCCTGCCGCCTGTGGCCATGGCCTCCCTGCAGTTTGATGCTAGTATGTTTCGCACCCGGAGACGTATATCATCCCACCTCTTTTTGCAGTCTTTCACCGTGTGGGGGGTGGTGCCAACCACTGTCACCTTCTGTGCCACCTCCTCCCATATTTGTTTTTTTCGCAGTTGGGCTTCGCGTTTCAAGTTATGCGCAAACACTTCATCCACATGGGCTGCCAGTGTATCCGCAAGCATGTTGAGCTCCTCATCGGAGAAGCGCTTCTTGTGCAAGCGGGGGTGGACTTCCGGGTTGCCTTTGACATGATGGGATGATTGGGCCTGCTCTCCTCTCTTTAGCACCGCTGTGTTGAGAGGATTGCAATGGATTGTGTTTTTTTAAGAGGGCCGCCGGCGCGTTTCCCGTTCCGACGCGATGACGTTGCTTCTGGGCCCAGTATTACGAGCCCAGTATTTGCATGATGGTATTGCCGGGCCCGTTATTAAGGGGTTGCTCCTGGGCGGAGGCGGTTTTGGCGGGTCCCGTGATGGCGCTATCGGGGGGTTGGGGAGTGCATGGCGGTGCAGCCATTACCGGCATGGCGGTTTGCGCGTGCTTGAGCTCTCGTATTCAGCCGCTATTAGCGGCGTTGATGGTGTACGGACGCGCTAATACCACCATGCCGGTAATGACTGCGATTTTACTGCGATTCTCATAATGAGGCCCACTGTATAGCTCATAACTGTTCGAAACCTAATCATAAGCACAACACAACCAATATTTAACACACTAATGAAAACAAGAGACCACGAGTTGCGTATAGTTTGAGCACTGTGAATTAGGTATAGCTCCCAATGGGATGGAGAATCACATGGAGAAAACGAAGAACAAACATAGCAACCATTCATCTTGAAGCCCCAGACAGATGTCATTGTAATGAAGCTTGCAAGATTACTGTTCAAAAAGCGATCACAGTGTACACGGACAACGTTTACCCCCACAGTCAATTAATTATTATGCATACAGCATTGCACATTACTCGTTTTTGATCCCTATAAAAATGTTATGTAAACTTGAATGTATATAATTTCTGGAAATTCCATAGTTAGTTTGTGTCCACGATCAACCGCTCTGTACGATGTATCACACACTTTCACACTAATTTGGTGGTATATGTCTATTTTCAATATAGTTAGTTATCTTTTTTTTCCTATTCCCCACAATTTATGTCCTTTTAGCAATTGCTGCCTAGCGTTCAAGGATAATTTACAATAAGGCACTTGTCCTATTCAAAGGCAGAGACGTATAGCTTTCAATTTCGGTAAAGAATGCTGGAAAAAAATTTAGGCGGGACAGTGTTTCAAGGACAGCTTGGAATATCCATGTAAAGATATGTACGCCACATTCACGTGTCTACATTCACAAATTGTGTGTGTTGATGCAACGCACACGTTTTTATCAGCCCTCAAATGAAATTCTAAATAAAGTTAACCTCACACTCCTCCAGAACTGTTTAATTCAACCAAGCGGATTACCTGTTGGAGTAGCCGGCTCTAGCATATTATCGTGTCTTTCACAATGTAACTTGTGAGAGTTAGATAGACCTTAGCGACGTGAAGTCAAAAAAACATGGAGAGCAAAAAAACAATTGTAGCCTTCCTCCACCTATGTAATACTGTTATATGCACTGTCTTACAAATGAACGGTGCATGTTCAGACACTGTGTGTGTGATCTCATTACTGGCGCTGTGGCCTTCCAAAAGGTACCTGGGTTAGCCCTCTCTGTAACCATCATGCAAGACAGGTGACATAGCACATCCCTGAGCAGTGTGTCAACATGTTTTTAGAATGGTAGTAGCTGCTGTTTGTGCATGATCGTGCCGCTGAATGAAAGAACGGTTCTTCTTTGGATGTCTGTGTCAAGTCAGGAAGGGGAATGAGGGATTGTAGAATTGGTTCCCACTATTCCAGTAGGGTGTGCCCTTGGCATCAGATTTGTTTTCAGAAGGCTGAGCATACCTTGGTGGCACAGGATAACAAAGCCAACATGTCTCTGACGGTCTGTCTGCTATCCTGGAGCGGTGTACCTCCAATCATCTCACCTTCATCCAGATGCTCACTGTGTCGAGAGCACTGGTTCTGTCAAGGCCTTTCCAAAGGCACCAACATTCACTCTGTACTGAGAGAACTTTTGTGATTTTTCTTTTTTGTTTCTGTAAGAAATCACACACTAGAAGGAACTGGACAATATATTTGTATGATTTAGTGAAACTCAAATACTGGGCACTGTATAAACCAATAACTCTGATGCTGGATATCACCTTTAATATAGGGGAGTTTGACCAAGGGTTGTAATATCCAAATACAGTTTCTTTTAAATTCAAATTACATTTTTTGGCATTCATGATTTGGCATTGATAACACCTCCAGATGTGAATGCGAACGCATTTTACAGAGCGCTACAAATCATTTGAATTTATACTACGCTTTACGACAAGTTCGGATTTTGGAAGACAAGGCTCATTTGCAATGTTTTGTGGCATTGTATGGGTCCTGGAAACAAAATCACCTTCCAGTCCATGAGTATACATGGCCAACACAGTCAATGTCAGATCTTTGACAAATTCTAAATCCATTTCCTCGTATATTGGCTTTGTTTGCTTTGTTTTGTAAAGGCCTTGTAGTAACGTGGCACCCCAATTTTCCTGAAGTTCTCGCTTGATCCCCACCTAAGTTATGGTAATGGGCATGTACGGCTAATCTCATTCTCGCCTCCATACCCTCTATGCCGAAGTGCAACCTTTAGGGTTTGTCTGTACTTTAGGCACATATTATGGAACACCTCCAAATCTCCAGTGTGACAGAAATCGGTGCGTCCCTTCAGGTCTCTGGAACGTGTTTTATCGTACATAATCTTTTCATGTGCTTTGTGTGATCATGGTACCAGCCACTTCTTCTTCCGTTACTCCTCCCTCGACACCGGTCCATGTGCACATTTGTGGAAATGTTGGTTTTCTGTCCATTTTGGGTACTACACACGTCACGATAGGGATAGTGTTTCAGGCACGCCTATGCCAACGTCCCCTTTCGGTCCCCCGAAAGACAAGATGCAATACTCTGCGGTTACCACTGGATGTCGGACCATATGCACAGCATGTGAATTTAAGCAGATACAATCATCAGAAATGCTTTTCCGGTAAGTAATGCATGTCATGTGCTTTGTGTGAACATGGTACCAGCCACTTCTTCTTCCGTTACTCCTCCCTCGACAACAGTCCATGTGCACATTTGTGGAAATGTTGGTTTTTTGTTCATGCATGTATGTTGGTACAATGGTGCATCAATGAACGCTATTTCTCAAGTAGAATTTCCACAGATCCATCTCAAGTTTTGGAGCTCCACCAAAGATGGTTGCTGATGGACTGACACCATTTTATCAGGTTTGCCAAACCCTTCTTTTTACCAGCAGCTGTAGTTTATTTATTGATTGATTTAGCAACGTGACATACATTAAATTGATGCTGAATGTGTAGAAACTGCTCTCGCATGGCCTTCGCTATCGAAACATGCCAGTCAGTGGCTATCACGTCTATTTCCATTCCCCTGGATTGCAGAAGTTGAATGGATTTGAGGTAGCCATGTTTCTCCATGGCAACAGATGAACATTCAGACTCCTGCACCACGACAGAACTCAGTTTTTTTTACTTTCTATGTCTTGAAAGTGGTAAGTGCAGTACTTTGTGGAAAATCCTGGACTGTCACACTACTGTCGTGTGCTAGCCAGAAACGTTTGCCAGAGAATGTACTGTGTATTGACATCTGTTCAACATTCCAAGCATGACTAATAGCAGGGAATAAGAATTCCATTTGGTATTTGTAGTATTGAGTTTTAGCAAGGAACTCAAGACCCATGTGGGATATATTGACCCACTCAACAGCACTTCCCCACATCACCAAGCTGCCTGTCTGCAGAAAGCAACAAATGGCTGCGCTCGCTCCTGTGTGCACCAGGCCCTCAAAACTGTGTTTTTGCAGCAACAAAAAGATGGTTGCACTGTCCTACACTTCAGGCATGATGGAACAAGGGGACACACTGAAGAAGTGTGCCAGTGTGTTCTGAAACATATAAATGGAATAAAGTGAAAAGGCAGCACTGCTTTGCTGAAAACCCAAAATTCCCCTTCAAAATGAAACTTTTTCACCCTTTAAAAATGCTACTTTGATGCTAATTCCACCTGTTCTTCCTTAAAATAACTGTGACTAAAAAGGCCCTGCCATGCCGAATATATTCCATTGTGCCTCAGCAAAAAAAGGCATAATTCCTGAATGACGGGCACTATCAAACCAACTCTGAGAGAAATCAACAAGAAACCTCACTTTTACTCGCACGGGAACAGTTGTTAATTTATTTCCAAAAGTATCCAAAGCTCAGCAGTTCAAAGAGTCTAACTCTCTGAGCCAGGTCAGTTTCAATATTTCGAGGGGATTGGGTCCTCCGACGTATTCCATATCTATGACAGGTAATCACCACAGCTGTGCTGCTTCGGAAACTTTTCCGGCGTCTGCGTCCTGCGTCGATGACGTCGATACGCCGACGTCTAGGACCTCCTCCGACGTCCGACGTCATCCGATGTGATAAGTAGGACGCACGACGCCTGTAGCCTCAGTTCCGTTTTTTCCGCGAACGTGTTGCTTCGTGTTTCTCGGTTCTAAGCCTCGTCTCTTTGGAGTTCTGTTCTTTCTGGTTCTTCGAACCTGTTCGTTTGTGAATTTCGGCGATGTCTTCCACTTCGTCTTCAACCCCGCGTCCGGGCTTTAAGAAGTGCGGGGAGTGTGGGTCCAAGATGTCGGTGACTGACTCGCACGACGCCTGCCTCTGGTGCCTCGGGGAGGCCCACGACACGGATGACTGTGTTGACTGCCTGTCGCTCACGTCCAAAGCCTTACGCGAACGTAAGAAGAAGTTGTCGGTAGGTCGGGTGTCCAAGCCCCGGAAGTCGAAGTCGGCGGGGCTTTCGACGGATGATTCGAGGGGTGACTCTCCGCGTCATCGTCGGAAGTCTCGTCGGTCTTCTTCTAGGAGTGGGTCTCGCCACTCCTCAGCCTCTTCGAGGCATTCTCGGAAGCGCCGTCACCGGTCGCCTTCCAGGTCCTCTTCCGAGGATTCTCCCCGGCACGTCGGTTACCCCGCCAGCCGTGCGACGCCGGAGGAATGGGCTTCCTTCGGGAAGAAAATGTTGGCGATTCTTGAGTCGCAGGGTACTCAGCCGTCCGCGCCCCCGAGTGGGGTCGGCCGTGTGAGGTCGAGAGACGCCGCTCGCAAGAGTGGTCGGCACGAGTCACGGGAGCGGTCCCGTTCGGACAAGGAGGCTCGTTCTCGCCGTACCCGTTCCAGGTCCCGGTCCTCGACGCGTTCGAGACCGTGTGCTCCTGTGAAGTCTTCGAGGAAGACGTCGACGTCTGAGGCGTCGAGGGCGTCGACAGGCTTTCTGGAGGCTCCGGCTTCGAGGACGTCGTCGAGGCCGTCGACGTTCAGGTCGTCGAGGGACACGCTCGGGGCTCCGGCCTCGAGGGCTGTGTCGACGCCGCCGATACTGGAGGCGCTGCATCTGACGTCGACGCCGATTTCCTCGACGCCGATCCTCTCGGCACCGTTGCCGGTTTTCTCGGCGTCGGCGCCGATTCGCTCGACGCCATCGACGCCTTTCGTATCGGAGGTGCCCCGTGTCACGGGTGTACCCCCTAGGAAGGCTCTGGTTAAGAGCAAGCACTCTCGGGTGCCTTTTCGCCACCTGGAATTTATTTCGGAGGCGGATGAGGATTCTGATGGCCTGGTTCCTAGTCTGGTGCCTGATGAAATTGTCTCGGGCCATAGTCAGTTTGACGATTTGAGGCAGTCACTGCATGATGCCAGTGGACTGGACACCTCCCCGGAGGTGGACTTTTGTAGGCCTGAGCCTGGCTCCCATGCCGATTCCTCGTACCGGCGCCTTATGGCTAGGGGGTCTGAGTATTTGGGATGGTCTGCTCCCCCAGGGGAGTTTGTGCAGGATGATCTGACGGACATCCTTGATGTTGGTCCCCCAACTGACCCGGTACTGCCGTTCCATATGGCTTTACAGAGAAGGGTGGCGGCGGCTTGGACTGCTCCGGAGAGTCTCCCGGCGGTGGGCAGATCCTTGTCGCGTAAATACCGTCCAGCCAGTAGCGACCCCTGCTACTTGACCAGGCACCCCACTCCGGAGAGTTTGGTGGTGCAGGCGGCCACGGCCCCGGCAAAGCAGGCGTCGTACCCTACCATCCCTCCTGATAGGGACGACAAACGTTTTGATGGCTGGGCGAAGAAAGTGTTTTCTTCTGGTGGTATGGCGCTTCAGGCGGCCAACTCCATTTGTGCCTTGTCACGTTTCACGCACACTCTGTGGAACTGTGTTGCATTAGCGGCTGAACATATTCCCGAAGGGGTTGAACGGGAGGGTTTCCTTGCTATGGTCCAGGATGGTAAGGATGCCATGTGTGAGTCCGTTCAGTCGGGTCTGGACTTGGCTGAATGCGTCAGTGGGTCCATGGCGGCGAGCACCGTGATACGCAGGTTTGCGTGGTTGCGGAAGTCGGGGTTTGCTCCTGATGTGCAGTCCCGGCTCCTCAACATGCCCTTTGATGGTGAACGCCTTTTTGGCAGCAAGGCTGACGAGAGCCTTGAGAGGTTGCAGCCCTCAAAAGCTGCAGCGAAGTCGTTGGGCGCTGCAGTTCGCCAACCTCCGCCTTTTCGTCCTAGGGGACAGCAGTGGAGGGGTGGTTCCTTTCGCTATTACTCATCCTTCAGTAGAGCGAGAGGAGCTGGCAGTCAGAGGCCAACGCAGGGGTACCAGAGGTGGACGACAGGGTACCCGTGGTGCCAGGGCCGCTCGGGCAGTTGCCTCTTTGCCCTCGGGTAACGCCGCAGCCGCTCCTACTCAGTCATGAGGCCATGTCCCATGGTTCGCCGGTTGGGGGAAGGCTGGCGCAGCATCTTGTAGAGTGGCAAGCCATTACTTCAGATGTGTGGGTTCTGGAGATCATAGCCCACGGCTACTGTCTTCCCTTTCGGCACAGGCCTCGCGACAATCCACCGGGGAACCTCTCTTTGAAGTGTCCGGATCCGCTCCTTGCGCAGGAAATTCAAGCCCTGCTGGTGAAAGGCGCTATAGAACTGGTGCCTGTAGCGGAGAGGAACAAGGGATGGTATTCCCCTTATTTTTTGATTTCCAAGAAAGACGGGGGATTGAGACCCATCATAGACTTGCGCGGTTTGAACAAACTCCTCAGGAAGGACAAGATCAAGATGGTTACTCTCTCTCAAGTCCTCCAGGCCCTTCAGCTTCAGGACTGGTTGGTGTCACTCGGCCTCAAGGATGCTTACTTCCATGTGCCGATCCATCCCAAGCACAAGAAGTACCTGAGGTTCGCGGTTGGCGACTCGCACTTTCAGTTTCGGGTCCTGCCGTTCGGATTGACCTCCGCCCCGAGGGTTTTCACCAAGCTCATGGTGGTGGTGGCAGCGCATCTCAGGCAAGGGGGGATTCACGTCTACCCCTACCTGGACGATTGGTTGATCAGGGGGAGCTCTCCCGAGCAAGTCCTGGATCATCTGTCCGTCACCTGCCACTCCCTCCACAGGCTGGGCTTCTCCCTCAATTTAAAGAAGTCCCATTTGACGCCAACGCAGAGGCTCCAGTACATCGGAGCAGTGCTCGACACTTCCCTGGGGCAGTGTTTTCCTCCCCAGGTGAGGGCTCTTCACATTCAGCAGATGGTGCACAAGTTTCAGCATGCCCAGACGCTCCCAGCGTTCGAGTTCTTGAGGTTGCTCGGCCTCATGGCATCCTGCATTCTTCTGGTGCCAGAGGCTCGCCTGCGCATGAGATCTTTGCAGTGGGCACTCAAGATGCAATGGTCGCAGTCCTCCGGCAGGATGTCGGACCCGATTCAGGTGCCGCCCTCGGTCGCCCAGGACCTTCTGTAGTGGGCCGTCGAAGGCAACTTGATGAAGGGGGCTCCATTTTGGCTTCCCTGGCCGGAGGTGACGATCGTGTCGGATGCATCCCTCACGGGATGGGGAGCTCATGCCAGCGAGCTGACAGTCAGCGGTCGTTGGTCTCCGTCGGAGTCCAGACTCCATATCAATCTGTTGGAGCTGAGGGCCGTCAGGCTAGCCCTGAAGGCTTTTCTGCCGACTGTGCGAGGAAGGAATGTCCTGATCCTGACGGACAACACGGTGGCCATGCACTACCTCAACAAAAAAGGGGGGGCAGGGTCACTTCCTCTGTGCAGGGAGGCGATGCAGCTCGAGTTCTGGGCCATCCAGCAGGAAGTTTCGGTCTCGGCAGTTCATCTGGCCGGAGTCGAAAACGTGACGGCGAACGCTCTGAGCAGGCAGAGCGCGATCTCTCACGAGTGGGAGTTGGCTCAGGAGATTCTCCTGGAGATCTTCGCCCTTTGGGGGACCCCTCAAGTGGATCTCTTCGCCTCCAGTGTCAACCGGAAGTGCGGGAGGTTCTGCTCGCGGGAATTTCCTCCAAGAGGGGCCTTAGGAGACGCGTTTGTGGTGGATTGGTCGTTCCCGCTGCTGTACGCGTTTCCTCCTGTCCCCGTCATCCCGCAAGTGCTGCGGAGGTTGCGGAAGTTCGGTTCCCGGATGATCCTCATTGCTCCGGCGTGGGCTCGGAGGACGTGGTACCCGGACCTTCTCGACTTGTCCATCTGCCCTCCACGTCGTCTTCCCTACCGAGACGATCTGCTCTCACGGGAAGGGGGTCTGGTTCTCCATCCAGAGGTCAGATCCCTCAACCTTCACGCTTGGCTTCTGAAAGGTTGAGGTATAGGGATTGGGACCTCCCTGAAGACGTGATGGAGGTGTTGCTTTCGGCCCGAAGGCCAGCAACTAAGTCTCTGTACCGTTGCCGTTGGCGTAAGTTCTGCGACTGGTGCAGAGTTCGGAATGTGGATCCTTTTGCATGTGACATCCCCATGGTTCTGTCCTTTTTGCTTTCTTTGGCCCACAGGGGCTTGCAAGTGGGTACCATTAAAGGTTACCTGGCAGCGCTGTCCATCTTTAAGCGCTCGTCTGATGAGTGTTCTTACTTTAAGATCCCTTTAATTTCACAGTTTCTGAAAGGGCTCACTAATGTGTTCCCTCCGTCACCTTTCCTGGTGCCCGGTTGGGATTTAAACCTTGTTCTTAGGTTTCTTATGGGTGCTCCGTTTGAGCCTTTACATTCTTGCCCTTTGAGGCTGTTAACTCTGAAAACTGTGTTTTTAGTTGCGGTCACTTCGGCTCGCAGAGTGAGTGAGTTACAGGCACTTTCAGTTAAGCCACCCTTCACTGTATTTCACAAGGACAGGGTTGTCCTTCGAGTTCGTCCTTCTTTTCTTCCGAAGGTAGTGACGGAATTTCATTTAGCCCAGAAGGTTGTTCTTCCGGCATTCTATCCTCCTCCGCATCCTGGTAAGGAAGAGGAGAGGCTCCATAGGCTTGATCCTAGGAGAGCTTTAAGCTTTTATGTTTCACGCATGTCCCGGGTCAGAGTGGACGATCAACTCTTTATTGGTTACGCTGGTAAGCGTTTGGGGCAAGCTGTGACGAAACAGACTTTGTCCCGCTGGATTGTTTTGGCCATCTCGGAGTGTTACCGCTTGGCGGGTAAGGACCCACCGGCTGGCTTGCGGGCCCATTCTACCAGGGGCATGGCTGCATCTACTGCCCTGCAGAGGGGTGTTCCTATTCGCAACATCTGTGATGCAGCCACCTGGGCTTCAGTACATACATTTGTACGGCATTATTCCCTCGATTCCATCAGAGGGCAGGATCTGGCCTTTGGCAAGGCGGTCCTTTGCTCTGCTATTTGATTGGCTATTCTAAAATTGTTTATAAATTCTTTCCCTCCTCCTTGCTCTGGTACTGCTTTGGGAGTCTGTCATAGATATGGAATACGTCGGAGGACCCAATCCCCTCGAAGAACAAGTTACTTTCTTACCTGGTAACGTTCTTTCGATGGGATGGTCCGACGACGTATTCCATATCGCTCCCGCCCTGCCTTCCCCGCTGCAGAATTTCTTTTGCGATTGCAGCTTACGTTCCGCAAGGCTTTGTGTCTGACTGGCAGTTGACTTCTGTCACACGTTCTGGGGGGAAAAAACTACAACTGAGGCTACAGGCGTCGTGCGTCCTACTTATCACATCGGATGACGTCGGACGTCGGAGGAGGTCCTAGACGTCGGCGTATCGACGTCATCGACGCAGGACGCAGACGCCGGAAAAGTTTCCGAAGCAGCACAGCTGTGGTGATTACCTGTCATAGATATGGAATACGTCGTCGGACCATCCCATCGAAAGAACGTTACCAGGTAAGAAAGTAACTTGTTCATCTGTGCTTCAGAAAAAACTCCTGCTTTCAAGAAAATTATTTTGGCTGCAAAGACAGTGTGGGAATCTGATGGAGCTGCCAAACCGAATTTAAAGAAAGAAATACTAGCTTTTTACCACACATGTAAAAATGGGCCTTTGCAAACTGAAGGAAAAAATGTCCAGTTTAAAAAAAGTAAATTGTGAATGAAAGCTTGCATTACATAGCAATGTGAAGGGGTTATGTTGTTGGTGATAATACACACATAGGCTAGTTTATTCCACAGGTTTGTTTTAATTCAGGACCCAAAATAAGAAAATAAAGATTTTAAAACACATGGGCTGAAGTTGCAAGCTCTCAAAAACAAGTTATTCCAGTTGGCAGCCCTGAAACTTCCCCCTAAGCAAGGGAGCGACACCATAAACTCTCAGCAGATACTAAAACCTAAATGATAATTGCTAGGATGGAAAGAATCTAGGCTAGGCTAACCCACTGACAATGGACTCCCAGGGCCAGGAAGTTTGAAGTGTGAAGGGGCAATAAAACCTTCAATTAAGCTGAGAAACCCCGAACCTTGCTTTGAAGGAAATAGCAGTTGGTAGCAGTTGGAGGAAGAAAAAAAAATATCCAGTGACAAAGGACTGCCATTTGTTTCCAAAGACTATTTCATAAATAAACTTTAAAGACTTTGTAAAAATGTTGAATTTTCGAAGTGTAAAAGTGATTTTCTTTTTGTGGACTTTCTTTTAAGACATGGTAGAATTCACTGACACCTTGGAGACAGAAATGGCAAAGTATGGCGGATTGCAAGAAAAGCATCCATGTTTCAAATGCAAATTTTTGTACATACATCCCTTATGATAATCCACACCCATGTATAAAGTTATAGATTTTTGAGTAATATAAATCCCATTGAAAAGCGTGAAAAACCGGTAGAAGGGGGAAACAAGGTCTCACGGACTGGAGGATTGGACTGCTATGTGCTGCATAAAATATGTAACCTATGTATATAATTTGCTAAGAGATTGAAATTGTATAAATGTATGTGGCAAAATCGGATTTTTGTTAAAGTAATTGTGGGAGGTTTTTGGACATTGTAAAACTTGCATCATAAATCTGACATAATTTTCCTGAAATCCAACCAGCTGAGAGCAAGGCGGAGACTATCAGCCTTGTACAGTCCCGTTGTTGGAGGCTTGTTTAGTTAAGCCTGCCCCAGCCATATACTTTGATGATGTCACTATGTATTATAAATAAGGGTCCCTGACAAGAATCTAGACACACAAACTCTTCCTGACGTTCCTGCGCTGCGTTCCTGTTCCATCCATCTAGATTCCAGATCCCAACTACAAAGCCAAAACATTGCTGACCCTGCTCCAGGGCCCACTGCAAAACCCAAGCATTGCTGATCCTGCTCCAGCATGGCCTCAACTCTGAAATCACACTAAAATACCCAACTAACCAAAGGGCAAAGCTGTGTTGTTTTTGGGAAGCATCCTGAACCAGCCTGGCTTGCTGCTCCCTAACTGCATAACTGCATCCCGCCATCCAGCTGACCTTTAGTATCCAGTGACCAGAACTGCCCAGCTGTTTGCCAGGCGCCCTGCCGTGTAGTGACCAGAACCGTTGACTGTCCAAAATCCCAAACTAAAAGTGGACTGTGAGTATTTCACCACCCAGTGGCAACCCATAGCCTATCTTGTCTTTGTCCTTATTGCACTCTCTAAGTCATCCTATCCTTATCCTGATAACTTGTTGAAACCGTCAGACTCATTCTTGCAACGCTGCCCTCGATTCTAGTGTTAGCGCCATCTCTTTAGTAATTGTGTCTTGTGTAATCCTAAGCCATTAGTCCTATTTCGAGCGATCGGACTGGTTTCCTCCAAGGTTGGGAGCTGGCGTGAGAGGGTTGAACTCGTGAATCAACCCTGGAGCTTACTGTGTCCCTCTTTTGTGGGCTTACCTGAATAGTCTAGTGTAAAGTAAAACTGTTCTTGTCCCAACTGATTTCCTTTCATATTTCACCGCTACATTTTACTCAAAGCGCTCCTTTTTATATCTTGCATAACTTACCCAATTCACCAGCTAGAGACTTAATTTCACTTCCATATTATACCTGTGATATATAGTTGTCCCCCAACCAAACATCTGCACTCCAAATCAGTGTATTTCACCCGTTTTTATTCAAAACCGTGTGGGTAATTTCATGCGGGAATTGCAAACTTTCCAACGTATCATTTTACTGCAATCTGTTTTTAAACTTTCCACTCATTTTTGAACTGTATGCTTTTGGTACACCATTCTTTGTGATTGTTAGTTTCTTTGCATTGTTGCTTTAGTGAGGAATTATATTTGCCTGAGGTTTTTAACACACATTCATTATTTATTTGTCCATTTCCGAGTGTCATTTCATAACATTGCAAGGGGTTTAAAATCCGTTTTTCTCTCTTATTTGGGGAGGGAAGGTCAGATTTGGATTCCGATTCTTGCCTCTAATTCCTGATTACCTGCTGCTTCTGTTTATCCAAAAATTGAATATTTTTGGGTTGGGAACATTACAGGGGGAAATTCTAACTTGGGTGCTATCTTTTCTAAATCATAAGTGCTCCTATTCCGCTGTGCTGTGTCTATGATCCACTAGCAGGTTAAACCCAGTGCATTGCTCACATTCTCATTGTAATTATCACCCCATTGGTGATTGCTGCCCCTTATTAAAAATTGTCTGATTTCTTCTGAATTTTAAAATAAATATTGTATTTTACCAACCAGCCTGGTTCATGGGCAATTGTGACCCGGGGTATTTGAAAAGGGGGTGTGATATGAGTGGTGTACCATCTCAATATTGAATCAATATAAAAAGATAAGCATTTCGGTTGTGGCCTGCATACTAGGCCGAGACCAGGGTGTGTGTCGCCCGATTGAAATCCTTAACACCCACAAACTGACAAAAACTGGAAATCTTGCTGAAAGTCGATCCGCTAAACAGTAAAGCTGCTGAACAAAGTAGATTCCCAGCTGGGACTTTGCTGAGCATCGCTTGAGCAGACCATGTAAATGTGTTATGGAGCTGCACACAGGTTGCTTGGACTTTCAGGTTGGTGCCTTGTAATATGCGAGACACATTCACCAATGGCTCCCCGCGTATCTTGGCCCCGATTGTATGTTCACATTTGAGCATGTGTACAATCTCTATCAGGCAACTGTCGAACACAATGTACTTTTGCTCCTTTAGTAGCCAGTCGTCCTGCCATACTGATTTTTGTGAGTCGACTGTGGTGGACAAATCCTCAAGACTTTGCAAACTGAAGTCGAGATTTTGTGCAAGATAATCGGTGAATTTTGTTGAAGCTTAAACCTCTGTCAGTTCATCATGTGATAATTCAACATGAATTGGAGAAACGGCTACCTTTGAATGTTTTTTTGGTAGAACATTTTTAACGGTGTAGATTGTGTGAAGGGGTCGGAAAGCAGTTGCAATGCATCATTACATTCTTCATTTTCATGTGTTCGACCTGGCACAAAGTAGCAATGGTCCAGGCTGACTTTGTAAGGGTTGCATGTGACTTTATACTCCTCTTACTTCTGGGCTTCTAAAAGAATAAATAGAAGAAGATGCTGAATGTATTTCACACATACAGAACATTCGATGTTGCAACTAAAAAAGACCTAGAAAGACTAAAACATCTGCTCAAAAGCTCGTGAAAAACAAACTGGTACGGTCTTTACCCTTGGTTTCTTCATTTGCTTAGAATCAATGGACTTCGCTTTGCGGACGGCAACATCAAGTTGCAAAAAAAAAAGGTTTTATATGGTTTTAATACAGCAAATGTTATTTCAAAGCAAACAAACCTAAGTACATATCTACAAATCGAAATCAACTAGACAGACTGGAAAAGATTGTGACATAATTAAAATGTATTCATAATACAATGTGATGCCCAATTTTACTTTGTATATGTATAACTAAGTTCTAGGCGCCTCTTCTAAGTCCACATCTGGAGCACGTTCCTTGAATAGAGTAATACATAAGAAAATACAATGTCAACCAAAGCGCACAATAAAAGTTTGCATTCGACAGATCACCTGCAAGCTAAGTATTTTACCTAGACTTTGAACCATATACTGTTAGGGTTGCTGTCGCAACACAAATAGAACATTAGTATGAATAAAACCTCAAAACGAGTGTACGTGACTTGATCATTACATTCAGTTCATATTTCACAAAGGAAAATTAGTACTTGAAAAGTGGACTTCTGCAACGAGATAAAATTTCACTTTGTGCGGGTCGGAAGGGCTCACCATTGGGATAGAAGGCGTGTCAGTGGTTTCATCGCTTGTGAGGGTCTGTTCTCCCATCTACGTGCTCTAAGTGAAGAAGGGTATGCCAACCAACACATTTCCCAAACATAATTTCTAAGGGGCACTGTGGAAGTTTTCATCAAGGATCACATTTACTGGTCAGAGGCACCAGAAAGCGGGGAAAGATGAAGTATACGAAGATGAAATGTTTGACACTTGTGTTGAATCCGTCGACTATGGAAAATGGAGTAATAGAACAGTGATGTAGATAAACAGATGGAAGATAATACTCAACATTCACTACTCACCTCACCAGCCGCATGCGGAAATTGAGTTGGGATGGCATTTGAAGCAATTTAGGAAGATCTCGCAATCAACGTTTTTTGTGTACATTAACTGGTCATAAATATTCTGGATGAAGTGCAGGCGGCAAACGCAGAATCGATTGGCCCTCACATCGGCCAAGATTTCCTGGGCCCTAATTTCAATCTCGTCCACTTTACAACTGTAATTTCTAAGCCATCTTCTTATTAAATCAATATGCTTTGGGAATACATGCAGGATAAAACCTGGATCTTTGGAGTGGCATGCAGAAGTGCAACCAACAACCACACATGATGGCATTCTTGAACAGTGCGCGAGATCTGTATAACGAAATATGAACTATTAGCATGAACAACACAGGATGAATGTGAATAAAGCAATTTGCACCAGAGATTTGTCTTTAAAGATTAATTAATTAGTCGATGGGCATGAGGCGAGTGCGAAAAGGCCGGAACAATGCTGAAGGGACACAAATGTTTGTTGATTGCAGGGCCTGGGCTTTAAAGAGGGGAGTCTGGAGACACGGGGTCTGGGGAGGCCATGTGGACAATGGTCACTGTGCAGAAGATCCCTTTGAAGTGTACATGGTGGTTGACAACTTGAGCGGTCACACCCACCCATCCCCCTTGGGAGCGCACAGTCACAGGTGTGAAATGCCATTGATACTGGAAGGGTGGGTGGATGGGGACAAGGTGAGCACAAAAGTGCCCCAACCAGGGCTGGACTGGTCTACCGGATACTGTGGAGATTTCCCGGTGTGTGCCTCTGCACTCTGTACCTATTTTG
The DNA here is from genome assembly GCF_040938575.1 of Ambystoma mexicanum. Classification (NCBI taxonomy): domain Eukaryota; kingdom Metazoa; phylum Chordata; class Amphibia; order Caudata; family Ambystomatidae; genus Ambystoma; species Ambystoma mexicanum. The sequence goes on from NC_090922.1 coordinate 1,329,579,387, forward strand.
TATTTTATTTTCACATTATATCATAGGAAAAGGGTGGAGCTAGATCAAAATGCGTAATATGGGACCACTTTGCAAATTATTTCCAGTGCCTCCATTCGTTCACAGTCCACCTGGGCATTAAACATTTTAGCATGACACTCCTAGACGATTGCGCGTGTTCTTGACTCACTGAAAAACTCAAGAAATATCCTTATTTACTCAGTTGTATTTTATTTAATTGGGTGATGTTGATGGCACCAACACACTCTAAATTGTATACTTGATGTTGAAATACAGTATGAGAAAATCCCTTGTACTGTCCGCTGTCAATGGGGAATTTGTGGCAAATGGTTTGAGCGACACAGGCGGGTTTTACTCGTCGATTGCGTTATCCAAGCCTCCCATAAAGCCACCATGTAAACGAGCGATAGGCCACCAGCTTGTACCACCTGAGAAAGAGAAACGTGCCTATTTAAATCAAATGAGTGTAACAGCCAACTTCAAAAAGTGCATCCGAAATTCGATGGCATAGTTGCCCTTAGAAAAATGAAGGCGGGAACCCTTACAGCACAAGTCCCCTTTGTCCCCACTATATACTAAAAGAAATAATTATAACACACCACAGAGGTTTGATCTACCATTTGATCTACCATCTGCCTTGCTTGGATCCTAGTGATATAGGTGGACGTGTGTTTATTTTGGGAGAATATGCTGATGCATTAGGGCTCTGGTGGGCGTTCTGGTATGGTCAGTGGAAGGGGGTCAGATGAGTATCAGCATGACAGCAACTGGGGGGTAGGGGTTGTTGGGACTCTAGACTGGAAGGTTTGGGGTTGAGAGGGCACAGGCAGTTTAGTCGAGATGTATGTACACTTGGGATATGGCTTGTCATGGTCTCACGCTTTCCGCAGAGCACATTCTTTCGGTAATGATACTACAGAATTGTAACAGCAGCATGGCAGGACTTTCATAAGAACAGTGCCTGTGCAGAACTGACAGGGGGAGGCGATGGTGTGTGTGGGCTTGCTGTGCGAGGCACTGGGAAAGGTAGAGCTTCATTTCCACAGAGCGAAGGATCACAATTCGGAGAAAGTAGGAGAAAAACATGATATTCAAATAGTCTTGGTAGTAAACATTACATCAGATCTAGAGTATACTTACTCGTTACTTGGGGTGCGCGGCCAAACTGTTCTGCAAAATTCATGCATAAGCACCATCACAATCTCTAACACAGATCTTGTGAGGTAGGCTGCCCTGTAGTCATGCAGCTCGGTAACACAAAGCAGTGGTGTTAGGAAAGATTTCATAATTGTATGTAATTTTCCCTCCATGTGTCAACCCCCAAACTTTTTGTTGCTGTTTTAACACCATGGACTGACTTTGCCAGAGAAGCACAGCCCTCAGCTGCACTCCTTTGGGCTTTCGCTCACTTCTTATGGGGAAACTGACATGCCCTTAAAAGAGACAGTACTGGGAGACTTTGTTTCCCTTAGTCCTTTCCTCATGTTGCAGCTTTTGTGCAACATGTAAAAAGTGTGCACAGTATCTTAACATACAGCACCCTTGGGTCTCTAGTCATTTCCAAAGGCCCTAGAAACTCTCGCTGGCCTTTTTATGAACTGTGCAGATGTCATGGACAGGACTGGTGGCAGCTATTGTTTTCTTATATTTTTAACCCTTTCTTGCCATGTTAACTGCGTTTGTCACGAATAGGTGGCCTGGCTCCAAAATGGCCATGCCACGAGGTTCTTTGTCTTGTCCTTTGGCCATCTTGCCCCTTCACCTTTCCCAGGTCGAGTCGACCCGGGTCAGTCCTTATTTGGTCATGCACTTTCCCGCGAAACCCAATGCTTTCGCGGGCTTCTGCATGCCTTGTGTGTGTGCCTCCAGGATGTGGGCTGGGATGTCTGTTCCCAATACACATCCTGGGTGCCAGAGAGTCTGGAGTGTCCTGAATGCCTGGGACCACCGTGGTCCATGATTGGTCCACGTATGGAGTGAGTGTTTGTGAGCAGATCTCCCATTGGGTCCTCTGCGTTTTGGCACAAAGGGAACTTTGGATAAGAGGAGGCTGATAACACCACTACAAAGTCAATCTCCTGAGTTCACACCGAATAAAGGATAATGAGCCAAGTATCCTGTAACAAGAAGCCGAGTCAAGGAACCGCTGGTGACCCGCTCGAAGGTTTGGCACCATGAGCCCGCTGTTGCTCCGTGGGACCCCTCTGCATCTGATCGTCCTAGAAGGTCTGCGAAGACGCTTTGACCCATTGGAATAGTGGGATCCACTATTTTCGGCACCTTCATCAAACCCTGCAAGTAAGCCTCTTCGGAAGTGTCTCTGGGCCAACCAGTGGGCTGACCATCTTATGCGGGACCTTTGCTCTGTCACCGCCGCTGTTTCGAGGAGACCCTTGAAACTTGGTATACTGCTAGCTGTGTGTCCACGGCACCCTCACACTGAATTTCGTACACTTGGCATTCCCAGGTCTGAAGTGAGACGAGTGCGCCCGGACCAGAGTAAACACGGTTATCGTGTTGTCCTGCCGAGGCAACGACCTGTGCATGTTCACTGCATTTGTGACCCCATTGCCCCTGAAGCCAGCTGCAGTGGACTTGGCTGATTCCTCCACCCTCGGCGGAGAAATCGCCACTGTCCCGTTTGGGAATCCTCGCTGCAACTCGGGAACTACAGTGTTGAGACGTCCTGATTGTCGCTTTCGAACCTGCCAGCGAAGTCGACTGTACTGGCGAAGTTTGGGTCTGCCTGCGTCAGGGACAGGTGACTAGTCCTTACCCCAACCGGTGGCCCCTAGTGCAGGAGCCCATTTGTAAGCACGAGTGACCCCTGAGGGCCCCTTTCCTTTCCACAGCTATTGCAAAGTAGGGACTCCATCCCGCGCTCTCAAACTGCCTCTGCCCGCAAGTGGAGGTCCTGCTTGAATAGTGGGAACTTGTTCTTCATCACCTTATCCACATTCCTGAGCTGCTAGAGACCCTTGAAGAGACCCCATTTTGTCCATTGGCACAAGCGCGTGCATGTACTATTGAGCATAAGGCTCCTCTCTTCGTAGGGCTTGGACTGCCTCTTAGTTAGGTGTATTCTTGACGTGGAACTGGGTCTAAAGATTACTTACACTGCCTGTTTTCCTCCCCATCTAGGTGGGCAACATATTTAGTGTTTCTAACCCCTTAGGCCCCACTGGTCTTGTATATATATATATATATTGTGTTGATTATGATGTATTGGTTTAATCTAGTGTTACTGTGATTCTTTACTATGGTCTATATTACAAAGGCCTTGTAATAAATGTGTATATTTTTAATATAGCACCTGTCTGGAGTAATTTGTAAGTGTCCTTGCTTTGTATGCTCATTGAGGTCTTTCAGTCACCCTCACCCCTCCTGAGACTTAGTCTTGACCGCCTGCCATAGCTACCCTGATTGGTCTGGCTTGTCCAGAGGTTACCCTGTTCCAAGAAACTAGGTTGGCCTTCTGAACCTCAGCCCCTCCAGGTCTGAGTTCAGAAATCCTTCTTAACAGGTGGTGTCTTTTTCACCTATTTAGGATGAGCATTCAGAGTTTTCTCGGCAGCAGCAGTTCTCCACCTCGGTTGGCATGACATTGCAACGATTGCAGGTACACCAGATTGAAACGTCTTCCATGCGACTTGGCTGCGGCTCATGCTCGGGTGATTGATCTTGCAAGCTATTGTCTGATTTCCCCATCGTTTTGGCAGCCTTCTCTTTCCATCAGTTCCTCCTCTGAATACTCAGGCTCGCACTGATAGGGCTGTATTCTTGACATTGTACGACCAAGATTTAACCAAAATGCAAGTAATGAGTGAAATCGGTTCTGCTACTGTAAGTAACGGTTTGCAGGTGCTTCGTACTAGTAAAATAGCTCAACCGAGCAGAAACGAGCCACGGGGGATCTAGACTAAATACCGTGAAACTGTTGACTAAGAAACTAGAGTGGTGCCTGATCCAAAAGGGTCTGTTTATACTTCTTGAGGAAAGCGGCATCCTGCCATTTCCATAGAGACACGTCAATAACCTGCGGACAGAGAATGTTGAAATGAGACGTGCATTGGCATTGTGGAAAGGGCCGAACGCGTCTAGTGATGTCAGCTTTGGGGGCAGGTGTTTTGATTTATTGCCGCGAGCGTACTTGAATTTAGGGAGATCGATCCACGGATAATATTAGCACAAGATGGCCACGCCCAACACGTTTTCACATTTGTAAAAGTGAGGAAAACTAAGGTAAGATGCATAGAATTTTTTTTTTTAACAATCGATCACCGTATGCTTATAACAACTTGCCGAACGATCGGGACAATACAATTCTTGAACGTACTATTCCTTTAAGGCAAGGTTGTCCAACATACGGCCCGCGGGCCACAATGCGGCCCTCCAAGCGATTTCATGTGGCCCGCGAGGCTGTACAGACAACATTGAACAAATAAAGAAATACACCGGGCTGTGGTGGAGGACTGTTACTGCCTCTGGTGCCCCCTAAAAAGCGGGGGGGCACCAGAGGCAGTAACAGGCCACGGCCCAGTTTATTTATTTATTTGTTCATTGTTTGTCGGGTCCGTGGACCCGATTAATTTATTTCTGCAATGTTGGGCGGACCCAACATTGCAGAAATAAATAAATTAATCGGGTCCATGGACCCGGCAAACATTGAACAAATAAATAAATTAAACCAGGCCGTGGCGGAGGACTGTTACTGCCTCTGCCACGGCCCGGTTTATTTATTTATTTGTTTGTCGGGTCCGTGGACCCGATTAATTTATTTATTTCTGCAATGTTGGGCGGACCCAACATTGCAGAAACAAATTCATTAATCAGGTCCACGGACCCGACAAACATTGAACAAATAAATAAATGAACCGGGCTGTGGTCTGTAACTGCCTCTGCTTCCCCCAGCACCAGAGGCAGTCACAGGCCACGGCCCAGTTTCAGGGGCGCAGAGTATGCGGGTGCTCCGGCCCCCCAAGGCCGGAGAGAAGAGACGCAGTATGGATGGCCCTTTGTTCCATCCATACTGTGTCTCTCTCTGGCGGCCCGGGTAAAAGCCAGGTAAAAACAATGTTTACAAATTGTGAGACGGATGCAAAGCAAGATGCTCTTGTTTTGCATCTGTCCCTCAATTTCTAAAAATCGTTTTGGTTCGGGTATACTTCTACATCTGTGTGCACGGATGTAGAGGTACACCCAACCCAAAACGATTTTTAGATGCAAAGCTAGTCTGTCCCTCAATTTCTAAAAAATCGTTTTGGGTTGGGTGTATTTGTGCATCTGTGCACCCCTCTTGGCAAGAGAGGTGCACGGATGTAGAAGTACACCCAACCCAAAACGATTTTTCGAAATGGAGGCACAGATGCAAAGCAAGTCTGTCCCTCAATTTCTAAAAATCGTTTTGGGTTGGATGTACTTTTACATCTGTGCACCCCTCTTGGCAAGAGGGGTGCACGGATGTAGAGGTACACCCAACCCAAAACGATTTTTAGAAATGGAGGCACAGATGCAAAGCAAGTCTGTCCCTCAATTTCTAAAAATCGTTTTGGGTTGGATGTATTTGTACATCTGTGCACCCCGCTTGGCAAAAGGGGTGCACAGATGTAGAAGTACACCCAACCCAAAACGATTTTTAGAAATTGAGGGACAGACTTGCTTTGCATCTGTGCCTCCATTTCTAAAAATCATTTTGGGTTGGGTGTATTTGTACCCCTCTTGGTAGGAGGGGTGCACAGATGTAGAGGTATAATGTACCCAGCGGTATCGAACCTGTGTTGCTCCTGAGCTATCCTCCCGAGACTCTGAGTGGGGGTGAGGCAGCCGATGGTGAGATGCTCTATTGCCCCTTATTTTGTTTATCCAACCCATCTTATTCTTTAGGATTCCCTGAGGTCCCAAAACCACCCCCCCCCTTTATACACAAACACTGGGCCGAGGAAGAGGGTGACAGAGTAACAACATTAACTTTCACACATTGTACTGGACATGTCCCACTAATCAGTTCAGGCAAAGTCAGGCACTTGACTTCACGTGCATACACCTGATACCAATTAGCTCTCCTCACACAAATAAAAGGGACACTCTGAGCAAGGTGGAAAACGAGTACGAGCAGAGATTCCGGGACAAAGGCAAACCCACTAGAGCAGAGCAACGGACCAAGGGACACGAGCAGCGGGTCGAAAACCCCAAGAGTCCCCTACTGGAGGTCCTTGCCTCCGACAGGCTGCAAAAGAAACATGGAGAAGGCCAGATCCCACAAGCGAAGGCTGCATTGTGTTTCAAGAATGCAAGCGACCCTCCCGGGTGAACGGCAGAGTTGGGGAGGCGAGGCCAAGTCTGTGGTACTAAGCTTGACTTGTGAATTGGAAATCGCAAAACCAAGAAAGAGATGCACACAGCCATTGAGTTGGCAAGCGACTTGAGATACTGGTGTGTGTTTAAGGTTGAAGTAGCAGCATTATATCACAAGTGAAGGCTGCACGCGTATTGATGAGACGCAAAGAGCGGCAGACCTGTGAATGAACTTTGATGTAAGGACAGCTGTGAAATCAGTGATGCTAAGTAAAGGGAGAGGTCCGGTGAAAGGAAGAAGCCCACTCGAAAGTCTCTGAAAGCGCAAATGAATTAAAGAAGATTGATTCATAGAGAATGGGAGAGTGAAAGTTAAACCTTGAACTTCCATGCACTTTTCCCCGTTCCCTTTCCATGCTCTTGCACATTCTCAATGTCGCTGGGCCTAGTAATATCATTGTTTTGTTCTCCCCTGTTATCCACCCTTGCCTTGTCGCGCTTTGAAACACTTGTGTACGAGCGCAATATAAATAAAATATCATATCATATATCATAACTTTGAGTCGAACCGGTCCTGCAGTGGACTGAGTGAGACCCGAAGTATAATAAGCTTGGGGAAGGACGCCTCCTTGCAAGTTTGTGTTGAATTTTGTCATAAGAGGTCTGAGCCCGACAGTGGGGACCTTTGTGAACATTTTGGTTGAAACATTTTGGAAGTCAGGAAAAGAGACTTTAACGTGGAAGAGTAGGCGGGCCTCGATCCACGTTTTGGAACCGTTTCTTGTGTTGGAGCCAGAGTGTGTCATCCTGCCCACTCAGACCGCCTTAATCTGTGAGGTCTAATGTGCGGAGGCGAACTGGCTCAACCACATTTATTCATTTGTATACTGATTTTTCCTTTTGCATACATTTTCCTTTTTACACATTTTTGTACAAGAGATAGGGCAGGCATTAGGTTTTGTTAGCATAGACAATTTTGATTTGACGGACTCCACTAGGACTACTTTATTATTTGATGGTCGAGACTACTCCGATCTTAGTTATAGGGCAAAGAAGGAGTTTCATCCAGCCCCAACAATTTCAATAAAGGTTTTACAAATTGTCAGTGTCATACTTGTGATACCATGCATTCCCTACAGCAGCTTGCCCCTTAGTTGGATTTATGGTGGCTGGTTTTCTGACACCCACCAAAGAGTTCTCAAAAGTATTTTCTGGCCCTAGGCCTATTGGTTAGGAAAGAAGTTCTTTTAGCACCTTTACCTCCATAGATTACCAGGGTACCCCTAGTCTTATTGCCTATTTTTTAAACATGTCTTGAATTTTGGAGTTCAGTAAATCCTTTTGATTTACAGCCCTTGACTATTTTGCTTATTCTTATGGGGAAATTGACTAGTCCCTATGACTGTCAGTACTTAGAGACTTTGCCTCTCTTTTAGAATTCTTGTTATTTTACAACTGCACACTTCACCTTCCAGTGAAGTACCGTTAGGATAATTCAAATCTGTATAATGCCAATGGCATTTTGGTTACTTTAACGATGTACAAGACAAGTTGGTGGCAGCTATGTGATTTCTACCGTTTTTGTGATATTATTCTCGTGCACTTTTGCATTCAGCACGAATGGCTATTAAAGATGGCTAGCACCCGAAAATGCCAGTGCCATGAGATTTTCGTTTGTTCTCTTTGCCAATCGTGTCCTTTGGCCTTCTCTGGTCAGGAAATGCCATATGTGGTAACCCTGTTCCTGATGGAAGCTGTTGTTTCACGGGCAAGTTGGCTTTGCATGTGTGTGAGCCATAGGAGGGTAGCAGAGGCTGGGACTGTTTGATCCCAGTCCACATCCTCTGGCGCCTAAAAGTCTGATGCTGGATGGATTAATGACGAGTGCTTCTCCAGGATTGGACAACCTTGGGCTGTTTGAATGTTGCAGGTCTCTACCATTGGTGGGCTAGCTTTAAACCTGAATCTTGGATAAAAGGATGGCTCCTGGAGCTATTTCACAGATCATCGTTGTAACCAAAATATCTACGGAGAAGATCAGCCTGACAACCCGAGGACGACCCCTGCAGCCGATAAGAGAAGGCACGCCCCCTAAACGCTCACGCCAAAGAGAACACAACCCTCTAGGGAAGAAAGGCCCAAGTCGATTTTCTAAGGATAACAAGTTTGTAATCTCACAAACAGGTGAGAGCAACAGAAAAGAACTCTGCTGCTAAGAACTTTCCGCTAAATAGAGGTACAAGCAGAAACTTTTAAAAGTACACAGCATCATAATGACACAACAACAGAGTAAAAGCCTGCGCAGCTGATTGAATGGACCCTATACATGTTCCACATTTGCACATAAGGGATGCCAGTCTATTGGTCCCAGTCCATCTGTCCGTCCGTCTTCCATCACGTGGGTGCTGCTGTCAATCCCAGACAAATCTCCTAGGAGGGGTGTGGATCACTATGCCCCCCGCCATCCCCCCCTGCCCTTGTATCTCAGGGCCTTTGTGCACTGTGTTACTCCTAGATTACTCCTAAATTACTCCTATGGACACACCAACACAACACACAAAGAAAACACATGAATTGATTCAACAATAGAAACACTTTTATTCATACATAGCAATGCATGATGCAAACACTACCATAAAGCAAATCTCAAATGTGCACCTTTTATGCTTATGGTGCAAATCTACCATGTAATGCAATAACTGTAAGCCTTACAGGCTTCTAATGCAAGCAATCTAATAGCAACCCCAATCCACACCATTCCTCTACATTCCACACCATACTTCACACTTTCTCTCTAAGACAAACCCTGTCTGATTACCCAATCTATCATGTCAGCCAAAGCTCTGTGTGACTGACTGTTCTAATTCCTCATGCACGTGTCTTATCAACAATACTCCCCTTTTGCTCTGTGTTGCTCGGTCTCTCCTCTCCAGCTAACTCCGCAACCAGCCAGTCAGTCAGGGCCTCTCCTTGGCCTCTCTCTGCCAGATCGATCTCATCAGCTCTCAGGAGAATGCTTCCCCTTCTGCATATCAGTCAAAGCCATCTGATTCTGCTGCACCCAAAACCGCTTTCCGAAGTACATCCAATCACTCCCAAACGCCTCTCCAAGTCATCTCTCCTCTCTCCGAGTGTCAGTGTGTCATCTCCAATTACAAACTCGAACTAGAAACTCCCAAAGCCTCACCTCTCATTATACTGTTCAATGACGTGCATACATATCCATGGTTACATGTCTCTCTAAGCTAAAATGCCTCTTTCTGTCTGTTAGCATTTCTAAATGTGAGCAGTGCCTAAAAGTCTGTGATGCATGTCTTGTACTTGCACTCCCTCTGCATGACCCCCACCTTCTCTGTCTGCGAAGCACAACCCAGGGCCTGATAAGCCCATGCCCTTCTCCACTCGGACAAAAGTCGCATTATCTCTGTCTGCCAAGCAAACGGTTTACGCATACCATATTCACACTAACTCATAAGAACTTACGTAGTGCCACGGCGCTTCTGTGTGTGTCATTCAGGATGGCTTAGGAGCCAGCTACATGCTCTGTCTAGCGTTTACTCTTTCTCTTGCAAACCCAAGCGCTATCTATAATGCGGACTCAATGCATATTCTAAGGGCACACTCATGGGTATCTCTACAATGCATACATAATACATAACATATCTCTACATGTGTCTACATGTCTCTACAAATATAACAAGCGTCTCTAAATGACACTTCAAATATAACAGGCCTCACTCTATAGCAAATACAAATGCATACAAAGTGGCAGAATAATGTAGATAGTCTAATGTTTTGCTCAGAGTGTCCCTTTTATTTGTGTGAGGAGAGCTAATTGGTATCAGGTGTATGCACTTGAAGTCAAGTGCCTGACTTTGCCTGAACTGATTAGTGGGACATGTCCAGTACAATGTGTGGAAGTTAATGTTGTTCTCTGTCACCCTCTTCCTCGACCCAGTGTTTGTGTATAAAGGGGGGGTGGTTTTGGGACCTCAGGGAATCCTAAAGTATAAGATGGGTTGGATAAACAAAATAAGGGGCAATAGAGCATCTCACCATCGGCTGCCTCACCCCCACTCCCCGAAGACTCCTCACCCAGGTGATCCTCCCGCACTGGTCCACCCCAGGAACTGGATCCAAAAGCAATGGCCGTGTCCTGGCTACCTGGATGACAAGTCCCAGAGGACTAGCGGGTGAGACACCCTTTGGTTTCTCACACTACCCTATGCTAAGCTAAAGTTTGGTATCCTTTTTTAGTGGTAGGACAGATATTGATGTAATGTAGGTTTGGGTAGAGAACAGCATTTCTTTGTAAGTTGTCCCAACAAGCACCCATTTATTATTCGGCATTGGGACCTCATAAAAGTAGGGCTTAGTGGATGCACTTTCTTTTAATAGAAGATTCTGTAACAAACATGACCTCTTGTCTGCCTTCTATGTCTGCCTTACCACACAATGCAGAGGAGCATTTCCATTGGCTGGATCTGCCGTGGGCCCTCAAGTTCTAGGTTTCTTGGACAAGGGACACCAGGAATGATTACCAGATTTTCGTTGGTTACACTGGTCCGGGCAGATGCAGGGCCGTGACCAAGCAGACCTTGTAAAGGTGGACCATTCTCTGCATCTCAGAATGCTATCTGAATGGCAAGGAGGTCCCTGGGGGTCTTGGGGCTCTCTCCACCAGAGGGTTGGCTGCCACCTCGGCTCTGGAACGATGTGTCCCTATTCTGGATATTTGTCAAGCAGCTACGCGGGCTTCCTTGCACACATACTCCAAGCATTACTCCTTTGATTCTATGTCTGGGTAGGATGCTTGTTTTGGCAGCGCTGTTCTTCAGAGTTCTCTAGTTTAGGTGTTGTCCATATTGCCCTCCCTCCTTCAGGTCATTGTACTGCTTTGGGGGTCTATCAAAGATGAGCAATCTGTGAAATGAAGTAGTCCATTAGAAAACCTGACTTGCCCTGTAGTAATGTTCTTTCTGACGGCCATTGTTAAAATGGATAACTAAAATCGACCCTGGGGGGAAGGGGTTGAGGGGGGGTTTGAGGAGGGTTAGGAGGCCACACAGGGAGTTCTGTGAGTTTACCAAAACCCAATTAAGATATGTGGTAGTGCAGTCAAGGCTTAATCTCAGGAGTGAGTGAGAGTGGTCTAGTGTCTCAGAGGGTTCACACAGAATATCACACAATAATTTAGCTTAGGCAGTCTGTGTATAAAAATACAACTGTTGGCAGGATTGTATGCCACCTTTTTCTCTACCTGTGGTGTCCCCCAGGGGTCTAACCTCTCTCTCCCTGGCTGTTCAACCAATACCTGGCACTCCTTGCCCACTGCATCACTGCTCTCTGCCCCAACTCTGTGTTATGCATTTGACACCCCGCTCATTTTCAGGCTACCTTCTACTACCTCCTCTCCTTCCCTCATCTCTGACTGTCTGCTATCCAGGAGTGGTGTGCCGCCAATGACCTCTGCCTTAATGCCAGTAAGACTGAGATTCTCCTCATCGGCACACCTGCTCCCTCCTTTCCTGCTGCTCTCTGGCTGGCCTCTCTTGGTCCTCTTCCCGCTCCCACCTGCAAAGTCAAAAACCTTGTGGTCATCTTCGACTCCACACTCTCCTTCTCTCCTCACATCTCTGACATCTCCAGGAAGTCTCACTACCAGCTGCACCTCCTCAGAGGTATTCTCCCTTTCCTCTCCTTCTCCCAGAAGCTCACTGACTCCAGAGCCCTGGTTCTCTCTAGGCTGGACTATTGCAACAGCCTCTTTCTAAATCTGCCTGCCTCTACTCTCCGTCCTCTGCAACTCATCCATAGCAGGACTGCAAGACTTGTCCTTGGCCTCAAGCCCGGGGGTCGTATCTCTCCAGGACTGAAATCTCTGCATTGGCTCCCAGTGGCTGCGAGGATTAAGTTCAAAACCCTCTGCATCGTCCACAAGGCCTTCTGGGGTCTGGGGCCTCAATACCTCCAACTCTCTTTTCCTAAATATCTTCCTTCTCGAGCCCTTCGCTCATCTGCCTCCAACTCCCTCATGGTCAGTCGCTTATCCAAGCAACGAGTTGGTGGTAGATCTCTCTCCTCGGCTGGTGCCGCCCTCTGCAACAGACTCCCTGCTGTCCTTAGACTTGAGGAGAACCATCTCTGGTTCCGGGAGCACCTCAAAACTTTTCTATTTGCGTCTGCCTTCTCTCCTCCTCTCCTCTGCTGACCTCCTGGCTGAAACCGGTACTGCAATGGCTACCTGGACACCCTTCTGATCCCAGGCCCAGGTCCCTCTCCTGCTAGGGTCACACATCTGCACTGCCCACCTGGTAACCCCGCACTCGGGGACTGTTCTGTATCCCTACAGCCCCCCACCAGACCTCGATAGCTGATGTCTGCACTTACACTTACCCTTGCACTTGCCACTTGCTAGCCGCTATTTGTTATCTACTCCCATGTACTGCACTTTCCTTTCCTCCCTTCCCATGCACTCACGCGATTAGAATGACACCTGGCCTAGTAGGAGCGTTGGTTGTCATATATCACATGCAGTACCCTTTGGGTGCGCTACAACAACCCTAACCTCCTGGCAATATGAACCCAACATTTGGTATAAGTCTGTACTACACAGGTTGGTAGCATGTGGAGCAGCCGGGCTTATCTCAACAGGGGTCAATGTGAGCAGTAGTGAAGTTACACAGGAATTCACAGTGACAAGTATTCAAGTAAACTCTTAAACACAAGGTTTCTTGCTTAAACAATTATTAATTTATTTAACAGTCCGTTTGAGTAAGCCTTCTTCAGAAGGGGCAATATAATAGTAGCACACAAATACACTACAAAATACACACTCTTGGTTTCCCTAAATCAGCAAGTACCCATTTTGGATGGCACACAGACACTTCCTACACCCTCAGGGGACTTAAATAGCTAGAACACTGTCGACATTAATATATTACTGTGGCAATTAAAGCAATACTTAGGTGTATGTCAAAAGAAAAAGGTTATTAGAATAAAACGAGATCTCACAAATATTCTGAAGCAGGGAAGTACTTTAGGTAACCCTCAATGCAAAGTAAGTTAACCCCTTCCTGGAAGGAAGACAAAACACACAGAGGGAAGAAGAGTCATTCAGGGAGCCAGGCCAGGCCAATGTCAATTGGGTAAAAGTCTAGGTGAGCGGAAGCAATTCTTGCAGGTAGGTAAAAGTCTTGTACAATGTTGTAGAGGTCTTGGTAGAAAAAAAGAAATCAAAGCAGGGCCACAAGCTGATTAGGCTTGTGAGGTAAAGAAGCTGTTAGCAACTCTACAGAAGCAACCAAGACATGTCTCAACTGAGAACAAGTGAGGTTACACATCAAGAGGTAAGTTCTCTAAGACTTTACAGTACCTTTGGTTAGAAGAAAAACAGTTCCAGCTTGCTTCTGTTCCTGTGCAGCTCTGCAGATCCTGTGTTCCTGGGCCTCAGTCGTGGGGACAAGAGGGAGGACGTCTGGAGGACACCAGCACTGGAACGCGACACTCGGTGGCCGAAAAGGACCAACTTGTATTCAGTGGCACTTTGTGGTTCCAGCTCCTTGCGTCTCAGCAAATAGCACCACCATGGACTCTTGGCTGTTGAGATGGGCTTTCCTTGCACCTGGGATCCAGCACTCTGTTGAGGTGGCTCAGGCTCGGTCAGTCCTGTTTCCTGAGTGTCCGGAGGAGCTTCCTGGAGCTCTCGGCCCACTTAAAAGCAAATCACAGAGAAAAATTGTGTTTTTCTCTCTGGCTCTTCGGTTCCAGCAGCAACTGTAGTGGAAATACAACCAGCTTCAAAAGGATGTCCAGGTGGCTTACTTTGGAGTTGATTGGTCCCACCAACTCAAGGGGAGATGTCGTCCTTGCAGGGCTTCTCTAGTCGAGACGAATTCAGAGCTTCAGCACAGCAGCAGGGCTTCACCAGGCAAACCAACGGTTGAGGAGCTGCAGCAGGCGTCTCGTCCAAGTTCTTTGGATTCCTTCGTCCACTGGTCAACTCTGCCTTCCAAGCAAAAAAGCCTTGCCTTTTATGCAGGTTTCTGCCATCATTCCAGCCTAGCTGTCAGTCTCCCATCACGGTTGGCTGTCCTTGCTGGACAGCCAGCCGGCCAATCACCTAGGAGTGCATTCCTGTCTCCCAGGAGACTAAGCACAGGGCGTTTTGGCCATCTCCCTCGCTTCCTGCCCCAGCCAGACACCTTGGAGCCAGAGGTGGGCTTTAATCATGAATCCCACCAAAGACTAAACGATCAAAGGGACCAAACCTGGTTTGGCGCGCAGAGAAAATCTGAAGAAGGACCTTTCCACAAGGAAATGGCAAAAAAAGACCAGGGCCATTTTGACAAAAATGGCATCCTTGGGTGCTTTATTGCAGCTGTGAACGCAGCCCGCAGTAAAAGCACACCACGGTAGTTAAAAGTAAACCACTGCCACCAGCCATTCATCGAGGAAAGGGTAACATAAAAGGTTACATGAGAAACTAGACAAAGGGGATACTGAGAAACCCCTCCAGCACCCTGGGAGATAGTGTGTGCTGGGTCTAGAAAGTTACAATGTAAGTAAAGTCAATTTCACTTCAGTGCTTTTGGAAACAGAAGTTTATCCAAGAGAAGGTATTTAAACTTTGGGGAAATCTGGAAGACTTCCCTGTGTCACCGTACTGAAGGTGCTGTGACACAATGTAAAATGTGATGCCCATGGAGTTTGTCAGACTCCACAACCAAAAGAAACAGTGTTCAAATCATAACAAAAATACATGAGAAAGTGAGAAAAAGGGCCTCACTCTCTCCAGGTAAAAAATGAAAGTCCTCAAAATCCAGCAAAGGTGCTGGGGGTCTCTAAGGTAGAGAGAAATTAGCAAATTTCTGAGAATTCTCACTAACAACTACTATTTATTAGGCCTTTGAGAACACACTATGAAATTAAACTAGCAGGTAGAATGATCAAACAAAACCATGTATCACAAATATATACATTCACCAGTAGTTTCTGTGAGTCCTTACAGAATCCCTGCCTAAAGTCTCCTCCCAGTTGGCCAGAGAAAGGCAAGCGATACCTGATCCTAACCCTGCAGCTGGTATTAGCTTGGTGGATGACATGGGAGAATGCCTCCAAGGGAACAAGAAAGACTTAATTAGGAGAGACGCAGTATTTCTCTTCCTCGGAGTGGGAGATTTCCATGGTACCAGAATATTTAACGACTTTTTATCAGAGTGAGGCTTCCCTTCCCAAAACTACTCACTTTGTTAGTAATGAAAACTATTGTGATCAACTTGGGAAAGATATATAGGGGAACCAGAAGCTTAATGGCTTGGTTTCGGATGAATATGATTCTCCCTTAAATCTGAACCAACCTTTGACCCCTCTAAAATCCTTCCCATGCGATGTATTCAATAAATCTAGTGGATCAAATAAAATTGAAGGTTATATTTGCGAAGCCAAAAGGAACCCACAACACCTTAAGTACTGGGACGAGAAAGAGAAGCTCAGAGGCACAAAACTGCAATATGCAGTCTAGTGGTTTTAATGACCCACACCTGTGGGGGACGATTGAATATTTAAAGCCCCCTCAGGTGCAGGCCATTATGATATGGCATTTGTAACGCGCCTATACACAAGTGTTTCAAGGCACGACGAGGCAAGGGAGGGGAACAAAGGGAGGACGGACAGCGATCCTACTAGGCCAGGTGTCATTCAGATAGCGCAAGTGCGTGAGAAGGGGGCAGGGACAGTGCAGTACATGGATAACAATAAGTAAGTAGCGGCCAGCATGTGGCAAGTGCATGGGTAAGTGCAGATATCGGTGTCAAGGCCTGGGAGGGGGACTGTAGGGATACAGAGACAGTCCCCAAGTGCAGGGGTTGCCAGGTGGGCAGTGCAGGTGTGAAACGCTGACGGGGGAGGACCTGGTCCCGAGCTCAGAGGGTATCCAGGTAGCCAGTGCAGTTCCAGTTACAACTAGGTCAGCAGAGGAGGGGAGGAGAACAAGCAGAAGCAAAGAGAAAGGTTTCGAGGAGCTTCCTGAACCGGAGATGGTTCTCCTGCAGTTTAAGGGAGGCAGGGAGGCTGTTCCAGAGGGAGGCCCCCGCCGAGGAAATTGATCTCCCACCAACTCGTTGCTTGGAAAAGCGACTGACCCTGAGAGATTTGGAGGTGGATGAGTGAAGAGCTAGAGAAGGGAAATATTTAGGAAGAGAGAGTAGAAGGTATTTAGGCCCCAGGCCCAAGAAGGCCTTGTGGATTATGCAGAAGGTTTTGAACTTAATCCCTGCAGCCACTGGAAGCCAGTGCAGAGATTTCAGTCCTAAGAGATACGATACCTGGGCTTGAGGCCAAGGATAAGTCTTGCAGTCCTGTTATGGATAAGTTGCTGAGGGCTGAGGCAGATTTAGAAAGAGGCTGTTGCAGTAATTCAGCCTAGAGAGAACCAGGGCTCTGGAGACAGTGAGCTTCTGGGCAAGGAGAGGAGATGAGGAATACTTCTGAGGAGGTGCAGCTCGTAGTGTGACTTCTTAGAGACGTCAGCGATGTGAGGAGAGAAGGAGAGTGGGAAATTGAAGATGACCCCAAGGTTTTTAGCCTTGCAGGTGGGAGCAGGAAGAGGGCCAAGAGAGGCCGGCCAGAGAGCTACACGGAAGGAGGGAGCGGGTGTGCTCAAGAGGAGAATCTCAGTCTTACTGGCATTAAAGCAAAGGTCATTGGTGGCAGACCACTCCTGGATAGCAGACAGAGATGAAGGAAGGAGAGGAGGCCGAGTGTAGCCTGAGGATGAGCTTGGTGTCATCCGTATAGCACTGAAAGTTGGGGCAGAGAGTGGCGATATGGTGGGCAAGGAGTGCCACGTATTGGTTGCACAGCCAAGAATGTGGAGCTGTAGCAGGAGTTGTCAGTTGCAGAAGCAGAGAAGCGACGATGCCCGAGCCGCCGCTGTCTTTGAAGCAGATTTCAGTCCTGAGAGGGTCTTTGGTGTTGAAACCCTGAAGTGCAGAGGTTGTGCAGTGGGAAGCAGTATTTTGACAGGCTGTCTCATGGGAGAGAGAAGCTCCCATTTCCTTGTGCCGGATCCACTTGGCTGGCGAGCCCCGGTGTGAAAAAGAATTAAAGCAGGCTCCTTCCCCGAGCGGCGCAAGCCACGGGAACACAAACTAAGCTTTCAGACTTTCAGGAATCAACAGAAGAAGAAAGAAGCAGTGGCAGCGGTTCGAGCGGATGTGTGTGAAGAGACCGGTGAGTTGGACCCTAGTAGGTAACCCTGTAGTTGAATGTTGACCGCTAACAATTGTTTTGACTACTGAACTAATGCAAGAAAGTATTACTGGTGTAATATCCATGTTGAAGGAAAATCAGAAAAGAAAGGTTACAACTATAATTGCCAAGACAGAGGGGGCAGGATTGAAGCAAGATGTGAACCTGCATTGCCAAAGTAAAAAGGGGGCAATATTTCCGAAAACATATAACCCACATTGGCAACCAAGAGAACCATACTGCAGAAACATGGTTACATTACCCCCAAAGTGAGGAAGAGGCAAGAGTTGACCAAGACATCAGCAATCATGCCTAAACCACAGAGGGGCAAATGTGATAAGAGACATTAGGGCTCATTACAAGTATGCAGGTCTGGAAACAATGGTGCCGGTAAACTTACCGGCACTTTTGTTTCCGGACCGGCATACTACAGGTCTGCTTGCAAGAGACGCCATGCCTGACAGATCTGAACCCTGCCACGCACAGCGGCCACAATAGGCAGACTGTCACGGAAGCACCATTAGCAACAGTGCTAGTGCTTCTGTGGGCCT